>NC_064630.1:162654899-163359899 GCF_023864275.1 Schistocerca cancellata
GGTGATCATAGATTGATAGAAGCCAGATGGAAGCGTTAATAGATTTTGTCGTACTGGAATGTTTGAAAATTACAACAAATTGTGCTCCTTGAGACTACATGCCAATCTCTTAAATTATTTCGTGATATCTTCAGCTGACATTCTTTTTATTTGATGTACGATTGTACTATTTCAGCCTCAGGCCGTTTTCAAACATCTAACCGGGTAGCATTATACATTTAGATACTTGACAACGGCCTAAGGCCGAAATTGTACAATCATACATCAAATAAAGATAATATCAGCTGAAGACATCACGAAATTATTTTAAAAAATCATCGCAGCATCTGACCCTAGCACAATCATAGGCAAGTTTATATACAAGCATCTTGTGACTTTCAATATTTTTATTGTGACGTTTTCCATTTTATATACAGGGAATAAGCAAAATAATGTGGACAGCGGTAGTAATTGGACGGTTGCGTTTGAAGGGCAACAACGCAGCAAGACACGTGTCACGCTGGACTGTGCGTGTTCTGTACGGACTAGGCATCAGCGTAGGTTGTTTACGAGTAGTGCACACTTTGTATTTGCATTCAGAGGCCGAAGTCGAAGTGCAATGAAAGACCTAACACAGTCCCAAAGAGGGTAGATTGTTAGGGCCAGATTAGCTGGAGCATCAGTAACCAAGACAGCCAACTTATTGAACGTTTCAAGAGCAACTGTTTCAACAGTCATGACAGCCTACACAAAACGTGGAAAGACATCATCGTGTAAGCGTAATAGTGGGCGCAAATCAAAACTAAATGACACAGATCGTCATTCGCTTATACGAATTGTGTCAAAACAACACAAAACTACGGCGGCTAATATGACTGCAGAGCTCAATACCCATCTTCGTGACCCCGAATCTGTCGCCACTGTCCGCCGAGAACTCCATAAAGCGAATATTCATGGACAAGCTGCGATACCGAAACCTTTAGTGACGACAAACAACGCAAAGAAGCGTAAAACACGGTGTCAGGAGCATAAATACCAGACGGCTGATCAGTGGAAACACTTCATATGGCGCGAGGAGTCAACGTTTTCTTTACATCCAAAATCAAGCCGGGTTTACGTCCGGACAACGCCAAAAGAAGTCTGCGATCCTGATTGCTTGATCCCACCTATTAAGCATGGAGGTGGAGGTGTGATGGTGTGGGCAGTCATACCATGGTGCTCTGCTGGTCCCATAATTACTCTCAAAGGCCGTGTTACAGCCAACGATTAAGTGGACATTTTTGGTGATCAGGTGCACCCCATGATTCAAATGTTGTTCCCCAACAAAGATGCCATTTTTCAGGACGATACTGCACCCATTCACACAGCCAGGACAGTACAACCACGGGATGAGGAGCGTGTAACTGAACTGCAGCGTCTTCCCTGGCCAGTACAGTCCCAGAATTTGAACATTATCGAACCCTTGTGGGACGTTTTGGAGCGCAGACTCCGGAGCAGATTTCTGCCTCCCTCGTCACTACAGGAGTTAGAAGAGGTTCTGATCCAAGAGTGGCATAACATTCCACTGGAAACTATACAATCATTTTATGCCAGTATTCCAAGAAGAATCTCAGCTGTATTATAGGCAAATTGGGATCCAACCCCTTATTATTGAACCAATCGCAAGAAAGTAAAGGTGTTCGCATTATTTTGCCTATCATTTCCCTCAAAGTAGTTCTTTTTCCCCCAATATTAACAGCAAAATTAATGGTGGACGTGGAAAGTGCTGTTTGATAATCTGCTCACAGAAGTTGATTTAAATATCTTTCTTATTAATGTATGAATTAATTAACTATCGTTATATTCCACGTATCTCATCGAGGAGAGAGAGCGCAGATGACAGAAGTAAATCAGGAAGGCAGATCCTTGACAGCGCGGTCATTACAGCTGCAGAACAAACTCACATAGAACGATGTGGAAGCAAATCAAGCGTGTGCGTTTTAAAGAAACCTCCCTAGCATTTGCCTAAAGTGATTTAAGGAAAATACACAAAGTGCAACTGGATGAAAAATATTCGAATCTCAAGATATCCACAAACTAAACACAGTAATACAGAGGAGCAGCTGTCAGAAATTACATTAACAAATAGCCTATTCAGGCTAAATGTAAAATCCTACAATTAGTAGAAAAGTCAGCATTTCCTCAGTTAAATTACGTATCCGTTGTTCATCTTCCACTGCAGTTTAACACATACATTGTCACACTGACATCTATCAAAGAAGAACAGTGACGTACATTCCACAAGAATAAAGGCCTGTCTATTGTGAAAATGGGGAGTGTCATAACGCTAACAGAAAACTATGACCCTTGTACTAAGATAGTCTGATAATATGTAGACGAACTTGATGATATGTTTAGTACTTGAGAAATTTAATAATCAGTCGCACAGCAGTAAATGAGAATAAATATGATTAAGGAGAGACTGCAACCCAAAACTTCAATTTTTTTTCAAAAGAATTTTAATGACTATTCCACATCTTTTGAGTATTTACTCTTAGACCACAAAACGATTTGGCTGTATTCGAATTGCAGGTATGTCTATGAAATATTTGAATATGGGCTGTGAGGGGAGTACCAGTCCATTAGAGACATGCGTCTTATGCACTATTGGTAAAATGCACTGACAGCAAGCTACAAAATGAAAAAGAAAGTTTGGTTGTGCCATTTTGTGCAAGTGACCCAAAGAAAAAAGTTAAAAAAAAGATACTATTAAATGTTGCAAAAGCTGTTTCTCAGTTCAATATGGCATGTTGAAAACTTGAAAAAAGTAGTAGTCCCAGCACCGCTTCCTCACCTTTCCAGAAGAAGATCTGCTTATCTAGTGATCAACGACGGATCAAGCAGTGCACGAGACATTATCTGGAGAAGGAAAATTTCAAGAAAGAAGTTACCAACAAGAACAAGCCTTACAACAAGTACAAACTTTACAAGAGCAGGAAGGGAAAAGTATGGTGCTGGTGAATCTTGTAGTAGCATTCATTTTTCAATAAAATTTTAAAATCTATTTTCTTCTAAGTTCGTTTTTCTAAGGTCAGTAACGACTGCTTTATTCTAAATAATAATCAATCTCAATGAAATTATGGCAGGAAGTAGTCTTAAGGTATTTGCATACTCGTATCTATTAATATAATCGAAAATGTAGTTTATTTCTTTTATTATCACACTCATGCGTCAATAAATAAAGAAAATTTAAATTTGAAACTTGAAAAATATTGAGAGAAAATTTATAACATTTCTCGTAAAATGGGTGCATGTAATTATTAAACAATGTTCTGTGAATATACCTGTACCTAAAAAATCTGGAATGTGACAATTGTGTTCCTAGTACCAAAAGTTGGATTTCAAAAATATTATTAAAATCCTATTAAAAATTCAAAATCAGTGAAGGCCTGGACTTCAAAGCTTGGGTATTTCTATGCCTTTACGTGATAAACATGGTTTTAGAATTCAGAAAAGTAGAAGAATAATTAAATTTTTGTTTGGTGTCCCCATTAACCTCTGGAAAAATGACATATCACTTTAAAAGGTTTATCAAGACGAGATCCATCGAAAATATAGCTTAGTATGTCACTACGTTGTATGGAATTAATGAGAATTCCTCGCTACATCATCATACAAACTCCGAAATCCACTAAAATGCTTGGCCCTGGGTTCTCCTTACGAATATTATATATCTTGCACCCTGTTCCATTCGCCTGTTGAGTCAACAAAAAGTATTACATGCCTCCTCACCGCTCTCATCAATCTCTCGTTAACAGTAAGCGTAAAATATAATAATGGGTCCCGAACTGTCACCCTTTTTCCCTAGAATATTTAAATTTATCCAACACAGAGAACAACGTCGCGTTTCTTCTAATGACTCCCACTTAAGAACGCAGAGCATCTCTGTTATACATTTATATGGGCTATGCAGACTTGTTACTTATGGTCCTGAAAAAGCGTATTTGAATTCGTTCGATGTATGCAGCGTTGCCTGATTAGTAACAACTCCAAATGCTGGAGCTGTACTGTAGATATGGTCTCAACTAATGTCCTGTACGTGAATTTCTTTACAGATACACTCAGTTTTCCCAGAAGACCTCCAACCTACTTATGTCTTCCCTTAGCCTTTCTCACTGTTAGTTAATTACATGTTCCATAGATAATCTGAACGAGTCTTCCATCGAAATAATATGGAACGACTTGGTTTACAGGTTATGTGTACGTGGTTAGTGTCAACATTAACGAACATGGCTACCAGTTTTTAAATAGAAATTCGTCAGTTAAGTAGAGGGAACTGTTCAAGAGAAAGGATTTTAAGTTGGATTTAAAACTTGCTGCGCTACTTGTCAGGTATTTTACGGTAATGGATAAATGATAGAAAACTTTTGTTGTTGCATATAGAAGTCCTTTCTGAGCTACTGATAGCTTTAATAATGTGTAATAAAAGTGATTTTTTCCTTCTAGTGTTGTAGGTGTGGACATCACTGTTCTTCTAAAATTGTGATGTATTATTTACGCCGGCCGGAGTGGCCGTGCGGTTCTAAGCGCTACAGTCTGGAGCCGAGCGAACGCTCCGGTCGCAGGTTGGAATCCTGCCTCGGGCATGGATGTGTGTGATGTCCTTAGGTTAGTTAGGTTTAATTAGTTCTAAGTTCTAGGCGACTGATGACGTCAGAAGTTAAGTCGCATAGTGTTCAGAGCCATTTTATTATTTACGACGAATTCCATTAGCGAATACTTATATTGTGACAGCACAGTTAAAATGCCTCTTTCCTTGAAGAGGTACTACATGACGTCCTTGGATGAAAAGCACATATTATTCTTACAACTCAATTTTGTGCAATCAATAATTTTTTTTCTTAGTGGCGAGTTACCCCAGAAATTGATTCCATAAGACATTACTGAGTGGAAATATGCAAAATTTCATGCCGTTAATTCGTTTATTTCCATAATTAGCAATTATACCTAGAGCAAATGCAGCTGAAGTTGTCTGAGAAGATCAGGAATATGCTCCTTCCAGTTCAAGTTTTCATCAATATGTAGACCCAAAAACTTTGAGTATTCTACACTATCCACTGTCTCCGACTCATGCTCTTCGTCAATTGCTCGTACGACTCCATTTGTTGCATAGAAATGAATATAGTGTGTTTTTTTTCAGACTGTATCGAGACTCCATGTTCTGAGAATCACTTTATAATTCTTTGGAAAATGTCATTTGAACCACTTCAGTTGTTTTCTCTCTAATGTGATTTATTATAACACTAATATCGTCTGTAAAAAGTCCCACTTCTGCTTGTTGAATGTTAAGTGAAAGATCATTCACATATAAGCTTATAAGGAATAGGAGTAGACCCACAACTGAATCGGCCTCCCTTTGTGATTTCTCCTCAGTCACTAAAATTTTCTATCCTTCCAACGTTGAATTATTCGACCCGGTGTTTGGATTCCTTTATGATTCGAACTACCGTGCGTAAAACTACACTCCTGGAAATTGAAATAAGAACACCGTGAATTCATTGTCCCAGGAAGGGGAAACTTTATTGACACATTCCGGGGGTCACATACATCACATGATCACACTGACAGAACCACAGGCACATAGACACAGGCAACAGAGCATGCACAATGTCGGCACTAGTACAGTGTATATCCACCTTTCGCAGCAATGCAGGCTGCTATTCTCCCATGGAGACGATCGTAGAGATGCTGGATGTAGTCCTGTGGAACGGCTTGCCAAGCCATTTCCACCTGGCGCCTCAGTTGGACCAGCGTTCGTGCTGGACGTGCAGACCGCGTGAGACGACGCTTCATCCAGTCCCAAACATGCTCAATGGGGGACAGATCCGGAGATCTTGCTGGCCAGGGTAGTTGACTTACACCTTCTAGAGCACGTTGGGTGGCACGGGATACATGCGGACGTGCATTGTCCTGTTGGAACAGCAAGTTCCCTTGCCGGTCTAGGAATGGTAGAACGATGGGTTCGATGAGGGTTTGGATGTACCGTGCATTATTCATTGTCCCCTCGACGATCACCAGTGGTGTACGGCCAGTGTAGGAGATCGCTCCCCACACCATGATGCCGGGTGTTGGCCCTGTGTGCCTCGGTCGTATGCAGTCCTGATTGTGGCGCTCACCTGCACGGCGCCAAACACGCATACGACCATCATTGGCACCAAGGCAGAAGCGACTCTCATCGCTGAAGACGACACGCCTCCATTCGTCCCTCCATTCACGCCTGTCGCGACACCACTGGAGGCGGGCTGCACGATGTTGGGGCGTGAGCGGAAGACGGCCTAACGGTGTGCGGGACCGTAGCCCAGCTTCATGGAGACGGTTGCGAATGGTCCTCGCCGATACCCCAGGAGCAACAGTGTCCCTAATTTGCTGGGAAGTGGCGGTGCGGTCCCCTACGGCACTGCGTAGGATCCTACGGTCTTGGCGTGCATCCGTGCGTCGCTGCGGTCTGGTCCCAGGTCGACGGGCACGTGCACCTTCCGCCGACCACTGGCGACAACATCGATGTACTGTGGAGACCTCACGCCCCACGTGTTGAGCAATTCGGCGGTACGTCCACCCGGCCTCCCGCATGCCCACTATACGCCCTCGCTCAAAGTCCGTCAACTGCACATATGGTTCACGTCCACGCTGTCGCGGCATGCTACCAGTGTTAAAGACTGCGATGGAGCTCCGTATGCCACGGCAAACTGGCTGACACTGACGGCGGCGGTGCACAAATGCTGCGCAGCTAGCGCCATTCGACGGCCAACACCGCGGTTCCTGGTGTGTCCGCTGTGCCGTGCGTGTGATCATTGCTTGTACAGCCCTCTCGCAGTGTCCGGAGCAAGTATGGTGGGTCTGACACACCGTGTCAATGTGTTCTTTTTTCCATTTCCAGGAGTGTATTAATTCTATAAAACTTGAGTATTTCTAAGAGAATAATGTGATATACACAATCAAAAGTCTTGAAAAGAACTGGTGATATTTTATTATTTAAGGCTTGCACTGTTTGAGGAGTGAATGCATAAATAGCATTCTCAGTGAAGCAACCCTTCTGGAATCGAAACTGTGATATGCTGAGTAAATCGTTTCTGCTTAAGTGTGAGACGGTTTTTGAGGAAAAGATACTAGTAAGAAAACTGGAAGATTATCGCTTAAGTCTGTCCTGTTCTCTTTCTTATGAAAATGTTTTAAATTTGCATATTATAACCTGTCTGGGAAAATTGCCTGTGCAGGTGATGCGTATTTTAATTTTCGGACCCATTTGTATAAACACTATGATGGGTTCTAGAAGTTCACCACAAATCTTGTAAGAGAATGTTTTTGTGTTTTCTCTCTTTGTTATGGATATTGTTTTGCATTTTTTTACCTTTGAATGCCTTTCATTACGTCAAGCGGAAATTTTGTTCAAACCTTTCGGCATTTATTTGGTGTCGTCCAACAAGGACCTGTTGCTGTAGACAACAACATTCCCAGTGAACAATTTGACAGCGTTCCTAACTCTACCTGATAAATCTTTTACGTACATCGAGAGCATTAGTGGTCCTACGACAGATCCTAAGACCATATCCACGTTACTTTTGTTTCTGTCCAGCACTCTACGTCTCGCATAACGAAATGGATCCGTCAGTCGAATATCGCATCATGGTAGCCACTGAGGTAGAGTGATGAAAGAGTTTCACGAATGTAGGGGGACGGGATCGACCTGTTCACCTGCATTTACGATTCGCAGCATGTCGTGTAGGAATAAACCAAACTGTGTTTCAAACGTATGGTGTTTTCGCGAATCCACCGTTTCCTTTGAGGAAAAAAAATAGCTTTTAGTCCGGGAATGTCATAATTTTCTAGCTTAAAATAAGCTCTAGTGTCCTGTAACAGACGGACGGCGGCAGTGTTGCTCTCTGCTGTGTAAACCTGTTTATCTAACGTTTTTGTAAACAATAATAACCTGCACTCTTTTGCAGCCATATGAGAATTTTTGCAGCAGGTGAGATTCCCGTAAATATGAACGAGAAAATGAAATAATTTGGCAGCGCATTTAGCGTAACATTTAACAGACATTACCTCAAAGCTTTGCACATAAAATTATAAAACTGAACGTTGACCATTCTACAAACACTCCTTTAGATTAGAGTGGTCCCATCCAGCAAGTACAGTAAATCCAGAAGAAAGTTACAAAGACAAGGAATATCCAATAGAGCTTTGTTTGAACAACGGAACAGGTTCAGGAGTGGCAACTATCATTACTGATATACCTCAGAGCACACTGAAGAGTGGTTGCACAATTAACCAAGCAGAACAATTAGGAACCTTCCGTGGTTATAGAAACCAAGTAATTTGAGAGAAATAAGTTTTAAAATGATATCTGTGATAGGCACACACCATCGAATTGCGATGGATTCGTTTAAAAATTCCAGGAATCATAAATATTTTATACAAGAGATCAGTAACTGCATCAGAGAAAATGGTATATTAATTTCGAATGGAAAAAGCCCATGCAGGAACTCCTGGGAATGAACTGAGAAACAAGTTTGCCAAACAAGCAGCTCGAGAAAACGTAGCAGAAAGCTACAACAGAATTCCTCCGTCTTGATCAAAAGAAAATTAAGATGCGCACCGACAGAGAAATTGGAACAAGAATGGGCTGAAGTGATCACAAGAGATTTGTTTCCGACTGTTCAACATCGTCTTTCCATAAAGTTACCACAGTCATCTAGCCTTTCAACAATGTTGACCGGACTTGGAAAATTAATGTCTTGCTACCATCGAGTCAGGCTAGCCCCAAGTGTTGCTTGTATATGCGCAGAGGTTGGTTAAACAATAGCTCACCGCAGATGGGAGTGCCGTAAACTTATTGAGAGAGACGCCCTAAGAAAGAGTGCTGCAGAAAAGGAAGGCAGCTGGCCCTTCGATAAACCAGTTATAGCAAAGTTATAAATGAACGAATTTCACAAATTTTGTAATGAAATAATGTTTCCCAACGTATGAATAACTATGTTACTGGCAGTTGAATGTGCTACCTGAAGCTTTTAAACATATCATGATACGTATATCCGTTATTGTGAAACACTACATTAAAAGATAAGGTATCACAGAGAAGCTGACTATTGTGAATATAATTAATTGTATATTATACATTCATACTATTGTAATTTGTTATAATTATACTTTTTCCTTAACCATCTTGTATAAACATAAACCAAACACGTAATGTTACAAATATTGTAATGGAAATGTAGCAAATTAATAATAAAAGTAAGAAGTGCTAAAGGTGTTTATTCCAGCATATCTCATTTGTGCGTGTGGCAGTAGCATGGTTCGAAGTATTTTCATGCGTGATTACATTTTCAAATGACTGAATGATATTTCCGTCATTTGAGTGTATAAATTTTTTATTTTACATTGATATCTTGAGTTCTACCTTAAGCAATTATCAATTACAACAACGTTGGGTTTAATAGTCAAGATCTATTGTACTGGGTGTGCCAGCTTGTAAATAAGTACAAAATCAACGAGACGTGTGACAGGTGCTTTGTCTCGTGGTTCTACCTAGCGATCAGTTGTCCGAAGCTCTACGACGTGCATCTGCGGCAGTCGAGTGTCGCACCACATGCTCTGTCGGAGAACCACCTTTATGGGGCCAGGGCAGGAATTAAAGCATTTGACCCGTGCCACCCAGTCTCGTAACCTTCGATGTTCCCGAGTATTTATTGCTGTTTACCTCTTATTTTATAGATCTTGTGTGCCCTGAGTTAGAAGGGTTAGACGCCGCAAAAGAAGAGGGGTTGGTCTCTGAGGAAAGGTGGAGTGCACCGGGGAAGCTACGGGAGTGATGGAGGAGGAGGGGGGGAGGGGACTGTGAGGGAGGGGCGGGGGAATAGAAAGGGAATATACGGGGCTGGAGAGGCGCGGGTTATTTATCGGACGGCGGCGTCGTAATTATTCGAGCGCTCTTGTCGCCCCATCTCTTTAAGGGTTGTCCGTCTCCCATCCCCGCTGCTTTATCCCGATGCAGCCCGCCGGTTATCTGCTTGTAGCCGAGCACCCCGCGCCGCATTCCGTTCGCCCGGCGGGATAGCGTAAAATATTCCGAGGCGGCCGACGTAGCTTTTGACCGCGAGGAGTCACTTGTTAAACCATTCGGGTTTAAATAAAACACGGAGGAGGAGTGGGAAGCACGGGGGAGGCTGTCCGAAGAGGCGTGACACCTGGGTTAGGTTAGGGAGGGACAGGGGCGCAGGAGGGAGGGGGAGGGGCATCCTGTGGATGGGAGACTGCGTGGAGATGGAAGAGCCAGTGATGGCTGTAAGGCTCTACAGAATTTTTATGCGATGTCAAGTCCTCATCACTGCCCATCCGAAGTATCACTAGTGGCAAAACATGCTTCAGAGTGCTAGTGAAGTTTCGTCTGTAATAACCAAGTTGCCAATGCGGGGTTAAACTATAACCTTCCTTTCGTCTTACAAGGTTATTCTCAAAATGACCAGCCTCAGAGTTTCATCAAAGTGATACAACATGCAGTGATAACCTCGTAGTTGAGCACCATTAATACACGAACACAATGACACATACAAATCAACTTACCTGAACACTGCCAAAATGACACTTCGATATTTCCATGTCTGCGAGATATGTTGATTAAAATTCCATCCTTTTGCGAACGTATTTCCAGTAAGAGGGCTATCCAGAGAGTAACAAACGTTTCGAAATAAAAAAATAGCAATATAGGAAAATCAAATTTTATTATTCACATTTTAAAGGTACTGTTAAGCTATTTTTCTACATAATCCCCATTCAAATTGCGGCACTTGTCATGCCGTGGCACAAGTTTTCAGTATTGTTTCTGATGAAATCAGCTACCTGCAATAGCAGCCACTGGTTTATATCAAAGTGTTGCGTAGTGAGCGACGTCTTAATTCCTGGGAACAGGTGGTAATCGTTCGGCGCCAAATCCTTGCCGTAAGGCGGATGATCAAACACCTCCCAGCCAAAACCCCATAGAACTTCTCGGATATAAATGGCCGTTTGTGGATGTGTGTTGTGAAAAAACAAAACTGAGGTAAGTTTTCTCCGTTGCTTGTTTTGTATCGCCAGCCTTAAAGTTGTCAGTGTTTCACAATATCTTTCTGAGTTAGGAAATCAACGAGAATCACCCCCTTGGAGTCTCCAAACATAGTAGCCATGCTTTTTCTTGCTGACAGCGTTTTGTAAACATTCCTCGGTTTCTTGGGGGAGCGGTCGCAGGTTCGAATCCTGCCTCGGGCATGGATGTATGTGATGTCCTTAGGTTAGTTAGGTTTAAGTAGTTCTAAGTTCTAGGGGACTGATGACCTCACAAGTTAAGTCCCATAGTGCTCAGAGCCATTTTTTCTTGGGGGAATCTGTGTGTCCCATTCCATAGACTGCCCTTTCGCTTCACAACTGACAAGCTTCATCTAAGTCTCATCCCCAGTTACGATACAACAAATAAACATTGCTACCATTTTTCTCGTAATGTTAGAGGAAAGTCAGTACTGCAGCTTTTCTCTAGCCTAGGCTAGGCCTATCACTGCGGTCCTTGTCGTGAACATCGTACGGCCATTCTTAAAATCAGTGCACCATCGTCTTACTCAGCATTCACTCAATATTCCGTTTCCATACGTATCACAAAGGTCGCGATAAAATTCAACTGGTTTGTAGTTTCTTGTCAGCAGAAACCTTATCACATAACACCCCATGCAAGTAGCTGGATTTTCTAATGCACCGCACATTTTAACACGTCGTAGGAAACAAAGTAACAGAGACACAGAACACACACTACCATCATTGGATACGTATTGAGTGTAGGAACATAATGGCACCAAAATGGCGGCTGTAGCCCCGCCCACCGCCGCGATATATCGTATCGACTATTACTTTCTGGATAGCCCTCGTATTTTCAGTTCATGCAGAGCCATTCCTATCTATAAAGAATGGTGTGAATACATGATGGCCATTGGATGTATTTAAAGAGAGACGTTCATGAAAAAACATACACTATTTAAAAGACGCACCAAATCCACTATTTTGGAGATATGGCAGTGAAGTTTGCTTTACATAAAGTATGCTTTACATAAAATTTGTAAATTTTCTTTTAAATTTCTTGGATCATATTGCATTAACGTTTTTATGGAATTCGAAAATTTTATTTTCAAAAAATAATATCTGTACGTTTTTCTGAGAAACAATTCAAGAGATCTATAAAATTTTCGCTGTCAGTCTCTCTGCATATGCACACAGCAAAAAAAAGTTTTGCATCACCTCAGTTCCGAGAGTTCCAGAAACCTGTAGAGAAAATTGGAATACAGATCAACATAAACATCATTTCCGCCCTTTTTATTGCTCATGAAAACCACATATTGCATGTTGTACCACCATACAGCATGGTGTCGTGCTTGCTGTACACACCGGTACATCTAATCCCCAGTAGCACATACTCTTGCACTGATGCACGCCTCCACTCGTCGTGGCATACTATCCACAAGTTCATCAAGTCACTGCTGGGCCAGATTGTCCCACTCCTCAACGGCGATTCGGTGTGGATTCAGAGTGGTTAGTGGGTCACGTCGTCCATAAACAGCCCTTTTCAATCTATCCCATGCATGTTCGATAGGGTTCACGTCTGGAGAACATGCTGGCCACTCTAGTCGAGCGATGTCGTTACCTTGAAGGAAGTCATTCACAAGACGTGCACGATGGTTGCGATTTGTCGTCGATGAAGACGAATGCCTTGCCAATATGCTGCCGATATGGTTGCACTATCGGTCAGAGGATGGTATTCACGTATCTTACAGCCGTTACGGCGCCTTCCATGACCACCAGCGTCGTACGTCGACCCCACATAAGGCTACGCCAAAAACGTAGGGAACCTCCACATTGCTGCAGTCGCTGGACGGTGTATCTAAGGGGTTCAGCCTGACCGGGTTGCCTCCAAACACGTCTCCGACGATTGTCTGGTTGAAGGCATATACGACACTCATCGGTGAAGAGAACGTGATAGCAAGCCTGAGTGGTCCATTCGACATGTTGTTGGCCCAACTGCACCGCGCTGCATGGTGACGTGCTTGAAAAGATGGACCTCGCCATGGACGTCGGGAGTGAGGTTGCGCATCATGCAGCCTATTGCGCACAGTTTGAGTCGTAACACGACGTCCTGTGGCTGCACGAAAATCATTATTCAACATGGTGGCGTTGCTGTCAGGGTTCCTTCTAGCCATAATCCGCAGGTAGCAGTCATCCACTGCAGTAGCAGCCCTTGGGCGGCTTGAGCGAGGCATGTCACCGACAGTTCCTGTCTCTCTGTATCTACTCCATGTCCGAACAACATCACTTTGGTTCACTCCGAGACGCCTGGACACTTGCCTTGTTGAGAGCCCTTCCTAGCACAAAGTGAAAATGCGGAGGCGATCGAACCGCGGTATTGACCGTCTAGGCATGATTCAATTACAGACAACACGAGCCGTGTACCGCCTTCCTGGAGGAATGACTGGAAGTGATCAGCTATCAGACCTCCTCCGTCTAATAGGCGCTGCTCATGCATGGTTGTTTACATCTTTGGGCGGGTTTAGTGACATCTCTGAACAGTCAAAGTGACTGTGTCTTTGATACAATATCCACAGATAACGACTATCTTCAGGAGTTCTGGGAACCGGGATGATGCAAAACTTTTTTGATGTGTGTGCTAACCTTCTTTCACCATGTTTAATGAATATATCGAATAACAGAACTTTAATAATTTTATAGTTATAATTGCTTATTATAATATAAAATTCAGGAAAAATGCCAAGGACGTTGTCCCATATTTCAGTTTACACTCAGAATTTCAAAATTTACTCCTGCGATAACATTTATTGGGTTTATATAAATAAGTGCACGAAATTTAATAACTGCATCCTTCATAGATTCTGAGAGAAAGGTACAATAATTTTAAAAACATAATTTACAGACAATGTAATTTAAAGTTCAACCTAACTTTTTTTTCTTATGTCACGTCTTAAGATGGCTCGAGACTTGTAATTAGGGTCCTCTTTCCCTTCAAGGTTTCTATTCTAGTTTCTTGTTTTCTGCCTTCTTTCCTTTACCAGGTTTTCAACGGACTTTTCAGCTGCAGAGAAGCGCTGTAAATCTTTTTGTCCCAAGAGATCGTGTGTGAAATTTCCTATCTTAAAACCCATTCTCTCTAGTATCTTCATCTTCCCTAGGTTCCAATCATTAAGTCCAAGAATTGCATCATAAGTTGCAGTTGTGACAACTGTAGAAGATGAATTTATAGACTCATTTGGATTCTGGATTTTGCCATGAACACGCTTTTTAGGAAGTTCAGGATGGGCCAGACACCTGACAGTAGACTTGACAAGACCTAGGATACAATTTGGAAGCCTTTCCTTGTGAACAGAGGGTTGGTATCCGTCTGAGCCTGTAGATATTTACACCAACTAATGTGGCACAGATGATTAATGGGGTGTTCATCTGTTGACACCATGTGGAAATGTGTAGCCCATACTGAACTTTTCATGTCAGTTACTCTGGATAGGTTCTGTCTGATAAGTCTTGCCATAAAAAACCTGAAGAGAGTCTATCATCTTCTTTGTGGGTGTTTGTGTCCACCAGCGCCCTTTCCATTTTTCAGCGGAACAGAGTCACAGATGATCTATAAAACCAAAGAGTATATATCACAGCATTCTAGACGTACCCCGTGCTTGTTTGCTTGCAAGTAGTCCACAGAATCGTTGTTCACTGAACTAGTATTGAAGTGTTGCTTCAAAACGTGGGCGTGGCAGAAAGGTCGCTTCACACGTTTTACTATTTTTCAGGCACTTCAGTTGCGATTTCATCACTGAGACTTTGGCAACTTATTTCGTATGACTTCTACTAATAAACAAAAAATGCATTGAAAATTGACATTTTCGGTAAATTTCATGAACGCCCCCCCTTTCAATTACCGCAACTTTTCGGATGGAGATAAAAACGCATCACGCCCAGAGGATGTGCAAGTGTACCTCATCATTATCACCCGGGTGTCGAATGGCATGAAGCCTTGGGTGCGTAATACCAGCAGACAACTGGGTGTAGAATGACTAATGGCGAGATGAAGTTGCAAAAGTAATATGACAAAAAGAATGGTTAAATGTCTTCTACAAGAACTATTCACTAGAAGATCGTAGGGTTGTTCGAGTTGCTCTGACGAATAAATAGATGGCAACAAGGCTGCATACCTTTTTTTTTTTTTTTCAAGGCTGCATTTACATAACTGCGACCCGCCATCTGATAAATTTCTGTCCCTACCTCTCAGCGAAATTTGGCTAAGCGGCTGACGCTGCATATACCGTTGCCTACGCAGGTCCACGGGCAGGCAGGATTGCGTGTCCTTTTTCGTATGCAGTACACGTGCGATTACTTCTTGAAATTACAGTACATGAAATTTCGAAATGGATAATTTTAAACTCTAAAAAAGAGAAAAGAAAACAAGACAGAAGATAAAAAATTAGGTAGGCAAGGTTATTGTTAAGAGACAGCAGCAACTAAAATGTAGTTGGAAGCTACTGACAGTGTTACCATGAACCGTCAGGTGTGCTCTGTGTGTCTGGGTTGGGATCTCTCATTGCCATGCGTCATTTATCCCTATAACCCTACCATAGATAGAGACTTGCAGGGTGTAAAGCCACAGTGGATTGGGACTTCTAATGGCGTTCTGTAATGTTCAGCAATGAGTCTCGCTTCCGTTTGTGGCTCTCATATAGGCGTTAACGCGTTCTTAGACGACGTGGTGAAACGTCACAGGATGAAGAAATTCTCGAAACCCATATTTTTCCAGTTTCTGGGATCATGGTTTGGGGAGCTGTTGGATATAAAAACAGGATTGATTTGCTAACTATTGAAAGGAGGCTAAATGTTTACCTGACTAACTGATTTTGACAGGGAAGCTAAAACAGCTCTCGCCTAACCCACCACTGCCCACACCGAAACCGAGTTTATTGTGTGGTAATGCTCCCTGTATATCTAGTCAAGCCAACCAATGCCCTTAAATAGTGCAAGAAGTCCCTTTTCCAGTTTTTTGTAAGACACAATTCCTTCGGGTCTAGTTATCCCGAAAATTTTGTATCTGTTGCTCTCCAATGACATGCATTCGAAGATTAGGTGTGATGCAGTTTCTTCATTCTCATCATAGATCCGACATTTAGGGTCTTCTTCCGTTATACCCATTGTATGTAGGTAAATGTTTACCTGTATGCAGCAAGAATTGTAAACGCTGTAGTCATGCCTTAATGACAAGTATATTAAATGGTATATTCCAGCAGGATAGCGCAAGACCTCACCCTATAGTTCACACTACAAATGCATTGAGGAATACATGCATCCTTGACTACAGTGTCTAGACCCCTAATTGTTCACCCATAAAGCTTGTCTGGAAGAGACAGGAAGATGTATACTATCATACCAGATTCCAGCCAGGAATCTACAAGGGGTTTCAATAAGTAATGCAACTCATTTTTTTCTCTGAACGCAGGTTGGTTTTATTCAGGATTCCAATACATTATATTATTCCCCACACTTTTGGCTACGAAAATCTATTTTCAATCTCCATTCAATGCGAAGGCCTTGCGCCACCTTACTGGGAGAGCCTGTATGCCTGCATGATACCACTCTACTGGTGGACGTAGGAGCTGGGTGCACAATAATCTCCTCACTATGTAAGTACTGCTTCCCGCACAGTGCATCCTTCATTGGGCCAAGCAGGTGGTCCTCCACTGCTCTTTATGGTCTTCTGTTAGATGGCGTGGAACCCAGTGGGCACATACACTTGAGTACCTCAACTGGTGGGCCAGTGTGTCAGCGTTACCAACAGAGACGTTCAGTTGTGCAGCAGTGGGTTGTTTGAGTGTGGTCCGTCGATCACCTCGAATGAGAGTGTCTGCACATTCCGACATTGCAGGAGTCAAAGCTGTGTGCAGCCAGCTGGCATGCGGGAGATGGGACAGGTTTGCGTGGTCTTGCTGCGATGATGAAAGAAGGCTCACCCAACGACTCATAGTGCTTTTGTTCACTGCCAAGGCTTTGTAATCACTCTGCAAGCACCTATGAATGTTGACGATACTCTGATTTTCCGCCGAAAGAAACTTAATGACAGTTCTCTGCCTGGAATGCACCTCCATTACGAACGCCATTTTGAAGGTCACGTATAGTGCTGCTATCTATCCATGAGACTATAGCAGCTGAAGTGGGAATATTCTACGATTCCCACAACAAATTCAGCATTTTTAACCGAAACTGGCCGAGAAAAAAATATGTTGCGTTACTTATTGAAAGTACATGAACTGACTCCTCACGTTATTCAAGCATGGCTAGAAATTTCTCAAGGTGACATTCGATTGTTTCCATGCCCCAACGAATACAACAATGTACCCATGTCACACTTCGTGCCATTGCTGATGACAGACATCAGTTTCGAATTAAAAGAAAATTTAATCATTTAATACTGGTTATGTGATGGATATCTTCACAGTGTTCGGTAAATATCAGGATGTTTCATTATGGCGTAACACTTTCCACTTCTGTAAGAGTTTTTGGATGCCATGTGTCTTTGTATGGCAACCTGTGAATTTTCAGAAATACACATATACCTGATGGTTAACACTGATCGTATAATCAATCGAGTATGAAGACTCTCGCAAAAACGATAAAACTGAATTACGAGCTGTGATAAAATTCTTCACGGGAAAGGGCTTAACCTCTATAAAGATAAAAGAGAAGTCAGATGCAAATTTAAAGAATTGTTTTCCCTAACGTTCCGCCGTTAAGGAGTGAATCGCTGAGTTTAAGCATGGTGACACATCCAACTGAAAGTAGAGCTCCAGGATGTCTAAAAACCTGTACAATTTGTGATATTGTGGTGAAACGTCATAGCAGTAGACTCAGTGCTACCGTACTGAAGAAGCCAGAAAGCACTGAGGCTGCAAAGATGACAGGGTGAGCCTACCACAGCGTGTGATGAACGTCTTCTCCACTGATCAAAAACTCATTCAAATAAACATTGTTTATGGGTGTTTAGTTTCGGTTTAAAACAATTTTTGCGAGCTTGTCCAATGATTTTTCATTACGCACCATAGAAGAAATGACCAAAACAGTGTATCACAAAAGATTATTGTGTGATTTTCACATTAGGGTTTAAGAAAAGAAGCTATTCATGCATCATATCCATTTATTGCAAATAAGAAAGTTTTCTTACACTACATTAACAGTAGAGTTGCACAGCTGGCTCTAGCTCAATGGGCCCATTATTCTCGTTATGTCAACAAACCAGCCATATGGCCTGGAACCCTTATGGATACAAACCATACATTTCTGCTCTATGTTCATGTAAGTCTAATTTATGACCCAGTTAATATAACCTGTGATCCAAAATATAGCCACCTTTCCCTTCCCTTCCCTTCCCTTCCCCTCCCCCTCTCCCCTTCCCTACTCCTCTAATCTGGCTGGGTGCTGTATAAATGGCAGGATATTATCTGATGGCTGAATCATCTTAATTTTTATAATTTATGATAAAAAATTATGTCATAGCGCCCAGACACTTTTAAATCACAATATACGTGTAAAAATGATGGAAACTGAAAGGCATGTTATACTGTTGGTAGAATTATCTTAACAACTGTTATTTACGACACAAAATTGGTCACTGTGAGTATTTAGCTAGTACAATTTACTACCTACTATGATGTCAGAACCATCTGAGATTTTTCCGCCACTCCGAGAAATATGTAGGAGCTTTCATACATACACACATATAGAATTAAAAACATATGGCAGACATTGCGAACACTGTACTAAGAGATAGTTAACTGTTATTAAGATATTATAATTTTTTAGCCATGTTTTTGTACCAGATAACCATATCTGTATGCATTATGTAATGTTAAAATGTTTAAGTGAACAGCAAGCAGAGCAGTGGACTTGTAAAAAAAAAAATCACTTGCGTCAAATTTAAAACGGTATAGCCCACTGGTGCATCCACAAACATGGACTGCTGTCATTTACAATAGGATAGGAACGGGAGAGGTATGTATCTTTATTAAAACATTGCCATTCAAACAGCTCTGCACCAGCAGTGCATTCATAACTGTGCTGGTCCAGGAGGGCCCCTGCCTTATCACAGCTCACTGTCACTGAAAACTACTGGCCTGCCTCAAGCACTTGGCTATGAATGCTGCCAGCACATTAGTGTTCTTTTGCATGTCACCCTCTGCTTACATAGCAGGTGGTATAGCTAAAACAGTTAGCATTAGGCATCCACAGGTGTATAGACATAAGTTTATTCGTTGTACAGCAACTTACTGCTTAGATCTGTACCATCACCATGCCTTCCACACCGCAGCAATGGGCAGGCAGATGCCCCACTGACGTGTAGAACTGAGTCCCTGCCACTGCAGTTGCCAACTTGCAGGTCCCTCTATTCATCACAGACCAGAAACTGCAGAGTAATTTCATTTCATCACATAGGCTGCTCTTATTTTAAACAGAGCGTATCCTAGTTTCCACATATAAACTCCCAGTGCAATGTAAATATTACAGAGTCCACTCACATTAATGTGACCACCTGTCTAAAGCCAGAATAACCACCTTTTGTAGTGCGCATCTCTGTTTGACATGCAGGAAAAATGTCAATGAGATTCTGAGATTCTGGAAGATGTTGACAGGGATGTAGAGACATGTCAACTCCGGTGCTGTGGCCAGCTGCACTGGATTTCTCGTTTGAGGATCCACAGTACAACAGCTCTATTGACATAGTATCACATATTCTTTATTGGGTTTAAATTGGAGATAAATTCATCCTGATGTCTCTGAACCATGCAAGTACACTGCAAACTGTGTGACAAAGTACATTGTTCTGCTGGTAGATGCCACTGTGCAGAGGAAAAATTCCCTTTTAGGGGTGCAAATGGGCCCCAAGCATAGGTACATACTTGTATTGATCCATTGTGCCTTCCAGAATGATGAGATCACCCAGGGAATGGCACGAAAACGTTCTCCAAACCATAACATTCCTCCTCTGACCTGAACCATTCTGGCGATTGTTGCAGGGATGTACATGCCAATGGCCATATGTCTGATGGAGCGTAAAACGTGATTCATCTGAAAAGGCCACCTGTTGGCACTCGGTGAATGTCCAGTTGCAGTAATAGCGTGCAAATTCCAGCCTTTGTCGCCATAAACAACAGTCGGGGCCCATACATAGCAACATTCACTGAGTGGCCATTGAGGAGACATTGTTGTTAACCCCTTGGATCAACAGTTGCACATCTATTTGCCTGTACATATCTCCATGGCTGACATTCACCTCTGTATCTATGGCACATGGAGCACAACAGCTGCCTCATCACCACTTTTGGATAGCGCTATTTCTCCATGTATAGTATAGTTTAACCATGGCAGCATGAGAACAGTAAACAAACTGCTTCCACCCTTGGCCTGAAATCCAATGATCATGCCCTTTCAAATATCGATAAATCGTTCAGTTTCTGTATTACAAAGAATGACTGCACTGTTTTCCGCATCAATGACATGCTTTATATACCCTCATACCCTCCACTGCTAGTGCAGCCACCTGCTGTCTGTTAGTAGTTACTGGACATTGAATTGAACATAGACAGTGATCACATTAATGTGACTTGACCGTGTACAAAGCAGATGCCTCCCAGGTTTGCTGCCTCTATTACGAGGTCTATGCATCGGGATGAACAGGCAATATAATGCACATATTCAGTATGATAATTGAATCTGATACAAACATTCAATAATACACACTCGAAATTTATAGCATCTGGTAAACTTACTGTGCACTATCAGTCCTCAAAGTAGTGATTGGATTCAGTACATCAATGCACCCATCCACATGTGTGATACACCAGCATTAACCTCGGGCAAACTTTTTGTGCTCTATTAGTCCTCCATACAGTCACTGAATTCAGTACCTTAATGCAGCCTTACACACATAAGTGATACACCTGCATAAATAGAACTCCTCTCCTCCAGTAGGCACATGCACTGTAAAAAAAATAACAATTGTAGCAGCATCCATTTCTTTTATGGGTTGAAAATAAAATGGTGATCAGTTGTCCCATTGAGCAAATTTGGCCCCCACTAATATCCAAGCTAGATGCAAATCCAACAGCCTCCTCCCCCCCCCCCAGTCCCAGCAAACATGAAGTGTATTTATGACAGGTCAGGTCATAGCAACGAGGGCTGTAGGATCCATCCTTTAAATGGTGACTGGATTCCAGATATGCATTGAAAATACTTTATGTGTGTATGTGTATGTTTGTGTATAGTCATGATCTAGTGATTTTTTTCTTTCATGGTACAGACAGACTGCAGCATACTGTCGCCATTGATGGGTGACAAAACATTGGACCTCTTAAATCTGGGGGGAGGTGGCTGGTACAGGGATGACCAAACAATCATTGCTAACAAACGAAGATCATGCTCATAATTATATGTCTTTACATAACTGTATATGAATAATTTTGTTTTACAATGATTAGCTAATGCTGTGATTTCTGCCTAAACGATTTCTGAATTATGTTGCTCTTATAGGGATGGATGAGCATGTTATGACCAAACCCAGGCCACTGATTGTGTTCTCCCAGGAAGTAGACATGATGACCAATCTGTCAGCTATGCATGTGCTTAGATCCTGGAGCGTATACACTATGCTTATCTGAGAAGAGGCCAGCCCCCAAGTTGTAGAGCTGCATTAGTAATGTGATATCCAAGAATATTTTACGACTGATACACATACCTCATTCTTTGTTGTGTTTCATAGAAATACCCCAGATTACTTCAGAGTATTTTCTGTCAAAAAATGATGCCATTTTCAGCCCAGTTCACTAGGTTGGTGTCTAGCTGTGAATGAACAGATACATGTATAGTAACTCACAAGAGTGCTTTTACATAATTTATGCCTGCACACTTTATGTATGATTGTTTTTTTCCATTTACAGGTGTGTGCTTATGAGGTGCTTTTCATTTATAGATGTGCTTGGTAATGATATTACAATGATGGAATAGGCAGATGTGGTAGCTGCTGAAATGAGATTTTTCCATTCCTAGCCATGTTGCCATTTTCAGCTCTAAGTGCACATGGCTGGAATCCAATTGTCTATAAGTTGATATATACATTGTAATCAACAAAAGAGTGTGTCTACAATAATTCATGTTTGCCTACATTGTGTATTAGACTTTCTTTTATTTATATGTGTGCTTGATAATGATATTGCAGTGGAGGACAGAGATTCCCACGGTGAGCTGGAGAATACATTAAGAGGCAATAAAACTATTGATGATGAGAGGACGGAATCTATATCGAACAATTGAGATGCAGATGAATTTCTGTATAAACACTGTAAAGATTTATTGATATTTCTATAAGATTCTTATTTCAGAATAATCACACATATATGCATTATACATCATTGTTTTTTCCTGTGGAAAATTTGGATCCGTTTGGAGGCAGTTTTGTGACAACACCTCAGCCCTGACTCGATACCATTTTCACCTCAACTGAGACCCTAATCATGTTCACCTTGGCCACTGGCTTCGTGACCACTGGCTACATACCGTTACCAACTGTTTAGCAGATGGTTTCTTGCCCTCCTGTTAATTTAGTACAGTACCATGTTACTCACTTGTGGTTAGAGTCACATTTGGAAATGGGATCTTGTATGCCTGTATTGATAACTCTATTGCACTTTACTGAGAAGACGACTATGCTTACATGCTTTTATGTACAAGAGATGTTTCACATACCTGTGTTATTTACACTTATTCCCAAGTAATGAACTACCACATATAACAGGATTTACATGCCTGATAATATGTACATCATAAATATCGCTTCAAACCTCTCTGGTAAATTAATGAGAGAGTAGAATAAGTAATGGCACTGTATTGTATTAATTCTGAACTGAGGCAAAATTACACAACTTAGAGGTGGTCATGTGTTAATTTCACGTACAAAGCTGTATATTTACCTACTAAAATGTACTTTAAACAACGTCAATGATTAGCTGGACTGTTATATTTATGGATGCAGCGAATATTATCGAGAGGTTTGTACTTTTTATGAGCAGGCAATTTCATTATATACTAAGATAAACAGGTACTGCGAAGATGTAACAACTACCAAAGAAAATAAATTGCTCCTAACCTTTCTTATCCTACTGGACACTGAGTCCAAAGATTAAAGGAAAAAGTCACCTGCTTGTAACAGGAATTTCTTTGACCAAGACAATTTGACACTTAGTCCACTGTCGTTCAGTGAAGATGGTATACTCAGTGATGAAACAAAGCAGTAGGCTCGGCCAGAAATATAGACTCTTAGACAATGAGTCTAATAACATATTTTAATATGACAGTATGCCATCTTAGGCAATGTATAACACTTGTAAGTAAGCATTATAAATATGGATTCTGATGTTATATCACTTGTTATGTATTTCACTATTATTGTCTAATCTGCCCTTCAGAAAACACTTGATAATGGCACTTTGAAGCGGAAATCATGATTGTGTAAGTGTAAATGTAACACTGTAAAAAAAGTCTAGTGGCAGTACTGGCTTTAAAGAAATTTGTTATTTCTGTTGGGTACACGTGAAACACAGTCAAATTTTCACAATAACCATAGAGTGAGGAGCACACAACACACAGACCTCTATTTTCATAGCTGTTGCCTTGGTAACCTATTTAATTCCGTCACTTTTGTGTTGACGCTTTTATTGATTGCTTCAGTTTTACATATTAATCTATAAACGGATGTTTGGCCTGTGCATCACCCTCTTGGAATAAGTGCATGACATGCATTTGAATTTGTCTACAGTACACAATATATTGACACAGTGACATATTGGTATCTTTTAAACAGAAACCCTTGGAATCTGTTTGGTAGAAATAAAACACATCAACCCCCATACGACATCCAACACAGAATTATTTCCATATCTAATCCTGGTTCTCCACAGCAACATCGTTAAATATAAACTCAGAGTTCAGCTTTAATCTTTCCAGTGGCACAACGTCACAGTGTTTGACTTTACTCTTTCCAATAGCATGACATCACTGCCTTTCCTGCATGTTATGGATGTTACACCATCAATGCTGGACAATATCTAGCTAGTTTTTTTTTTCAAATATATGCACTTACCCAACATGAATCCCATCAGGATGTGTTAGCTATGACAAAATGACATTTGTCTTGCTATAATTTTGTGGACTGATAACTGTTGTTTGTATATTGTCAGGAAGGGTGATCCATTCTTCTTCTTCTTCTTCTTCTTCTTCTTCTGCTTTTCATTTGTATCATTCCAGGACCACTCAACTACTACAAAATCCTTGTGACCAGGCTGTCTTGTCAACTCAGTCATGGTGATGACTATACATCTACATTAGTGTACAAGGGATTTTACAAAGAGAACAAACATACAAGTAACTCCTACATTTTTGTGTTTATGAAGTCTTACATATAACTGGATATACGAACATGCTTAAATAAACGTACAGTCTGCTGCCTGTATCAGGCATGACTGGTGCAGGCATACTCCCATGTGCTAATGCGCAGCATGCATCATTAAGCTGAGTGACGATTTCTACCAACGGATGCAGAGTTTGGTATGCTAACTCTGGCATTATTAATTAAACAGTATTGTTTTCCCATCTGGTGATTGTGATGGCTTTCCCTCAACTGTGTGAAATAAAGAAACTGAACAATGTGTTACCAGCATATATGTATGAGTATATGTTACTCCCATCATCATCATTGGTAATGTTTACTTGCCTGTTGCAATGAGGTGGAGGAGAGTTGCACTGCACGTTTTGACACATTCATCCTTTGAGAGTTCTTATGTGACTGGGAGAATGTTCTTATAGCCACTGTTAATATACAGCATTTCCAGCAGTTTATGCAACCTTAAAATGTGAAAAATGTATATCGTATTTGCTTTAAGGTATAAAAGAAGAATGCACTGGATTCTACAGCTAGTTCAATGGTATTGCTCACAAAGATACTGTTGAAAAATCAATGATAAATAGGTAAATGCAGAGTGATAGTACTAGTTATTAATTTAAGTAATGGTAACAAGCATATAATGCAAGTTGTGAAGCATCATTCAGTAAAGCATCATTCATTAGTCGCTGCTAAAGAAGAATGATAACTGCAGAACACTGCATTTCTCAAGAAACCATCTAAACCCAGTCGTCATAAATATTCTGGAACAAATTAATCCCAAATGTGTCAAGATGCTGTAACTGAAAAATTCTGAATTTGATGAGCAAGACGAGACTGTTAATGCTTACTACATGTTTGAGTGGCTAAATCTGCTTCTTGAAATTTCTGAAAATCTTATGGGAGAGTGCCATAATTTGAATCCAATTGACAATTATTTGTTGCCTAAACATCTTATACCATTTTTATGTAATCTTTCACACAGGTTTCACAAGTTACCTCCATTGTTTTGGAGTGATGCATTTATTTCTAATTATGATCAATGTGAAAAGCAGTTTCAGCTGGTTGGAGAATGTCAATTCGATGGACCTCCTGCTATGAAACTGTGCTGTGAGACTTGCAGTTTATTGACGTAACAATTAATTTACTTTTATCATCTGCCCTAACATCGTAGCGCATAGAAAAAAGTCAAGTACACCCATACTTTTTTTATCACAGCTAGGTAGTGATGATGTCAAGCCATTACTCATAGAAGCACAACACACGTTGACTCTAACAGCAGAGGCATCCTCTGAAGGACTGCAATGAGTAAGCTTCTTTAGCACATGCCAAATGATTCCAAAACACTCTTAGACGCACCCCCCTACCCAACACACTTATACACAGCACACTGGACATATACAAAGTAGCATAAAAGCATGTTCCTACGTAATGTAATATTATTGTAATATTCCGGCTGCGAGTGCCAGCGATGATGCACTACCGTAACTGAGACAGTAACGCCCTTTGCTTTGACGACAACGCTCTTTGCTGTGAAAAAAGAGCATCTAGCTTCGACCATAGATACTAGTAGACTGGCCTTGCTGTGCAGAAGCTATGGGGCTAGTGTGGCTCCAACATAAACCACGTGACTGTTGGCAAAACGTGGCGGGATTTCAAATCAGCGGTCTGCCATCCTATGTTTGTATCGGATTTGCCCCACATTTCTCAATTGACTGCCAAACGCTTCCAACAAAAACTACTTTTTTATTTGTGAAAAATTATGCCAGAACTACATTTGACCTGGATTTGTTCAAAGTACCATTTATAAAATCTAACAAATACATCGAACGCCACTCTGGTGGGCAGCGGGACTAAATTACTATAAACTATCAATTATAGTAAAAAGTCGTTAAAATTCTTTTAAACAGTAAGAGTGGGCTCGTGTCAAAACTTTAAACATTGTATTCGCCACGTTTCGAGCTTTAGTCACTTATAAAAGAAAATGGGCTATGGGAATTATGTCAACTATAGGTGTCAAAATTGTTTACTTTAGGAGCAGGTCCATTTTATAGTATCAATTTTAGGTGCACTTCAAAGGTTCAGTTCCCACTATTTCTGCAAAAGTTTAAACTATCAGTTTAAAAAAAATGATATTTTAGATGAAAGGTGAGACTTTGCAGTTTCAGAAAATAATTTCGGGGCCTAGGTTTAAAAATGACAGACACTGTAAATACAGATTATAGATATACATTGTAAATAATAACTAACCTATCAAAACACTTCTCCGCGAAGTGCTTCGAGCAAAGGCGCGTATGTGCAAACGGCTTAAAGTTTTTCCGTTTCAGGGCCTGTATCCAAAGCTGCCTTCGGTTTTCATCCTTACGGAACCTATGAGTAGCAACAAGAAACGATTATACTTACTTCTGTAACCGAATTATCACAGATACTTTCCAAAATGTAATATCAGTCTGACTTTACAGGCATCACTTTCAACACTTTAATTTACGTGATACTCTATTTCAAGTGTAAAAAACATATAAAAGTCACTTCAGCAGATTTCAATAAACGCATCTGCACCATCTTAGACACACTTCACGTGAAATGTAATGCCATTTCCCCGACAAATCGCTGAGTACAGCCATAAGCGCAACACGAAACAACCATGTTTTGCCAACATTCACGTGACTTCAGCCCAGAGATGTTGGAGCCACGAAAATGACGTCAGGGCCAGTGTAATATATTTATGGTCGAAGGCATCTAGCCGTTTTGCAATCGTTGGAGATAAGTCATGCCGATATGGACATTGTGTTTTTTTGAGGTCAGATAAGTTTGCATATAAACGTAATTTGAAGTGCAGAGGAGATACAACTTGTAATCGTAATTATCAAGAATAAAAAATTAAATTTGTGAAAAAGAAGGTAAATATCGTCTACGAACCTTTATTCGATGTTGGATCCCCGGACCTTCATAAAACGATTAGTGTGTTCAGCAATACAGTGCATACTGATTTCTTTGCAAATTAACAATACTGGGCGAATCTGCTACTATCACGTCCGAACGACGCACATTATTTCGCGTCAGCTTGCGTGTTCAAGACGTTCCCTAAGCAATCAGTTTGTTAGTCAGAAGATATCACACTGCCACTGTTGCTCAACCTTCTCATTTTGAAAGTGTTTTCCAGAAAATCTTACAGCGACTGTGAGTACGTTAGCTGCCAAGAGAGACGGAGTCTTCATCGCGAGTTGTAGCAGTTTTCTCCGACTTTGCATGGCGTCCTCTGAGAACCGGAGAAACGGAAGCCTCCGACTGCCAACTCACTCTGTACCTAACCCGTTCTCTCCCTACAGCAGCCACGAAGAAAACACATTCGTCTATAGTCATTTTTTTCGCAGATTTTTATCTTAGATGGGTAAATTTTTTTTAAATGTATGCACCTAGGCAAAAAAATCAAAAGAGAGTTCAAATGAAGTACATATCTTAACTGTGTCAAAGTCAAAGGTCAAGTTATTTAATTAATTTTTCTTTGCGACGTTGCAGTTCATTATAAGAGAATAGCATCACTTTAGTTCCCATGGTAACGGCTTGACAAATCATGCCTATGACGATGGTAGTGGAAACTCAAAGTCTGGGAACAGTTGAAGGGCTTATTTCAATAGTGGTACAAGTCCACTTTTGTTCATTCTGAGAGACAGAGTCCTAAAGTTAAATGAGCTCTGAAAAATCGGCAGTTGAGATATTAGAAATATTCAAGCATATGGCTTCTTACTAGAGATAATTCTCTCTTTCTGTTTGTTTCGACCATTAATTTCAGAAGCATTATAGACAGAAATGTGGAGGTAATGGACTTGTACCACTATTGAAATAAGCCCTTCAGTTGATGTATGTATCAGGAAGGACATCAGTGTGCTGCTGTCGTGGTACAGGTTCTGGAAACTCGAATAGTTGCATGCCCAGATCCCATAAATCAGATAGGCGAACTCTGTGTTGTTGCAGTGGTGTAGACAATATAAACTGAAAGTCTGGGAACAGCTGCTATATGTCCTCCTTCACTGCATCATCAGGGACCAGTTTCACTGTGAGAGGAATAACAAATGAAATTACAGATGTATACATAATGAATAATAATGGAAGTAAATGGTTAGCAATAACACTAAAATTCGAATGTGACAGTTTCTTCTTTTTGTTCTGTCAGGTGGCAGTGGCTGAACTCTGCTGGTGGTGGTGGTGATGCTTCATGGTGATTGACCAATTCACAGAGCATGAATGACAAGCCCATCTCACGATAGCTACCATACCCAGATGTGTGCTGGGTGTAACCCACACCTTGGAGTGGTGTTAGGGGAAATAATCTTTGGTGGCAGTATTCGACTGTGACGTCATTTTTGAATCACGTATTATAGTAATTAAGATAGTTCAGCCTGTAGGAAAACACGCCATCATTATAACTGAATTCAGCTGATAAGGACTGCTGCGCTACATAGGGAGTTCTGTTGCTGGGGAAGTGATTCAGTCGTCAGCCTGAGACTGCTGCAAAGGCAAAAGCAATGAATGGAGCAACTGAACCACGCTGCATTACAGAAAGTGTCGACATGCGCGTCATCGTACTGTTATCTACAAGCTTATCAAAGTCACTGATTTGACATCAAGCTCTTTGAGCATTAATAATTAAGCTGTCAGGGGAACTGCCGAAAACTCTTTCCAGTCTGGTCCTCGTATTTTCGTAAGATGTGAGGTGTCTTTTAGTATATTTCGTATGGATGTTGTTGAGCGTGGTAATTGTTGGATAACTGTTGCTGCCGTGAGGAGTATTTCTGCTGCAGTGGCTTGCCTTGAAAGTTTTAACAACAGATACGTGTTGTGTGTAAGACCTTTCACATGTCAAGATTCACTAATTAGGACCTTGGTGACTCTAATTATATGAGTGATGCTCCACCGTTCTTGTTTTCTCGTAATAGGAGGAGAGTTGGTCCAGCTGAAAGTGTTTCTTTTTCGATGAAAGATCGTTTTACCTTAGAATTTAAAATTAATGGGTGATGTAACATTGTATTATCATTATTAATAAAGATTAATAAAAATGAAATGTACTGAGAGACATCTCACATCCTCCAGAAACACAAGGACCAGACAGGAAAGAGGTATGGGCAGTTACCCTGATAGGTTTATTACTCATTTTCAAAGAGCCTGATGGCAGATCAATATTCTTGATAAGCTTTTAGACAGCAGCACGATGACACACACCACGCCAACGCCTCCTGTAACACAGCTTGGCTCGGTGGCTCCATCCAGTGCTGTCGCCTGGGCGGCAGCCTCATGCCAAGTGGGTCGCTTCCCTGGAAGTGGGGCCCCTTATGTAATGCAGCACTCTTTATCAGTTGACGTCACTTCCGTCTTCGTGCGGAGTCGTCTGGTCTAGCTCGCGGGTGATACGGGTTGTCCGCAGCTGGCTTTACGCAACTGCAGCTCTGTCTTGCACAATGGTGCAGTTGAGGTGCACAAAGCTTCTGAGTCACACAGGGATGCACTGTGGTCCCAGGGCAGCCCACAGAGCTACAACACCAAGAGGAATAGCTTCTTCAGATTTGACAAGATCAACGCGTTTTTTCTTAAACTAATCTTTATATAATGATAATAGAGTGTTACACCACACAGTTGGACTAGAGGAGTGAGGGAGTGGGAGGGGAAAAGGTGCCTATTTTTGCGTCATAAATTATAGTATTTAGGTCATAAAGTACACTTACATAAGAGCACAAGTGTATGGTTTGTTTTGAGAAGGATCCTAGGCCACGTGGCCAGTTTGTTTACATAGGGGGAACAATGGACCTATTGAGCTAGAATTGGCTCTGCCTCACCTACTGGTAATGTGCCTTCATATACCTGCATTTTGCAAAGCAGAAACATATTTTTCGTCATGTGCTTCCGCATCCACCTTATTAGTCAGTTTTGATACCCAGAGATTACTCCTTTTATCAAACATGGAGAAATTGGTATGTGAAGATTATTATCAAATGACGAGATTAAAGCTGAGGCAGACATTTATTTTGGATGGTTGGCCAGATCTTACTCTATTAACGTTAAGAGTGAATATCCCTTAATTGAGTATGTTCCTTTAGTAGATAATATTATCTCTTAAAAATTGTGTTTCTTTCTTCACGTGAAGAAATATTTGATCGTCAGTCGTAGTGTTTTCTACGTCGATGAGAATGATCGTCTGGTATAACCAAAGGCTACCCAATGTCACATTCACGTTGCGTCCACTATATGCGTTAGAACACCGGAAGAGCAGAATATATTCCTGATACTGCCATCTGGAATTGTTATTTCTATTTATGTTTCATAGTACGGTCAATTTTCAGTGTTGAAGCTGAGAAGATCCTAGTTTCATTTAAAGCCACCCCACAATGCATACGATTACTTAGATATTTTTTGTACTGTTTTGATGTAAATTGTCTAGGAGTATTACACTTTCACATCTTATGCTACAGAAAATGCCAAAACTGTCGCAAAGCAGGATCCAGAGAACCTATTGTTCCGACTGAAAGATGCAGTAGCAAAGACAAAACTGTAATTAGAAAGATGTCCAAATGCCTTTGTGGGCATCCATAAGATTCCTTTGTATCCAGTCATTGGAATACTTAATTCCTTCAACAAAGTCATGACATTCTGGTATCATAAATGTTTGGCCTGGCAAAGGGTAAGAGATTTTAATGAAACTGGGCCCAGTTTCGACAGTAAGTGGTACCATCAAATCTAGCAATGGTTAGGTCAATAATGCTTTCTGCGAAAAAGCTGCTAAGTAACAAATCTTTTCAATCAAACTGATTGTCATCATGCCACATGAAATTGTTATAGCAGCACCAATCATAAAAATGTTATAATTCAAACTCAACATACCATCGGCTCACTATATGGACACAAACTCTTCATACAAGTGTTGAGCTACCAACAGGCTACCAGCAAGCATTGGTTTTTGTAGGACACGCACTGACCGCCTCAGTACGTCCCAAAATGTCGAATCTCTTTCGTCTCAACAGAAACTGGTCAACATACAACAGCCTGAAGTCCCTAAGGAACTTCAGCAACCCACATTCAGATGTATTTAGCGCTCTATATAGATAGGCGATGCTACAGTACAAACCAAGTGAAGAGTAGATATTATCTCCGAGCAAACCTTTTACAGCAAACACCATGTTCGCTGTAGAGGAAGATCAATGTAGTCAGCCTGTAGCATGACAGACTGTACTACAAGAGACACACATCTACGCAGGGCATTGTTCACGAAGATCATTTATGTTCACATGTAGTTTGAGCTGTATTTCAACCTCACTCTCAGCCGATGTCAATATTTTGTTTGGAGGGGGGGGGGGGTGGAGGGGAGAGGACGAACAATTAGTTCAACTGCAGGAAAATGGGAAATGAAACGTATGGCAGCCAGTTTAAGGAGTCCTAGCTTTAATGTTGTGAGCTTTCAAATAATAAAATGATGGCCCTCAGCTATATACCCACAGACGTAGAGTTGAAATATTAAAATGTTTTGGCTGGTTTCGTTGTCAAGGGGCTGGGATACGTAGTTGCCGCATACTGCTGAGTCTACAGCACACAACATGAATATACACATGAATCGAATGGTCGAAGGTTCCTATCACTCGGCAATTGCGAGTTTTAGATGTTATATAGAAATTTATGAATGAAAGATTGCAATTAAGTAAATTCTGCAGGTACTATTTTAACGACTTCAAATGATGGGTACGATAGCAGAAGTACCTTTAGGAATGCCCTTTATTACTGTGAAATACTTATTGGTGTCGATGGTCCAGCAATTAAATAAAATATAAATTGAATAACAGGGAAACAATAGATTCCTACTTCAAGTAATTAGTTATAAACAAAAACATAGCTTGCGAGATATTCACTTCTACATGCATACTACGTCTTCATTGCAGAAGCCGCGGAAATCTCACAACTGCACAACTCGGCACTACCAAATATTTCTATCTCCCGCGACCACACGCAAACTGCTCCACTCTCCAAGTCTTTCCCGCGACCGTACGTCTCTCCATTAACGAGTGCTGTGATTGGCTAGAGCGCTCCCGCCATGTCTTCAAGCCAACGCATACTCACAAACATAATGAAACACATTCGAAATACTGGATTTACATTTAAATAACTTGAAATTAAATAAATATTCCTATGGCTGGACCATAAACACGCTCTAACACGCATTATTAAATACATAAACAAATCAAATAAACATATATCAGAGGAATAGAAACAAAAGGTAGGCCAGTAGCCTAATGTCTCTGTGCTTTCTAAAACACCGTAAATATTTGACCAATTTCTTCATGAATGGCTTATATCGGATATAAATAAAGACATAGATGAATAAATATATTTATAAACACGCTGTGCCGTTTTTTCGTGTAACTGTAGACTAATTATGGCCTGACGCGATTAATGGTAATCGGCCACTTTGACCTCCAATAATTCATGTACTATTCAAGTTACATGCCTGTAAGTCATACCAATTTAGGTTTACACTAATAGCTTTCTAAAGACACGTCGACCGACGAAATCGGATGAACCGTTTAGATTTTGGAAATTCGTTGCTGGGCGTCACTTGTATAATTTACAGTCCGATACTAAACTTTAAACTAATAAAGATTTTGAAAATCTGATTACACCATCAGAATCGTCTTGCAAATAATGGTAATGTACATGTTTCTTTTTAACGTATCATGATTCATCTGGCTACTATTACTTTCTATACGAACTGTGAAATATCTGCCATTAATATTTCACAAAGTCCGCCATCTTTGGCACTCTCTGCATGTCTCCTCCATCGACACAGTGTCACCATGGAATTCCCAGCCAAGCAGCTGACGGACCACGTGGTCCGGCCGTTGTGCGGCATCACGCGGTTGGTAACGAGCCGCGGCTTGCCGAGCGGCCCCAGCGGTGGCCGCCAATCTGAACTTAGAATATTTTCAGGGCGCCACAACTCGCCCGTTACCTCACAATGTGAACTGATTTTGGATAGCAACATGAAATATGTCATTTGTGAATCTGCTATGAAGGACCCGCCTAGTTGTAAATCATCCAGTCAAGATTCCAATTGTCTGAGCGAAGTCCAAAAGTGCCACAACAATGGCGGACTTCGCGTGTCATTTTGACCAGCGGGTAGCCTATGTCGCAGAGAGTCTCCTACAGCGTCAGCAGAAACTGCTCTGCAGGATGGAACAAAAATAAATGTAAGTTTCAGAGAAGTTACAACTTTGTCCGCTATGCGTATCGAGTAAGTAAACATGGGACGATTACTCTTTGATGTACTTCATAGTGAGCTGTCACTTGAGAAAAAATGTCAGTCGTGATAAGTACATCCAGCAACAACCCAGGCGGAAAATGTTGTCATTTCTAAACTATTGCAGGACTGTGGACGCAAGTAAACAGAAACTTATCCTAATTAACAAATAAATGAAATTAGTGGTAGATGGGGGATGGGGCGGGGGGGGGGGGGGAGAGCAGGGGTAATGGGAACACCCGTTACAAAGACAGAAGGCAATCAGTCTGTACCACAACAGTGATAAAAAAAATGGCTCTGAGCACTATGGGACTTAACATCTGTGGTCATCAGTCCCCTAGAACTTAGAACTACTTAAACCTAACTAACCTAAGGGCATCACACACATCCATGCCCGAGGCAGGATTCGAACCTGCGACCGTAGCAGTCGCGCGGTTCCGGACTGAAGGGTCTAGGACCGCTCGGCCACCGCGGCCGGCTTTTGGTTCCGGACTGCGCGCCTAGAACCCTAGACCACCGCGGCTGGCCAACAGTGACAGTTTGCTTCAAACTAAAAATGTTAATTTACTGTTTAGCATTTCTATGGACTCGCGAAACTGGTCAGTCGACTGTCGAACATCGTAGAGTGTAAAAGGCAGACATTTGGGGTCCAACGTGGTACGAAACAGTTGTAGTCATTTTCGTTAGTTTTTCTTATTCTTGACGAGGAAGTTACGGTTCAGATGCATTGGCAAAATTACATATCAATGTGGACAGTTAACGAGAAATCTTAATCACGTATTCCTTTAGTAGATACATCTGTCTGTAATTGGTATTTTATAGCGTGTGTGTTGGATTTTTAATCAGACGTTGATGACTATTCGAAAGCAGCCTTGTGTTAGGTAGTAGACGTAGTAGGTATCGGTAAGAGGTATTGGCTGAAGAAAAGAAGTTAGGAGGTTGGTTAAAGTGAAAACTAAAGTTTTTAATTGTCCCTGACAGTTTGCAATCAGATATTTCTTAAAGTCTCCTGACACTTTACCTTCTGGAAATTCCGAGAACGTTCCAAGGAACGAAGTTGGAGGATAAAACAGTGATTTTCCACTGGCTACTGTTTCTAGTCCAGCGATAGAATCGTCAGTCTTAACGAACATAATAAAGTGACTACTGGGCTCAAGCCCGAAATGTTTTAGGACTCTAATTAGTTAAACTTGTATCAAGGTTAAAAGCGAGACCCGATCCAAATCCGCCAATAAATGTATTCCTCTACAAAGACGTTTCCACAGCATGCAGCGGAATCTCTTAGGTCACAGATCTAGAAAATGTAACTGAGCTTTACTTTAGAGTATTCTTGCCAGCTGTCACTGGTAACGGACACCAAGAGTTGTTCACGTTACCTGACGATGAATTTACCGCTCTGTTAACAGGGCAGTAGGCAGAATTTCTAACAGCCTTGAAGAAACTAACCTATATGGTTTTGGGGAAAGTGCTGAGCCCTAAAAAACGGAGGCCTATTTCTGAGTGGATCTTACATGTGCTGTTATTGTGTAAGTCATCTACAGTTGTAGAAAAATTTACATTTGTGTAGAGACTACGGGAACTAGTGGCATATAAACTCCTGGAAATGGAAAAAAGAAAACATTGACACCGGTGTGTGCACGTCCGCATGTATCCCGTGCCACCCAACGTGCTCTAGAAGGTGTAAGTCAACTACCCTGGCCAGCAAGATCTCCGGATCTGTCCCCCATTGAGCATGTTTGGGACTGGATGAAGCGTCGTCTCACGCGGTCTGCACGTCCAGCACGAACGCTGGTCCAACTGAGGCGCCAGGTGGAAATGGCATGGCAAGCCGTTCCACAGGACTACTTGCTCCGGACACTGCGAGAGGGCTGTACAAGCAATGATCACACGCACGGCACAGCGGACACACCAGGAACCGCGGTGTTGGCCGTCGAATGGCGCTAGCTGCGCAGCATTTGTGCACCGCCGCCGTCAGTGTCAGCTAGTTTGCCGTGGCATACGGAGCTCCATCGCAGTCTTTAACACTGGTAGCATGCCGCGACAGCGTGGACGTTAACCGTATGTGCAGTTGACGGACTTTGAGCGAGGGCGTATAGTGGGCATGCGGGAGGCCGGGTGGACGTACCGCCGAATTGCTCAACACGTGGGGCGTGAGGTCTCCACAGTACATCGATGTTGTCGCCAGTGGTCGGCGGAAGGTGCACGTGCCCGTCGACCTGGGAACGAACCGCAGCGACGCACGGATGCACGCCAAGACCGTAGGATCCTACGCAGTGCCGTAGGGGACCGCACCGCCACTTCCCAGCAAATTAGGGACACTGTTGCTCCTGGGGTATCGGCGAAGACCATTCGCAACCGTCTCCATGAAGCTGGGCTACGGTCCCGCACACCGTTAGGCCGTCTTCCGCTCACGCCTCAACATCGTGCAGCCCGCCTCCAGTGGTGTCTCGACAGGCGTGAATGGAGGGACGAATGGAGACGTGTCGTCTTCAGCGATGAGAGTCGCTTCTGCCTTGGTGCCAATGATGGTCGTATGCGTGTTTGGCGCCGTGCAGGTGAGCGCCACAATCAGGCCTGCATACGACCGAGGCACACAGGGCCAACACCCGGCATCATGGTGTGGGGAGCGATCTCCTACACTGGCCGTACACCACTGGTGATCGTCGAGGGGACATTGAATAGTGCACGGTACATCCAAACCGTCATCGAACCCATCGTTCTACCATTCCTAGACCGGCAAGGGAACTTGCTGTTCCAACAGGACAATGCACGTCCGCATGTATCCCGTGCCACCCAACGTTCTCTAGAAGGTGTAAGTCAACTACCCTGGCCAGCAAGATCTCCGGATCTGTCCCCCATTGAGCATGTTTGGGACTGGATGAAGCGTCGTCTCACGCGGTCTGCACGTCCAGCACGAACGCTGGTCCAACTGAGGCGCCAGGTGGAAATGGCATGGCAAGCCGTTCCACAGGACTACATCCAGCATCTCTACGATCGTCTCCATGGGAGAATAGCAGCCTGCATTGCTGCGATAGGTGGATATACACTGTACTAGTGCCGACATTGTGCATGCTCTGTTGCCTGTGTCTATGTGCCTGTGGTTCTGTCAGTGTGATCATGTGATGTATCTGACCCCAAGAATGTGTCAATAAAGTTTCCCCTTCCTGGGACAATGAATTCACGGTGTTCTTATTTCAATTTCCAGGAGTGTATCATGCATCTGAAAGAAATCACCTCTTTTTGCCCGCAACACTAAGTAGATATAGATTTTTATTATTGGACGGTTGTCTTTCACGTTTTTTATGTATGAGCACTAAATAGCATTATTGAGACACACTGATATGTCTAAACTTTATGATCACCTATTTAATAGTGTGATGGTCCACTTTAATCAATGCAGCAATGAATCTGTATAGCATAGATTCGACAAACCCTTGGTAGTTTTCCAGAGGTATAAGGTGTTAAAATCCTATCTGTAAGTCAGGCAATTCCCGCAAATTAAGTGCCCTGGTAAGGCGCCAGTAGTTTGCGTCTCACAATGATCCAATTTCCACCCCTTGCCACGTGATTAATCTGAAATTAGGAAATATTTTGTAGGGTCTGTATCATTTAGGAGGACATTTGAATGTGACTGACATCGTCAAGTACATTTTTCCACTAATTTTTAATGTTCATAGCACGATGGGTGTCTGGTTTGATTATCAAAGACTGTGAGCTCAGTGGAATAAGAGACAGGAAAGGGACATAAGTCTCATGGTGTGTGTGCTGGCAGCCCTCGCCACCCCAAATGTGGCATTTAGTGTTAGGATGTGGCGGCACTGCTTTCAAAGGCGGTTCCCCAGTCCAGCTTACTGTGGGAGTCCCACAACAACACGTTGGGTGGCTCAGGGTCCTTTCATGTTAGAGCGATCGGTGAACTCACAGACTGGATCGCGAGAGTGCAGACACAATAGGCACCGGAGGTCAGTTGGCACCTTGCAGTCGCGTCTGGAAATCTTGTTGAACAATACAGAGAAAGCACGGAACGTCGTAAGTGACACAGTGGCACCAGCAGCCGTTAGCTCGGTGGTCACGTACGCCGTTTGTTTCCACGAATTTTTCACTGAGTGATCTCCGTGTGGTGGGATTTTGTTTAGATAGCAAAATATGGATAAATTCCAGAAATTCTGACGCCAAAAACCAAACTAAAGTGGCTGGGTAGTCGGCGGTTGGAAGAATGAGCAGAGTGGGAGAGTGTGCAGGGTGGAGGAAATCAGAGGTTTGCTGGAGAGCCAGCGGTTCTTAGAGAGGGTCTTCCCGTGAGGAACGGTCGTCTTCCGTGTCAGTTCTTGTTGACAACGGATGGACTTGCTGTCTTTTGATCTCAGGCAAAGTTCAATTTTAGACTGCTGTATTTGTAAACTTGGACAATTATGAACTTCGCCTTTCTGGCTGAGCGTTCTCATCTATTTCGCAGAATATGGTGATCTTGAGAGCACTTCTCTTGTTATGCACTCACGCTAACACGTTTCTGAACATTGCCGTTCTGACTGGGAGTTCACGTGTCCCGTCCGTTGCGTGTAGAGAATCTACAAGACGGTATTCAGATATAATAGTTTGTGGATCGCAGTCTGCTCTCCAGGATCTTTTATTTTAGCATTCAGAATATTTTGAAGGGCTGTAGCTTTGTCGACGGCGTAGACTTCTTCGCTAATCTTCACTCTATTTCGCTACCACGCTGTATTCACGGTGATATTGCGATTCACTCCCGCTTTATATGGTTGTAAAAAGTGGATTGCTGTGAGCACTATTAACATATTTTTTATCTCCAGTTAGGTTTCACATTTATTGTTTGGGAGTAGCTTCTTCCCGGATTTCGAACTGAGGTGATGTCAGTCATTTTGCATCTTCTTTTACAGATCACATCCAAAAACAGATCAGAACTAGGTAGTTGATCGCTAGTGTTAGTTTAGTGTGACTTTTATTTTGTTTTACAAGCCCGTTGGACGGTTATGTCATTGTTTCATCTTGATTTAAATTGATTCTTACTTACAACAATTTTGTATACTTCAGAATGGCATTTATTCTTTCAGTAGATATCAGTTTCCCTTGATGGATGATTTCTGTTGCTTTGCTTTTTTTAAAAAAACCTTCAGATGCAATAGTTAATTTGGATGAGCTTGGGGACGAGGATATAGTCTGAATAGCGTAGGATATCACTGAACAGTCCATGTGATATGCTTTAATTGTAGGCTATTCATTGTGATGTAACTATTTGTTGTTACCAGTTAGGTATGGTTTCTTATCATTACCTCCAGGGGGTATCTATAAGTGACAGGGCCACTCTTCATATCACGTTAGTTAAATCCGTTGCTTTGGTTTGTCTGTCTCCATACTTCGAGGGTTAAAAGGCGTATAACGTGCACACACACACAGGCGACCCACAAACCAGGAAGGGTGTTAGAGCATGTGGACCCAGAGCGGGCGCACATAGCCTCCAGTCCTTTCCATCAGGTTCAAACCAGGAGAATTTGCTGGCCAAAACAACACTGTGAGTTAACTACCGAGCTCCTCAAACCACTGTAGGATTCTGGCCTTGTGACAAAGGCCGTCGATGGAAATATTAAGCATCAAGGGATGCAAATGTTCCACAACAATGTTCACATAGTCCACAGCTTTTATGGTGCCCTCGATTGCTACCACAGATCTCATGGACATCCTGGTGAATGACCCCCGTAGTATAATACTGCCCCCACTGTTCAGTGTTCATTGTGGAGCGCATGTTCCAAAGCAGTGGTCCGCTAGGATTACTGCATATCCAGGCACGACCATCAACCTCATGTAGCATGAAACATGATTCAGCCGACCAGGAGAAACGTTCCTAATGATCCCTGGTACATTATTTATGTCTCCAGGCTCACTGTAATCGTGATTGAGGATTTCGTTGGGCCAGCATGAGAACGCTCAGAGACCGTCTGCTGTGCCAATCCGATTGGTCATCAGCATAGGTGCTATGGTGTGAATGATTGACCGAGTGAGTGGCAACATAGCAAATACTGTGTACCAACTTCTGGTCAGGTAATGACCGTACAGTAAGCGATGACGGAGAAGTTTTGGTAGGTTTCCCCTGCGTTTTGGCGTACTCAGAGAAATTCTTGCTCGTCACTGGAGCGGAATTTCTGAGTCTTCCCTTCCAAGCCGTCAGGTTCTGGGAGCAGAGAGGTACGTGGAGAAGACGAGAGATAGCGTGGAGATGTGTGACCGTGTGGTCGCGGCGCACAGTCACAGTCTGGCACATTTTTGCAAAGTAATTTGGGTAAGTATGGATTTTTAGTGTTAACGCTGCTTTTGCTTTGGGTAGCTCACAATCTATAAGGTCTATTCCTCAACTAGCGTTTCTTCTTCAGTAATTTCACTTATTTTGACCTTTGATCCGTTTTTTACTTGCGTTTGCGAGCTGCAAATATCTGGGAAGACGATTCGTGGTTCCGTAAGATCTTGTCCGAGGCTACCTCAGAAGTCAAGAAACACGGCATCTACCTGGGAACCCGTACCTATGGCCCTCTGAGTCTCGTGCACTAATAGCGCGAGCTGGGTTTCACACGATCGTCTTTTTCGCAAACCCATGCTGATTCCTACAGAGTAGATTTCTAGTCTCCAGAAAAGTCATTATACTCGAACATAATACGTGTTCCAAAATTCTACAACTGATAGACGTTAGAGATATAGGTCTATAGTTCTGCACATCTGTTCACGCCCCTTCTTGAAAACGGGGATGACCTGTGCCCTTTTCCAATCCTTTGGAACGCTACGCTCTTCTAGAGACCTACGGTAAACCGCTGCAGGAAGGGGGGCAAGTTCCTTAGCGTACTCTGTGTAAAATCGAACTGGTATCCCATCAGGTCCAGCGGCCTTTCCTCTTTTGAGCTATTTTAATTGTTTCTCTATCCCTCTGTCGTCTATTTCGATATCTACCATTTTGTCAACTGTGCGACAATCTAGAGAAGGAACTACAGTGCAATCTTCCTCTGTGAAACAGCTTTGGAAAAAGACATTTAGTATTTCGGCCTTTAGTCTGTCATCCTCTGTTTCAGTACAATTTTGGTCATTTACTAAAAGTGTATATTGTACCTACGAGAACTTCACTCAAGCAGTGCTCACATTAGTGTGTTTACTGTTATGGAACTGATTCTGTTAAACTCATTTTCAAGTCATATAATTTCAGATTGGCTTCAAGTAAGCAATCACTTGACCTATAAATATGTGAACAGATATTCACTTCCTATTCGAGGAACTAATTGCCAATCATCTAACTGTGAAATAAATTCGAGAAAATAAACTAATAGATTAAAATATAGGATTTTATTCCTTTTTCCCTAAAACAGTCCAGGTCAGGCGACCCTAATTAAAATATAAATATGGCCGATTTCTTTTACGAAACTGAATTATGCTCTCACTGTGGCGGCGTGCCATTGACAATACAGTTGCCTCTATTTGCAACATTTTAATATATGCGGTAGAAAATTTACACCATTTTTTATTATGAATGATTAATAAGAATTTCTTTGATTTGCAATTTCCACAGTTTTGAGATCATAGAGTATTTCAATTACTGTAATGAGCAATTTTTGGTTTAATGTTACACAGGGTGTGAACTAGCTTGTATAACGCTTCTATGTCGAGTATGTAAATGTGGTAGCAGTTTGCATACTACACTGCCGAGACCCAGCACGTCACAGTCACACACAACCAATAGGCACAAATTTTAAAATTTAAAACTGCTGCTACATTGATCGACCCATCAGTGGCATATGATACAGTACTGTAGTGGCAACTTCTGACACCGAATGTAACAGCAACACCAAATGTAGCGAAAAGAGGTAGAAGACATTGTATTAAAACTCGTCTGAGCTTTCCAAATGCTTTATTGTTTCCAACTACAGTGCTGCATTCCCCTCAGTCTGCATCACCGGGTCCCACAATGCTGAGGACACCTCTTTGCTGACTGTGAAATGGCTGACGAATGGCTGCCTCAGAGACCCATGCACACACTGCTATGTGTTGGCCTTGTATGACCACCTGTATGCACCTGTAGTTGTAGAATTTTGGAACACGTATTGTGTTCGAGTATAATGACTTTTCTGGAGACTAGAAATCTACTCTGTAGGAATCAGCATGGGTTTCGAAAAAGACGGTCATGTGAAACCCAGCTCGCGCTATTCGTCCACGAGACTCAGAGAGCCATAGACACGGGTTCACAGGTAGATGCCGTGTTTCTTGACTTCCGCAAGGCGTTCGATACAGTTCCCCACAGTCGTTTAATGAACAAAGTAAGAGCATATGGACTATCAGACCAATTGTGTGATTGGATTGAGGAGTTCCTAGATAACAGGACACAGCATGTCATTCTCAATGGAGAGAAGTCTTCCGAAGTAAGAGTGATTTCAGGTGTGCTGCAGGGGAGTGTCATAGGACCGTTGCTATTCACAATATACATAAATGACCTGGTGAATGACATCGGAGGTTCACTCAGGCTTTTTGCAGATGATGCTGTGGTGTATCGAGAGGTTGTAACAATGGAAAATTGTACTGAAATGCAAGAGGATCTGCAGCGAATTGACGCATGGTGCAGGGAATGGCAATTGAATCTCAATGTAGACAAGTGTAATGTGCTACGAATACACAGAAAGATAGATCCTTTATCATTTAGCTACAAAATAGCAGGTCAGCAACTGGAAGCAGTTAATACCATAAATTATCTGGGAGTACGCATTAGGAGTGATTTAAAATGGAATGATCATATAATGTTGATCGTCGGTAAAGCAGATGCCAGACTGAGATTCATTGGAAGAATCCTAAGGAAATGCAATCCGAAAACAAAGGAAGTAGGTTACAGTACGCTTGTTCGCCCACTGCTTGAATACTGCTCAGCAGTGTGGGATCCGTACCAGATAGGGGTGATAGAAGATATAGAGAAGATCCAACGGAGAGCAGCGCGCTTCGTTACAGGATCATTTAGTAATCGCGAAAGCGTTATGGAGATGATAGATAAACTCCAGTGGAACACTCTGCAGGAGAGACGCTCAGTAGCTCGGTACGGGCTTTTGTCAAAGTTTCGAGAACATACCTTCACCGAAGAGTCAAGCAGTATATTGCTCCCTCCTACGTATATCTCGCGAAGAGACCATGAGGATAAAATCAGAGAGATTAGAGCCCACACAGAGGCATACCGACAATCCTTCTTTCCACGAACAATACGAGAGTGGAATAGAAGGGAGAACCGATAGAGGTACTCAAGGTACCCTCCGCCACACACCGTCAGGTGGCTTGCGCAGTATGGATGTAGATGTAGATGTAGATGTAGCCAACTCAGTGGCCTTCACCTCTGCCGCCTCAGTGCTGCTCACTTGGAGCTGCAGCCAGCCGACTGCATGCTTCTTCACCATTGTGGTTTAGCTCACAGGCGACAACAAGCGACTGTGATCCGGCAGCTGAATCTGCGGCCCTCGCCCTGGATGTATCCAGTGCATGTTGGGAGCCAAGACTACTGCCCGCGGTAGCGAGCCGTGGAGTGGCCCGCCGCTGGCTGGCTATGGACCTCACGTCAGCCTCAGAGGGTACAACCAGCGAACCGCCATGGACTGAAACGCTGGCGCCCCATCTGCTGCTATGTGTAGCCAGTGGTGTGACAGGCCCTGCCGCCCAGGAGAGCTGTCACACTCCAGTGCCCATTGTTGGCCTTAGAGGGTCGAACCAGTGACCTGCCGTGGACTGGAATTCTGGCGCCCCATCTGCTGCTGCGTGTAGCCGGTGATGTGACACGCCCTGCCGTCCAGCAGAGCTGTCACACTTGAATGCCTTGTTAGAAAACCGGCACCTATTTATATGCAGCTGTGCGCCTCTATTTTGCTAATGCGCCGCTCTGAGTCACATACAACAGCTAGGTTGCGCCAGTGGGCCCCTTCTGCCTGTAACCTGCGCCATGCAAACCGCTGCGTTTACTCTTTCCAATGGTTCGACGACCCTGTGGCCTCCATTCCACCTCGCAACTGCTGGTCAGCGTAACTTACCGTCAACAGCCCTGCGCCTGGCTCTAAGTTGTGCACTCAGAAATGTTGCACCAAATCTAACTTTCCTATCTTAAACTGTGGTGCTGCTACAGTACAGAGAAAAGGCCTGATAGACATGCTTCTTCATATGAAGCACAAGCGTCTTCATATAATTTCTTGTAAATCAACCACTCGATTAATTGACAGCATGCCAAAACGGCTGAGCATTCCAAGTAGCTGTGAGATTCGATATCAGCTCCCCAAGAAAACTGAAAAAATAGTCTACCACAGGCGTCAGCCCTTGCTCCGCTTCAGCTTGTGTATTGCAGACTTGTCAAAAACAAAATCACTGAAGTTTGGTTTGCTTAAACAGAAGACCAGGTACCTGCATCAAGATGTCAAAAGAAATGATAATGGAGGATCTACATTTAGCTGGGTATTACTTTCACAAATGGAGACTCCAACCAAGCGCCACTTAAATGGAGGATTCCTGCTTCCACCAAAATAATAAAATCGCCAAAAGTTTGAAAATATTACACTTATTCGTAATAAAACATCAATTATCAAGCGTTACTCCTTGATAGAACTACCTTTTAGAGTGCATGTAATATGAACAGCCAAAAAATTCTCAGCTGCAGAATATTGTGGACTAATTTGGCTAAACAGCCCAAATGCAAGAAAGTGAGATGCCCAGCTAAATAGCACCATGTGAATTATTTTTCGTGTTACCAAATCAGTACCTACTGAATGGCTACCAGTATTAAACCATTCTCCACATCCTCACACACGACTCATAAATTCTCTCATGAACGAGTGAACGAGTAGAAAAAGATCCCAGATAGTCAAAATCTACCAGTATATCAAACTATCGATGATACACACAATAACTGACTTCCCTCTAGGCAACAACCAAAAAAATGGAGTCACAGTTGAAGATAAATTCAACGCATTGCCTCAAGAATGAACTGAACAACAAAATAATAATATGCCACATACCACCCAAAAAGCACCGGCATTTGACTTGCCACCCAAAACATGGCCTATGCTGTCGGGATTAGAACCCAACATGGTATATGTGCATATTTTTATACAAACCAGGTAAGCAACCATCTGTATTTTTTGACAGACCTACAAACGATCAGATACACCACAGAACGCCCCACAACACCATATGATGGTAGACCAGAAAATTTCCTGCTGGCGACTCCGATGTCGATAAATTACATAAATTCTCTAGACGATTGTTTACAAGGTTTTATATTGTATATATTGCTTTATATTATGTGTGATTTTTCTCAATGTGTTGTTAAAAAGCCATACAGTAAATAAATGACCATGACAATTCCAGCTGCCACACAGTAAGTTAAACGGTCGATTACTTGACGGAGGAAACATCAATCGTCCCTATTCGCCAGACTGATTTACTGATAGCTTCCTTTTGTCCTATTGTGTCAAACAAAAAATGTGTAAACAGCGATTTTCAACATCTCAAGATGAATCCTTCCTCGAGTTATCGACATCATAGTAGAAAAATGTTGCCAGAACTGATGCGAACCTATGAAATCCATATATATTATAAAATTATATGTATGCATATGTGTGTATGTGCGTGTGTGTGTGTGTGTGTGTGTGTGTGTGTGTGTGTGTGTGTGTGTGTGTGTAAGTATATGCCACATCTCCTCCTAAACAATTTGACAGATTTCAACCGAATTTGGTACACATATCCCTTACTGTCAGGCAACAATTACAGTGGGGGCAAAAACCATTTATCTATCGTAGTTCATTGAGATATGACGTCAAAAACACTGAGATACGTGAGAAAACGCCTATCATAAATGATGTTTTAATACATTTATTCCTCACTATTAAGACGCTCCTACTGGCGAGTCAACTTAGGGAAATCCTTGATACACGGCATCGCTTTTGACAGCTTTCAACCGTGAAGCGCAAACGGCTGCAGGTGATAATGATAGCCGTTCGGAGAGCTACGAAGAGGCGTTCACAAAATCGCGTTGTGGACAAGCGAAGCAGCTGCGTCCAGCATACAGAAATTGTCCGGAATCATGTTTCTTAATTCGGATATTGCACTTATACATTTGTACATTATGCCCATTTCTTTGTACGACTGTGTCCTAATTTCAAACGTGCTTCCACGAACACACAGAAGTGAAATTTTTTTTCGATGCTTCACTGCAAACATAGTACACTATTTGTTTCGTTTCTAATAGAAAATTGGCAAAATGAATAACCGGAGAAAGCTGAGATTGTCAACTAGTAATGTATAAATTTCAAAGGGAAATATTTTGAGTGACAATGAAACGATTTACAGCAAAAACTGTTATTATTTTGTTGTTTTTTGTAAAAACGTAAAGGGCATCTCGCGAAGTTACTCTGGTCGTTTGTTGTGTGCAGGTGTCACACAGCATTCGGGTCGCAGGGAAGCAGAGTGGCGCAGCGCACGTATTTGGGTAGCATTATGCATGGCATTATCAAATTATTTGGCAAGACATAGTCAGTGGAAGATGGACTACCAGTGGAAAGTCATCAGTAGCGTACATCCCAGCAGAGAAAAAATTTCTCGAGAGAAGAAACATTGACTGGCAGTGTGAGTAAGGTGGAAAGTGTGCTACTATCCATCACCATGATCATCATCTTGTCTCCCCTAAGACATCCATCCAGGGCTACTCTAGACAGCCTCTGCCTTACATATCTCCCCTTAGACTGTGTACCACCGGCTACAGGGCGTTACTGTGTACTTGTCGATTCACCAGACGCACTCCTCTCACAAATAGGAACCACGAGGCCCATCGACTGTGGTGTTTTGTCCTCTATAAATGGATGTAGGGATTGTGGAGTAGTATCCTCTTCACAGGTGATTAGCCCCTTAGCCTGGTCAGCGATTCTCTCCTTCTGTGCTCGTGTGACTCGCAGTAACCGAATTAGCAGTTTTTAAAGGATTCACATTGGAGAGACAGTATTTCTGCCAGAGAAGCACTGTGTTAGGTATATGTATGTCGCTGCCTGGTGAAATCCTACCACAATTTTTAAAACTTTAGTACAAGTCCAAACCAATTTTGAACAAGTTTCACCCTGGATTTCACAACAATTTTCAAATATGGAACCATGGGTAACATCTGACTCGTAAAACCTAGGTAATGGCGTGCTAGAACCTTTACAACTGCTAAGGAATTGTTTTCTGCAGCGCTTTATCTTCAAAATTACTGAACCTTGAGCTGTGGTGAACCTGAAAATGATCAAACTGTTACTCCAATCTACATGACACGAGCTGCACCACAGACGCCATTACCTGACTGCTGAAAATATCTCACAAGGAAATAGCAAGTACATGCATTACAAAGGGAAGAGATGATTTGGTTTCCACACACACTACACAGTAAAATGGAATTAGGAATCATAAGGCCAGTTTGAATGAATGCAGATGAACAACTTCTCATGGCTGCAAGACAGAACAAAGGAAAATTCTATATTGCTATAAACATGATGTGTAAAAAATTTGAGAAAATAAATGTTTAAAGAAAAAGGTATAATGGTAGTCCAACATGGACCGTACAGATCACCAATGCAGCTGGTACACAATCCCGCAAATCACATAATCACCCGACAATATCCATAATGGAAGCTACAAAATGTTTCCAGTTCTTTTACAAGAGAGGGAGAAAGGTAAAATAAACCATTTCTAGTCACCAATGGAAAACTTATATCTGTATATTGCCACACATGGGTGCATGTGAATTTTAACAGCTCATAAAAAAAAATAATAAAATCCTGTAGGAAGTCCTCAAATACCCGATTTGATAAGTTACTCAGAATGAACGTTGTTTCAGAATATACTTGAAACACAAGAACCCTGAATGAATTATGATTGAATGACACAGCTAACGCATGCAACGAGAAGCAGTCTTACCTAGTTCCACCAAACAGCGTTCTGAAACATCAAAACGCCACCATATTCACCCAGAATGTTTAAGCTACACTGAAGGAGGTGCCGAAGCAGTTGTTTATCTTCCTCCATTCAGAGCCCATCGCTAGTACTGAATTTGGCAGCCTGCCTTCTCATTGTCTCACGCTGGCCGAAGTACCTAAACTAAGATATAACACGTGGAGTGGCACAGAGATTATGCTGCTTGCCTATCGCCTCATAAGGCACAGTATACTTTGAAGCAATTGACTTACACACTGCGATCTTGCATGGTGTAGCATGTGATTCAGGTGGAGGTGGCTTCAAGTTGGGCGTTATGCAGACATGGGTTTCAGTATTCTTTCCCAGCACTTTATTTCCTGTGCAAAGACCTATTTAACAAGGCAGAAAACATTATTATAAAATGAACATTTCTTTAGACCCAAATAAAGTTGAATAGGGCTTGAACAACACAAAATATCTTCATGAAATAATAACAATAATTAATATAAAACAATTCAATCACTTTGCAATATACGGCCTTCGGCCTTCAATAGCTATGCCAATAGTAACTTATTATACCAGAAAATGTTCATATTTGTTAAATGAAGTCTCAGTGAAATCGCTACTAGCTGTTTCTTGCCTGGTGACTACTAGCTACCCCCAATCATCAAGACACCAACTACTAATATACCACTCAACTACTCATGCTTATGTGTAAGTGATGAGTACACCAGTTACAAATGTAAAGAATTCGTTCATGCAAGAGAATATAGCAACTCACAATTCACATGAATGAACCACCGAGCGTGGAACAGATCCACAGCTGTAACAAGATTTTAAATTACTTTTAACCTTTGTACAGTCACATGCACTGCAGGTTCTGATACCAACCAGATTGCTTTGTGACACAATATTCACTTTAGGACGCCCCATTTACAACAATCAGAACTGACTTAGCGTGGACCGCATGCAGGTAGCTATAACATGCCATAACTCAATGATGACAACTTTCGCCCAAGTGAGCTACAATTAACTTCAGTTAACACTTAGAACACTGTGACTCGAATTGCACACAAAAGCACGAGGATTCAAACATTAACACTAAAGCACTCCGATTGTGCTCCTTGTGGTCTGCTGAAGGCGTCCCTTGTCTTCCTGCAACGCCATGCGTGGAACAGGAGAAAACAGCACCCGATTCGACAGGTTGTTTTCCACACTCCAGTGCTGTCTGTGCTGACCGTGTCTATCCGGTATCGACACACACGCCAACTCCATCAGTACTTGGCTGCCCACTGACCTGCTTTCCTTAGTGGCACTCCAGCAACCCTCATCGCTCACTGTCCGTCACAAGCCCTCTGCATTGACTGTCGACGTCTCTGCCAGCCGACGAACACTGTGCCAGTCCCCAACTACAGACAAAGGTATTACTCCGTGCCCCAACACAGCCATGGCGGCGCTACCGTTGTTCATATGTCTCGCAGCGGCCACAAGCTGGCAGCACCTGTACCACATAGCCAAGAACAAGATCATCGCTGTCGCCTGAGAACACTAGCCGTGCGTCCGACACGGCATAGCAGAGTTTATGAATCATGAAGCAGGTCAGAGCACATGGCGCCGACTTGTTTCAGTGGGTTTCCTGGAGTTATTGCAACGGTTGTTATCTGTAGGGGTGACATCCTGCAACGAAAAATGCTCCTTTTTAATGGTGTATGAGGAACTAGTCTTCATATAATGGATCATAATGTCCAGCCGCACTGGCGGACAACTGCCAGATAGGTGAAGACATTACGGCGTACTGGCTTCCATGGACTTAAATCTAACTGAAAGTACATAGGACGCTCTATCGCAAATGACTGCACCTCTTCAACGACCACCATGGACCGTTTCTGACCTTCAGAGGGCACTTTTCCAAGGTATCAGCAAGAGTTATGGTGGTTCCTGTGATCCACAGAATGAAACATGTTGATCATTCTGCATTATCATGCAATGGCATGACAGTATTGTCATTATGTTTATCGCTGGCAGGGGGATACCGCACACATGAAGTGACCCAAGGCATCTTGCAACAATGTTTCCAGGCTACATATTAGTGCACTCGCTATACTTGAGTTACGTGCTGTATCGTGGATCTATGATCAACCTCACAGTCTACTGCCCGCTAGTAGGTATAACTTTATGCTTGACCTGGACACATTGCCTACTGCATGTATTTTAGAATCTCATTAAATACAAACCATTGCTTTTAGCTCTTGATTAATATTTAGAATTTAATATATCTAACATTAAAACACAATTTCTATTATGGTTACCTGACATAGTCATTCAGTGCAGGAGGCGATTTGCAAATGTGTACTGTAGTCTTCTTTTGGAAAACAATTTCTTTGCGTATATGGCTATGTTAAACAATTACTGGATTACTAGTTGTGGCAAAATGTGTTGACATCCTCGGATCCATAAAAAGAAAATATGTCGAGGGTACATAAAAAAATGTAGTAGAACATACACAACAGCTCAGTGACAAAAATTACGCACCCTACAAAACTGGCAGTCGTACTTACATCATACAATGCTTACGCCACTCTATCACATGAGGACTATGCAATATGCTGTAAAATATCTTACATAATTCTGCTCATACAGGCGGATACAATACAAAGTCAACATTAAATAACGAATACAGCTAATAAGTAAATTTTCAAATAAAAGCGTACCATAAAAAGTCGAGGCCCCTTAATGCCATGCCAGGTGTGATATCATAAAGTATGTAGAACTTGGAGTACGAATGGCACGAACAAGACAGACACAACCGACATGTTGCCGCTTTATAGTATACCGCCATGGTGGCTGTGACAGAATAACTGACCACTGGATTTGAACGGAAGCTAGTGCTCAGACGTACCACCAGATGGCGGTCAGCACTGCATGACGTCAATTACAACTAATGTAACAGGATCACGGTTTCATTCAACATTGGCATTAACAGAAGGAATGTAACATGTCATTGTAAAGCCTCGAATTCTTTATGGTATCTTTTTATTTAAGATTTCTTTTATTACAGTTATTCGTCATTAATTGTTGACTTTAGATTGTATTCATCCATATGAGCAAAATTTTATGAGATTTACTACTTTATAGCATATTGTATAGTCCTCATGAGACAGAAAGGTGTAAGCATTATATGATGTAACTAACACTGCCCACTTTCATGGGTCTGCAATTTTTGTCATTGAGCCGCTGTGTATGCCCTACTACGCTCTTTTTATATGACTGTAGATCTGAGGATGCCAATACGTATACAGGGTGAGTCGAGTAACGTTACCGCTGGATATATTTCGTAAACCACATCAAATACTGATGAATCGATTCCACAGACCGAACGTGAGGAGAGGGGCTAGTGTAGTTGGTTAATACAAACCATAAAAAAATGCACGGAAGTATGTTTTTTAACACAAACCAACGTTTTTTTAAATGGAACCCCGTTAGTTTTGATAGCACATCTGAACATATAAACAAATACGTAATCAGTGCCATTTGTTGCATTGTAAAATGTTAATTACATCCGGAGATATTGTAACCTAAAGTTGACGCTTGAGTACCAGTCCTCCGCTGTTCGATCGTGTGTATTGGAGAACACCGAATTACGTAGGGATCCAAAGGGAACGGTGATGGACCTTAGGTACAGAAGAGACTGGAACAGCATATTACGTTCACATGCTAACACCTTTTTATTGGTCTTTTTCACTGACGCACATGTACATTACCATGAGGGGTGAGGTAAACGTACACACGTGGTTTCCGTTTTCAATTACGAAGTGGAATAGAGTGTGTCTCACTGGAAACGCGTCGACGTATGTGGTATCAGCATGATGGTGTACCTGCACATTCCGCAATTAACACTAGGCTGACTCTTGACAGGATGTTCGACGGGCGTTTCATAGGACGTGGAGGACGCATAAATTGGCCAGCCCGTTCTCCTGATCTTACACCTCTGGACTTCTTTTTGTGGGGTACGTGAAAGGAGAATGTGTACCGTGATGTATCTACAACCCCAGAGGATATGAAACAACGTATTGTGGCAGCCTGCGGCGACGTTACACCAGACGTACTGCGGCGTGTACGACATTCATTACAGCAGAGATTGCAATTGTGTGCAGCAAATGATGGCCACCACATTGAACATCTATTGGCCTGACATGTCGGGACACGCTCTATTCCACTCCGTAACTGAAAACGGAAACCACGTGTGTACGTGTACCTCACCCCTCATGGTAATGTACACGTGCGTCAGTGAAAAAGACCAATAAAAAGGTGTTAGCATGTGAATGTAATGTGCTGTTCCAGTCTCTTCTGTACCTAAGGTCCATCACCGTTCCCTTTGGATCCCTACGTAATTCGGTGCTCTCCGATACACACGATCGAACAGCGGAGGAGTGGTATTCAAGCGTCAAATTTAGGTTACAATATCTCCGGATGTAATTAACATTTTACACTGCAACAAACGGCACTGATTACGTATTTGTTTATATGTTCAGATGTGCTATCAAAACTAACGGGGTTCCATTTAAAAAAACGTAGGTTTGTGTTAAAAAACATACTTCAGTGCATTTTTTTATGGTTTGTATTAACCGGTTACACTAGCCCCACTCTTCACGTTCGGTCTGTGGAATCGATTCATCAGTATTTGATGTGGTTTACGAAATATATCCAGCGGTAACGTTAGGTGACTCACCCTGTATATTGCCGAAACTAGTAATCCAGTAATTGTTGCCGGCCGGAGTGGCCGAGCGGTTCTAGGCGCTTCAGTCTGGAACCGCGCGACCGCTACGGTCGCAGGTTCGAATCCTGCCTCGGACATGGATGTGTGTGATGTCCTTAGGTTAGTTAGGTTTAAGTAGTTCTAAGTTCTAGGGGACTGATGGCCTCTGATGTTAAGTCCCATAGTGCTCAGAGCCATTTGAACCATTTGAACCAGTAATTGTTAACATAGCAATCTGGGCAAATAAATTGGTTTTCAAAAGAAGGCTACAGTACACAACATCTTTTAATGCAAAAGCATGTCACTATTTTTAACGTACCAGAATGTACAGTTGCTGAAATTTTGACACGTCCATTTTTCCTACGATTTTATTGGGCACATTAGTTTTAAATCTATCCAAGAATGAAAGCGAAGCTTTGCTACACCTTGTAGCCAGTAGTCGTGTGATTAACTAACTTGGACCTGAACACATGGTTACCAAGATCTCATATAATTTGATCTACGTATTTCCGTACTAATACTCCAGCTGAAGTCTTGGATTAATCTTCAGACGGTAGGTACGTTTTAACAAAAAGTCGGGTTTTGCGGATAATCTTAGACAATGTCCTCTTGTTGGGGCAGAGAGCAAGCCGGTTAAGTTCAAACTCGGCGAAGAAGAGACAGATAATATCAGTCATACAAGTCTCGTGCACTTACAAGGAAAGTTAATAGAGGCAGATTCTGTGGTTGCTCCTGAAGTGTCGGGCCTTGTGGTCTACCAGTGAAGTGTTTGACTGGGAAAAAGAGGGGTTTCAGGACCGGCCGGATATTAAAGTTTTCAGTTTTAATCTAGCCTGCATCTTTCAGCTACGTGAGGGGTCGCTAGAAACGGCACATAGTTCAGATCCCACCTTAAACAGCAAGTCCCCTTTCTCCAGTTTGCGACCGAACCGCCGAATTTTTCCATCAGTAAATGGGGTATGTTCTCAACTGACTCGGTTGTTTTAACCCCCTCCACTGACGGAATGACCCGCTTCCTAATTCCGTATGTATAAAACCAATACGGACTTGTAGCTGTCACGCCTTTGCGCTTACTGCTACGTATTTTAACTGTAAATAGCTCAGTCCTAATGGTAAGAGGTAGTAATGAATTCACGCTGTTAATATTTGAATACAGCACAGCTGCCACAAGCTCAGCTCACTTTTACTCCACTCCTACCCTCGCCATTGCACCACATTAACTAGGTGCTACGTGGACCTTGCTAAATTCACTTGCGTATACATTTTTGACCGTCACTCGCCAGTATTTACCTAATGATTAGTACACTCCTAACCGGACTATTTCCCTAAGAGCTGTGATAATTGAACGGGTTCGATCCACGGCCTACAGTGCCCTACAGTTCACACGGTAACACTGCCTACCTGACCCACTTAACTTGGTAGTGAGCTTACGTATCCAATCACCACTGCTAGCAGCAGTGCATAATCCTATCAGCACGACGAGAGCAGCAGACTTACCGTCGAATCCTTCTGAAAATACTTATAACTACGGTCGCCAGCTCTGAAGGAGCAAAAGAATAAATCAATTTTTGGCTCGTTTCAAAGTGAAATGGCTTGAGTTGAATTTAAACTTAATTCTGAATATTACTATTTCTGATCATTCTAGATGATTCTACAAAGCAAATACTCTCTCAATTTCTGTGAGTTGGCTTGGTAATTACTACCAAGACAGTTTATGCAACTTGGGTTAACAAAATTCTATCCTTCAACTTATTTAATGATTTTGGATATTACTCTTTGGACAATTGATACAGAATTAGTTAAGTGACTTTACTTGAAAGGTTACTCAGAAAAATTTAAGTAACTATAAATAGGCGACTCATTCTGGTGTGACCATTGCTCTTTTCAACATTCTTATACGCTAAAGTATTCTACAACCAAAAGAATTGTAAATGAAAGAGGCGATGGTGGCCTCAGTCTGATTTCACTATACTATGTTTGAGGTTACTACACTTTACAATGAACAACATGCGTCGTAATTTTACTCGTTACTATATTCTGTCCTCTGCACTTGCATAAAAGAAAACTGGTATTCTCCTTTTACATGTATACAAAGTTTGACTTAACAATTGCAAGCAGTCTTGCCTTGGATAGACGTGTCAGTGCTGGTGGTGAGATGCATGTGGCTAACGCAGCTCTTCACGCCTCATGCCCTTAATGGCGGCTGGAACTACGAGCCGTAGCACTCGTATAAGCTACTGTACGTCCGCCATAAAATCTGGGCGCAGGAACTCTTACAATCAGCCCCAGTGGCATAGAGGCGGCTTCAACAACCATTCATCGCGTTTTACTCCAAAAATGGCGACGATATTCGCCTCTTCTCCGTCGCACTATCACTTTTGCGTGAGCACAGTTACGCACGTCCAATCACGTCAACATTCCCCAGGCCATTCCATTGTTCAGTCCCTGTGTCTCCAGCTACCCCTAGCTACACTCGTATCACCAAGAGTGGGGGCTTTCCCCTACCACCTTTTAACCGAAATCATTTAGTATTTAAGAATATTTATATTTATTACCCTGGAGTTCATACCAGTCATAATGATTTACTACTAGCGCTTTACAACATTAAATTATACAGTAATAACTTATAATTACCAAGAAAAAGAATACATTTGACTCCGAGAGCTTAGTGCATTGTCTGACAGGTAGCACTAATTCCCAGTTTCGCCAATAGATGGCATCAGGGTGCACTCCCTGGCAGTCTCACACAAGCGCGCCCGTTTCCGACGCGCTGGCTCCAAATTACTGTCAGCCCACCATCATATCAGTTCCGTTACAAGTTGTACAACTGGGGTAGGTTAGGAGCGCGCAAGTCACCGGCGTCCAAAAGAAGGACTTGCACCAGGCCAGTGAGCCACACGACGTTATTATTATTATTGTTGTTATTATTATTATTATTATAAATATTATTATGACAAAATTTGTCTTGGCAACCTGGGAGGTGCCAGGGCAGCAGATTCTCTGAAGTCAAACATCAGAGAACGACAACGGTTTTCGGGGTGTAACAAGAGCTCACTCTTAGTTTCGACATGAAAAATACTTTAAAATAAGTACAGGCAAATTAAAAAATAGCTTTAATTGCGCAGTAGTAAAGCGAAATCGAATGATAACGAAAGAAAAAGTCAGGAAATTCTAAGGATTTAGAACGCGAAAATTGACAAAAACACCTGTGAGGAGGAATGTTATGGCTGACTGTAGTGTTTCTTCGGGTAGGTATACTTCTGTGCAGCGGTAGTCTCAAGCTATTGTGGATAAAATAACTGAATATAGTTTACATAGTCTACAACAAAATTCAAAAGGAAGTAAATAGTGATTTAAGGAAAGGAATTCGACTTATAAATCTGTTAGAGCAATTTGGGACAGATCCTAAAATCAGAGAATGAAATCCACTGCAGGTAGAATTTTAACTAAAACATATTAAAGACTAAATGTGTTTGATAAACATCTGTGGTGCCAATATAGTCTCAGAAGACGAAGACAATGAACTTCATAGCACTGACCCCATTAAAACAGAAAATCATGAAAACTCATTAAAATAAAGTAAAAACGAATAACAAGTGCATTAGGTAAAATAAATGCAAAATTGTTTAAATAATAGCATCTAATACTGCACAGTTGGCGGCAGTTAATGATAGGAAGTAAAATACCTGACCTGTCGAAAACAGTACAAGTAATATAGTTGTTCAAGAAAGGTAATAATTAAGAAGTATAAAGCTCATGAGTTTAGAACATGAATTATATTTAATAAGATTAATTCCAGAAAGTATCCTCGACGAACAACACACTGAATTTAGAAATGGAAGATCAACTGTAAACTATGCATTTACGTGAATTCAACAGAAAAACACGTAAAGCTTTTCTACACTCTGTAAAAGTTTTTTGTAATGGAAAATTCATTAATAAAAGCTAGTGTAAGAAGCTCAGTTTTATAATAAATACCGTCGAAACAAAGACTGGTGAAATTTTAGTAAATAAATGGAAAAACGACGGTAACACATACTCTTTTTAATATTTCTGTCAATGATATTATGCAATTTTTGAAGCTGCATATACAAAAGGTAAGGAAGTATCACGTTTTGCTTGAACAAAAAGTTGACTGGAAACATATATCTCAGTACTTCAATAGCTGCTAGAACAGGCTAGATTCGAAAATAAAAGTGGCATCAGCCATAATAGATCACAAAATAAGGCCAGTAAAGAAACAAAGTAACATTTTATAAAATTGTCGCTGTTCTAGCATTTCTTGTTGGAGGTGAATGCTGACTTTTTACAAAAAGAAGTTTAGGTGAAGTGTGCATGGCAGAAATAACATTTCCGTGAGGAAGATTAGATTAGATTAGTACTTGTTCCATAGATCATGAATACGACACTTCGTAATGATGTGGAACGCCTTAGAAGTTTACTCAAGGCAAGACCCCATACGAAACGAAACAGCCCGACAGGAGAATCAGTTGCAAGTAGAATAAACAGATTCTGCAGCACCTGTTATGTGCAACGCAGAGAGCAACACAGTATTTCGCAGACTGGCATTGGCTTTCAAACAGAGAAACAAGTCTGATTCATAAGTTGTAATAGTAGAACGAAGAAATTACTGAGCGCGGTAGTTTATTACTGTTAAACCATCTTCCAATCTGAGACCATTATACTGTATTTTTTTGCACAGACATCAGACTAACAAGAAAAGTCATTTGAAGAAGACCAGTGCTCTAGGAATTGAAGTGATTTAAACGTGTTAGTGTCACAACAAAAGGCCAAACCTGCTTTCAGCAATATTTTCTTCTGGGATATAGCAACGACCTATAAAACAACAATTAGGAAACATCATATGCAAGCTGTAACATCAGAATTACAACGGATAGAAAACGCCACACTGCAAGCGCAGCGCAAAAATTAGTATGTCTGTATGGTAATGGTACTACAGGAGGTTTCGCTGCATTTTTTAACCATTAATAATAACGGCGTCATGGGCAATTATGTCGCGACGGAAAAAACAAGTGTATTTGCCCACGCTTTGCTGGCCGCCTGTTTGCGCTTATGGCGACACGGGTTGATGTACCGTAAAAGTGAACGCTCGACCGCATATCAAACAGCACATTAAATCATGGGCGCGGCATTATTTACCGCGGCCAAATCTGTTTAATCCCGGTGCGCGCTAATTCAGCAATACTCGTATTTCCGGATGCACGCCGCTCCCCGGCCCGCACCTGCGCACTGGCCGGCGAACGCGAAAAAGTGCGCCAGTGCAACCGCCAGTATTTGCGAATTACAAATTATTTCATTTTTTTTCGTAATGGTGACGTAATAAAATAGTTGGGCGATGGTGAAATACGTGGACGTAGCACGCATTGGTGTCTATAGATGTAATACACTACTGGCCATTAAAATTGCTACACCACGAAGATGACGTGCTACAGACGCGAAATTTAACCGACAGGAAGAAGATGCTCTTATTTGCAGATGAGAAGCTGTTCAGAGCATTCACACAAGGTTGGAGCCGGTGGCGACACCTACAACGTGCTGACATGAGGAATATTTCCAACCTATTTCTCATACACAAACAGCAGTTCACCGGCGTTGCCTGGTGAAACGTTGTTGTGATGCCTTGTGTAAGGAGGAGAAATGCGTACCATAACGTTTCCGACTTTGATAAAAGTCTGATTTTAGCCTATCGCGATTGCGGTTTATCGCATCGCGACATTGCTGCTCGCGTTGGTCGAGATCCAATGACTGTTAGCAGAACACGGAATCCGTGGGTTCAGGAGGGTAATACGGAACGCCGTGCTGGATCCCAACGACCTCGTATCACTAGCAGTCGAGATGACAGGCATCTTATCCGCATGGCTGTAACGGATCGTGTAGCAACGTCTCGATCCCTGAGTCAACAGGTGGGGATGTTTGCAAGACAACCATCTTCACGAACAGTTCGACGACGTTTGCAGCAGCATGGACTATCAGCTCGGAGACCGTGGCTGCGGTTACCCTTGACGCTGCATCACAGACAGGAGAGCCTGCGATGGTGTACTCAACGACGAACCTAGGTTCACGAATGGCAATACGTCATTTTTTCGGATGAATCCGGGTTCTGTTTACAGCATCCGTGTTTGGCGACATCGCGGTGAACGCACATTGGAAGCGTGTATTCGTCTGGCGTATCACCCGGCGTGATGGTATGGGGTGCCATTGGTTACACGTCTCGGTCACCTCTTGTTCCCATTGACGGCAATTTGAACAGTGGACGTTACATTTCAGATGTATTACGACCCGTGGCTCTACCCTTCATTCGATCCCTGCGAAACCCTATATTTCAGCAGGATAATGCACGACCGCATGTTGCGGGTCCTGTACGAGCCTTTCTGGATACAGAAAATGTTCGACTGCTGCCCTGGCCAGCACATTCTCCAGATCTCTCACCAACTGAAAACGTCTGGTCAATGGTGGCCGAGCAACTGGCTCTTCACAATACACCAGTCACTACTCTTGATGAACTGTGGTATCGTGATGAAGCAGCATGGGCAGCTGTACCTGTACACGCCATCCAAGCTCTGACTCAATGCCCAGGCGTATTAAGGCCGTTATTACGGCCTGAGGTGGTCGTTCTGGGTACTGATTTCCCAGGATCTATGCACCAAAATTGCGTGAAAATGTAATCACATGTCAGTTCTAGTATAATATATTTGTCCAATGAATACCCGTTTATCATCTGCACTTCTTCTTGCTGTAGCTATTTTAATGGCCAGTAGTGTATTACTACTACCGTCCTAATAAGGGCTCTTTCCTACTGTCACTGTTTCTGTATTACAGACACATCGTCCATACAAAGAGTAAACAAGTAATGGTACAACTTGAATTCGTCACTTGTCACCTCTCTAATTTTTTCAATGTGAGTGGCTCGAAGACTTTTTAAGTAAAAGGGAACCCAGTATGTTGTCCTCGATCACGAGCGTTCATCATAGACAAGGGTATTGGCAGGAGTGCCCCAAGGAAGTGTAATAGGACCACTATTATATTCTACGTACATAAAAGATCTCGCGAACAGGGCGGGCACCAATGTGCGTGTGAGTCTGTGTCGCCTGCCCACCAAGAGCTGTTGCATAACGATTTGATTCACGGATCCAGTTAGGTGGCTCCTTCAGTGTATAGCGATTTTACGACTATGACGTGTGGGGCCTGAAGATGGCATCAATGTAATGCTGAAACTGCTAGCACATAAGAAGTTCATAAAATAAATTTCTATACGGCTGTTGGTAAATTATTGCATCAAGAAATACATACCAGCCGTTGTCCCACGGTCCATAATGGATCAACGAAGATTCCATAATGGACCAACGAAGAATTCAGAGGCGGGCTGCTAGATTTGTTACTAGTACCTTCCAACAACACCCAAGTGCTACGGAGATGCTTCGGGAACTCAAATCGTAATCCCTAGAGGAAAGCGACGTTATTTCTGCAAAACACTACTGACAAAATTTAGAGAAGCAGTATTTTAAGCTGACTGCAGAACGATTCTGTTACCGCCAACATACATTTCGCGTAAGGACCACGAAGATGAAGTACGAGAAATTAGGGCTCATACGGAGTCATATACACTCCTGGAAATTGAAATAAGAACACCGTGAATTCATTGTCCCAGGAAGGGGAAACTTTATTGACACATTCCTGGGGTCAGATACATCACATGATCATACTGACAGAACGACAGGCACATAGACACAGGCAACAGAGCATGCACAATGTCGGCACTAGTACAGTGTATATCCACCTTTCGCAGCAATGCAGGCTGCTATTCTCCCATGGAGACGATCGTAGAGATGCTGGATGTAGTCCTGTGGAACGGCTTGCCATGCCATTTCCACCTGGCGCCTCAGTTGGACCAGCGTTCGTGCTGGACCTGCAGACCGCGTGAGACGACGCTTCATCCAGTCCCAAACATGCTCAATGGGGGACAGATCCGGAGATCTTGCTGGCCAGGGTAGTTGACTTACACCTTCTAGAGCACGTTGGGTGGCACGGGATACATGCGGACGTGCATTGTCCTGTTGGAACAGCAAGTTCCCTTGCCGGTCTAGAAATGGTAGAACGATGGGTTCGATGACGGTTTGGATGTACCGTGCACTATTCAGTGTCCCCTCGACGATCACCAGTGGTGTACGGCCAGTGTAGGAGATCGCTCCCCACACCATGATGCCGGGTGTTGGCCCTGTGTGCCTCGGTCGTATGCAGGCCTGATTGTGGCGCTCACCTGCACGGCGCCAAACACGCATACGACCATCATTGGCACCAAGGCAGAAGCGACTCTCATCGCTGAAGACGACACGTCTCCATTCGTCCCTCCATTCACGCCTGTCGCGACACCACTGGAGGCGGGCTGCACGATGTTGGGGCGTGAGCGGAAGACGGCCTAACGGTGTGCGGGACCGTAGCCCAGCTTCATGGAGACGGTTGCGAATGGTCCTCGCCGATACCCCAGGAGCAACAGTGTCCCTAATTTGCTGGGAAGTGGCGGTGCGGTCCCCTACGGCACTGCGTAGGATCCTACGGTCTTGGCGTGCATCCGTGCGTCGCTGCGGTCCGGTCCCAGGTCGACGGGCACGTGCACCTTCCGCCGACCACTGGCGACAACATCGATGTACTGTGGAGACCTCACGCCCCACGTGTTGAGCAATTCGGCGGTACGTCCACCCGGCCTCCCGCATGCCCACTATACGCCCTCGCTCAAAGTCCGTCAACTGCACATACGGTTCACGCCCACGCTGTCGCGGCATGCTACCAGTGTTAAAGACTGCGATGGAGCTCCGTACGCCACGGCAAACTGGCTGACACTGACGGCGGCGGTGCACAAATGCTGCGCAGCTAGCGCCATTCGACGGCCAACACCGCGGTTCCTGGTGTGTCCGCTGTGCCGTGCGTGTGATCATTGCTTGTACAGCCCTCTTGCAGTGTCCGGAGCAAGTATGGTGGGTCTGACACACCGGTGTCAATGTGTTCTTTTTTCCATTTCCAGGAGTGTAGATAGTCGTTTTCCCTCGCTCTATTTGCGAGTGGAGCAGGAAAGGATATGACTAGTAGTGGTACAGGGTACCCTCCAGCATACACCAGTGGATGAGAATGGTTTCACAGCTTTCGATTCTAGTAACCGAGACTACTGGAAGAAAAAAGCAGGTAGTCAAAGAAGAATATGAATAAAATGAAATGAAGGTGAGTGCTACATGAAGCTGGGCTAATTGATGGCAAATAGAGCAAGTAACTTCCTTGCTGGATTCCAAGAGAACCGGAACTGACAGACTAGTGGAAGACGGACAGATCACGTTATTAAGCATGTAAAAGCAACACTGATGGCTATGCACTACCCTCCATAAGTTTGGAAACACCTAGTGATTTCGGGTAGTAGAAAGGAAATACATTATAAAACTGCTTTTTATTGTTTTCTAAATGTTTATTAAGGTCGGACAATACATAGGTAAATGCAGCTACTAAATTTTAGATCTCTCGACATAGCCACCCTTTGCTTTAATCACTGCCTTGCGTAGTCTCGACATGCGATGGATCAGTTTTGCCGACGTTTCAGTTCTAATTAGTCGCCATTTTTCCTGCGGAACCTCCGACAAGTGTGTCCTACTCATCATTCCGCGTTTTCGGATCCTCCTGTCCAACTCACCCCATTGCAGCTCGATTGGGTTACCCCAGAAGACTGAGAAGGCCATTCCCCGTTCTTCAAAATTTTCTGAACTTCTAGCGATGATTCATAGTTCTGACACAAGCGGGACGTATGTTTCGCGTCGTTGTTCTGCTGCAAGACAGGCATTTTCCCATTCACAGGCAAATCAGATGTTTTGGCATATCGCTGGAGAATGGCCGTCTCATTGTTAATTCACACACTGTACAACTTAACGGCTTGTCTGTTCGTCTTTAACTGGGTGAATCTTCCTAAAACTGTTTACCAGCACTTCTCAAAAATGATAACGAGACGAACTAATTCCTAACTTAAACTCGTATACTGTGCAACACTCTGAATAACACAAACACTTATTATTATTTGCTCTTCACTGTTCTACGAATTTGAAGTTAACGGTTTCTATAAAGATGCAATGCTACTCTGAAAGTAACCCGATTTCTGAAATAAATGCGCGACTGAACATACACAGAAATTCGTGGTCGTAAACTGTACTTTTATTTACAACGCGTCTTGACAAACATTTTTCGCAGATTTCTCGAAAACAGCGCACAGTATACAGCAGCAAAGCAATATTAAAGGCTACGACTGAAAATTCCGTACCACAAAGTGCAATGTACGTACGTACATAATAAACTGTATGAAGGGTGGGAATCTTAACCGGTAAGAAATGACTACTGACAAAATTCAAATGAAACTCTGCATTTAACAGTAACGCTTTAAAAACCAACTGAATGTTCACAATAGTATTTACATGACATGACTTTAATAAATAACTTTAAACAAGGGGAATCTCATCTTCATATCATAGCAATTCATATAACAATCCTAGTATCTCAGCCTCTTTACTACAGCCTCAATAACATAAAACAATGCAACTTGCTTGTGTGCTAACCTCAATCTCACAGCATTCCAGAAAAGCTCACAAATAATCTCCTACGTTTCTCTCCATAACTGCACCGAAAATATTCATACTACACTTCCATCAATCTCGTTTCACACTTATGAAAATTTCCTGACCATTCTTCAAAATACATCTGCTACTCCACACTGCTCGTCTTAGAATGTGTGTAACTTTGCCTGCGGTCTCAGGCAGGGGCGATGTAACAACACAAAGATATTGTAGCAATAATCAGAGCTTGTTCAGACACATGGTTTTGCTTTGAATGAGATACGTATATCGATATTTACATGAGAGGCAGAATTTATAAAGTGACCAAAGCAATACACATAACTCACATCTGGTGTAACCCTAGTTGTATTTAGTTCACCCGTCAATTCACGGACAGTTTTCAATCTATTACATTTACTGGTATTATCAAATACTTTTCCTGGCGTTCTGATATTTTCTTGGGAGCTCATGAACGATGACGATCATCACAGGAGCCTGTATCCCGATGCCGGTGTATGGTTTTGACAGCTCTGCTGATCGAAATCTCCAGTTTCTTTGATATTTGCGGGCCACTACTACCTTCTTGGTGCAAAATGATTATCTTTATCCGTGAATCATAAGGAATCTGGCACATTGGGGCCATTTTCACTTACCCTCTCTGTGTGTACTACGTTCTTTCGCGTGGGGCTATTTTCACTTACTCTCTCTGTGTGTACTACGTTCTTTCGCGATGTGTCTGCCTTTATACAACAGAACTATAAACAACGCCGGCCGCGGTGGCCGAGCGGTTCTAGGCGCGGCTCCTACGGTCGCAGGTTCGAATCCTGCCTCGGGCATGGATGTGTGTGATGTCCTTAGGTTAGTTAGGTTTAAGTAGTTCTAAGTTCTAGGGGACTGGTGACCTAAGATGTTAAGTCCCATAGTGCTCAGAGCCATTTGAACCATTTTGAACCCTCAACAACGTACCTGTACACCGTCGTTACGTCTGTTGGCGCCACCTGGCGTGTTTGGTAGAACTGCTTGGACAGGTAAAGTCAGTTTATACAAAACTGAGCAATACCAACAAGTATGTACAGGGTGTTTCAAAAATGACCGGTATATTTGAAAAGGCAATAAAAACTAAACGAGCAGCGATAGAAATACACCATTTGTTGCAATATGCTTGGGACAACAGTACATTTTCAGGCAGACAAACTTTCGAAATAACAGTAGTTACAATTTTCAACAACAGATGGCGCTGCGGTCTGGGAAACGCTATAGTATGATATTTTCCACATATCCACCATGCGTAGCAATAATATGGCGTAGTCTCTGAATGAAATTACCCGAAACCTTTGACAACGTGTCTGGCGGAATGGCTTCACATGCAGATGAGATGTACTGCTTCAGCTGTTCAATTGTTTCTGGATTCTGGCGGTACACCTGGTCTTTCAAGTGTCCCCACAGAAAGAAGTCACAGGGGTTCATGTTTGGCGAATAGGGAGGCCAATCCACGCCGCCTCCTGTATGTTTCGGTTAGCCCAAAGCAATCACACGATCATCGAAATATTCATTAAGGAAATTAAAGACGTCGGCCGTGCGATGTGGCCGGGCACCATCTTGCATAAACCACGAGGTGTTTGCAGTGTCGTCTAAGGCAGTTTGTACCACCACAAATTCACGAAGAATGTCCAGATAGCGTGATGCAGTAATCGTTTCGGATCTGAAAAATGGGCCAATGATTCCTTTGGAAGAAATGGCGGCGCAGACCAGTACTTTTTGAGGATGCAGGGACGATGGGACTGCAACATGGGGCTTTTCGGTTCCCCATATGTGCCAGTTCTGTTTATTGACGAAGCCGTCCAGGTAAAAATAAGCTTCATCAGTAAACCAAATTCTGCCCACATGCATATCGCCGTCATTAATCCTGTGCACTATATTGTTAGCGAATGTCTCTCGTGCAGCAATGGTAGTGGCGCTGAGGGGTTGCCGCGTTTGAATTTTGTATGGATAGAGGTGTAAACTCTGGCGCATGAGACGATACGTGGACGTTGGCGTCATTTGGACCGCAGCTGCAACACGGCGAACGGAAACCCGAGTCCGCTGTTGGATCACCTGCTGCACTAGCTGCGCGTTGCCCTCTGTCGTTGCCGTACGCGGTCGCCCTACCTTTCCAGCACGTTCCCAGTCCGTTGAAATTTTTCAAACAGATCCTTTATTGTATCGCTTTTTGGTCCTTTGGTTACATTAAACCTCCATTGAAAACTTCGTCTTGTTGCAACAACACTGTGTTCTAGGCGGTGGAATTCCAACACCAGAAAAATCCTCTGTTCTAAGGAATAAACCATGTTGTCTACAGCACACTTGCACGTTGTGAACAGCACACACTTACAGCAGAAAGACGACGTACAGAATGGCGCACCCACAGACTGCGTTGTCTTCTATATCTTACACATCACTTGCAGCGCCATCTGTTGTTGAAAATTGTAACTACTGTAATTTCGAAAGTTTGTCCGCCTGAAAATGTACTGTTGTCCCAAGCATATTGCAACAAACGGTGTATTTCTATCGCTGCTCGTTTAGTTTTTATTGCCGTTTCAAATATACCGGTCATTTTTGAAACACCCTGTATATAGACAACAATTATCTATACAATACTGTATCATTATTGAAGGTTATTTGAGCGTAATACTCTGTGTTCTAACCAATAACTCACACAGCTGACTTCCATCTTGCAGCGCGGTGTTTCCAAACTTATGGTAGGTAGTGTAACTAAATACCGTAATGCATGAGAGAGTCTAACTGAGGCAGTGGATTTCAAAACGTTTCTGGTCAGGATGGAATCACTTTAGGCGAAAGCTGTACTTCATCTTGGGTTCAGGAGCTTGGGACAACGGCTGGTCAACGAAATGCAATAATACTGTACCAACAAACGTTAAATTGTTATTGTTTTAGTAGACAACCAGTTTCGACGTTTTAGTCACATTATTTTCAGGCATGTCGCGTGAATGATATCAAACTCGTGCACGTATGAGCCAAGGTACTAATACACGTAGCTGATATTCGAACTTCATGAGCATGTGCATGTGTATGTAAAACACGCGGCACCAATGCATGTATCTGGTTCTAAAGGTATCCTAATTTCACGACCTCAGAACCAGATACGAGTACTGGTGCGTTGTCTTATACATGAACGAGTGGTACTTGGTGTCATTCAGGCGACAGGCCTGAAGATGACTTGATTGGAACGTCGGAACTGGTTGCCCAGTAAAACAATATCAATACAACGACTGTTGGTATAGTATTATTCCATTTGTTACTATTATTTATTAAACAAAAGCAACGGCCTGATGTTTTCATCATACACTACTGGCCATTAAAATTGCTACACCAAGAAGAAATGCAGATGATAAACGGGCATTCATTGGACAAATATATTACACTAGAACTGACATGTGATGACACTTTCACACAATTTGGCTGCTTAGGTCCTGAGAAATCAGTACCCTGAACAACCACCTCTGGCCCTAAGAACGGCCTTGATACGCCTGGGCATTGAGTCAAACAGAGCTTGGATGGCGTGTACAGGTACAGCTGCACATGCAGCTTCAACACGATGCCACAGTTCATCAAGAGTAGTGACTGGCGTATTGTGACGAGCCAGTTGCTCGGCCACCATTGACCAGCCGTTTTCAATTGGTGAGAGATCTGGAGAATGTGCTGGTCAGGGCAGCAGTCGAACATTTTCTGTATCCAGAAAGTCCCATATAGGACCTGCAACTTGCGGTCGTGCATTATCCTGCTGAAATGTAGGGTTTCGCAGGGGTCGAATGAAGGGTAGAGCCACGGGTCGTAACATATCTGAAAGTAAAGTCCACTGTTCAAATTGCCGTCAATGCGAACAAGAGGTGACCGAAACGTGTAGCCAATGGCACCCCATACCATCACGCCGGGTGATACGCCAGTATGGCGATGACGAATACACGCTTCCAATGTGCGTTCATCGCAATGTCGCCAAACACGGATGTGACCATCATGATGCTGTAAACAGAATCTGGATTCATCCGAAAAAATGACGTTTTGCCATTCGTGCACCCAGGTTCGTCGTTGAGTACACCATCGCAGGCGCTCCTGTTTGTGATGCAGCGTCAGGTGTAACCGCAGCCATGGTCTCCGAACCGATAGTCCATGCTGCTGCAAACGTCGTCGAACTGTTCGTGCAGATGGATGCTGTCTTGCAAACGTCCCCATCTGTTGACTCAGGGATGCGGATAAGATGCCTGTCATCTCGACTGCTAGTGATACGAGGTCGTTGGGATCCAGCACGGCGTTCCCTATTACCCTCCTGAACCCACCGATTCCATATTCTGCCAACAGTCATTGGATCTCGCCCAACGCGAGCAGCAATGTCGCGATACGATAAACCGCATTCGCGATAGGCTACAATCCGACCTTTATCAAAGTCGGAAACGTGATGGTATGCATTTCTCCTCCTTACACGAGGCATCATAACAACGTTTCACCAGGCAACGCCGGTCAACTGCTGTTTGTGTATGAGAAATCGGTTGGAAACTTTCCGCATGTCAGCGCGTTGTAGGTTTCGCCACCGGCGCCAACCTTGTGTGAATGCTCTGAAAAGCTAATCATTTGCATATCACAGCATCTTCTTCCTGTCGGTTAAATTTCGCGTCTATAGCACGTCATCTTCGTGGTGTAGCAATTTTACTGGTCAGTAGTGTATTTGTCAAATAAAAGCTAGCGCTCATGACCCCAGTGACTTCGAAGTCGACGATGCGCTCTGCTCCAACATTCCTGACTTGCTCGAAAGTACAGGCGCGGCGGCCGAGGTTTTCGCAGAATTTTGGATGGGCCCAGCCACTAGCGTTTCTCTTATTTCCTCGTCAGCTCCCACCTGTCCGGCGCTCGTTCCTTTTTCTGAAGCGGCACTCTCGACTGTGGCGACCCTTCGGGCCGCACAAAAGCCTCGTCGGCGGCAGGCGGGCTCCCACACGCGCCCCGCGCACAGGAATGCCGCGGGCCCTAATGCTGACGCACGGCCGCCAAATTCCTGGCGCCAGCGCCGACACGCCGCGCAATGCGCACAAAAACGGCCGCCGGGGCCTGCACCCCGTCCAGTATTAGTTGGGCCCGAGCGCGGCCAAGACGTGTCCGAAAAAACCACAACAGGAGCCAGCGCAATTATACGTGCCTAACAGAGTGCTCCTTCAGGAGGACGAAAAACCCTTGCTGGCGATTCCTCGGATTTCACTTCGCCTTGCGGTGTAATCATTATCACCTCTTCCTCTTTTGTTGCTTCTTAACGTCCAGTCGATGTCACCGGAGACCAGAATACTAATTAGAAATTAACTGCTGTGGGCTGGATTACAATACCTCGTCCAATGAGTGATCATTTCAGACCGAGTTGCATCTCACTGGCAGACGGAATCGACCGGGATCTTATTAGAGGAACTACCTCAACACTGAATTTAGGACCACTCATAAATATGGAATCTACATCTACATCTATACCTACATGCATACTCCGCAAATCACATTTAAGTGCCTGGTAGAGGCTTCATCGAACCACCTTCACACAAATTATTTATTATTCCACTCTAACCAGCGGGCGGAAAAAACGAACACCTATGTCTTCCCGCGCGGGCTCTGATTTCCCTTATTTTATTGTGATGTTCGTTTCTCCCTATATAGGTCGGCATTAACAAAATATTTTCGCATTCGGAGGAGAAAGTTGATGACTGAAATTTCGATAGAAGATCCCGCTGCAACAAAAACCGCTTTTGTTTTAATGGTTTCCACTCGAAATCCTGTATCATGGCCGAAACACACTCTGCCCTATTTCTCGATAATACAAAAAGCGCTGAACTTTCTCGATGTACTCCATCAGTCCTTTCTGGTAACGACCCCACACCGCGCAGCAGTACTCGAAAAGAAGCAGACAAGTGTTGTGTAGGCAGTCTCTTTAGCAAATCTGTTACCTTTTCTAAGTGTCCTACCAATAAAACGTAGTCTTTTGTTAGCCTCCCCTACAACATTTTCTATGTGTTCCTTCCAGTTTAAGTTCAGAAATGGTTCAAATGGCTCTAAGCACTATAGGACTTAACATCTGAGGTCATCAGTCCCCTAGATTTAGAACTACTTAAACCTATCTAACCTAAGGACATCACACACCTCCATGCCCAAGACAGGATTCGAACCTGCGACCATAGCACAGCGCGGTTCCGGACTGAAGCGCCTAGAACCACTCGGCCACCACAGTTTAAGTTGTTCGTAATTGCAATTCCTAGGTATTTAGTCGAATTTACAGCCTTAGATTTGACTGATTTATCGTGTAACCGAAGTTTAAAGGATTACTTTTAGGACTCATGTGGATGACCTCACACTTTTCATTATTAAGGGACAATTTCCAATTTTTGTACCATGCAGGTATCTTATCTGAATCGTTTTGCAATAGGTGTTGATCTTCTGATGACTTTACTAGACGATAAAGGATAGCAACATCTGCCAACAACCTAATATGGCTGCTCAGATTGTCTCGTTTATGTAGATAAGAAACAGCAGAGGGCCTATAACACTACCTTGCGGAACGCCAGAAATCACTTCTGTTTCACTCGATGACTTTCCGTCAGATACTACGAACTGTGACCTCTCTGACAGGAAACCACGAATCCAGTCACATAACGTAGACAATATTTCACAAGCACGCAATTTGGTTACAAGCCACTTGTGAGGTACGGTGTCAGAAGCCTTCTGGAAATCTAGAAATACGGAATCAATTTGAAATCCGCTGTCGATAGCACTCAACACTTCGTTTGGGCAAAGAGCTAGTTGTGCTTCAGAAGAACGATGTTTTCTAAATCCGTGTTGGCTATGTATCAATAGTCTGGGCTCTTCGAGGTAATTAATAATGTTTGAACACAATATAAGTTCTAAGCTCCTGGTGTATATCGACGTTAACGATATGGGCCTATTGCCTTTCTTGAATACTGGCGTGACCTGTGCAACTTTCCAATCTTTGGGTACGGATCTTTCGGCGAGCGAGCGGTTGTATATGATTGTTAAATGTGGAACTATTGCATCAGCATACTCTGAAAGGAACCTAATTGATAAACAATCTAGACGGGAATACTTGCTTTTATTATGTGATTTAAGTTGCTTCACTACTCCGAAGACATCTCCCTTTAAGTTACTCATCAGTTAAATTAATTTTTATTTCGTTAAATATAAATCGGAATTAGGATCTCGTCACAGTGCACAGTGGGGTGGCTTGCGTGTCTCAGCAATATCTGACCTTTGATACTGCAGAGTGGGCAGACTAAATGGTTCAAATGGCTCTGAGCACTACGGGACTTAATTGCTGACGTCATCAGTGCCCTAGAAGTTAGAATTACTTAAAACTAACTAACCTAAGGACATCACACACGTCCATGCCCTAGGCAGGATTCGAACTTGCGACCGTAGCGGTCGCGCGATTCCAGACTGTAGCGCCTAGAAACGCTCGGCCACTCCGGCCGGCGGGTAGACTAACATATGGTTCCTTTTCAGTAGTTGGAGGGGCAACAGTCTGGATGACTAACTGAACATGGCCTTGTTATGTTGCTACTGTGAACACCTGAAAGCAAGAGGAAACTACAAATGTTATACTTTCCAAGGACATCAACTCTGCTGTATGGAGAGCTGAATCAAACAAGGCTCCGGACTGAAGACCACACAAGTGGATATAAATAATCGTCTCAGCTGTGTGACTGGAATCGTGATTTCCTGCCAGAAGGGTCACAGTTCGTAATAATTGACGGAAAGCTATCGGATAAAACAAAAGTAATATCTGGCGTTCCTCATGGAAATGCTATAGGCCCTCTGCTGTTCCTGATCTACATAAACGATTTAGGAGACAATGTAAGCAGTCCTTTTAGACTGTTTGCAGATTATGCTGCATTTATCTTCATGTTAAGTCATCAGATGAGCAAAACGAACTGTAAAATAGTTTATACAAGGTTTTGTAGGGTGTAAAAATGGTCAATTGACCGTAAATCATGAAAAGTGTGAAGTCATCCTCACGAGCACTGAAAAGGATACGCTAAATTTCAGTTACACGATAAATCACACAAGTCTAAAGGCCGTACATTCAGCTAAATAGTTAGGGATTATAATTACGGATAACTTAAACTGGAACGATCACATAGATGATACTGCGGGGAAAGCAAGCCGGCCGCTGTGACCGAGCGGTTCTAGGCGCTTCAGTCCGGAACCGTGCTGCTGCTGCAGTTGCAGGTTCGAATCCTGCCTCGGGTCTGGATGTGTCTTATGTCCTTACGTTAGTTAGGTTTAAGTAGTTCTAAGTCTAGGGGACTGATGACCTCAGATGTTAAGTCCCACAGTGCTTGGAGCCATTTGAACTATTTGGGGAAAGCATCCCAAAAATGGCGATTTATTGGCAGAACTCTTAGAAAAAGAAACAGGTCTACTGAAGAGGCTACTTAGACTGTTTTTGTCCGCCCTCTTGTGGAGGGCTGCTGTGCGCTGTGAGATTCGCATCAGACATCAGACAGGACTGACGGAGGACATGGAAAAGGTTCAAAGAAGGGACGCTCGTTTTGTATTCGGTTTCAAGAATCACCACTCAACAACACAACAACTCCTCCGAGTCGTTGAATACATAACACACGGATACAACACAAACAAAGCAACTGGGGCGGTGTTCCTGGACATCGAAATGGCTTTCGATCATCTATGGCACAACGGCCTAATATGCAAACTTAGCGACGCAGGGTTCCCCGACGGGCTCGTACGTCTCATACACTCATATCTCACGAACAGGAGTTTCAACACCGACGTGCAGGGCTAACAATCGACACGACATGGTATCCAGGCAGGAGTACCCCAAGGAAGCATGCTAGGGCCCTTACTGTTTAACTTCTACATTAACGACCTCCCATCTACACACAACACGACGGTAGAAATCCACGCGGATGACACCGCCATCCTTGCGCAAGATTGGAAGCCGTCTAACATTAATTCACGACTACAGACTGCACTCAGAACGGCGGAGCCTTGGCTGGTGAAATGGCGTGTTAGAGTAAACGTCGAGAACTGCGAGGCCGTTCTGTTCACTAGAAGACCGAAGCAACTGCGCAAACATCAGCACTGCAACCCAATAACACTACACACACGCCCAACACGTTTCCGCGAGAAGGTCACATACCTCGGTGTCTGGCTGGACAGGAAACTACTCTGGGGGGGACCACATTCAACACGTGACCAACAAAGCTAACGCGAGGCTCAAACAACTCTACCCTATGCTTAACAGGCGTAGCACACTGAACAGGAGGGTGTCTAGGTCCATGTACATGACACTTATTCGACCCCTGATGACGTACGCAGCCCCTGTCTGGGGATACGCTGCGCCAACTCGCCTGCGCCGTCTGCAGCTCATACAGAACAAAGTACTCAAAATCATAAGCAACGCTCCGCGCTACACACGCATCGCGGACCTTCACCGGGAATACCGGTTAGATACTATCTCGCAGGTATTCCAAAAACTCTCCACACGACTGTACAATAACACGAGACACTCGCGCAACCTGTTTATCCTTTCTCTGGGTAACTACGACCACAACTATAGATGGAAGCATAACAGACCAAAGACACTACTGGCTAGGTACTAATCATCTATGGTCCATAGAACGCTAACACGACAGAACTGGCGAGCCCGTGCAACACAGCTATTACTGGCAACCCCAGATGTTCGACCAGCCGAAAAACAGGCAACCGCAGGGAAACCGTACTGTACAGAGCACGCAAACCAACCACACACACCCCCTACACCGTCTGTGAGCCAATCTATGACCGATGTACAACTACCTTGAACTGTTGCAGGGACGCAGCAACTGCAGCAAGCACCGCAAAGAGCTCCAACAACGACAAAGGTAACGATGCACGATGCCTCGAACTAACATAACAACACCTTGCATGCACTGTCGCAGATAGCAAGCCGCTACTGCCCTTACTACCCGTCCTTCTGTCGCAGAGGGTTTTTTTCCCTTGGCGCTTGCCTTGGCACTTTTTTTCCTCTGCCCTTACAACCGCTACCCTTCGATCGCTTTCGTCCACTTTCTATCTCCTGATGGACCATGTTGTAATCTTACCCAGACGCATGGATAACATCACAGCCGGCATCCTGTGACGCCTGATTCAAAAACTAACATGTTATACGGAGGTGACAGTAGAACTTTTGGTTTGGTCACCACGTTTGTGTGGGCGTGGAGGGGCCCCACCCTTTATGAGAAAATTGTATTATCGCGCAATAGGGGAGAGACTGCAACGGGTGTGGTATGCGAATTGGGGTGGCAGTCATTAAAACAAGGGCGTTTTCCGCTGCAGCACTACCTTCTCATCAAATATCAATCACTAAGTTTCTCGTCAGAGTGTGAAAATATTTTGTTGGCGACCACCTACATAAGGAGAAATGATCATCATAATCCACACAGGATGGTCAGAAACCCTCTGAAAAGAGTATTGCAGGATAAGGTGTGCTGAGAAATAATTGCTGAGAAAAAAATCCGATACGTTGCGCTGTTTTCATGTTAATTAGTGTTGAAGTTAGCCAGTCAGGCTGTTGCGCGCGCAAATTCAAACGGCCCGCCCTAGACGGTGTTGCCAAACGTATTCTTCGTTTGGTTTCCTAAGACCGAACATAGGAGTAGCACAAAAACTGGTCATGGGATGTTAGTAAGGTTCGAACCCGAGACAAAGGCTGAGCAGCCTCGTGCGCCGTCATCTACGCTATGAGAACAACTAACATTAACTGTACCTGGCGAGCCACTTGAATTGAAGCACACAACGACCTGATTGGCTAACTTCAAGGATAATTAACATATGCCATCTTGGATATATTGAGAGTGGATTTAGAGAAATCACGAAAAACATAAATCTGGACGGCAGAAGCAGGTTTGAATCGTCGTCCTCCCGAATGCGAGACCAGTGTGCTACCCACTGCACCACCTTGCTCGGTTGTAGTGAATTAAATGTTGCTAGGTCATTGTACAATAGATTCGTGAATCAGTACTGAGAACGTTACGCACAAGTTGTCAAATCTGTGATACATTGACAATATACTTCGGAACTACGTTATCTCATTATTAAGTGCTTTGATGGGACCTAATGGCACAGAAATGTGAAGCACTTGATAATGGGATAAAGTCGTCCTGGGACATGTTGTCGTAAATTTATCGCCCATTTTTACGACTGGTGCCAATATTCCGAGTACTGTTCACCGCACTGCCCTTAATACTGACCAGGGTCCGATCGTGTCGAACGCCTTCCGGTAGTCTATGAAGGCTGTTCGACTGGCTAGTAAGCGTCAAATTTCTGACTCTGGTGGTTCGTAACGCTTTTTGTTAGCTGGCTTTAATGTATAGTTAAAAGGCTAATAGGTCTGTACTCTCGATGTTCGCGTTGATACCTTTATTAAGTGGAGAATGACTTCTAAATTTTTCCAAAAATCTGAAATCTTCCCTTCCTGGAGAATTAGGAGTGCTTCTTCAAGTGTCTCTAGTTTTAACCATCTCGCTCGTGATCTGCTTCAGTTCTTGAGATATTTAGATCTGTTTCCATTTCATTTTTATTGATGCGTTACAGTTCTTCCGAGCCCATTTTCATTACAGGTGTTAATAATTCATCAAGTATGCTTTGGCTTGTCAGTAACTGTAGAGTTTCAAATAAAAGTCCTACACACTTTTTTATAATTTGCTCTGTATAGTTTTTTTCTTTCTCCTCGACCATTCCAAATTCTGTGGATGATCAACTTGCCTTTCGACTGACTGGAACCAAGGACTCTTATGTTCGCACGGTTTCTGGTTGTCTCTTCGATCAGTCATGTTTTCTCTGACGTCTTCTCATCACATTCTTCATTTTTTTCTTTTCTTTTTCTTTTTGAGGCACTTATACCTGTGTGAGTGCGACAGTGTTTCTCCTTTCTTCTACAAGCTGTTCCGTTTGGACGCTGCGTTTCGGATTTTTCCGTCTTCGGAGTGCACTGAGTTGCTTTATTGCTGTTGGAATACTGTTGGTAATGTCTGTCGAGAAATACTGTCAGATATTAAGGATCACGCCTTGGCCAGGGCGATATCGAAACGATTGGGAGATCTTTAGATATGATTGTATAGCAGACGCTTAAACCATATGTCCATAGTCATACAATAACTTTGCAGAAATGGGACTTCATATTTCATCGCTGAGAGTTTGCCATTGTGGTTGAATGACAAATTCTCTATTAAAAATGGAAACCAAAACCATAGTGAAAGTAAAATTGATCACATGATCTCGAAACAAATAAAACACTAATTACGCAATTTTTTCGAGGTGATAATTAAAATTTAATGACTACCTCTAGTAAGTTGTTGGTATAAGGTGTAAGTTGTTTACGTCAATAAAAAAAGTTGACATTCGTTTCCGATCATAAGTTCCTTAAAGATCGTACGCCTACTATCCGCATAGTTTTGCCCCGAAGGTTGATTAAGAGCATAATGCGAAGATTCGAAAGGTCCTCTGCGGAACTGTGACTTGGTCGCTTGGATATTTAACTCCAGCCGCGGAATGTCCCAGAAGCGAGGTTCTGCCGTTCACCCTGAGCCTCCTCCATTTACCAGCAGACAACCAATGTGACGGTTGGTCCTTCCGCTGCCCGCAGTGCACTGTCTTATTCCTTCCTTCCTTCCTTCCTTCCTTCCCGCGCGCAGGCCATCGGCCGCCTCTCGTTTATCACTGCACGCGTTTGCTCGGTGTCTAGTATCAATTACTTGTCAACACGCGCTTCCTTCTCGTTGTTCCTCGGCCTAGCAGAACCAAAAGGAACCGGCCCCCCGCCGCACGCACTGACTCACTACAGTGTGGTGGTCACGTCGTGCTGAGTCCGGCGGGTGGAGAACAAAGCTGGTACACTCTTGCGGTTCACATGCAAGAGATGTGCTATTACAAAACAACAATAACAGCCAACTTCCGCCACAATTTTTTTGAAAATCTGGAAACGTGTACCAGGCAACCAGTTTTCATTTCATCCACTACTACATAAATTAAGTACAAGTAGTGCTTTGAAGCGAGAGATCCGTGCGGTTAGCCGAGCGCGCTAACGCGCTGCTTCCTGGATTGGGGTAGGCGCGCCGGCCCCGGATCGAATCCTCCCGGCCGATTGCCGACGAGGGCCAGTGTGCCGGCCAGCCTGGATGTGGTTTTTAGGCGGTTTTCCACATCCCTCTAGGTGAATACCGGACTGGTCCCCACGTCCCGCCTCAGTTACACGGCTTGCAGACATCTGAACACTTTCACACTCTTCCATGGAATACACTAGTTGCAGACAGTTGGGGTAGACTAATTCCTTCCCGGGGGATACAGGGTGGCGGCAGGAAGGGCATCCAGCCACTCCTTCAACTAATATTGCCACATCCGTTTAACCATGCCGACCCTGCGTATCCGCAGGAAACAAGGCACAAGCAAAAGAAAGAAAGACAAGAAAATGCTTTGACGCGAGAGACGAGGTTGTGCTGGTCGTGACAATGCAGGTGGATCTTTCCATCTCTTATGTTTCTCTACTATGATACATAATCAATCTTTTCGCTAATTTTGGTCTTATTTTCGACATCTTAACCTACTGACGAGTAGAGTTTACTTAGAAATTTCAGTTCTCATTTAGAGTGAATTCTACATAAATTTAACAATACTGTGAAAAGAAAAAGTTGTACTCACCATATAGCGAAGATGCTGAGTCGCAGATAGACAACAGAAAGACTGTCACAAATATAGCTTTCGGCCAGTAAGGCCTTCGCCAAAATTACACGACAAACACACACATACACACTCATTCAAACGCAGCTCACAAACACATGAGTGCAGTATCAGGCATCTGTGGCCTCAGATGCCTGAGACTACAGTCATATGTGTGAGAGTTGCGTCTCCATAAGTGTGAATGTGTGTGTGTTTGTCATCTAATTTTGACGAACGCCTTACTTGCCGAAAGCTGTATTTGTGACAGTCTTTTTGTTGTGTCTACCTGCGACTCAGCATCTCCGCTGTATGGTGAATTGCTACTTTTCGTTTCACAATATTGTTACATTCCATCCTGGATTTTCTTCTTAAATTTATTATTCAGATTATTATTTCAAATGCTTGCACACTTAGTTTTCATTAAGGCTGTGTAAATTAAGTTACATTTAATTAGCACGACAGTTCGTTACATGCAGAAACCGACGAGTTAATTAACACAATAGTAATAAAGTGTCCAACACCATTTAATAGTTAAGCGTTCTGACTTTCTTGTAAAGTATTTTAAATTGCCGAAAATTAATTATCTTCGGCAATAACTAGACTTGGAGATCTAGACCAGTACACCTACGTCATACTACGTAAGCTACCTAATAGTGTGTGGCCGAGGTTACTTCTCGTGCCACTAACTGATCCCTCCTTCCCCGTTCCACTCGTGAATGGCACGTGCGCAGAATGATTGTCGGTAAGCCTCTATATTGGCTCTTTCGAATTTTTTCCTCGTGGTCAAAGCGTGAGACGTCTGTGGGAGGAAGTAATATCCAACTCTTTACGGAAAGTGCTCACAAGAAAAACCGCTGCGTAATGTACAGCGCATCTCTTGTAACATCTGCCACTGGACTTTATCGAGCATCTCTGTAACGCTCTCACGCCGACTAAACGAACCTGTGACGAAGTCTGTCGCTCCTTCCACTAATTTTCGGTTTTGCAGCCGGATCCTATCAACATTCTGCCACGATTATCGCGGCCCAGAGACGTCCGGCCATCCTCAGGTGAGAAGACGAAGTACTGAAAAGACCTGATGCAGTCAGGGCATTTATAGCGAATTCCGCGCATGAGAATCGTACTGGCGGCTTTCGGCGCATGTGTTAGATGATGACATGCGTGAGGCAGCCAAGTTATGTGTGCTGCCCTCAGTGCTGAAGTAAGAACAAACTAAACGCTGAGTATCGACTTTAATGCGTGACAATTTACAATGTTGCTTTTGCGGTGTATCTGTTTTATATCTGCACAGTTTTTTCTGAATTCTTCTATAAAGTGAGACATGTTTTAGTAGTAACTTTTGTGGTATAGCTACAAGGAGACAGCCTTTTCTGTAGCACAACAATACGTTATAGCACAGTAATTTCTTCATCACAACAATAAGCGTAATAACTAAGTTATCTATACGCAAAGCATTTCACTTTTGTGTATCGTGAGGTAAGTGATTTCTGAAAGGTATAGTTTAATGTTACTCAGGGCCATTCTTTTGCAGGGATTTTTGATAGTCAGATTGCGTTGCGCTAAAAATATTGTGTGTCACTTTAGTGAATGTTTGAGTACGTTCAGTTTTGCTCAGCTGTTTGAAAAGCAAATAGTGTAAGAGGTTTATCAGCACAGTCGTGTATAATTTGTTCTAAGGGGTCGTTTCAAACGTCCCATGGAAATGCAATGTTCTGCCACTGCTGATTTTAAAGGTGGCTGCAGACGGGTGTGTCTTTCGTGTCCTACACGGTGTTCCTGGACCGTTCGTGTCGTCTGACCTATATATGCAGAGCCACACTCACAGGGAATTTTATAAACGCCAGCCTCCCTCAATTGTGAATCGTCTTTAACGGATCCAACTAAGGCCCTGGTCTTTGCTGGTGAACGGGAGATTACATTTATATTATTCTTCGTAAGTAATCTGGCTATTTTAATAGACACGCTCCCGGCATATGGAAGGAACGCAATTGATTTATAGTTGTCATCAGTCTTCCCAGATTTTTGCTTCTTGTTATTATAATTGTGCATGGCCTTCAAATGGTTCAAATGGCTCTGAGCACTATGGGACTTAACAGCTGTGGTCATCAGTCCCCTAGAACTTAGAACTACTTAAACCTAACTAACCTAAGGACATCACACACATCCATGCCCGAAGCAGGATTCGAACCTGTGACCGTAGCAGTCGCGCGGTTCCGGACTGCGCGCCTAGAACTGCGAGACCACCGCGGCATGGCCTTCCGTATTTGACGTGAAGTATAGCCATTCTCAGATGAAAAACAGCCGACCAGTTGCAAAGGATAAAGTAAACTTTACCTAGGTTTCAATAGGTTTAAACCAGCAACTGGTCGGCTGTTTTTCATCTGATTACGTGGAACCGTTGCTGTTACGCAGCTATGTTTAAAATAATGAAATTCTTGCCTGCCGAGGTATCAAAAGCTGCATCCAGGTATATGGACATCAAATTAAAAATTGTGAAAGCAGGTATGGCTATTGACTTTAATCAACAGTGCCTAGATAAAGACATTATCCCTGATTACGTAAAGGCGTACATAAACTTTAAACAGTGTAACAGAGTGCCTTCCATTAAAAAGAAGTTAGTGCATCTAGTCATTTCAGATAGCATAGTGAATTTGTACAAGAAAAAAGATGTTCTTAATAGTGAAGCCTACTGTATATACCTATTTTTAACTAAAGCTTTTAAAGATCATTGTAATTTTCAAATTGACTATATATTAAATAGCATTAATGAATGGCTCTCTAATCGTAAAGAAGAAATCAAGGCTAGACATGAAAGAAAGCTTTTGAAGTTTAGTAACAGGACCACAAGTAAAAGTGTTAATACAGCAGATAATAGTGGCAAGCACCTATTTTACGAAAGAGTACTAAATAAAACTAACATTACTTTTACGCAGGCTGAGAATGACTTATTGTGTAAAGGCCTTAAATATAACTTGCCTTCTAAACTCGATAAAGATCCAGTTATTTGTAACCTCATTGTAAATCTAAAAACTGGTTTAGAATCTCTGAAATTAGAGAAAACTGAGCAAGTTAAATTTGCTTACGAATGTAATAACATAATAGAGAAAGAAATTAAATTATCTCCTAATTGTCAGTCGCGTGAATATAGTATAGTAAAAAGCATTAATCATAAACTTAGAGAGCATGACGCTTTAGCCACTAAGAGCGACAAAGGTAGTACCGTTGTCGTGGCTTATAAAAATGAATATATAGAGAAAACTGTAAAGTTTTTTGAGGAAAACGACATCACTGAGGTTACCGTAGATCCAACTGCTGAACTGCAAAATAAAATCCGGCGTACTCTATCTAATTCCGTCAGCCTGTTTAATAAGTTTCAAAAGAAATGGCTTATAAATATGAACCCGAAACCACCTGTGCTCAGAAGCCAGTTTAAACTGCACAAACAAAATCATCCGATCCGCCCTGTAGTGAATGGTATAGGTAGTCCACATCACACGCTTGCTAGGCACCTCCATTTTAAAATTAAAGATGCCTTCACATTTGAAAATAATTTTTCTATAAAAAATAGTAAGGAATTAATTAATAATATTCAATCTGTAAGATGTACACCTGATACTAGACTGGTGTCCTTCGACATCGTCAGCCTCTATACAAATGTCCCGGTTGATGAAACCATAGGCCTTGTAAAAGAAAATCTTTTGAAGCATAAAAAACTAAGTGAAACTCAGATTGCTGAACTTATTGGTTTGCTTAAGGTCATATTAAAATACAATTATTTTACATTTAATGGGAAAATGTATATACAGCCAGATGGTCTAGCTATGGGCAGCCCCCTTGCCGGTATTCTAGCAGAGATTTTCATTAACGCCCTGGAAACAGCATTTTTCAAGTCTAGTTCAGAATTACATCAAAAAATCCGCTATTATACACGTTATGTGGACGACATTCTCATTGCTTTTGATGGCACTGACTATGAGTTAGAGCAGCTCTTCAACACTTTCAATGGTCTACATGAAAAAATTTCCTTCACTAAAGAACTTCAAAATGATAAACGTGAACTGAATTTCTTAGATTTAACAATTTCTATACAAGATAATACCTTCCATTTCAATATCTTCCGCAAGGAAACATATTCAGATAATGTCATTCCTGCTGACTCGACTCATCCTAAATCGCATAAATTGGCATTTTTTCATTCCGCCATTCACCGAATGGTAACCACACCTTTATCACCTGCGGATCAACAAATAGAATTGAATGTCATCAAAACGATCGCTGTTAATAATGGATACAACCAGAACATGATCGATCACCTGCTTAATAAGAAATCTTCCCAAAACTGTTCGACTTTGAGTAATAACCTCCCCACTGATACCACAGAAACTAAAAAATTTATTTCCATCCCTTTCTTGGGTAACATATCATATAGGATTAAACGTCTTCTAACTAAAAAATATAACTGTAACGTCTCCTTTTCTACAGACAACAGTTTAAAAAGAAATCTTATACATTCAGTAGAAATTGCTAACGATTGGTTTTCTAATTCAGGTGTATACAAAATAACCTGTAGTAACTGCCCCTCATATTATATTGGTCAAACAGGCAGAGCTGTTAAAACACGATATAAAGAACATCTATTAAGAAAAAAAGGAACTAGTGTTCACAACTCTACTTTTGCTGAACACCTCTGGTTAGCCGGCCATACGCCTAAACAGTTAGAAGACACGGTTATCCTACACAGACAAGTTAAAGGACGGAGATTAGATCTGTGGGAAGAGCTATTTATTTTTAAACATCTGGAGCTAAAAGACGGCAACATACTCAACGATCAGTTGAACCTTGCCTGTAGACAATTTTTGGAAGGCTTTAAACCCGTATTATTTAATTCATAACTTTAATGTTGTTAACCTCAGTAGTCTTTTTCCTCAGGAAGCTATAATGCACTTTTATATCTCCAAGCTCACTACCTTTTATGTTTTTTTTTTTTTTTTTTTTTTCCTTTATTGAATTTCAATTCCCCCCGAAGGGGGCGGGCTGGCAGCAGCTTAGGACGCCGCTCTGCAGCCTACAGATTTTCTGACAAAGAGCAGGAGAATAAATAATAATAAAAAAACAGGCGATAAAATCGGGGACTTAGTGAGTAACAAGGAGAAAAGAAAATGGGGAAATTAAAACAAACAACAGAGTGATGATGAAGCGAATAAAAATACATACAGAGCGGACAGGGGAAACAATAGACAATTAAAAAAACACGGCGACAGTCTGGATTCTGTTCGCAAAATATATAAAATGCACACCCAGCGACAGCATGGTTTCCGTTCGCAACACAACACTGAATAGTCACTAGAACACAGCACGAAAAAGGCGGCAAGGTGACACCACAGTCGAGAGCAGGTGGGGGGAAACTGGACAGGAGATGGGAAAACAAAAAGGGGTGGAAAGGAGAGTAAAAGCGAAGGGGGGGGGGGGGGGAACCGGGAAAGGAGCGGATGGAGGATGAGGACCCATAAGAGGGGTGGGGGGCAGACGCGACAGGGAGGGGGGTGGGCAGAGGAGGGGAATACAAAAGGACTGGGGGGGGGGAGAAGGGAGGTAGGGAGAGGTGTAGTGGGGAGGAAACAGGACGGAAGGGGGGGAGAGGGAGCCCAGGGAAAGGACAGAGGAAAGGAGGGGGAGGGAGGATCAGAGTTGATAGGAAGGATAAATGGAGGGAGAGAGGGCATCATCCGGGAGGGGGAGTTGACGGAAGCCACCTTGGGAAAGGAGATGGAGGGTGTAGAGATGGAGGGTAGGGGGGACACAACGGTGAAGACGGGGCAGGGGGCGAGGATGGGAGAGGAGAGGAGCAACCAGGGGGTGAGGGGGTGCAAGACGGCGGGAGGTGTAGAGGATGCGGATATGTTCGAGGAAGAGGAGCAGATGGGGGAAAGGAATGAGATCATAGAGGATCCGCGTGGGGGACGGGAGGCGGATACGGAAGGCGAGGCGGAGTGCATGACGCTCAAGGATCTGGAGGGACTGAGAGAATTTGGGGGGGGCAGATATCCAGGCAGGACTGGCATAACAGAGGATGGGACGGATTAAGGATTTGTAGGTGTGGAGGATGGTAGAGGGGTGCAACCCCCATGTCCGGCCAGAGAGGAGTTTGAGGAGGCGGAGGCGGTTGTGGGCTTTGGATTGGATGGATCGGAGATGAGGGATCCAGGTGAGGTGACGGTCAATGGTGAGGCCAAGGTAGGTGAGGGTGGGGGTGAGACGGACAGGACGTGCGCAGACAGTAAGGGAGAAATCCAGGAGCCGGAAGGAGCGAGTGGTACGACCTACGATGATTGCCTGGGTCTTGGAAGGATTGAGTTTCAGGAGCCATTGGTTACACCATGCAGCAAAAAGGTCAAGGTGATTCTGGTACCTTTTATGCAATGTGATTTACTCATGATGTATGGCTGCCACTACACTAGCCCTCTTGTAATTCTCGCTTATCTTAAAGCCTCGGATCCCAGTGAATGTATAATAACTAAACTGTGCACCAGTTTTCGTAATTTATGTCTTGAGATGCCATTACTGTTTATGCTTAACGTTTTGACTTATATGGTTCTGTGTGCTTCACTAATGTGGTAATATAATTTTATTTTGGCTGTATATGCCACTGTATGTAACTCATGGCGTATGCGCCACCTGCCTTTTGATATATGTTTCTACGTTACTATTTCTAAGGCTCCCACATTGTTATAATGGGAATGTTAAACGCTTTCAGTTTGTTCACTGTCACTTCTTCTAAAGACGCAACTAATATTTATATTTTACATGTTGCTTCAGTACGCCAATCGGCACATTGTACGCGACATGAGCGCCACCTGCCCTGGCCGCATTGCTACCACGCAGGCCGATTTTACTCAGTTGCTTATACGCGCTCCGACCTCCATGTACTTAATTTTATTTATTTGACGAACCCTACTCGTAGGGCTATATTGTTTTTGAACTAATGGAGCTATGGAGATGTTTGTAAAAATTGCAACGACGTATCATGCCATGTTAATGTAATACTGTAAGTACAAGAAATTTATCTCATATTTTGTAACACAAGTGCCTCCTAATATATGTTAAACTCTAAACTTGACCTATGTGTATACCTTTCATATAAAACATGATGTTCATTTTCCTCAGGCCGTCTTCTGAAGAAGATAGGTTTAAACCTATTGAAACCTAGGTAAAGTTTACTTTATCCTTTGCAACTGGTCGGCTGTTTTTCATCTGATTACGTGGAACCGTTGCTGTTACGCAGCTATGTTTAAAATAATATAGCCATTCTCTTTAAAAATCTTTTCCTGGTGCATTAATTCTTCATGAAGGCTATCAGCATCCGAAATTACATGCGCCCGATGAATTAAAGTACTGAGAACACCGATGGTTTGTGTGGTGTGATGGGAGCTGGACGCCTGAAAATAGAGATCTGTGTGGGTTTTCCGTACACCGAATGTCCCAAAGACCCATTATTCTTATGGCGTACTAATACGTCTAGAAAGGGTAAAGTCCCATCTTTCTCAGTCTCCATAGTAAACCTGATGTTCTCATGTAAAGAGTTTAAATGAGAAAGGAATTTTTTCAGTTCTTGTCTGCCTTGAAGCCATACAACGGAAGTATCATCTACGTACCGGCAGAAAACCGTAGGCTTTAAGACGGCAGACTCAAGAGCTTTCTCATCAAAGTCTTCCATAAAAAGATGGGCCACCACAGGGGACAAGGGACTCCCCATAGCGACACCGTCAGTTTCTTCAAAATATTCGTTATTAAATAAAAAATAAGTTGAGGAGAGAGTATGTTCAAAGAAAGCCCTCAAATCATCACTCAACAAGTTACCAATCAGATCTAGCGACTCAAATAAAGGCACTTTGGTAAATAGGGATACAACATCGAAACTAACTAGTAAATCCGAGCTGCTCAGCTTAACAGTCTTCAAACGATTGATAAAATCCTTAGAATTACGTGTATGAGGGCAACATTTACACACATACGGCTTGAGTAAGGAGGCCAGATGTTTTGCAGTCGAATAAGTGAAGCACCAGTATTACTCACTATCAGTCTTAGTGGAACTCCATCCTTGTGAATCTTGGGCAGCCCATACAGTCTTGGTGGAACAGCATTGTTTGGTCTCATCCTCTTGAAAACTTGTTTAGGTAAAGAACTATCGAACCGGCCGCGGTGGTCTAGCGGTTCTGGCGCTGCAGTCCGGAACCGCGGGACTGCTACGGTCGCAGGTTCGAATCCTGCCTCGGGCATGGGTGTGTGTGTTGTCCTTAGGTTAGTTAGGTTTAAGTAGTTCTACGTTCTAGGGGACTTATGACCTGAGATGTTGAGTCCCATAGTGCTCAGAGCCATTTGAACCATTTTTTTTAGAACTATCATTCAAAATAGTAACAGTTTTTTTGGATATACAGCTCGTTGGGTCCTTATCGAGTATGCGAACATAGAATCACTTAGTTCACTATCTATCTTCTCGTTGTAGGCTTCCCTTGTCTAAAGGGCCGTAGCATTACCCTTATCAGCAGCAAGAACGACCGTACCAATATCTTCACGGAGGATGCGAAGAGCAACTTTTCCCGCTGTAGAGATGTTACTCCGTTGCGGCGCACATTTCAGCAAGGCACAACACGATTCCCGTCGAACTTCGTCTGCAGAATCCACAGAATTTCTCACGGAGAAATCGTTTGACGATGCGACGATGTCAGTGCTTGAGAAAGGTTTAAACTTTGCTCCTACACCTTCTTCACCTCCTTTAATGGATTTCATCTGTTGGGGAGACTAGTAGACCTCTTCCTTTACCCTTTCTAGACGTGTTAGTACGCTGTAAGAATGATGAGTCTTTGGGACATTCGGTGTACAGAAAACCCACACATACAGATCTATATCTTCAGGCATCCAGCTGCCATCACCCCGCACAAACCGCCGGTGTTCTCAGTACTTTAATTCATCGGGCTCATGTAATTTCGCATGCTGATAGCCTCCATGAAGAATTAATGCACCTGGAAAAGGTTTTTAAAGAGAATGGCTATACTTCGCGTCAAATACGGAAGGCCATGCACAATTATAATGACAAGAAGCAACGCTCTGAAGAGGCTGACGACGACTATAAATCAACTGCGTTCCTTCCATATACCGGGAACGTGTCTTCTAAAATAGGCAGATTGCTTAGGAAGAATAATATTAATGTCATCTTCCGTCCACCAGCAAAGAGCAGCGCCTTAGTCGAATCTGTTAAAGACGATTTACAGTTGAGGAAGGCGAGTGTTTATAAAATTCCCTGTGAATGTGGCTCTGCATATATAGGTCAGACGACACGAACGGTCCAGGAACACCGTGTAGGACACGAAAGACACACCTGTCTGCGGCAATCTTTAAAATCAGCAGTGGAAAAACATTGCATTTCCATGGGACATTCTATGGAATACAAAATACCAAAATTTTAGCACCGGTGCCCAGCTTCTGGGACTCTGTAATTAAAGAATCCGTGGAAATTCATCTTGCTGATGTATTAATGAATCGTAACAACAGCTTTCAGCTTGATAAAAATTGGAATCTTATTGTTAAAATGATGCGGTCACAACGGAATCGACATGCTCTGTCGATACTCCGCGATTAGTTTGTTCTTAGTTCACCACTGAGGGCAGCACACACAACTTGGCTGCCTCTCGCATGTCATCACCTAACGCATGCGCCGTAAACCGCCAGTACGATTCTCATGCGCGGAATTCGCTTTAAATGCCATGTCTGCATCAGGTCTCTTCCAGGTCCCGGGCTCGCACACGCACAGTGAACATTCGCGTGTCGGAGATCATCGCCATCAGTGTCTCGTGTGTGTGCCTTCGTTTGTGTTTAGTGTTTGCTCGCCGTCACGCCGCCAATGTTCACGTGTACCGTCGCCATCATCCATGTTATGTGCGCCGTGTCAACTAGTGTCAGTGATGTTTTCTCGTCCAGCGTGAACGGCTCCATGTTTTTTTGTTTTTGAGTGTCTACATTGTTTTGCCCGCCGTTTTGATTGTATTCTCAGTGCCCCCTCTATGTATTACTTATTATAAAACTAAAGGCTGAAGAGCGGCGTACTCTGCTGCTGACAGCCCGCCTTGTGTAAGGTGATAAAAATCACAATAAAGAAAAAAAAAACAGGTCTGTTCAGTACTTCGTCTGAGGATGCCCGGACCTCTCTGGACCGAAATAATCGCGGCAGAATGTTGATGAGATCCGGCTGCAAACCCGAAAATTACTCGAAGAAGAACTACGCCGTGAAAATTTCAGAAGTGACAAATATGTCGCTGTTCTTTGAATCTTCTCTATCTCTTCTGCCATTCCTGCCTGGTAAGGTTCCAAGATTGATGAACTATACTCAAGAACATGCGCCTTGCAAGGCACTTCCTTTGTGGATAGGTTACATTTCCTTAATATTCTTCCTATGAATTTTAGTCTATCATCTTCTTTTCCTACTATTTGTTTTATGTAATCAGTTCATTCAAGGTCACTCAGGATACTTACTCCTAGATATTTTACGTTAGATACTGTTTCCAGCAAACTGTCATCAATAGCGTAGTTTTACAGTAGGGGATGTCTTTTCCGATGTATGAACAATATGTTCCCTGTATTTACATTCACGTACAACTGCCAGAGGCTGCACCATTCATTAGTCCTGTGCAGGTCATTCTGCAAATCAATAGTGTCTTCTGGCAGTTTCACTTTGTTATAGACAACCGCGTAGTCTGCGCATAGTGTTGAAGAATATCCGACGCTTTCAACTAGTTCATTTATTTACATTGTAACAGTAACTGTTACATCAAACTTCCTTGGGGTACTCCGGAAATTACCGTTACATCTGTCGATTTTGTTCCATCAAGAGCAACGTGTTGAGTTCTATCTGCAAGGATGTCTTGAACCCAGTTGCAAATCTGGCCCGATTTTTTTTTTCACCAAACGGCAATGAGGGACGGTGTCAAATGTTCTGAAGTCAAGGAACACGGCATCAACCTGAACGCCGTTGTGTACAGCGCAATGGGTGTCATGGAGGAACAGGGCGAGCTGAGTTTCGCGAGATTTCTGCTTGACGGATCCACGTTGATTTTTATAGAGAAAATTTGCGTTCTCTAAAAACGTCACAATTCTTGAGCATAAGACTAGAAGATTGTCATCAACGATATAGGCCTATAATTATGTGCATCTGCTTACGACCCTTCTTGGAAACGGGGATGACAAAGGCCTTTTTTCCATTTGCTGGGTAATATTCGTTGCTCCAGTGATCTTTGATGAGCTGCTGCATCTGCATCGTATGTTTTGTAAGAACCGCTGTTAAATATCGAACTTTGACTACATACTTTTCTAACTTCTTTCTGTACCACCTGCCATAGGGCATTAATTAACTCGTTTATTAATATTTTCATGTAGCCTAATTCGTTTTAAATTGCAGTTGCAAAATTTATATAGACGAGGGGATTCACACGGCAGAAGAAAGGTAGTGTCCATGTTTTTTTTTTCATATTCTCACTAACATCATTTTCTATAAATCAAAATTGTATTATTTCCCATAGAGCATCAGAAACAGTAAATTGCAACCTAGCCGAACTTTAAGGCACAACATAGTTTTCAAAATATCAGTTTATTCTTACGCCCGTCCGTAAGCAGTCGGACATCACCCGAAATAGTCTACATTTACATCTACATGGATACTCTGCAAATCACATTTAAGTGCCTGGCAGAGGGTTCATCGAACCACCTTCACAATTCTCTATTATTCCAATCTCGCACAGGGCGCGGAAAAAATAAACACCTATATCTTTCCGTACGAGCTCTGATTTCCCTTATTTTATCGTGGTGATCGTTCCTCCCTGTGTAGACCGGTGTCAACGAAATATTTTCGCATTCGGAGGAGAAAGTTGGTGATTGGAATTTCGTGAGAAGATTCCGTCGGAACGAAAAACGCCTTTCTTTTAATGATGTCCTGCCCAAATCCGGTATCATTTCTGTGATACTCTCTCCCATAGTTCGCGATAATACAAAACGTGCTGCCTTTCTTTGAACTTTTTCTATCGACTCCGTCAGTCCTATCTGGTAAGGATCCCACACCGTGCAGCAGTATTCTAAAAGAGGACGGACAAGCGTAGTGTAGGCAGTCTCCTTAGCAAGTCTGTTACATTTTCCATCTGTCCTGCCAATAAAATGCAGTCTTTGGTTAGCCTTACCCCCAACATTTTCTGTGTCTTCCTTCCAATTTAAGTTGTTCATAATTATAACACCTAGGTATTTAGTTGAATTTACGGTTTTTAGATTTGACTGATTTATCGTGTAACCGAAGTTTAACGCGTTCCTTTTAGCACTCATGTGGATGACCTCACACTTTTCGTATTTAGGGTTAACTGCCACTTTTCGCACCATTCAGATATCTTTTCTAAATCGTTTTGCAATTTGTTTTGATCTTCTGATGACTTTATTACTCGATAAACGACAGCGTCATCTGCAAACAACCGAAGACGGCTGTTCAGATCTTCTCCCAAATCGTTTATATAGATAAGGAACAGCAAAGGGCTATAACATTACCTTGGGGAACGCCAGGAATCACTTCTGTTTTACTCGATGACTTTCCGTCAATTACTACGAACTGTGACCTCTCTGACAATCTCCGCTGTCTGAAAGCAACATCTCTGTCGAGTACGCTCTTGTTCTTTGACTCACGCTACAATTATGCATATTCTGTACGCGCCTTAAAGCCGCGAAACTCACGAAACTTAATGTTTAGTTACTTTTGGTGACTTTGCCTTTTAAAATTAATGAACATTCTCTCTGAACTTTGTCAAAAGTGTATGCCACTACTGAAAACCTCACACTGTAATTATGCGTGTTGGCCTGAAGACGCGCTAATGATTGTTCTTAGTGTAAAACTGCTCACTGCAGTTAATAACTAAATTCTGAATGAAATAAAATGTATATATTAATATCTTGTAAACTATGAGGGTGCATTAAAGGCATATAACGTGTATCCACAAGACATGTGACCTGTAATTGAAAAGTGTTGATGATCTCCGCGTTGGCAAAAGATTCCGGAATAGTCCCCCATTCGGATGTCCGGGAGGGGACTGCCAAGAGGGAGGTGACCATGAGAAAAAGATTTAATAATCAACAAAATGATAACGTCCCATATGTCGCGGCATGGAATGTCAGAAGCTTGACGTGGTAGGGAAGATAGAAAATCTGAAAAGGGAAATGCAAATGCTCAGCCTAGATAAAGTAGGGGTTAGTGAAGTGAAATGGAAAGAAGATAAGGATTTCTGGTGATGTGAGTATAGGGTAATATCAAAAGCAGCAGAAAATGGTATAGCGGGAGTAAGTTTCGTTATGAATAGGACGGTAGGTCAGAGAATGTGTTACTGTGAAACAGTTCAGTAACCTCCGCCACACGCTATTAGGTGTGTTACGGAGTATGACGTAGATGTAATGGTCCAGAATTTCAAGTTCAGTTATTGCGGAAGATAATAAATTTTCGGCAATTCTCATCAGCATCGACAGCAATCTAACACCGACAACGACAGTTCGGGTATACATGCCGACGTCGCAAGCTGAAGATGAAGAGGTAGAGAAAGTATGAGCATATTGAATGGGTAATACTGTACATAAATGGAGATGAAAATCTGTTAGTCATGGGAGACTGGAATCCAGTTGTGGGGAGAGGAGTAGAAGAAAAGGTTACAGGAGAATATGGGTTTGGGACAAGGAATGAGAGAGGAGAAAGATTAATTGAGCTCTGTAATAAATTTCAGCTACCTATAGCGAACACTCTGTTCAAGAATCACAAGTGGAGGAGGTATACTTGGAAAAGACCAGGTGACAGGAAGATTTAAGTTAGATTACGTCATGGTCCGACAGAGAGTCCGAAATCAGATACTGGATTGCAAGGCGTACCCAGGAGCCTATATAGACTCAGATCACAATGCACTAGTGATGAAGAGTAGGCTGAACTTCAAGAGCTTAGTCAGGGAGAATCAGTACGCAAAGAAGTGGAATACAGAAGTACTAAGGAATAGCGGGTTAAGCTTGAAGCTCTCTAAGGCTATAGGTACAGCAATTTGGAATAGCTCAGCAGGAAGTGCAGTTGAAAAAGAATGGACAACTCTAAAAAGAGCAATCACAGAAGTTGGAAAAAAATGTAGGTACAAAGAAGGTAACTGCCAAGGAATCATGGGTAACAGAACAAATACTTCAGTTGATCGATGAAAGAAGGAAGTACAAAAATGTTCATGGAAATTCAGAGATACAGAAATACGAGTATTTGAGGCCTGAAATAAATAGGAAGTACAGGGAAGCTAAGACGAAATGGCTGGGTGAAAAATGTGAAGAAATCGAAAAAGAAATGAATGTCGGAAGGACTGACTCAGCATACAGGAAAGTGAAAATGACGTTCGGTGAAATTAAAAGCAAGGGTGGTAACGATACGGAGTGTAACGGGAAGTCTACTGTTAAACGTGGAGGAGAGAGAGGATACGTGGAAGGAATAGATTGAAAGCCTCTATGACGGGGGGAAAAAATGAAATGAGCGTATGGCATCCTTGGCCGAGAGACCCAGTCGGGGAAGTTCGACCGTCAAGTACAAGACTTACTTCATTCGACGGCACAATGGGCGACTTGAGGATGAATGATGATGAGACAACACAATACCCAGTCCCCGAGTGAAGAAAATCTCCAATTCAGCCGGGAATCGAACCCGAGCCCGCTTGCATGGGAGGCGAGCACGTTACCACCCAGCCAAGCAGGCGGACTTATTACGACGAAGAATTGTCTGATGTAATACAAGAAGAAACAGGAGTCGATTTAGAAGAGATATGGGATCTACTAATAAAATCTGAATTTAAGAGAGCTTTGGAAGACTTAAGTTCAAATAAAGCAGAAGGGATAGACAACACTCCATCAGAATTTCTAAAATCACTGGGGGAAGTGGTAACAAAACGACTGTTCACGTTGGTGTGTGCAATATATGAGTCTGGCGGCATACCACATGATTTTCGAAAAATATCATCCATACAATTCCGAAGACTGCAAGAGCTGACAAGTGCAAGAATTATCGTATAATCAGCTTAGCAATTCACGCATCCAGATTGCTGGCAAGAATAATATACAGAAGAACGGAAAAGAAAATTGAGGATGTGTTAGATGATGATCGGTTTGGCTTCAGTAAAGACACCAGAGAGGCATTTCTGACGTTTCGGGTGATAACGGAAGCAAGGCTAAAGAAAAATCAAGACACGTTTGTGTCAAGGATTAAAAAAGGCAAAGTGAAACTTCAAAAATGGTTCAAATGGCTCTGAGCACTATGGGACTAAACATCTGTGGTCATCAGTCCCCTAGAACTTAGAACTACTTAAACCTAACTAACCTAAGGACATCACACACATCCATGCCCGTGGCAGGATTCGAACCTGCGACCGTAGCAGTCGCGCGGTTCCGGACTGAGCGCCTAGAACCGCTAGACCACCGCGGCCGGCTAGTGAAACTTAGGAACCAAGTCACGGAGAAGTAATCACATGAGGTTGCGTGTCGCTGATATTGCTCAACCTCTCTCTTGAAAAGCCTTCCATTATAAGGTAGGAGGGGTCGAGGTCAAAGATGAGAAGATCAGACATCTCGCATTTGCCAACGACGTGGTCCTGTTGTCCACATCTAAGGAAGAACTGGTGCTAATAAACGATAGCGTGGAGGCTGTAGCGAGTAAGACCGCTCTTCTGGTGAATGAATCGAAGACCAAGTGTCTGTTGACGATCAGGACTCATGCCTATTTAAGAAACCATCTTCAGCCACGGGCAGTCTGAACCCTTCTTGTGGGCAAGAAGAGTCATGATTTTAAATAACAATCTTTACATAGGACAAACCGTTTAAGTCAGAAATCAAAGCGAGGACCTAAGCGGCAAAACGACCGTACATCAGTCTCTGTCAGTTTTTTAAGTCTCGCAGTCTCTCAAGGAACTCAAACTCCACCTGTGCAAAACACTGCTCGAACCCAAAGTGTTGTATGCTTGTGAAACTCTGAGTGTCCGAAGAAAACTTAAATAATATTCTCGTTTTGTAGTGGAAAGTCTTGAGGAAGATCTATGGTCCGGTTCAAGATGAGTTCACAGGGGAATGGAGGTTCCGGCATAGTTGTGTGACGAATAAGTTATACATCTGCTTAAACATTACAGACCTGATGAGAACTGAATGTCTTGTATGGAAAGGTCATGTCGCTCGGGTGGACAAACATTTGTGGCCTTTGAAATTCATATACGTTGATCACAACGGAAGAAAGGCAGTATGTTAACCGAAGAAAAGGCGGAGAGTGTGAATCCATAAGAGCTTTCTGCACTTCGTTATAGAGCATGTTTGGTGGTTTAAGGAGGGAAGCAGAACCCAGTGGGAAAAAAATCTAGTATTTGCGCGCAGTCATGTGGGCCTGATCGCGTTAAGGCAAAGTAAGTAAGTAAGTACGTACGAGGACTGTTCAAAAAGTATCCGATGCTACTTTTTATTGCTGAAACCGACAATGGTATCGGGACGTGCATGCTCCGTATGTTCGTAAGCGTACGTAGTAGACGGGAATACCTGTTTTTTTTTTTTTTCACGACTGCGGAGAGAACCAGTCGCTGGTTAGCAGTTGACAAGTGAACACTTGTAAGTGGTAGTCGTCGGATTTTGTGCTGTTGGAAAAAAGTTGAAACAATCCGCAAGATTCGACAAGTGTTTGGGGATGAAGAAATGTGTACCACACAGATGAAGAAGTGATGCAACCGCTTTAAAGATGGCCACTGTGGCGGAACCGGTTTATAGTATTTCATGACTTTAATTACTTATAATTGATATTTCAGGTAGATCAAAAAAATATAAAACCAGTTACCTATTGTCAGCGTAACAATTCGTTTGATCTCAAAAATGATTATCCCGGCTAATATTTGTCACTCTGCTAAAGAAATCTCCACTTGACGTTATGTAGAAATGTTGTCTGTAAAGTCGTGAGAGTGGCACTAAATTGCATACAATTTATCAGAATTTTCTCAACTGTTACTTAAGATGGAAGCACTATTCTCTAGCAAAGGGAACATTTAGTCACAAAATACTACCCGCGCACAACACTGACGTGTGTCTCCTATTAAAATATTTCGTGTAAATCGTCCGAAATAATTAGGCTTCATACATCAGCAAATAAGAAATTGATATTACGTAACGTGCTGTGAGCACTGTATTTAAGGATTCAATCTCAGTTGAATTCTGTCTTTTAAAGTAGATTCTGGACCACCAGTGCATATATACTTCCATTCATTTATGTCTAACAACATTTATGTTTGTTAAAATTCTCGATTCAAAACTGCCACGGAGATATTTTTGCTGAGATGGCGGCAGACAGACGATAGTCAATTTGTCTATTGTTATTCTCAATTTATTTTATATCAAGTTAATATATTTAGATAAAAGTCTCTTGTTCTCTATTCTTTAGCATTTGAAATTATGCTCAATGGAAATGTTTCACATTTTTTATACCAGCTACTAGTAAACTCCGCTGTAAGTTACGGCTGCGCTCCTAATTGCGGAGCTGAAAATTAACACTTAAAAACATTAATTAGATTGGATTATAAGTGAAATAAATACAAATCCACGTCTAGACAATAGCGACTCTATTTTTCAAATAATAATTTACAATATATAGTTACAGGTTTTCTCTTTACAGACCTCACACGTCTCACGTCCGAACAGTTCATCCATTAGCACAGGAAGAACAACTGAACCATAATTATCACAGATAACAAAAAAAGATTATAATCGTCATTGTCTATGAATGTAGTTATCTGATAATACTTTTGATTCACACAGAAATTAAATCATTGGAGAAATAATGAAATAATTATCGTCATTTTTACACGATACAGTCTTTTTTATACTTAATATCGATAATATTTGTTGAAGCTTGTACACTTAGTTCGTTTTAACACCTTGTGGCTGGAACATAGTGTCGTGGATATTGCACCACTCACCTGCGAAGAGTGAAGCACGTTCATGTGGGCCCTCAACATGCGGAAATGATGTCGTTGCTGATCACATAAGGAGCCCGGCGATGCAGAATAGACGAATCTCGATCAGAGAATTTGCAGACGAGGCTAAAATCAGTACCGGATCCGTTCATTCAATTTAACGGAACATGTGGGCCTCAGGAGGCTCTTAGCAATTTTTTTTGTCAAAGTTGCTAACAACTGAGCACCAGTAACTACGTTCGGAGATCGCACAGAATATGGTGGATACTGTAAGCAGTAATCCCAAGCTTCTTAACACAGTAATCACTGGTAATGAGTCCTGATTTTATGAGCACGACCCAGAAATAAAGTTCTAGTTATCGCAACGGAAGCACACACTGTCCCCGAGGCCCAAAACAGCGAGGCAGGTCCGCAGCAACATGGAAGTCATGCTGACCATCTTTATTTTACTCCAGTGGCGTAGTCCATCACGAGTACGCCCCAGAAGGCACGAATGTCAATAAGGAGTACTACCAAGAGGTCTGCACCGCGTTCGTGAAGCAGTGACAGGCAAACGGCCGCGCTTGTGGGCAGCGGGCAGTTGGCACCTTCATCAAGATAACGCACCCGCTCATAGTTCTCAATTAATTCTGAGTTTTTGGCCAAAGGCAACACGGCTCTGGTTTGTCATTATACCTGTTCCCTGACCTAGGACCGAATGACTTCTGGGTTTTCCCTAAACTGAAAAGTACACTGAAAGGGACCAGATTTCAGAACAGGGCAGACATTATGCACAGTTGGACGGAGCAGCTCTGCTCCACACCAAACGAAACTGTAGAACAGTATTTGTGTATGGTTCATATAAATTTTTATAATTTTTTTTCTTTAAAATCTCGCATTTTGTACCAAATTTTCTGTTGACGTAAATTAAAGTGTGCTATACTGGAATTTGAAGTTGTTTGCACTCTATGTGAGTAATGTATGTAAAACACTACGTAAATTGTTTATTACGTTAAGTAATTGTCTGATGGCATTTTCTATTTAAAAATGTTTGTGTGTATAAACTGTTCATGTTGATGTAAATTTGACAGTTTAAGAAATGGTCACGCTTAGGAACAATGTAAGAAATAGGTGTCATGTAAAAGCCTGTGTGCTTCTGCTGGAAACGAAAGTGGCTCTGGGGAGTGGAAAAGCTGGCAAGGTGGAAAATACGCGCTACCTACAGCAAGCGCGGGAAGCAAGAAACACAGTCTGTAGGCAGCAGTGGTTTAGGCAACACCCTTGTAGAAGACGAGAAGCTTTCCCTGGAAATTTGCACAAAATTGCCTCGGATAAAGACGGCAAACGGCTTACGGCATACCGGCGAGTTGTTGGGCTACTGTATGTAAAACTAAACGACGCCAAGAAGAGAAATTGAGCCCATACAGCAAGATACTTACAGACCGTACTGCCGTACTGTGGGTAGCGCAGCCGTCATAATTGTTAGACACACCCAAGCCTATAGCCACCAAATAAGATTATTTTTGTATTTTTACTTTTGTACAGCGTGAACCATTAATTCAAACTGTGTTTTAATAATCATTCTGGAACTTTAAAGAAACTGTTTCACCCTGTTATTTCATCCTAAGCGTACACCTATATAGGGTTTCTTCCTGGTGTTTGATTAATCCGAGTATCCTGTTTCACACAGCTATGAAGTGCCAAGTTAATATAAAGAGGCAACATTTAAATTGTTTTTGTATAAAAAATAAAGATAATTTATAGTAATTTATAGTAAAAATTTATAGTAAAAGTTTGCTTACGTAAAATTCAATGAGAGTGTAGCCAAGTTACCAGAATCTGTTGAATGAGTATACAGAGTTAGTTCAAAGAATAATAGTTTTTGAAAGTAAATTCCAGTAAAAAGAGGTTTTCTTGAAGTGAAATGTTCAGTATAAAAAGTGTGTGCTTTAGTAAGTATTTCAGTATTTATGGAAAGTGCTTTTCTAAAGGTCCCCCCTGGCCAAATTTTTTTTGCTTCCTTATCTACTGGACTTTTTCTCTTTTAAAAACGTAACGAATAAGGGTGTAGTCCAAGATTGTTCAAGAAGTGTAATAATTATTTGAAGAAGCAAATTAAACAGCAGGAAGAACGTAGGAAAAATTCATACTTCTGCTTTTCCAATACTTCACTGTTTCATTGCCTGTATAGGCTGGCGACCATTAGTACATGTTTTAAACCACTGAATGAACTTGGAACTGAGTTGTCCTAGCTTCAGTGTAATATCATTCATACTGCGTTTCTATCTAACCGCTGGTAAGTTCTTAGAAAAAAAAGTAAATAGTCTTATTTACTTATCCATTAGACACAACACACCGTCAAATCCTGTACAGAGGGTAACTCTGTTGATTAGCTTTTCCTATAAACAGGACTGTCCTCCCATAGTGTACTTTAGTTGAAAACTAAACTAAATTTTAGTAAGAGGGTTATGCGTGGCAACGTAGACAGGGTTTCTGTTATTTAGGTAAAAGCATACTAAATTACAATAGTAGTGGTAGGGTTATAACTGTTTCCAGCAGCAGCGTTGGAAGAGGTGCGTAGAAGCTGAAGGAGACTTCTTTGAAAGTGACTAGTGTCATCAATTTTATACACTACTGGCCATTAAAATTGCTACACCAAGAATAAATGCAGATGATAAACGGGTATTCATTGGACAAATACATTATACTAGAACGGACATGTGATTACATTTTCACGCAATTTGGGTGCATAGAGCCTGAGAAATCAGTACCCAGAACAACCACCTCTGGCCGTAATAACCACCTTGATACGCCTGGGCATTGAGTCAAACAGAGCTTGGATGGTATGTACAGGTATAAGCTGCCCATGCAGCTTCAACACGATACCACAGTTCATCAAAAGTAGTGACTGGCGTATTGTGACGAGCCAGTTGCTCGGCCACCATTGACCAGACGTTTTCAGTTGGTGAGAGATCTGGAGAATGTGCTGGCCAGGGCAGCAGTTGAACATTTTCTGTATCCAGAAAGGCCCACACAGGACCTGCAACATGAGGTAGTGCATTATCCTGCTGAAATGTAGGGTTTCGCAGCAATCGAATGAAGGGTAGAGCCACGGGTCGTAACACATCTGAAATGTAACGTCCACTGTTCAAAGTGCCGTCAATGCGACCAAGAGGTGACCGAGCCGTGTAACCAATGGCATCCCATACCATCACGCCGGGTGATACGCCAGTATGGCGATGACGAATACACGCTTCCAATGTGTGTTCACCGCGATGTCGCCAAACACGGATGCTGTAAACAGAACCTGGATTCATCCGAAAAAAATGACGTTTTGCCATTCGTGCACCCAGGTTCGTCGTCTAGTACACCATCGCAGGCGCTCCTGTCAGTGATGCAGCGTCAAGAGTAACCGCAGTCATGGTCTCCGAGCTGATAGTCCAAACGTCGTCGAACTGTTCGTGCAGATAGTTGTTGTCTTGCAAATGTCCCCATCTGTTGACTCAGGGATCAAGACGTGGGTGCACGATCGAGTCATGCAGATAAGATGCCTGTCATCTCGACTGCTAGTGATACGAGGCCGTTGGGATCTAGCTCGGCGTTCCGTATTACCCTCCTGAACCCACCGACTCCATATTCTGCTAACAGTCATTGAATCTCGACCAACGCGAGCAGCAGTGTCGCGATACGGTAAACCGCAATCGTGATAGGCTACAATCCGACTTTTATCAAAGTCGGAAACGTGATGGTACGCTTTTCTCCTCCTTACGCGAGGCATGACAACAACTTTCCACCAGGCAACGCCGGTGAACTGCTGTTTGTGTACGAGAAATCGGTTAGAAACTTTCCTTATGTCAGCACGTTGTAGGTGTCGCCACCGGCGACAACCTTGTGTGAATGCTCTGAAAAGCTAATCATTTGCATATCACAGCATCTTCTTCCTGTCGGTCAAATTTCGCGTCTGTAGCACGTCATCTTCTTGGTGTAGCAATTTTAATGGCCAATAGTGTACGAACGAAGACTGGTTTTATCAATGAAAGTCGGTTTCCGAATAGCCCCCGTATTTACCTCAATTCTTAACTGTTACAAAATATTTCTCACTCTCTCTTCAGACCGGAAATGATACAGCATCTGGTCCAAAGAGAATTGCCAAGTGTGAGCAGTAGTACCTCCATCCCCAGTACCGCGCCGCCTCCACCGGCTGCGTCGGCTCCGCAGGAGCGCTACTGCAACGAGAGGAAGGCGCGTTAATTTCCAACACGTGTCCTGCCGGTCGCCGGGCGACCTGTAATTAAGGGGGCAAGAGCGAAAGGAATCGCCGGCCCGAGCCCGATATCTGTGGGAGTCAATTAAAGTAACGAGCGCTGAGCGGCGGGCGGCCGCCTGAGAAAGCGCGGAGCGCGGCCGCTGTGTCAACAGCAGGCGATGCCCGCTGCAGATACCACGCAGCCGCAGCACGCAGCGCGGCTGCATCTCGCGGCCGATCACCGCAGCAGGGGGACGGGGCGGCCGGTACCGCGCTCACTGCCTGCCAGCCGATGGGGCCGCAGACAAGCTTTTTGTTCGGCCTCATACGCTCTCAAAGAGCAACTCACGAAACTACAACTCCAGTCCGTAAGCGTATCGTATCTACAGTGGCAAGTTCCTTGCCAGACAGACACTCGCTGCAGAGGCGCTTTTACGAGCAGGCTATCGAGGTCTTCACAACAAGGTCATCACATCCGTAATTCCGTGGATTTTGTTAAACGCCTTGATAGCTTCAGGTTGGATGAGTCAGATATCATGGTGAGTTTTGACGTCGTTTCCTTGTTTACGAGGGTACCCCTTCGAGAGTCACTAGAATTGAATAGTCAGAAGTTTGACGAGAAGACCACTGAACTTTTTAGGCATGTCTTGACTTCCACGTATTTTCTTTTTAATGGAGAATACTACGAACAAACGGAGGGTGTCGCCATGGGTAGCCCACTCTCACCAGTGGTAGCGAATTTGTACATGGAGAACTTCGAGGAGGAAGCCCTGTCGTCATCCGTATGGAAACCTACTTGCTTTTTCCGTTACGTGGACGACACGTTCGTCATCTGGCCACATGGTATGGATAAACTCCTTGACTTCCTTACACATCTAAACTCCCTACACTCCAACATCAAATTCACTATGGAGACTGAAACGGAGGGTAAATTACCTTTCCTTGACGTCTTGGTCAAGAGAAGGGCTGACGGCACCCTAGGTCATGGGGTGTATCGGAAGACAACGCACACTGATCTGTATTTGCACGCAGACAGCTGCCACCACCCTTCACAGAGGAACGGGGTACTTAAAACTCTAGTACATAGGGCGCGCACTATCTCTGACGCAGAGAGTCTACCCCAGGAATTGGAACACCTGAGAACTGTATTTCGAAAAAATGAGTACTCAGAGTGGCAGATTCAACGTGCTCTCCGCCCAACCACTGCAGCACAACCTGTTGAGATGGATGAAGTCACGAGGGAGGAGGTAGGCACTGCATTTATTCCATACGCAGGCGCACTCTCGAGGAAAATCGCCCGCATTCTGAAGAAACACCAGGTAGGAACTGTGTTTTGTCCTCCAAATAAAACTCGTGCACTGGTGGGGAGCGCCAAAGATGACCTCGGTTTGAGGAAGGCCGGCGTGTACCACATTCCGTGTCAATGTGGCAAGTCGTATATTGGTCAGACGATGCGTACCGTCGAGGATCGATGCCGTGAACACCAGAGGCACACTCGACTGATGTATCCGAGCAAGTCGGCGGTCGCTGAACATTGTTTGTCGGAAAATCACGCCATGGAGTATGACCGCACGAGCATTCTGGTACAGACGTCGAGATACTGGGACAGCGTTGTTAGAGAGGCCATCGAAATTCGCACCAATGACGACCTCATAAACCGTGACTGTGGCTATAATCTTAGCAAGGCTTGGGAACCAGCGATTGGGTTAATCAAGAGTAAATCGAGGAAACGTATAGTTGTGACAACCACGGCGGACAGAGCCATCACACCGACGTCATCTCAGACGCCGTCGCAATCTGTTCCACCGCGCGACCGTGGCGCGGGGCGCGGACGGCGGAGGGAGCGCGCCGCGGGCGGAGGGTATTTAAATCGCCGCCGCGACCGAACCCAGTTCCCTCTGAGCAGCCATAGCGTACGGATCTTCGTGCCGGCACGTTCACAGGAGCTCAGTCCGTCAGTTCACCTGATGATGGCGACATCTATGATCGCCGAAATATTGTGCCCGTTGGACACTATAGACCGGCAGCACACCCGTGGATATTTTGATTATCAAGATTTTTTTTAAAAAAAAAGTCTGTTTTAATACACAGGGTGGTCCACTGATAGTGACCGGGCCAAATACCTCACGAAATAAGCACCAAACGAAAAAACTACAAAGAACGAAACTCGTCTACCTTGAAGTCTCTCTTCAAGATGGAGCTATGGTTGGCCCGATAGATGGCGCTGCCATAAGTCAAACGGATATCAACTGCGTTTTTTTTAAAATAGGAACCTCCATTTTTTGTTACATATTCGTGTAGTACGTAAAGAAATATGAATGTTTTAGTTGGACCACTTCTTTCGCTTTGTGATAGATGGCGCTGTAATAGTCACAAACGTATAAGTACGTGGTATCACGCAACATTCCGCCAGTGCGGACGGTATTTGCTTCGTGATACATTACCCGTGGTAAAATTGACCGTTTACCAATTGCGGAGAAGGTCGGAATCGTGTTGATGTATGACTATTGTGATCAAAATGCCCAACGGGCGTGTGCTATGTATCCTGGACGACATCATCCAAGTGTCCGGAACGTTCGCCGGATAGTTACTGTATTTAAGGAAACAGGAAGTGTTCAGCCACATGTGAAACCACCATGACCTGCAACAAACGATGATGCCGAAGTAGGTGTTTTAGCTGCTGTCATGGCTAATCCGCACATCAGTAGCAGAGAAATTGCGCGAGAATCGGGAATCTCAAAAACGTCGGTGCTGAGCATGCTACATCAACATCGATTGCACCCGTACCATATTTCTATGCACCAGGAATTGCATGGCGACGACTTTGAACGTCGTGTACTGTTCTGCCACTGGGCACAAGAGAAATTACGGGTCGATGACAGATTTTTTGCACGCGTTCTATTTAGCGACGAAGCGTCATTCACCAACAGCGGTAACGTAAACCGGCATAATATGCACTATTGGGCAACGGAAAATCCACGATGGCTCCGACAAGTGGAACATCAGCGACCTTGGCGGGTTAATGCATGGTGCGGCATTATGGGAGGAAGGATAATTGTCCCCAATTTTGTCGATGGCAATCTAAATGGTGCAATGTATGCTGATTTCCTACGTGATGCTATACCGATGTTACTACATGATGTTTCACTGCATGACAGAATGGCGATGTACTTCCAACATGATGGATGTCCGGAACATAGCTCGCGTGCAGTTGAAGCGGTATTGAATAGCATATTTCATGACGGGTGGATTGGTCGTCGAAGCACCATACCATGGCCCTCACGTTCACCGGATCTGCCGTCTCCGGATTTCTTTCTGTGGGGAAAGTTGAAGCATGTTTGCTATCGTGATCCACGGACAACACCTGACAACATGCGTCAGCGCATTGTCAATGCATGTGCGAACATTACGGAAGGCGAACTGCTCGCTGTTGAGAGGAATGTCGTTACACGTATTGCCAAATGCATTGAGGTTGACGGACATCATTTTGAGCATTTATTGCATTAATGTGGTATTTACAGGGGTAATCACGCTGTAACAGCATGCGGTCTCAGAATGATAAGTTCACAAAGGAACATGTATCACATTGGAACAATCGAAATAAAATGTTCAAACGTACCTACGTTCTGTATTTCCATTTAAAAAACCTACCTGTTACCAACTGTTCGTCTAAAATTGTGAGCCATATGTTTGTGACTATTATGGCGCCATCTATCACAAAGCGAATAAAGTGGTCCAACTAAAACATTAATATTTCTTTTCGTAGTACACGAATATGTTATCAAAAATGGGGGTTCCTATTTTTAAAAAAACGCAGTCGATATCCGTTTGACATATGGCAGCGCCATCTAGCGGGCCAACCATAGCGCCATCTGGTTCCCTCCATCAGGCTAGACGAATTTCGTTCTTTGTAGTTTTTTCGTTTGATGCTTATTTCGTGAGATATTCGGCCCGGTCACGATCAATGGGCCACCCTGTATATGTGTGTGTGTGCGCGAGACACTGCTTCAGTTTGGGGGCGATCTGAAAGTTGCACTGATAATCCAAAAAATTGTGACCACTGCACACACGACGTTGAATTCCTCTTGCTGACGCGTGACGCAATTCAATCACAATTCACCAAAAATGTGCTTTACATCCTCACTAGATATTATTGACAAAAAATTACGAAATATTATCATTAATTTCTGAAGCACTGTCTAACGAGTGGGAGTGCACGACGCTTTTAAGCTTGGTTGATGAATTTAGAAATGAATGCTGATCCCGAAGTGTTCTAAAGAAGTTGAAAACGTGAACAAAGACCTAACGTTCACACGCCAAGAAACTGTAAACTTTATCATGAAAGGAAATTTAATTCTTCAACGTCTGAAACGGCATGTAATTTCCATCTGGTAAAGGTTCGAAGCCAGCAACAACATCATCATAATCTAAAACGAAGTCTTGCGTCCAGAACAATGGTTGCACGAGCAATGGTCACGGCAGTAGATCAGAACAAGTGTCTCCTTGTGACCACGGAGCATTCCAAACCGAAATATGCCGCCCATGATTTTGATCGGCGGGAGAATTTCAAACGTCGCCTGTCAAAGCTCGCTCCTCTCGTCAACGTATACATCGTAGTTTCTATTCACAGTTGCACCGCGTTAGCAGACAGATGGTGACATCAGATAGGCTGACAAAAGACTGTGGTAGCGCGCACGAATCCGTTATGTGAGTAGTGTTCGCGCCAAAGCAGTCGCCTCTGACGTTGATCAGACTCCACGTTAGAGCCCCAGTGGGTCAGGAAGCATTAACGGCAACTGTCCTTACGCCACGTTACATGGCTGTGAGTGCTATACCATTACTTGTAGATACGATGGACAGTCTCTGCGATACAACAACTAATTGGGCAACTTCATTCAAGGTCATGTCCACACACAATGTCTCATTCTTCGTGAAGAAATAATAAACAGTGAATCAATTGCAAAATAGAAGATTTATTTAAAACCTTTTAACATGATTTCTACACTTATAAAAACTGCTTCTTAAAAGGAACAAGTGTGTACAGCTGGGTTACATGTTATAGCGGAGATACGTTAAAAAATGGCCAGGTACGAATAGGATTCGTGCTCTGATGGTTTTGTATAAATTTTATCATGCATATAGACAGTTCACGCATCCCGAAAATAGTACTGCGTGTTATCGACACTGATGCTGGCAATATATGAGTCCCGGGACCCATGCACCGTATGGAGGCTTACGGAGCATTTGTGTAGATGTAGATTCCAAGACTTTCGAGAATATTTTAAGCTATACGTTGGATAACAAATGACAAACTTTTTTGATTGTGATATAATAACAAATTAATTTTTTCGGATTTTTTCTGATAAACTTTACTTCTTACCAAATTTCGTGTTCCTAGGTCAACGTGTTTTGGTGAGCGGGTTTGTGAGCATCAAAATGTGTGACACAAATCTCCGTATCTGTTGATTACATTGACTTAGAAACTTCACTTTTCACCAGCAGACAACTGTAGACATTAGTATGCTACATAATTTTGAACTTGACATGTCTCCCTGTTCCTGTCGAAAAGGGGTTTTAACAGACGCAAAATTGGCAGACAGACGTACAACAAAGTGATCCTAGAACGGTTCCGTTTTTACCGTTCGAGGTACGGAACCCTGAAAATAGTCAAAAGGCGTCTGTCAAATCTAAAATTTCAGCTCCATAATATTAAAAACATGCACTACGTGGTGGTCGTCACCAATGCACAGCGCAACCATTAGCTTGGTGAGGTACTACTCAATGAAAATCACCACGTTTTGAATGTTTTTAACATTACGGAAGTGAAATTATATATTTTACTGACGCCTTCTGGCTTTTTTTTCTGATGTAGCTCCTCTGCAACATGCAACCCAGCTGTCACTAATTTTCTTCTCAAGAAGAAGCTTTCATAAACGTTGAAAATACACTACTGGCAATTAAAATTGCTACACCACGAAGATGACGTGTTACAGACACGAAATTTAATCAACCGGAAGAAGATGCTGTGATATGCAAATGATTTGCTTTTCAGAACATTCACACAAGGTTGGCGCCGGTGGCGACACCTACAACGTGCTGTCATAAGGGAAGTTTCCAACCGATTTCTCATACACAAACAGCAGTTGACCGGCGTTGCCTGGTGAAACGTTGTTGTGATGCCTCGTGTAAGGAGGAGAAATACGTACCATCACGTTTCCGACTTTGATAAAAGTCGGATTGTAGCCTATCGCAATTGCGGTTTATCGTATCGCGACATTCCTGCTCGCGTTGGTCGAGATCCAATGACTGTTAGCAGAATATGGAATCGGTGGGTTCAGGAGGGTAATACGCAACGCCATGCTGGATCCCAACGGCCTCGTACCATTAGCAGTCGAGATGACAGACATCTTATCCGCACGGCTGTAACGGATCGTGCAGCCACGTCTCGATCCCTGAGCCAAGACATGGGGACGTTTGCAAGACACCAACCATCTGCACGAACAGTTCGACGACGTTTGCAGCAGCATGGACTATCAGCTCGGAGACCATGGCTGCGGTTACCCTTGACGCTGCATCACAGACAGGAGCGCCTGCTATGGTGTGCTCAACGACGAACCTGGGTGCACGAATGGCAAAACGTCATTTTTTCGGATGAATCCAGGTTCTGTTTACAGCATCATGATGGTCGCATCTGTGTTTGGCGTCATCGCGGTGAACGCACACTGGAAGGGTGTATTCGTCATCGCCATACTGGCGTATCACCCGGCGTGATGGTATGGGGTGCCATTGGTTACACGTCTCGGTCACCTCTTGGTCGCATTGACGGCACTTTGAACAGTGGACGTTACGTTTCAGAGGTGTTACGACCCGTGGCTCTGCCCTTCATTCTCTGTTTGACTCAATACCCAGGCGTATCAAGGCCGTTATTACGGCCAGAGGTGGTTGTTCTGGGTACTGATTCCTCAAGATCTATGCAATCAAATTGCATGAAAATGTAATCATATGTCAGTTCTAGTATAATGTATTTGTCCAATGAATACCCGTTTATCACCTGCATTTCTTCTTGGTGTAGAAATTTTAATGGCCAGTCGTGTACGTCTCAGGAATTTAAATAAAACATCAGTTTTGCAGTTGATTCGCTGTTTATTATTTCTTCACGAAGATTTCATCCAACAGTCGCTGCTCCAGCCACATACAACATTTTAAAACGATAGCTCACTTCTTCCATCGTGTCATGTCTTACCTCCACTTCAATCCATACTACTGCGCGGATCCCAGACATTCAACTGCCATATACACGCAGTTGGCACCGACGGAGGATCACGTGACAGCCTGGTACCAGTTCCAAACCACCTGTAGCACTCCAAAACAACCAGTTTCCTCTTTTAAGGGGTAACTAATTTTTTGTCCGGTGAGCTTTTATTGACAATATGAGATTCAGAAAGCTACGGCGGAAAACCAATATGGAAATAAACTCTCTCTGTAGGGAAGGAAGAGACGGTTCCACATTCGAGTCTGGGGAGGACCTTGTCGCAGTCTACTTCAGATTCATTCCCCAGCGAAACGCAGTGACATAGCAGCCTTGGACTTCACTCTTTTGTTACATCTTACTGCGCACTTGAGGAACCACTGCTGATCGGTTCTAGGCGCTCCAGTCTAGAACCGCGCGACCGCTACGGTTGCAGGTTCGAATCCTGCCTCGGGCATGGATGTGAGTGATGTCCGTAGGTTAGTTAGGTTTAAGTAGTTCTAAGTTCTAGGGGACTGATGATCTCAGATGTTAAGTCCCATAGTGCTCAGAGACATTTGAACCATTTTTGAGGTTCCACCCGGGAGGGGGGCGGAGACGCGTACGAAGATGATAGCGACCACTGGGAAGACGAGGTCTCCATTTGTCCTGCCAGTATTCATACAAAAACTTGACTTCGATATACGTGTATGTTCAGCCTCAACATGGTTTGCATACTATTACGAAATACATAATTTTTGTCTGTCAGGATGATTTGAAAATGGGTTCATGTAACCCGAAACTAGTCATCAATTAAATGAAAAAACTGAATCTTGCTACTTCAGCTGTTTTCTACATCAAATTTTTTGTATCAAATGTGGCTCTTACTATATAAGAAAAGTAGCACACATTATTTATTTATTTATTTAGCGTATGGCTCATAACATCACAGTAAAAAATTACAGAAACAACACGATTTTAAAAAAAGTCACATACGTATAAACAGAGCAATAAATAACAGTTTGTATATCAGGACACCGCCAATTGTAAATTTACACTCACAGAAGAGCAATCACAAGCAGACGTCCAGCTTGGATAATAAATAGTCGATTGCCTCTTGGGTCGCCATTAGGAAATCCTGTGGGTCACCCTCGTATGCCCTTAGTGGTCATTCCTGCACGATGTGTTTGACCGTCTGTCTCTCAGCGCCACAGTCGCAAGCGTCCGAAGGAAGTTTACCCCATCTGTGTAAGGAGTCGGCGCATCTCCCACAGTTGGTTCTGATGCGATTAAGAGCTGACCAAACTTTGCGAGGGCAATCAAATCCTTTTGGTTTACTAAAGATGCATGGCATACTGTGGCAGTTTACTGCAGTTCTGCTCTCCCATTCCTCTTTCCATCGGTCATTTATTTTAAAGTTGGTTTGGTGCAGAGCCTGTGCGGTCTTTAGTGGAGGATGCCTAGACCGGAGTCGGTTTCCTTGGATGTCGTGAGTATCTTCATGGATTTGTAATTGAGGGTTGGTCATGATTTTTTGTATTTCTCTAACCAGAGCGTGTTCACGGCGCAGGTTAGGAGGGGCTATGTTACTGAGAACGGGCAGCCACACTGTAGGAGTTGGCCTGATTGTGCCTGATATAATACGCATTGTTACATCAAGTTGGCTATCTACCATGTGTGTGTGTTTGCTGTTGAGCCACACTGGGGCACAGTTTTCTGCCACTGGATACACCAAGCCAAGTGCGGATGTTCTTAAGGTAGATGCTGTGGAGCCCCAAGTGGTGCCACATAGCTTCTGCAATATTTTGTTGCGTGTTTTAAGTTTCGCTGCAGTTTTCGTCAGGTGTTCTTTGAATGTTAGTGTCCTATCTAGGGTAACCCCAAGGTACTTTCGGTGTTTGTTGTGATTTAGTAATTTCCCGTCTAGATAGACTTGTAGTTCTCTGTTGGCCATTTTGTTGTTCAAATGGAAGGCAGATACTTCTGTCTTTGTAGCACTAAGTTGTAGCCTCCTTTTTCTAAAGTACTCGCTGAGAATCCCTAGGTCACTCGTAAGGATATCTTCGGCAGTTTCTATATTTCTGTGGGCTGTTGCTAGAGCCCAGTCGTCAGCATAACCAAATTTGCGCGATCTGGTTGCAGGCATGTCAGCGATGTAAAGGCTGAAAAGAAGGGGCGCAAGGACAGAGCCTTGTGGGAGTCCATTATTGAGTTTTCATCTGTTTACTTCTCTCGTTCCCCATTATTACTTGGAAGGTTCTATTTGACAACATATCATCAATGAGGTTGGTTATCTTCTTGCAGGGGACGGCACAGATTAATTTGTACATGAGCCCCTGTTTCCAAACTGTATCATAGGCTGGTGTTAGGTCTATGAATGCTGCAGCTACTTTATGTTTCTTCTGGAGCCCCGCCTCTATGTTGTCAGTGATAGGACTTGATCTGTACAGCAGCGATATGGACGGAATCCTGCTTGTTCGATAGGGATTTTTTTTTAGTATAGTCTGGCCTATTCTGTTGAGGAGCAGTCTTTCTAGTAGTTTATAGACCATACTGAGAAGGGCAATGGGGCGGTAACTCTCTGGTCTATCGCCTGGTTTACCAGGTTTCAGGACTGAGATGATCTTTGCTCGTTTAAGTGAAGGAGGAATGTTACCCACTTGGAGAATTTCCGTAAAGAACTTAGCCAGCCATTGTTTTGTGTAGGCTCCGACATGTATGAGGAACTCATGGTGTAAAGTTAGTTCGCCTCCACGTGGTGCACCCTGGGTAACGCTAAATGAACTAACACAACTGGCGGCAGACCGAACGAAAAATTCCTGCCCCACATCACAGTGAAACAGAACGACAGCAGCACAGAGTAATGTCGTAAGTCAAAATGGAAGCAACAAATTACGAACATTAGATGTTCAAGGAATAAAACAGCTTGTCTCATTAACTATAGCAACGGATGAATGCAGTTGTGCAGTCTTACCCTTTTAATAGCAGTAGTGAGTTTACATGAATAGTAATTTCTGTACGAAAAGTAACTCCAATTATAGATTAATTTCTAGATCAGTGTGGCCGACACTAGAGAAAGAAAGGTTATACGAGCCACTGGTGGTGAGCACCTAAGGTGATGGTGACGTGTCTATGTATTAATGGGTTTTCGATATATATGAGATAATATGATTAATGTTGTTTTTGAGACCACGTGACCTGTGTGGTGGATTGAGAGGATTAATGGAGCTACCTGCGAGGAATGCACTGAATCAGTGGCACTATGGTTTTGTGATGTTGTGTTAATACGAAGCTAGAAAGAAGAGGTATATGAACCCAGTGGCGGAATGATGAGTTTTTCGTTGGGTGTCTAATCTTCCTGCTGGCAAAAAAGGCATCTGCGCGATGCAGGAATCCCATTCAGTAATAAAGGAAAGGGGTGTAACGTTTGAAATCCAAATCTGAAGGATGACAAGGGAGAATCACAATGATACTCTATGCCACGATAAGGAGCACGCAGATGAACAAAAGACAAACTCCTGAGCGTGAGTATGAGAGTACGAAGTGTACAGTTCAAACCAACGTAAGGAGGTGGTAGGGACGAGATGTTCAAGAAAGTAACGTATCATATGAAACAGTTTTTGCAACGTAATCTTGTGTTATTATCTGTATTGTTTATGTGTTTTCTGGTATGTTCCAGAGAAACGAGTGTGCCTTAGCAACTACTACCTGAAATCATGCCAGCAGACTGCATGTCTTCGAGGGTGATCCCCATGTGGAGATACCAGGAGAACCCATCTGCGATCCACGATAACTCGGCCACTCAGTTATCTGTTCAGACGAAAACAACAACAAACACATGTCAAATATGCAGTGACAGAACTTGTTACTGATACTATGATGTGTACATGGGATCTGCATTACGACAACTGACATCTTGTTGCCGATGTGGCACGATATACTGGATGTGTCTTCCTCTCCTGTACATGTAATCCTACTCAAACATAGTGCAGACACAAAGAAATTACAGACGTTGGCTGTAATTCCTTTGTGTCTTAATTCATAGTTGCTGATGGATGTAGATGATGTCCATTCTCTCGGACATGTCCGAAAGAACAGACACCACATGCATAATATAAACTTAATGCAATATATATATATATATATATATATATATATATATATATATATATAATGTACTTCGTGGGCTAAGGAGAAGGTGCTTACGAGACAATTTATACTTATCGTGAAAGCATCCGTGAATAGGAATAAGTGACTTGGAAAGTGAGCGATTAGGTCAGTCACGTGAAAGGACATTTCCTATAAACAGTGGTAGGCATCTCATGATGAACTAGAAATTGGATGCGTACTTCTCGACCAAGTGCTTTTTTACGTTTTGTTCGAGTTGTTAATAAACGTTGTGGTCTTGTCAGCATGTTACACATTCAGTATGCATGTTAAAGATGAGTGAAACCAAATCAAGTGAAGATTGTGGATACTTAGCTAGTGGCTTGAACTTGTTAACATTGAGATGTTGCTACGGTAATATACAGTCTGAAGACTATGATCTGTATGAAGAGATTTTGGTCTCTGGTGAGAAAGATAGTGAAACTCTAAGCTGGCCTGAGTCTTGCAAGATAATCTTTAACTACATGTCTTCGGTTGGACTCTGAAAACGAAATTCTCCTCATGCCCATGAACACTAACTGTGTGTCAGTGTCTCGTCCAGACAAAGAGAAATAAACGAAGCTCGTGATAAAAAAAAAGTGACCTCTAAAGGTGATTAATAATGTGCATTACTGTTTTATATTTCAGGGACTGACCCTTATGTCTCGATAACTAACGGTCACATTGATATACACAGATTACAGTAAATAACACAGCTCTCAATCTGATGTCACATTCCTAACAACACTGTCACTGGTGTGATTTTAGAATTATGATTTTTTGGAGTACAAAGTTTTGTATCTTTATTGTGTATGTTACGAAATGTTGAAGCTCCCTGTGGAGAGTGTGGATTTTATGTATGAAATATGTTACGTTAAGCCTTACGTATTTCATTCACCGTTAGCAATCTGATTTGCAACTGTGAACTATTATCTTTTTGTGTACCTCAAACACCTATCTGAGTGGCTTGGTTTCATGAAGACACTTTGATGGTCTACGTAATTAAATTTATTATTATATTTGATGTCTTCAATTACCTTCACCAAGTTGACTTTTAAGCAAATAAAATTCAGAATGTTCCCTTTTATTTCATAAGGTGATATCGTCAACAATTTTTCTTCTTTGGGGTCAATAGCAAAATATATGTCAGCTATTGGCCTGAGTATTAGAAAGTTGCACTAGAATAGCTGTTTATAATAACTAATCTTTATTCACGACATACTGTTTCAGCATTTATCGTCATTGTCAAATACCTGCGAATACAATTTTGGTGAGAATGTGTATAAATGTGAATGTCATTTATATTAAAGTGACTAAATTGTACTCACGTGTAGACTGATGTGACGTCCATACTGCTTCGTTAGTGAACTGTCTTATAACTGTTATTGTTTTTATAAAGAGGTAAATGACGTAAATATATTGAAACAATACGTTAATTATGGTTTGACGGTAGTTTTACAGTTCATGTCTTACGATGCTACATGTTTACAAAAACTATGCAAATGAACAGTGATATTATTTTATTAAACAAAATTTGTCACGTTTGTGTTTGGTTGTTGCATATGTTACTTACGATTTATCTATTTTCAGTTCCGAAAGTTCAATAAATTTTTTGAGGTAATACTTGTGACTAAATTCTGTGCGCTCGTTTAGTATTACTTGTGGATATTTTCTTGTGTGTATACAGATTTCCAGTTTACCAAGAACGTTCATTGCAAAACCTTTTGGTATTTTGTGCCGAATATGGAGAGAATTTTCAATTATAACAGCAGTGTGGTTTTGATTTTTCAAATGTAGAAATAAGCTCGACTGATTTATCTTCGCTTTCTTTGATGTGTTTCTTATATCCGACGTTAAAAGTTCTTCCTGTTTTGCCAATGTAAAAGTTATTACAGCCGCCATATGCGATTTTATATGTACCTGGATTATCATATTTGGATGTTCTAGTGTTGGCTGAAAGTAACTTTATTGAAAGGTTGTCATCAGTTCGAAAGGCTAGTCGAATATTTGTGGCTTTAAAAAGTACATTAATTTTTTTGGAGAATAAGATACGCACCTGATACGTGGGGAGGCGCTGGCGCCAGTAGCTTTCTCCGTTCCATTCACCCGGATCGATTGTTTCCCTCTGGCGTTGCTTATCTTTGCCATGTTGGCCGGTGGTGGTGTTGGTGGGCTGGCGGACAGACTGTGTTTTGGCTTCGGAACGGCCGGTACGTGTCGCTGCTCAGAGAGTGAAACTTGTGTTTGCGTGGAGTTAGCGGAATTTGACCGGTGTATGTGGCTCGGAGTGCGGAAGCGGGCCTTTTATTGCAAGTTCTTGAGGCGTGACTGGGCTATGGTCTTCTACACAGGACACTGAGCAATGTGTTATTCATTCTGGCTAGTGGAGTTGAACTATGTACCACGCAGCTGTCTATTGAAGAAGTAGACATTCAAGCTTTCTAGTTTGCACTCGGGCCTACTCGTGTTATCACTAGCCTCTACCTTTTCTTATGAGTGCCATTATTGTATTGGAACTGCGACGCACTGCTGTAATAATATTATGCTTTGTCTTATCGTTGCCCTTTTAAAACTAGTCTGTTTGTGCTGGGGCAATCTGAGGTCTACAGTTAATTCTTTTAACCATTTTTAATTTGCCTTTGTCTTGATGTGATCTATCTTTGCAGAATTTTATCTTACTATATTCTGGGGCTGTTAACATTGTTTCTTTTGGCTGTGTGTTTGTGCTTTCCTGTCGCAGCACTGCAGCGGGCACCAAGTCCATGTCTAAATCGATGTCCGGAGTACGACGCCTTGGCCTACTAGTACCAGAGGGAACGCGAGGTTCTTTTGGCCGCGGGGAAAATGGCAACCGATACGGCGGCCACTGAGTTCTTCGGGTTGCTTTGTGTCGGGATCTTGCATTAAGTCAAGTTTCCTCTGCATTGGGACGCCAAGGCGACTGTTCCGTTTGCTATACTGCTTACATATTTACCTTCAAAGCCATAAAGGAAGGAAACTAGCGTTCTGAATTATACCTTACGTGCAGCGGGAGTTGAACTTACGTATATGTTAAAGAGAAATACTTGACGGGTAGCGGAAATTGGAAATTATGTGAATTGTCCTATTGCGCTTGCCCAGGTGACCTATTTAAAAGAAACTTATTTCACCTTTATTATTCAAGTGCCCTTTGTTAAATGAAACTGATTTTACCTTTTATTATTGAAGTGCTTACAGTTAGTGTAGAAGTTATCAGGAGTTCTTGTTAGCAAGTAATTCAATCAGAAAGGTTTTGTGTAATGTATTTTTCTGACTTGTGTATCCTGTTCAAAAGAAATTTATATCACCTTTATTATTCAAGTGCCCTTGTTAAATAAAACTGATTTTACCTTTTATTATTGAAGTGCTTACAGTTAGTATAGAAGTTACAAGAAGTTCTTGTTTGCATCTAACTCAATTAGAAAGGTATTGTGTAATGTATTTTCTGACTTGTGAATAAGAGACACTTGTAGAAATTTTTTGGGAAATACTGTGCCCTTTGGGTTAAACTGTTGACCAGTAATAAATTCACTTCTAACCGGTTTGCACGTAAACTTCACGTTGCAGCGCCAACAGTCTATGGTAGGATCTGTAATGATAGCATTGCACTATAGCTATCATCTGTGAAATCTACGTACGGGTATCTATTTTATCTCTTGATTTATTACATTTTTATATCTTTTCGTTATGCAAACGTTTGTCAGAACATCGTATCCTCCACAATTATACAGCAAATGAATACAGCATGAACACTTCACGTGTTGTCATACTCGTGTAGTCATTTAATGAACAGGTGACGACAGGCTGGCCACCGTTATCAGCGCCAGCATCGGCAGCAATAGGAGCAGTACAGCAGACGCAGCCTGTGTGAATTACAGTTAAGTACTTGCGCCGAAAGTACTAATATGCGTGAACTCGCAGAGTTACCGTCAGTGAAGGAGCTTCCAGCGATTAAGCAGTCACCCAGCATGTGTAGTTCAGATAATGTTAGTGAGCCAGTTAGTAAAAAATCTGAACGTGGTGATGGTTTTTTTTTCTGACTGGTTTGATGCTGCCCGCCACGAATTCCTCTCCTATGCCAACCTCTTCGTCTCAGAGTAGCCCTTGCAACCTACGTCCTGAATTATTTGCTAGATGGTCTTAACAAGTGTCCTTGCGCCGTACTGCGACTCGCTTTGGTGCTGTTCGTGAGTTTCCACCCTCTGTTGCACGCCAGATGGTATCGTTTCGTTGACAGGGTTGTGGTTGTTTGTCTTCTTCTCGTGTTGACTGGCGCCACTCGATTTCGCAAGCGCTGCCTGTCCGCTAGTGGCACCAGCGGCGGTTATCGATATGTAGTAACTGTTTCCCTATCTTTGGAGCGACGTCGTTGCTTTGCCAGGTCGTACGAGTTGGCCGGTTCGGTTGGGAACTCACGAGGAGCCAGGTCTACCATCCAGTTCACTTCCTTGCTGCATCTAGAGATGGTTTTGTGTGAGGAATGTCGGAATAGGCAAAAATTAAATTCGAGGAAAGACATCTTGAAGGCAATGCACAATCATGGACGAATTTAAAGAATGCCCTGTTCCTGAACAAATTCTGGTGTGTAGCAAAGGAAACGTGACTGAACCATGCTGCGGCTCGCGTTGATGCTGTTTGTAGGTTTCCGTCCTCTGTTGGAAACCAGACCGTATCGTTTAGTTGACATGGTTGCGGTTGTTTGTCTTCTTCTCTTGTTGACTGGCGCCACTTGGTTTCGCAAGCGTTGCCTGTCCGCTAGTGGCAGCAGCGGCGGTTATCGATATGTAGGAACTGTGGACCTATCTTTGGGGTGACGTCGAGGTTCTTCTGGGTCATGTCAGGGGGCGGTTCGGTTGGGGACTCAGGAGGAGCCAGGTCCACGCAGTGCGAGAAGCGCTGGGACCGCTGGCGGCGCGCATGGACTGCCGGATTGAAGGCCTGTGATCACGAAGGACCACGACCTCGTCGTAGACCGGATCCTGAAAGCTTTAAGTTGAGTGCATTTGGATTCAAGTAGAGAAATCTCCACCGCTGTGAGATCTTGCGATTCTCCAGTGACTTGGGTTCGTTTTGCTCCTTGTAGTGTTGCCGAGTCGATGAGCAGCAAATGGAGTGCTTGGGGAAGGCGGATCTGATTAGCTTTCCTGGACTTCTAATTACTATTTATTGCGTTCAGTTTGTTACTATGTTAAGTTCAACCAGCGGTATTTTTCCTGCCTCGTGGCCGCTAACGCCCAAGTTACCTGCCCTGGGGGTTAGTGTATGTAACGGCAGTGTACGTTTCGTCGCCTTCCCGCTGCTGTCCAGTGAGGCGTGTAGTTTTGACAGCTTTCTTGATTGTAGGTTGGTTGGCGATTCTTCTACTCTGGTGGTAGTGATTCCTTTCTCGTGCCGGGCGCTCTAAGCACAGTAATCTGGTGCGGTGTCCAGACCGCTGGTTCCTGCTTTGGCGTATTTTAACATCTTTGCATTTGGTTTATTGGACGTCAGGTAGCCTCAGCAAGATTATCATTAGTCATTTGTTAGACTGCCATTAGTCTGAGTTACCGTCTTGTGAAGTGAATGCAACTCTTGGCTGCCTATCTCATCACTCGCGAAAGTGTATTTTGCCAGGTCGATTTTTAGTGGACCGTCTGTCACTGGCCCTTGTGTCTTATTATTGTATTTGCTGTTTTATTGTAGGTTTCTAAATATTTTTATATAATTGACATTCTTGGCATTACAGCAGGTTTAAATGATTGCGTTACCAAGTTTACCATCATTTTGTCTCACGCATTTGGTGATGAGTTGCCTGTCTTTTTAAATTAACCTTTGCTATTGCATTTCTGTTTTACAGTATGTTTGTTATATTTTTTTAATTGCCGTTCTTGGTGTTGAAGGCCTTTAGCCATGACTGTGTTTACTTGCCTTAAAATTCTAATTGGGATCACATTGGCTTGTTTTTAAAATATTATTTGCTGTGTCTGTATTTTATGCTCATTTGGTAAATTGTAACGCACTGAAAGCACTATTAATTTCACAGTTGTTTATTCCTTCATTCATAACGTGTGATATCTTTATTTATTGCTGAGTCTGGAATTACCGTTTTAAAATTTCACAGTTGTTTATTCCTTCATTCATAACGTGTGATATCTTTATTTATTGCTGAGTCTGGAATTACCGTTTTAAAATAAATGTGTGTAATTGCAAAAGGGAAGCAATAGTAATTGATTACGGCCCAGTTCACAATCGTAACGGAATCCTGCCTTCCTTGACTGCCAGGTTTCAGTGACTTCAGGATGAGTTCATAAATGGGCCAAGTTTCAAACACGGAAGTGAGTCGGTACAGGTTTACTTTATGCGTGAACTGACTAAATTGACGTATATAAATCTTCCGCTGGGAGTGTTGACGGAGATTACGACGCTCAAGAGGCGACTGCGGGAATTTTCACAATGGGACATTGTCCCCAACGTGACAAATTGCGTTGATGAGTTATTAGATTTTATCCAGAAACTTGAACGGACGTTGAAATTCAAGCTACAAATGGGAACAGTAGACATTTAAATGGGTACTACAATAGTTACTATAAGGATCTAATTACATAATTGTTATTAAACAGGTAATTTTCAAAGCGGTAATGGCGACGGCATGTTCCATAACCGAAATCAAAAGTGGGAAAGAAGATCTGAAGGGCAGGAGCCTCATGATATTTATCGTGAATAATAAAGTACATAATACTGTATCTATAATTTTGTTTCAATAAATGGCATGAATAAGATAAAACTTTTAGAATTTAATATGCACGGAACGCATTATCGTATTTTACATTAATCTAATGGGATCAATTGTTTCACGTAACGAGTGTGTCGTACTGATAGTAAGATTCTGAAACGAATTATGCTCTCTATGCAAGGTTCCACATCTGCGATCTGAGAAAACTGAGGTGCAACCAATGACAATGATGTTTTCAACATCTTTAAAACTACAGTAGTTAATATTTCACAGTGAATAAACATTTTCACAATGAACCTCTAAATTAATAACTTTTAAACGCTTCATGCGATTTTAACAACGATATCTCATATGACAGCATTGCACTATAGCTATTACCCTTGAAAGTCACTTGTCTGTGTCTATTTTATGTACTGACGTATGACGTCTTTTATAAATCTTTTATTACTCAAATGTTTGTCAGTTACAAAGCAAATTAATGCAGTGCGAATATCTCATACTTTGTCATATTTATATAGTGATTTATTGAGCAGTTTACTATTTTGCCAGTAGCTTTATTTAAACAATGATTGTAAGTACCATTTAAAAATCTTGGTAATTTAAGAAGAGGTCAGTCTCTTGTATTAGGCGACACCATTATCGAAAATAGTGTCAAAAGACGCGTCTGACAAGCCGGCCTGAATAATTGTTTAAACAATATTTAACAACAATCTGTTGTCATTTATCATGAGTGCACTTGCATAAGAATGTTGGCTTATTTATTTATGAACAAACGACTGTTTATAATTATTGTAAATTACCTGAGTGTGGCCAAATGTTTATAACATTTATTCAGTTAAACATTTTTGTAATATCTTAGTTTAGTCCAGGAAGTGGTCAATTTGAATCAAACCATGACTATAAAACAAGAACGATGTATTTTGTGGGGAAGGCCTTCATCCAATGGAAAAGTAGACAGTAGTGGTAAACTATGGGAGTCATGTGGAGACTGGGACTCTTTAAATGGCGAGCTTAAGGTAGTGATTCCGATCACTTTTACATTTGTGCTTGAAGGAGATAGTCCAGCCTGTGGTAACGAATGGTATTCGATCATGTAGGTAACTGATTCTGGGCAGTCAATGGCCGCTAAAGTACTTTAACTTCTGAAGAGACGTATGTTTTGAGAGGCTTGAATGTGCTCCAGTGTAGGACTTTTTCTGCTTGTCTTATGGAACTGAGGACAGGTAGAGCATGAGTTACCACTGTTTGTATTACATGTGTTAATTAGTAAATCATCCTGTTGAACTCTGAACTGTTTTGAGCTAGTGAATATTTCGTGTATTGTGATCACGAAAGGGACTTACTGTTCACCTATCTTTGGTTACAGTTTAATTTGGGGATTTTACTACAGTTTTCGTAATACTCTCAATGTAACTTTATTCCATTTGATCAGGGTATTTTCTATCTGTATTTTAACTGAATATTGTAGGCCCACTTCCCATTTATTTGAGATACCCTTTCTTGAAAAAACGTTATTCAGCATAATTCTGTGTTGTTTACAACAACTACAGACGTCAGAATTAAGTCAATTTCATTAAATTATTCATTTAACTTTTATTTCGTATTTCTGTGTGTTTTACTAACTCACAGTTCTAACCAGTGCATAGACTATTTGACTGCAGTATCACAGATACAGGTTATTATTTGGAGCGAATTAATTGTGGGGAATGAAAGCAGACATTTGCAGCTCGATCCTGAGACTACATCGAACTATTCTCTTTAAACTACAAAAATACAGCCTCGCATAGCCCAAGTACCTAAGGTGCGAGTAACCTCAAGTAAATACGCAGCTGGTTTGCTTGTATGGGTTGCTGTTTAGAAGAGCAACTGCACTAGTAGTAACCGTTAGGTACCATCTAATGATAGCTGTCCTTAGATAGTTATGGCTCATCACTTGCTCAATTGACGCGCCATCTACTTCTAATCTACACTCCTGCAAATGGAAAAAAGAACACATTGACACCGGTGTGTCAGACCCACCATACTTGCTCCGGACACTGCGAGAGGGCTGTACAAGCAATGATCACACGCACGGCACAGCGGACACACCAGGAACCGCGGTGTTGGCCGTCGAATGGCGCTAGCTGCGCAGCATTTGTGCACCGCCGCCGTCAGTGTCAGCCAGTTTGCCGTGGCATACGGAGCTCCATCGCAGTCTTTAACACTGGTAGCATGCCGCGACAGCGTGGACGTGAACCGTATGTGCAGTTGACGGACTTTGAGCGAGGGCGTATAGTGGGCATGCTGGAGGCCGGGTGGACGTACCGCCGAATTGCTCAACACGTGGGGCGTGAGGTCTCCACAGTACATCGATGTTGTCGCCAGTGGTCGGCGGAAGGTGCACGTGCCCGTCGACCTGGGACCGGACCGCAGCGACGCACGGATGCACGCCAAGACCGTAGGATCCTACGCAGTGCCGTAGGGGACCGCACCGCCACTTCCCAGCAAATTAGGGACACTGTTGCTCCTGGGGTATCGGCGAGGACCATTCGCAATCGTCTCCATGAAGCTGGGCTACGGTCCCGCACACCGTTAGGCCGTCTTCCGCTCACGCCCCAACATCGTGCAGCCCGCCTCCAGTGGTGTCGCGACAGGCGTGACTGGAGGGACGAATGGAGACGTGTCGTCTTCATCGATGAGAGTCGCTTCTGCCTTGGTGCCAATGATGGCCGTATGCGTGTTTGGCGCCGTGCAGGTGAGCGCCACAATCAGTACTGCATACGACCGAGGCACACAGGGCCAACACCCGGCATCATGGTGTGGGGAGCGATCTCCTACACTGGCCGTACACCACTGGTGATCGTCGAGGGGACACTGAATAGTGCACGGTACATCCAAACCGTCATCGAACCCATCGTTCTACCATTCCTAGACCGGCAAGGGAACTTGCTGTTCCAACAGGACAATGCACGTCCGCATGTATCCCGTGCCACCCAACGTGCTCTAGAAGGTGTAAGTCAACTACCCTGGCCAGCAAAATCTCCGGATCTGTCCCCCATTGAGCATGTTTGGGACTGGATGAAGCGTCGTCTCACGCGGTCTGCACGTCCAGCACGAACGCTGGTCCAACTGAGGCGCCAGGTGGAAATGGCATGGTTGGTTGTTGGGATGTGTAAGGGGGACTAAACAGCGAAGGTCATCAGTCCCCCATTCCAAAATCAGGCGAGCCGAAAATCCACGGAGCAGGTAAAAACCAAAGGGGGAGGAGACGTCCCCCCAGGCGCTAAAAGAACACAAATGGAGCAACAAACATTACAGATAAGAACAGGACAGAGGAACACCAGACAGAAAGAAACAGAAGAAAGGAAGACGGCCGGAGACTGGTTGACTGACCACGAGAACAAAAAAGGGAAAGAGCCAACCATCTCACGGCGCACCAGAACAGCAACAGACACAAGGACAAAAGACACAGAAAAGGAAAGGTGCAAGACCTCCCTAAATCGAACCATAAAACGGACTACCACGGATAAAATTTAAAACGGCATCAGCCATGGAGGCATCGTCAGATAAAATCAAAGCCAAAGTGCCCGGGAGATTAAAAGATTGCCGGAGTGTGCGCAGTCGAGGACACTCCAGCAAAATGTGGCCGACCGTCAGCCGGGACCCACACCGACACAAGGGGGGATCCTCCTGACGCAACAGATGGCCGTGCGTCAGGTATGTATGGCCGATGCGCAGCCGACACAGGACTACCGAGTCCCTGCGAGAAGCCCGCAGGGAGGAACGCCACACATCGGTCGTCCCCTTGACAGCCCGCAGTTTATTCGGGGCTGTCATGCCACGCCACTCAGCAGCCCACACCCCAATCAGCTTACGGCGCAACACCATCTGCTGGTCGCGAGCCGTAAGGCCGACCTCCAAAGCCGGGGCGTCGATCGCCCCTTTGGCCAGCCTGTCTACACGTTCGTTCCCTGGGATGCCAACATGACCGGGCGTCCAAACCAGGACCACCGAACGACCAGAACGGGCAATGGCGGAAACAGTCTCCTGAATGGAGGACACCAGAGGAGAGGAGGGATAACAGCGGTCGATGGCCTGAAGGCTGCTCAGGGAGTCACTGCAGATGACGACAGACCTACCTGAGCAGAAACGCATATGCTCAAGAGCGCGCAATATGGCCACCAGCTCTGCAGTAAAAACACTGCAGCCAGCCGGCAAGGAGCGCTGCTCAACATGAGCAGCATGAGCAAAAGAGTAGGCAGTGCGACCATCAACCAGGGAACCATCAGTGTAGACAGTCTCACTGTCCGAAAATGAGGCGAGGAGAGCAAGAAAACGGCGACGGAGGGCCACAGGCGGAACCGAGTCCTTGGGTCCCTGTGCCAAGTCCAGGCGGACGGACGGCCGGGACAAACACCAGGGAGGCGTAGGTGCACGGACCCGGAAGGGAGGCGGAAGAGGGAATGAACCCAATTCCGACAGCAGGGACTGAACGCGGACAGCGACGGAAAGCCCAGACCTAGGTCGCCGTTCGGGCAGATGGAGGACCATAGCAGGGAAAAGCAGGCGACGATTGGGATGATCTGGCGAGCAATGAACGTGGACAGCATAGTCGACGAGCAGACGATGGCGGCGAATCCGCAGCGGGGGAACCCCGGCCTCCACCAGTAGACTATCCACGGGGCTGGTGCGAAAAGCGCCAGTGGCAAGCCTAACCCCACAGTGGTGTATGGGGTCTAACAACTTCAACACTGAGGGGGACGCAGACCCATAGGCCAGGCTCCCATAATCAAGCCGGGACTGCACTAGGGCTCGGTACAACCGCAGCAGCGTGCAGCGATCTGCACCCCAAGACGTGTGGCTAAGGCAGCGGAGGGCGTTGAGGTGCCGCCAGCATTTTTGCTTCAGCTGAGTAACATGAGGAACCCATGTGAGCCGGGCATCAAACACGAGTCCCAAGAAGCGGCAAGTGTCCACCACTTCAAGCAGGTGGCCGTCGAGGTAAAGTTCAGGATGAGGGTGGACCGTCCGACGCCTGCAGAAGTGCATAACTCGAGTCTTGGGTGCAGAGAACTGAAAACCGTGAGTCAGAGCCCATGATGCTGCCTTGCGAACGGCGACTTGCAGCCTGCGTTCGGCGACTCCCGTAGTCGTGGAGCTAAATGAGATGCAGAAGTCGTCGGCATACAAAGAAGGAGACACCGACGACCCCACTGCTGCTGCCAGACCATTAATGGCCACTAAAAATAAGGAGACGCTCAACACCGAGCCCTGCGGGACCCCATTTTCCTGTATGTAAGAGGAACTAGAGGTGGCACCGACTTGCACCCGGAAAGAGCGGTGCAATAGAAAGCTTTGAAGAAAAGCCGGGAGCCGACCACGAAGACCCCACTCATGCAATGTGGCGAGGATGTGATGCCTCCATGTGGTGTCATACGCCTTCCGCAGATCGAAAAACACGGCAACGAGATGCTGACGTCGGGCAAAGGCCGTACGGACAGCAGATTCCAGCCGTACCAAATTGTCCACTGCAGACCGGCCCCGGCGGAAGCCACCCTGGGATGGAGCGAGGAGACCGCGCGACTCAAGGACCCAACACAAACGCCGCCCCACCATACGTTCGAGTAATTTACACAAAACGTTGGTGAGGGTAATGGGACGGTAGCTGTCCACCGCCAGTGGGTCCGCACCGGGCTTCAAGATGGGGACAATAACACCCTCTCGCCATTGCGACGGGAAAACGCCTTCGCTCCAAATGCGATTAAATATCGCGAGAATGTGTCTCTGGCACTCCCTGGAGAGATGCTTCAGCATCTGTGCGTGGATGCAGTCCGGTCCTGGTGCTGTATCAGGGCAATCGGCGAGGGCAGCGAGGAATTCCGTCTCGCTGAAAGGAGCATTGTATATTTCATAATGACGCGTGTGGAATGATAACGGCGTCCGCTCGGCTCGCTCCTTTAGAGAGCGAAAGGCGGGGGGATAGGAAGCAGTCGCAGAGCTCTGAGCAAAGTGCGCGGCTAGCCGTTCAGCAATGGCGGCAGCGTCCGTGCAGACAGCGCCGTCCAAGGAGAGCCCAGGGACACCCATAGGGGTCTGGGAGCCATAAATCCGCCGGATCCGGGACCACACGTGCGAGGACGAGACACGGGAGCCCAGGGAGGAGACGTACCTCTCCCAGCACTCCTGCTTACGCCGTGCAATAAGACGGCGGGCGAAGGCACGGAGCCTCTTAAAGGCGATGAGGGTCTCCAGAGACGGGTGCCGCCTATGACGCTGGAGAGCCCGCCTACGGTCGCGAATAGCTTCAGCAATCTCCGGCGACCACCAGGGGACAGTCTTCCTCCGAGGGAGGCCAGAAGAACGGGGGATGGAAGCCTCGGCCGCTGAAATGATGGACGTGGTTAAAACACGAACCACCTCGTCAATGTCACCCTGTGGGGGAGACTCAATGGTTGCAGCGGAAGTAAAAGCTGGCCAGTCAGCCCTGTGGAGAGCCCAGCGGGGCAAGCGCCCAGAAGAATGACACTGGGGCAGTGACAAATAGATGGGAAAATGGTCACTACCACACAGGTCAGGGTGCACTCGCCAGTGGAGGGATGGGACAAGGCCAGGGCTGCAAATAGAGAGATCGATGGCCGAGAACGAGCCATGGGCCACACTGAAATGCGTGGGAGCACCGGTGTTCAAGAGGCTAAGGTCGAGCTGAGCCAACACATGCTCTACGGCCCGACCGCGAACATCGGAGACAGTCCCACCCCATAGAGGGTTGTGGGCATTGAAATCACCCAGCAGCAAAAAAGGTGGCGGCAGTTCGGCTATCAGAGCAGCCAGGACATGCTGTGCGACAACACCATCAGGTGGAAGGTAAATACTGCAGACGGTGATAGCCTGTGGCGTCCACACCCGAACAGCGACAGCCTCTAAAGCTGTTTGTAGAGGTACAAACTCGCTGTGAAGAGAGTTAAGGACATAGATGCAGACGCCACCAGACACCCTTTCATAAGCTGCTCGGTTCTTAAAATAACCCCGATAGCCACGGAGGGCGGGGGTTCGCATTGCTGGAAACCAGGTTTCCTGCAGAGCAATGCAAAGGAAAGGATGACGGCTGAGAAGTTGGCGGAGCTCAGCTAGATGGTGGAAGAAACCGCTGCAGTTCCACTGAAGGATGGTATTAGCCATGGATGGGAAAGGCGTGAAGGGACTGGGGGGGCAGATTACGCCTCCGGGGCCCCTGCTGCTACTGAGTCGCCACCTGGACAACAGCTATCCACTGCATCCGAGGGACTGGCGAGATCCATGTCCGCAGCGGACGCCAGGATCTCCACCTCATCCTCGGACGCAGAGGGAGAAGGTTGCGGTGGGACAGGTGCCACCGCAATTTCAGGATGCTTGGGAGCCTTTTTCTTTGACTGCTTTGTGCGCTGAGCCTTAGGTGGTTCTGGCTGGGAGGGCCTCACTGGGTCAGTCTCTGGGACTGAAGACGACCGTGACGCCCTACGACCAGCGACCGGTGGTTGTTTGACAACCTTGCGGGTGTCCACTTTGGCACTGGGCAAAGCCTGGGATGGGAGGGCCCCAAGGGACCCCTTCCGAGCGAGAGGAGCCGAAGAAGGCTCACGCTTCTCCGGCTGTGAAGGGGGAACAGATGTCCCCGGTGGTTGGGGTAGTGTTGCTCCTGAAGTAGATGGAGCAGGAGCAACAGGGAGTGAAGTGCCCCCCAACCAAGGGGGCCGGTGAATGCTGACCGAGCTGAGATCGAACTGGTGTTGCAGCAGCGGCATAACTAGTTGGCATTGGCACAGGATGTAGCCGCTCAAATTTCCGCCTTGCCTCGGTGTAGGACAGGCGGTCCAGGGTCTTATATTCCATTATCTTCCTTTCTTTCTGGAAGATCCTACAGTCCGGCGAGCAGGGGGAATGGTGTTCTCCGCAGTTAACACAGATAGGAGGCGGGGCACATGGAGTATCAGGATGCGAAGGACGTCCACAATCCCGACACGTGATGCTGGAAGTACAGCGGGATGACATGTGCCCGAACTTCCAGAATTTAAAACACCGCATCGGAGGAGGGATATATGGCTTCACATCACAACGGTAAACCATCACCTTAACCTTTTCGGGTAAGACATCACCCTCAAAGGCCAAGATGAAGGCTCCGGTGGCTACCTGATTATCCCTCGGACCCCGATGGACGCGCCGGACGAAGTGAACACCTCGTCGTTCGTGGTTGGCGCGTAATTCATCGTCGGACTGCAGAAGAAGATCCCTGTGGAATATAATACCCTGGACCATGTTCAGACTCTTATGCGGCGTGATGTTAACTGAAACATCCCCCAACTTGTCACAATTGAGCAACCTCCGTGACTGGGCAGAGGATGCCGTTTTGATGAGCACAGAACCAGAGCGCATCTTGGACAAGCCCTCCACCTCCCCGAACTTGTCCTCTAAATGCTCCACAAAAAACTGGGGCTTGGTTGACATAAACGATTCCCCATCAACTCGCGTACACACAAGGAACTGGGGTGAATAGTCTCCACTGCCTTCTTTTGCCATACGTTCCTCCCATGGAGTGGCCAGGGAGGGAAATGATCGTGGATCGTATTTCCTGCCGTTGAGGTTAGACCTCGATCGCTTAGAGACTGCTGGTGGTGGCCCACCAGCGAGAGATGATGTACCACGCTTCATTGCGGGTCATCCGCCCTGATGCCACCTACTCCGACCAAGGGCCCTCCCCACGGGCGCCACCCAGCCGCAGCAATAGCCACCTGGCAGGATGGCCATTGCTGGGAGTCCTGATGCCCCAGGGAGACGGGCATCTACTCCTTGGCATACGTGGGGAGTGAACGGCGCAGGCATCAGTAGAGCGATCCCTGTGTTGTCAGGGGGCTACAACCAAGAGGGTACATGGCGGCCCCACCACAACGGGCTGGCTACCGTGCTGGATCTTAGGTGCAAAAATGGCCAAGGTCGTCGTCGCAGTTAAAAGAAACACTGCAGAGTGCAGTGTGGTAATCGCCCAAGAGATCGAAAACGAGCGGGACATCATTGCAACGACGAGAAAGACGGCTAAAGGTCTAATTGCACGACGGATACAGTGCACCATGTAAGGCGCCCTTCCCCAATTGGCTCGCTCTTCGGAATAATTTAGAAAGATGGAGGTCAAACCCGAGAGGGGACCATCACATAAGGCCGAAACATGTGAGACTCCTTTTAGTCGCCTCTTACGACAGGCAGGAATACCGCGGGCCTATTCTAACCCCCGAACCCGCAGGGGGATGGAAATGGCATGGCAAGCCGTTCCACAGGACTACATCCAGCATCTCTACGATCGTCTCCATGGGAGAATAGCAGCCTGCATTGCTGCGAAAGGTGGATATACACTCTACTAGTGCCGACATTGTGCATGCTCTGTTGCCTGTGTCTATGTGCCTGTGGTTCTGTCAGTGTGATCATGTGATGTATCTGACCCCAGGAATGTGTCAATAAAGTTTCCCCTTCCTGGGACAATGAATTCACAGTGTTCTTATTTCAATTTCCAGGAGTGTACTTTGTTCAGGTATTTTTGATATTACCATATTCTCAGTTTTTAGATGAGATTTACATGTTATATTGCTTAGCTGTTTTATTAAATTGGTGAAGTAACCTTAATAAATTATCCGTATTATTTGTTAGAAGTGCAATGTCATCGTATAATATTTGCCAGTTTCTTTCTTTTGGGATCAGTGATATGATCCATTAATAAGTTAAACAGGACTGTGGATCCTTCGTATGTTTTAATTCTCGTTTTATTACCTGTAGATATATCTTCCATCATTTTCACTAAACCCTCTAGTACTCTCTTGTTGATTAAGGTTTGAATTATACGCTTTTTATGATCCTATCAGAGGCTTTTGACAAGTCAACGAAACACAGGTAGGGTTGATTATTAAATTCTATGAATTTCTCCACAATCTGTGTCAAAGCGGAATTCTTGCTATTCTTCTGCTATTTCTATATCATTCTGCCTTCTGTCTCTGGCTACTGATGTTAAAATTTTTAAGGTGGTGTTGAGCAGTGTAATTCTCCAGTATTTACTTGTTTATCTCCTTTTTTACACACTGGAATTGCAATACTTTATTTCCATTCTCTTGGTTTCCTATCTTCCATTATCATACCGTTAAATAATATATGAAGCTGTTGATGTAATACTTGCCACCTTCATTTTTTATTAATTCCTTATATATCCCATCTAGTCCTGGAGATTTTCTCTCTCTAAGTGTTTTTATTGCAATGCATATTTCCTCCAATGAGTCTATGTGATTGTCATTTCTTGCTGTTTGATGAGTAGTTTCAATTTGCACATTTGTTCCGTCATCATACTGTAATTAAAATTATTTTCCCATTGAATTTTGCTCACATTGTGTATCTGAATGCGTTCATTACTATCCTTGTGCTTTTGGAGGATTCATCATCCATTCTTTTGTGATCCACAAAGGTCTCATTCTACATCTTTTGAATATCGCTTCCAGTAAATCTCATATTTTTCGAATATCCGAATTCACCCATTACAAACGATCTTATACCCTGTATAATCGTCTTGACATTGACTGGCTTTATATTTTAGGAATGCTTTTTCTCCTTAGTAGCTAATTCTTTAACATCAAAGCTAAACAATGACTTTTGCACGTTGTACTGCCTCCTGTCACATTCAGCCGTTTCATACCTAAAGCTTTTTGTGCTTTCTCTTGTAATTCTATCATGAGTACTCCTTCTAGCTTTTGCATCGCGTTCGCCTAGACATGGGCTATTAAGGATTGTCTCGTTTAATCTATTTTGATACAGCATGATTTCACTCTAGCGAAGGCAGCCCGCCTAAGGGAACGAGATTATGAAGAACAAAACACTTTTCCTGCAGGCTAGGGGTTGCTGAGTGAGGTTTGCATCCCACCTTGAGGGGGGGGGGGGGGGGGGGGAATTCTAAGGCTGCTCACAAAAACAGTAAATAACCATAACCCGAAGATAAAATTGTGTAATTTCAGAATCGAGCATTTGAATTAATTAAAATCAATGACACGGCTAAACTGATTATCCAATAACAGTATAGCAGTGAAACAATACTCTGTAATTGCTCGTACTAGCCTCTTATAAGAAATTTCCTTAACAGACAAACTGAGTTTTTCCAGATCTTCTCCTGTTATATAATCCTTCCTTTCGCCATTCCTAACACAGGTTTTTTTTGTGTCGTTATAAAGACTGTAACACGTACTTATAAACCAGTGTAACCTGCGTTCTTTCCCGGTGATGCTCTACTATTCTCTGAGCGATAACTCACTGAAGGACTGCGTAGTGCTGTAGCGGATAAGGCCACTATAAACCATACATATTATAAAAATGGATGTTTGTATGTATGCATGTCTGTGTGTGTGTATGTATGTATGTGTGTGTGTGTGTGTGTGTGTGTGTGTGTGTGTGTGTGTGTGTGTGGGTGGGTGGGTGGGTGGGTGGGTGTGTGGGTGTGTGTGTTTACCACATCTTCTCTTAAACCACAGGACCGATTTCAACCAAACTTGGTACACATATCGCTTCCCATCAAGCAACAATCGTTGTGGGGGTAAGAACCAGCTATCTATCAGAGTTCAGGAGATATGACGTCATAAATAATTAAATGCGTGAAGAACTGCCTCATCGTGCATGACGTTTAAATTTGTGACTTCTGTGCTACTAACTCTATTCGCAATACATTCTGAAGACAGTATTCACATATGTCGCTAAATGCACCTACAAAATTATATCGTGGTATCACACATAGTTCAAGAGATATTATGTCATAAACACTGAGCTTCGTGGAATACTGCCGCATCATACGTGAAGTTCATATAAATTTATTCTTTATTACAAAGGCATTCCTACAGTCGAATACGCTTATGGTAATCCCTGACACCTGGCAGCACTTTTGACAGCTTTCAACTGTGAAGTGTAATCGGCTGTAACAATAGCCATCTATAGAGTTATGAAGAGGCGTTGCAATAAAGGCGTTCACAAAATCGCGTTGTAGCCACGACAAGCTGCCGCGACCAGCTTACAGAAACTGTCCGGCATCATGCCACTTAATTTGGTATTGTGTTTACACATTTGTACATTTTTCATATTTCGTTGCACATCTGTTCTATAATGTGAAAGGTGTTTTCACGAATACACGGAAAAGAAATTTTTTCGATACTTCACTATAGGCGCGGTTTCTTTTTTTGTTTTCGTTTCTAATAGAAAAGGGGCGTAATGACTATTCAGGCAATGCCAAATGTGTCAGATAGTATTCTGTAACTGTTCACATTAGCGTGTTGTACGCGATTTCCTGTAAAGACACACTGAATTTTTTCCGGAACCTCTCTCGCAAGTGTAAACCTTGCTTTCGCCGTTCCTAACACTGTTCTTGTTTCCTTATAAGGGTAATAACACATTATTACAATCCAGACTGACCTCCGTTCTTTCCCTGTGACGTGGGGCTATTCTCTGGGCGAGAACACATTGATTGACTGCGAAGTGCTGCAATGGACTAAGGCCAATAAAATATACAAGTAATTAGTATCGGATGTATAAACTAATGTCAGACAGAATAGGTCCAGTAGAGAGTTCCACAGACTTCTGGCCACGTGGCGTGAATCAACAAAGCGTACCGCTCATACGTCGAGACGCTACCAATTACAAAGTGCGTCGAGAAACTTTACGCGGAACGCATTGTTTCAGCGACGGCTCTGACAGCGACCACACGAACCCTCCCGAACATTCCGGCGGCAGCTGCAAAACGCGCAGAGAGACAAGGGGGGAGTGGGGGTGTAACCCGTGGGCCCGTCCCCAAAATAAATCCAGCGGCGCGCGTTTAATTAAAAGCGGCAGCCGGATTAATTCGCAGCGGTAGCTAATTGTAGCGGCTCCTGACGCGCCCGCCGACGCCACCCGCAACACGCCACACCACGCTGTCAGCAACCTAGCACGTGGCACCGGTGCCGGATGTCCAGTGGCTGTACACAGCTTTCATCATAAGAGTAAACCTAATGTAAACAATACACTATGATTTCTTGCACGTTTGCTGGAATCTCATTGGGTTTCGTTTCACTTGGAGTGGAAGCCAAGCTGTTTCGAGGATAGTCAAGTACAATAACAAGGATTCGTTTTATGCTGTGCTTACGCGCACATTGACTCAGTGATAATACAGAACGCCAGCTTTACCGGTGCATTTAACCTGATGAGCACTGGCCAGCCAGGTCCAACTAACATGTGATGATGAATACAGTTACAGTTAAGACGTAAAAGGAGACGAATAGTACAAGGCAAAACTCCTGCATAATGCTTGTTAGGGGACCTGACGGAAATCATTACACGCAGTCGTTCTTAGCTAACATAGTAATTTTATTAGAAACAAGAATGATGAAACGTACTAACTCAAACATGGCTAATTTTTGCTGACTGACGTCGGTGTGACGTAAAGGCATATTGCAGGGATTTCTCCGTACAGTTAAATTACAGGTGTTACATCTACATCTATATACATACTCCGCAATCCACCATACGGTGCGTGGCGGAGGGTACCTCGTACCACAACTAGCATCTTCTCTCCCTGTTCCACTCCCAAACAGAACGAGGCAAAAATGACTGTCTATATACCTCTGTACGAGCCCTAATCTCTCTTATCTTATCTTTGTGGTCTTCCCACGAAATGTAAGTTGGCGGCAGTAAAATTGTACTGCTGTCAGCCTCAAATGCTGGTTCTCCAAATTTCCTCAGCAGCGATTCACGATAAGAACGCCTCCTTTCCTCTAGAGACTCCCACCCGAGTTCCTGAAGCATTTCCGTAACACTCGCGTGATGATCAAACCTACCACTAACACGCCTCTGAATTGCTTCTATGTCCTCCCTCAATCCAATCTGATAGGGATCCCAAAAATTCGAACAGTACTCAAGAATAGGTCGTATTAGTGTTTTATAAGCGGTCTCCTTTACAGATGAACCACATCTTCCCAAAATTCTACCAATGAACCGAAGACGACTATCCGCCTTCCCCACAACTGCCATTACATGCTTGTCCCACTTCATATCGCTCTTACAGTTAGCCGTCTGATAATCTCTGATCTACTTCCATATCCAAATCGGAGGAATACGTTTCAGCACTGGAACTGTGATCTGCTAGGTTGATGACGAGGCGATCAACAACAGATTTCACACGAAGCCACCCCTAACGTCAGAGTTTCTCCTCGTCTTTTATGGTGTGCTGTCCTGCATCCCTCCAGCGTTCGGCAGTTACGTGCCAGTACGTTTCTCAGGTTAAATGTCTTATTTCTCGCGATAAACCCTTAACTTGGCTTCATATCAGTTGATCTGAGTTCAGATTGGAGTGGTACGGTGGGTAAAATGCAGTATTTGAAAGGTGTGCTAGATGTCGTGAAAGTTGTTTTCATGTTTCTATGACGCTTATCACTCTGGCTGTGAGATAACATCTGTGGTATAAAACAATGAATACAGTCGAAATAAAGACTATTTGATTTTTCACTTTTGTCCCAGAAATTTAATTTTTAATGTTTCTTTAATTTAAACAATATTTTTATAAAATATCGATAATTAAGCATTTATATTTGCAATGAAAACTGGAGTGTTACGTGTGATGTTTAATTAGAAACAAGCAGACGTGCGTTTTTCAGTAATGTTATGACTAAACATGTGTTAATTAGCATATAATTCATGAATGTTATGTTTAAACGACTTAAGTAATCGAAATGAACGAAAAAAGTTAGTCCAAAGCAAGTTTCGAACCAGCGATCCATGTACCACGTTCTTACCCTTCTCTGACGCTACAGGTTTAACCACGCGTCTTGTTTTGATAGTCGCCGTAACCTTAATAAATAATATCTCGGAAAATTTCAAAGCTAATTTTCCCCATTGAACTTGTGTAAAACATTAAGAACAACCGATTTCTCGCCAGTTTTAAACGGTGTTCCAAGGACGCGTCTCCCTACAGAGAATGAAGCAGTTTCAGCCATTGTAATAGTATGTATTAGTAGTGCAACAATGGGAACACAACTATGTTTAAAGATTGCGACTATACACGATTTTTGAAATAAAGGATGATTAAGAAAAACGTTGATGATTGTTAATTCATTAGAATATCTTACTGTTTCATTTACAGTAACATAGTAATAAGATATCTAATACACAAGGAGTACCCACATCCAAGAGCGTAACAATACCATTTCAAGTTTGCTACGGCTGCTGCCCAATCGTCGCATTTTTGTTTGTGGACATCAGCGTTATTCTTATGATGAACGAAGTAGTAGTACATCCGGCAACGGACTGTGGGTTACCTAACTGAGAATCGCGTTCTTCATACGATCTTCTCCAAACTGTTTTAGTACGTAACGAGATCAATTCAGCACATACTTTTTATGAGTCTGCTGAAAGATCGTAATTAGCATTGCCACCTGTACTTTATAATAAAATATTGTACGTTAAGTCGACCAATTTGTGAAAACAGTAAAGCACGTAAAACTACTTTATTTCACGTATTTTGATTTTTTCCAAGAATCATTTTAGGTAAATCATTAAAAGACTACGAAATTTAATCGTATTAGGTTGGTGCATAAGTTCGAAGCTGTTTTCCATAAATTTAATAAACATAACAGATACACATAACAGAGACTTTAATCATGTAGAATATATTCTCCTTCACTATTTACAACAGCCTGCCAACGCTCGGGTGACTTTTCGATTCCGCGACTGCAGAAATCATGTGGTTTTGAGGCAAAGAACTCGTCGAGTCACGTTTGGAACGCATTTTCATCCGGAAAGGAAGCTCCTGTATAGTTTTTTTTTTTTTTTGTCAGTCTAGCAAAATGCGGGCGGCCGTTATTGTGGGGTAGCATCACTTCATGCAGTCGTTGTTCTTGGACTACTTCTGCTAGACATCTCAGTTGATAAAAAAACGTCAGTAGTGTTGGTTACATCTCGGGGAAGCAATTTGTAGTACATCGCACTTTCGCTGTTCCACCAGATACATAGCATTATCTTTTGTGGAAGTGCGCAGTTCTTCGCACTGGGAGTTGCTGCTTTGTTTCGGCTCAATCATTCCTTACTTTTCCTTATGATACAATAAAGACACAATTTCCCGCCACCAGTAACGATACAGGGTAGGAATAATCAGTTTTGTTCACAAACCAATTGATGACGAGCAAGCAGAGATGCACATATAACCACTTTTTTTTTTTTTTTTTTTTTTTTGGGCTTAGACCATGTGGTACCCACACACGCTGTTTTTAACCTTCCCCATCGCATATAAATGTCGCAATATAAAAGAATGATCACAGTTTACCAAATTTGCCAGCTCTCGAGTATACTGACGTGGATCATTGTGGATTAATGCGTTTAAACGAACTTCAGCAATCCCCGTGGGTATTCCTGAATGTGGAGAGTCCCAAATGTCACAAAGATCCTCCTTAAAACGAGAAAACGATTTTCTTGCCTTACTCTGTTCAACGGCATTATCCCCATACACGGCTCAAATACTTCTGGCAGCCACCTTTGCTGTCACCTCACAACTGCACTAAAACATAAGAATATGTCAGACAAGTTCCGATTTCTCCACTTGGAACTCCATTTTCTAGTGCCCACAGCTCCACTCACTACCTCCAGATGACAAAATGACAGTATGAAACTCAAACAGCTACAGTAAAAAATAAAAAAAAATAAAAAATGTGACAATCTATAAATAAACACATAGTAATCCGAATACCATCATGCAAAACAAAAACGCTACGAACTTATGCACAAAGCCCATAATTTTCTGTGCAACGGACCTGAACCATGAACTGAGTACTCGTTTCTGAACATAACGTCAAAAGTCATTATTGCCAATGTGTAAATGTCAACAGAAACAAAGTGAGAACCCCTTAATTTCCTTGCTTTGCACTTACTATGTACCGTACATGAGTCTGCTAGACTATACAGGGTGGTCCATTGATCGTGACCGGGCCAAATATCTCACGAAAGAAGGGTCAAACGACAAAACTACAAAGAACGAACATTGTCTAGTTTTAAAGGGGAAACCAGATGGCGCTATGGTTGGCCCGCTAGATGCCGCTGCCATAGGTCAAACGGATATCAAATGCGTTTTTTAAAATAGGAACCCCCATTTTTATTACATATTTGTGTAGTACGTAAAGAAATATGAATGTTTTAGTTGGACCACTTTTTCACTTCGCGATGGATGGCGCTGTAATAGTCACAAATATATGGCTCACAATTTTAGACGAACAGTTAGTTGGTAACAGGTAGGTTTTTTAAATTAAAATACAGAACGTAGGTACGTTTGAACATTTTATTTCGGTTGTTCCAATGTGATACATGTACCTTTGTGAATGAGAATGCAAGCTGTTACAGCGTGATTACCTGTAAATACCACATTAATGCAATAAATGCTCAAAATGATGTCCGTCAGCCTGAATGCATTTGGCAATACGAGTAACGACATTCCTCTCAAGAGCGAGTACTTCGCCTTCCGTAATGTTCGCACATGCATTGACAATGAGATGACGCATGTTGTCAGGCGTTGTCGGTGGATCACGACAGCAAATATCCTTCAACATTCCCCACAGCAATAAATCCGGGGACGTCAGATCCGGTGAACGTGCGGGCCATGGTATGGTGCTTCTACGACCAATCCACATGTTATGAAATATCCACCTGTCATGAGATACGCTAATCAATACCGCTTCAACCGCCCGCGAGCTATGTGCCGGACATCCATCATGTTGGAAGTACATCGCCATTCTACATCTACATCTACATCCATACTCCGCAAGCCACCTGACGGTGTGTGGCGGAGGGTACCTTCAGTACCTCTATCGGTTCTCCCTTCTATTCCAGTCTCGTATTGTTCGTGGAAAGAAGGATTGTCGGTACGCCTCTGTGTGGGCTCTAATCTCTCTGATTTTATCCTCATGGTCTCTTCGCGAGATATACGTAGGAGGGAGCAATATACTGCTTGACTCTTCGGTGAAGGTATGTTCTCGAAACTTTGACAAAAGTCCGTACCGAGCTACTGAGCGTCTCTCCTGCAGAGTCTTCCACTGGAGTTTATCTATCATCTCCGTAACGCTTTCGCGATTACTAAATGATCCTGTAACGAAGCGCGCTGCTCTCCGTTGGATCTTCTCTATGTCTTGTATCAACCCTATCTGGTACGGATCCCACACTGCTGAGCAGTATTCAAGCAGTGGGCGAACAAGCGTACTGTAACCTACTTCCTTTGTTTTCGGATTGCATTTCCTTAGGATTCTTCCAATGAATCTCAGTCTGGCATCTGCTTTACCGACAATCAACATTATATGATCATTCCATTTGAAATCACTCCTAATGCGTACTCCCAGATAATTTATGGTATTAACTGCTTCCAGTTGCTGACCTGCTATTTTGTAGCTAAATGATAAAGGATCTATCTTTCTGTGTATTCGCAGCACATTACACTTGTCTACATTGAGATTCAGTTGCCATTCCCTGCACCATGCGTCAATTCGCTGCAGATCCTCCTGCATTTCAGTACAATTTTCCATTGTTACAACCTCTCGATACACCACAGCATCGTCTGCAAAAAGCCTCAGTGAACTTCCGATGTCATCCACCAGGTCATTTATGTATATTGTGAATAGCAACGGTCCTACGACACTCCCCTGCGGCACACCTGAAATTACTCTTACTTCGGAAGACTTCTCTCCATTGAGAATAACATGCTGCGTCCTGTTATCTAGGAACTCCTCAATCCAATCACACAATTGGTCTGATAGTCCATATGCTCTTACTTTGTTCAATAAACGGCTGTGGGGAACTGTATCGAACGCCTTGCGGAAGTCAAGAAACACGGCATCTACCTGTGAACCCGTGTCTATGGCCCTCTGAGTCTCGTGGACGAAAAGCGCGAGCTGGGTTTCACATGACCGTCTTTTTCGAAACCCATGCTGATTCCTACAGAGTAGATTTCTAGTCTCCAGAAAAGTCATTATACTCGAACACAATACGTGTTCCAAAATTCTACAACTGATCGACGTTAGAGATATAGGTCTATAGTTCTGCACATCTGTTCGACGTCCCTTCTTGAGAACGGGGATGACCTGTGCCCTTTTCCAATCCTTTGGAACGCTACGCTCTTCTAGAGACCTACGGTACACCGCTGCAAGAAGGGGGGCAAGTTCCTTCGCGTACTCTGTGTAAAATTGAACTGGTATCCCATCAGGTCCAGAGGCCTTCCCTCTTTTGAGCGATTTTAATTGTTTCTCTATCCCTCTGTCGTCTATTTCGATATCTACCATTTTGTCATCTGTGCGACAATCTAGAGAAGGAACTACAGTGCAATCTTCCTCTGTGAAACAACTTTGGAAAAAGACATTTAGTATTTCGGCCTTTAGTCTGTCATCCTCTGTTTCAGTACCATTTTGGTCACAGAGTGTCTGGACATTTTGCTTTGATCCACCTACCGCTTTGACATAAGACCAAAATTTCTTAGGATTTTCTGCCAAGTCAGTACATAGAACTTTACTTTCGAATTCATTGAACGCCTCTCGCATAGCTCTCTTCACACTACATTTCGCTTCGCGTAATTTTTGTTTGTCTGCAAGGCTTTGGCTATGTTTATGTTTGCTGTGAAGTTCCGTTTGCTTCCGCAGCAGTTTTCTAACTCGGTTGTTGAACCACGGTGGCTCTTTTCCATCTCTTACGATCTTGCTTGGCACATACTCATCTAACGCATATTGTACGATGGTTTTGAACTTTGTCCACTGATCCTCAACACTATCAGTACTTGAGACAAAGCTTTTGTGTTGAGCCAACAGGTACTCTGAAATCAGCTTTTTGTCACTTTTTCTAAACAGAAAAATCTTCCTACCCTTTTTAATATTCCTATTTACGGCTGAAATCATCGATGCCGTAACCGCTTTATGATCACTGATTCCCTGTTCTGCGTTAACTTTTTCAAATAGTTCGGGTCTGTTTGTCACCAGAAGGTCTAATATGTTATCGCCACGAGTCGGTTCTCTGTTTAACTGCTCAAGGTAGTTTTCAGATAAAGCACTTAAAAAAATTTCACTGGATTCTTTGTCCCTGCCACCCGTTATGAACGTCTGAGTCTCCCAGTCTATATCCGGCAAATTAAAATCTCCACCCAGAACTATAACATGGTGGGGAAATCTACTCGAAATATTTTCCAAATTATCCTTCAGGTGCTCAGCCACAACAGCTGCTGAGCCAGGGGGCCTATAGAGACATCCAATTACCATGTCTGAGCCTGCTTTAACCGCGACCTTCACCCAAATCATTTCACATTTCGGATCTCCGTCAATTTCCTTCGATACTATTGCACTTCTTACCGCTATAAACACGCCTCCCCCTTCACTGTTCAGCCTGTCTCTGCGGTATACATTCCAATCTGAGTTTAGGATTTCGTTACTGTTTACGTCTGGTTTCAGCCAACTTTCTGTCCCTAGTACTATATGGGCGTTGTGATCGTTTATTAATGAGAGCAGTTCTGGGACCTTTCTATAGACACTCCTGCAGTTTACTATTAGCACATTAATATTGTTATTCCCTGTTGCATTTTGCCTACTCCTATCTTGCCGCGTCTCAGGAGGCGTCTTGTCGGGCCTAGGGAGGGGATTCTCTAACCTAAAAAACCCCCATGTGCACTCCACACGTACTCCGCTACCCTTGTAGCCGCTTCCGGCGTGTAGTGCACGCCTGACCTATTCAGGGGGACCCTACATTTCTCCACCCGATAGCGGAGGTCGAGAAATTTGCACCCCAGATCTCCGCAGAATCGTCTGAGCCTCTGGTTTAAGCCTTCCACTCGGCTCCAAACCAGAGGACCGCAATCGGTTCTGGGAACGATACTACAAATAGTTAGCTCTGATTCCACCCCGCGAGCGAGGCTTTCCGCCTTCACCAATTCCGCCAATCGCCTGTACGAACTGAGGATGACCTCTGAACCCAGACGGCAGGAGTCATTGGTGCCGACATGTCATGCAGTGAAACATCTTCTACTAACATCGGTAGAACACTGCGTAGGAAATCAGCATACATCGCTCCATTTAGATTGCCATTGATAAAATGGGGGCCAATTATCGTTCCTCCCATAATGCCGTACCATACATTAACCCGCCAAGGTCGCTGATGTTCCACTTGTCGCAGCCACCGTGGAGTTTCCGTTGCCTAATAGTGAATATTATGCCGGTTTACGTTACCGCTGTTGGTGAATGTCGCTTCCTCACTAAATATAACACATGCAAAAATTCTGTCATCGTCCCGTAATTGCTCTTGTGCCCAGTGGCAGAACTGTACACGACGTTCAAAGTCGTCGCCATGCAATGCCTGCTGCATAGAAATATGGTACGGGTGCAATCGATGTTGATGTAGCATTCTCAACACCGACGTTTTTGAGATTCCTGATTCTCGTGCAATTTGTCTGCTACTGATGTGCGGATTAGCCGCGACAGCAGCTAAAATACCAACTTGGGCATCATCATTTGCTGCAGGTCGTGGTTGATGTTTCACATGTGGCTGAACGCTTCCTGTTTCCTTGAATAACGTAACTATCCCGCGAACCGTCCGGACACTTGGACGATGTCGTCCAGGATACCGAGCAGCATACATAGCACACGCCCATTGGGCATTTTGATCACAACAGTCATACAGCAACACGATATCGACCTTTTCCGCAACTGGTAAACGGTCCACTTTAACACGGGTAATGTATCACGAAGCAAATACCGTCCGCACTGGCGGAATGTTACGTGATACCACGTACTTACACGTTTGTGGCTATTACAGCTCCATCTATCACAAAGCGGAAAAAGTGATCCAACTAAGACATTCATATTTCCTTACGTACTACACGAATATGTAATAAAAAATGGGGTTTCTTATTTTAAAAAACGTAGTTGATATTCGTTTGACCTATGGCAGCGCCATCTAGCGGGCCAACCATAGCGCCATCTGGCTTCCCCCTTCAAGCTAGACGAGTTTCGTTATTTGTAATTTTCTCGTTTGATGGTTATTTCGTGAGATACTTGGCCCGGTCATTATCGATGGACCATCATGTATAAAGTAAGTCAACATCTCTCTGTGGATTAATTGTATCACGCCGTATTAGCCGACGGACTCCATAGTAATGCTTGTTACACATCGACATTAGTAGCAACATTTTAGTGTCTTATGAGACGTCTGCTGCCAACCTCAGCGGTCTAAGAGTTGTCGCAATATTGTAGCGTGGCAGAACCTTGCATTGTGTGTTCCAGTTTCTTTTGATGTGAGGCGGATTTAGTGCAATAAAGTTCGAGAGTTTAGTTTTATAGCTTTATGAACAATGAATCTTGGATGAAGGCAGTTTTAGAGAACTGAGCACTCCCTCTAGATATACAAAACAATGAAACAAAGCATCTCCGAATTTGATAAGGGATGAATTATTTTCTTACCTTAACTTATATCTGACAGCAAAGATACTGTGAAGCTGTTCACGAGTGACAGTAATTTTTTAAATACTGCTGAAAGCAATAAATAATATTTTTGAACGAAATAATCAAGCAAAATAAACAACACAATATTTTGATACATTACACTTTTTTCCTACCTTGAACAACCAATATAATACTTCATTTGCTCAAAAAAAAAAAAAAGAGGTGGCAACCCTAGTCTTAACTGTTTACCAGTTCCAACGTTGTGTAGCAACAGTGCATACAGCAAGGGGGTAATCATAAGGTCAGACATGAGATTTCGGGAAATGTATTTTTGACCTTCGTATTGGGCGTATACAAGAACTGTCATATTATATGCTTACAATTGTACTGATTTTAGATGCGGTTTCATTTTGGATCATTTTAAGTACTTAAACGTTTCAGTTAAGCCGGACAGGCACAGGCACGTCTGAAGATGGAATTCTGAAATTGGTAGTGTGAATTAAATAGAATAAATAAAACAGCTGACTGGATTATCCAATAATAGCTTATTAATGAGGCTCAATGGCTCTGAGCACTATGCGACTTAACTTCTGAGGTAATCAGTCGCCTAGAACTTAGAACTAATTAAACCTAACTAACCTAAGGACATCACACACATCCATGCCCGAGGCAGGATTCGAACCTGCGACCGTAGAGGTTGCCCGGCTCCAGACTGTAGCGCCTAGAACCGCACGGCCACTCCGGCCGGCCTATTAATGAGGCAAAGGTTCAGAAAGAGATTGTAACTTAAGGTTATCCCACAATGATTGTAATTTCGTTTCATTCAGTTCGTATTATTTAACACGAAGTCATCTTCAATGCTTTATTCCCAGTGCATTCCTTCGAGATTCCTTCGAAACGTCGGGTATTGGTTTTCAACAGCAGCAGTCATAGATTGGTAATGGCAGGGTAAAAATTTAATACTGTCGTCTCTTTTAAGCGTATTTGTTCATTTCTGAAACGCAGTGCAGTAGCAGTTCTCCGTGACATGGATTCTATAAGACGTATATGGAGATACGTGGCGACAGATGTCTAGGCTAAGGTCACAAAATTCCCACAAGCTACTGGGCTGTGGTTGGTGGATGCAGAGCTGGTGCCCAGACGCGTTCCATTTGGTTTAGACAGGGTTAATTTGGTGGACAAGACATCAACGTGAGTTCACTACCATGCTTCTCAAACCACTGCAGTGGAATGGACAGTTGTGCTCCTGGAAGATGCCATCGCCGTCGAGTTTGACACCAAACGTGAAGGGACGCAGGTGATCCATAATAAAATTCACTTAGCCCACAGTTGCTATGCTCTTTTCTACACTCCTGGAAATTGAAATAAGAACACCGTGAATTCATTGTCCCAGGAAGGGGAAACTTTATTGACACATTCCTGGGGTCAGATACATCACATGGTCACACTGACAGAACCACAGGCACATAGACACAGGCAACAGAGCATGCACAATGTCGGCACTAGTACAGTGTATATCCACCTTTCGCAGCAATGCAGGCTGCTATTCTCCCATGGAGACGATCGTAGAGATGCTGGATGTAGTCCTGTGGAACGGCTTGCCATGCCATTTCCACCTGGCGCCTCAGTTGGACCAGCGTTCGTGCTGGACGTGCAGACCGCGTGAGACGACGCTTCATCCAGTCCCAAACATGCTCAATGGGTGACAGATCCGGAGATCTTGCTGGCCAGGGTAATTGACTTACACCTTCTAGAGCACGCTGGGTGGCACGGGATACATGCGGACGTGCATTGTCCTGTTGGAACAGCAAGTTCCCTTGCCGGTCTAGGAATGGTAGAACGATGGGTTCGATGACGGTTTGGATGTACCGTGCACTATTCAGTGTCCCCTCGACGATCACCAGTGGTGTACGGCCAGTGCAGGAGATCGCTCCCCACACCATGATGCCGGGTGTTGGCCCTGTGTGCCTCGGTCGTATGCAGTCCTGATTGTGGCGCTCACCTGCACGGCGCCAAACACGCATACGACCATCATTGGCACCAAGGCAGAAGCGACTCTCATCGCTGAAGACGACACGTCTCCATTCGTCCCTCCATTCACGCCTGTCGCGACACCACTGGAGGCGGGCTGCACGATGTTGGGGCGTGAGCGGAAGACGGCCTAACGGTGTGCGGGACTGTAGCCCAGCTTCATGGAGACGGTTGCGAATGGTCCTCGCCGATACCCCAGGAGCAACAGTGTCCCTAATTTGCTGGGAAGTGGCGGTGCGGTCCCCTACGGCACTGCGTAAGATCCTACGGTCTTGGCGTGCATCCGTGCGTCGCTGCGGTCCGGTCCCAGGTCGACGGGCACGTGCACCTTCCGCCGACCACTGGCGACAACATCGATGTACTGTGGAGACCTCACGCCCCACGTGTTGAGCAATTCGGCGGTACGTCCACCCGGCCTCCCGCATGCCCACTATACGCCCTCGCTCAAAGTCCGTCAACTGCACATACGGTTCACGTCCACGCTGTCGCGGCATGCTACCAGTGTTAAAGACTGCGATGGAGCTCCGTATGCCACGGCAAACTGGCTGACACTGACGGCGGCGGTGCACAAATGCTGCGCAGCTAGCGCCATTCGACGGCCAACACCGCGGTTCCTGGTGTGTCCGCTGTGCCGTGCGTGTGATCATTGCTTGTACAGCCCTCTCGCAGTGTCCGGAGCAAGTATGGTGGGTCTGACACACCGGTGTCAATGTGTTCTTTTTTCCATTTCCAGGAGTGTATTACTAACACAGGTCTCGTACAAGCCCAGGTAAACATCCCTCTCATCACAATACTGCCACCACCAGGCTGCGCCTGTAGCGCGTTGCATGTATCGAGCACCAGTTCGGATGGATTACGGAGCATTTGGACACGACCGTCGACGTGATGTAACAACTAACGTCACCGTCCGACCAGGTCAAACATTTCCCCTGATTCACGGTCCAATATTGGTTATGCCGCGCCCATTGAAAACGTATTTGACGAAAATAAGGGAAAACGTAGATCTACTGCGGAACCCCATTTTCAACAATGTGCGCTGCATGCTGTGTTCCGGAACACTTGTTCCAGCACCAGCGTTGTACTCTGTCGTCAGACCTGTCACAGATCGCCGCCTGTCTTACTGCACAGTGCGGGCAAGCCTCCGACTCTCACACCCAACATCTTGTCGGCTACTGGTGGTTTCACCATTCTACAACCACTTTCTGTAGATGCTCACGACAGTAGCAATCGGACTAGCTACACTGTTTCCGAGATCTTAGTTCCCTGTCGCTGGGCCATAACGTCTGCCGTTTGTTAGAGTCGCTCACGTCAGTGAATCGTCCCATTTGCGGCTTGTATCGTCATCAGAACGATTCCCCAGTCGTCTCTGCACCTCTTCTGTACTTCGTGCCCACAACGCCAGCAGATGATATCCTCGTGGTGGACAGTTGGCTCATAAGAGCATATCTTAGTTGTGGCCGAGAGGTTCTAGGCGCTTTAGTCCGGAACCGCGCTGCTTCTACGGTCACAGGTTCGAAAGGTTCGAATCCTGTCTTGGGCATGGATGTATGTGATGTCCTTAGGTTAGTTAGCTTTAAGTAGTTCCAAGTCTAGGGGACTTATGACATCAGATGTTAAGTCCCACAGTACTCAGAGCCATTAGAGCATATCTTCCATATAATAAGTTTGTAATATATTGATTATTCCTTGCTACTGTAGCGTTATCTTGAAGCTGTGAGAAAGGAGGACAGGTGCTCCAAGGCGCGGAAGCAGAGACGATGCTGAGGGCAGACGAAACTAGGAGAGATATTGTTACATGAAGTAAACCGTAAGGGGAGAGCCTTGCGAAAATGCAGACGGCCCCAGACGCGGTCCCAGCGCGCTAGTTACTCTTCAAGGAATTAACATGTAACTTCATATGTCGTCTAGACGCTGTCGTAGGTTGCCACCGTAGAACTTTGTAACAAACAGGCACGTATTGGCGATAAAGTCAGCTTCATACCAGCCCTGAGAACAGCAACGTTAGTAGGTTCACAAGGGTTAGAAAGAGAGTGAAAAAGCAAAAAAAACTGTAGAGCTAGCAGTGCCTTACTCCGGGGAGCCCGAGATGCGGGGCTAAATGACGTATAACAATAATTTTGCAAGCCTTATTTGGCAGTGCAGTTACGTTTAGCTTTCAGCTGAAAAATGTTGATACCAAATACGGACTTAGTGGAACTGCATTGACATCCGCTCCTTAGGAGCAGAAGAGGGGACCTAACTAAACCGTGATTGGCAGGTGCCTGCAAGAGACCTGCGGGATTTGCTGGGTAGCCTTGAGTGGGAAAAACAGTGCCCCCACGCGACTCTTTAAAACCCCTAGATTCCGCATTTTGGCACAGTCAGACGATCTGGCGCCGAATCCGCGTCCGTCGACTCCAGCCTCGGTCCAGCTCCGCGTAAGTCTGCTCTCTCACTTGGAGTGCCTCAGTGAACAGTTTCACATTCAGTATGTTTTGTTTTGCAGCTAAGTTGTTGCCTTTAGATGCTGCTAGTGTTTGCTACTGTGGTTAGCATCCACTCCTGGGACTTCTGCACAGACTTCCGTTGTAACAGTGTTATTCATGCATTTTCTAACCCTAGAACTAGCCTCCAGTGTACTAGTTAGTCCCGTCTGGAATAAATAACTATTTCAAAATCCTGTTTGTCCAAGAGTCTCCACAACGAGTTCCCTACCAAGTCTCACCATCTGCATTTCTAGTAAATGCCTGTACCAGTGTTGGCTCAGATAGAAGAAAACAGTCAAATGCCTTCACTACGAATTGTCCTTTTGCCTTCTGCTCGCTATCACTCGGGAGCGCAGACTGACCAGTCCTGCTTGGATGCGTCTGCTAATAACGTCACCATAGTTCACGTTTTCGCATTTACCCCATGCACGTTTTAAAGACACGAATACCACGCTAGCCCATTGCCTACATGTAGGTGCTTGTATACCAGACTCGGAGTGGCACCATGTTGTGTCTACGCTACAGCAACGCCCTCAAACCCAAAATTCTTCATCGCCTCTTATACTAATGATTAATAGTGTGCTTCCGGATATACAGCAGAGCTATTGCTTCCATCTAAAGCTCAACATTTCGATGACTGATCCAGTAGTCTGCTTCAGATGCTGAGAGTCCACATAACAGCAAAAACTCGCAGGCTTGATACAGACCAGGTAGCGAGTATACATACACTCCTGGAAATGGAAAAAAGAACACATTGACACCGGTGTGTCAGACCCACCATACTTGCTCCGGACACTGCGAGAGGGCTGTACAAGCAATGATCACACGCACGGCACAGCGGACACACCAGGAACCGCGGTGTTGGCCGTCGAATGGCGCTAGCTGTGCAGCATTTGTGCACCGCCGCCGTCAGTGTCAGCCAGTTTGCCGTGGCATACGGAGCTCCATCGCAGTCTTTAACACTGGTAGCATGCCGCGACAGCGCGGACGTGAACCGTATGTGCAGTTGACGGACTTTGAGCGAGGGCGTATAGTGGGCATGCGGGAGGCCGGGTGGACGTACCGCCGAATTGCTCAACACGTGGGGCGTGAGGTCTCCACAGTACATCGATGTTGTCGCCAGTGGTCGGCGGAAGGTGCACGTGCCCGTCGACCTGGGACCGGACCGCAGCGACGCACGGATGCACGCCAAGACCGTAGGATCCTACGCAGTGCCGTAGGGGACCGCACCGCCACTTCCCAGCAAATTAGGGACACTGTTGCTTCTGGGGTATCGGCGAGGACCATTCGCAACCGTCTCCATGAAGCTGGGCTACGGTCCCGCACACCGTTAGGCCGTCTTTCGCTCACGCCCCAACATCGTGCAGCCCGCCTCCAGTGGTGTCGCGACAGGCGTGAATGGAGGAACGAATGGAGACGTGTCGTCTTCAGCGATGTGAGTCGCTTCTGCCTTGGTGCCAATGATGGTCGTATGCGTGTTTGGCGCCGTGCAGGTGAGCGCCACAATCAGGACTGCATAGGACCGAGGCACACAGGGCCAACACCCGGCATCATAGTGTGGGGAGCGATCTCCTACACTGGCCGTACACCACTGGTGATCGTCGTGGGGACACTGAATAGTGCACGGTACATCCAAATCGTCATCGAACCCATCGTTCTACCATTCCTAGACCGGCAAGGGAACTTGCTGTTCCAACAGGACAATGCACCTCCGCATGTATCCCGTGCCACCCAACGTGCTCTAGAAGGTGTAAGTCAACTACCCTGGCCAGTAAGATCTCCGGATCTGTCCCCCATTGAGCATGTTTGGGACTGGATGAAGCGTCGTCTCACGCGGTCTGCACGTCCAGCACGAACGCTGGTCCAACTGAGGCGCCAGGTGGAAATGGCATCGCAAGCCGTTTCACAGGACTACATCCAGCATCTCTACGATCGTCTCCATGGGAGAATAGCAGCCTGCATTGCTGCGAAAGGTGGATATACACTGTACTAGTGCCGACATTGTGCATGCTCTGTTGCCTGTGTCTATGTGCCTGTGATTCTGTCAGTGTGATCATGTGATGTATCTGACCCCAGGAATGTGTCAATAAAGTTTACCCTTCCTGGGACAATGAATTCACGGTGTTCTTATTTCAATTTCCAGGAGTGTATATATATATATATATATATATATATATATATATATATATATATATATATATATATATATATATATAGGATGGTCCATTGATAGTAACCGAGCCAAATATCTCCAAAGAACGAAACTCGTCAGCTTGAAGGGGGAAACCGCTAGATGCCGCTGCCATAGGTCAAACGGATATCAACTGCGTTTTTTAAAATAAGAACCCCCATTTTTTTACATATTCATGTAGTACGTAAAGAAATATGAATGTTTTAGTTCGAACAATTTTTTCGCTTTGTGATAGATGGCGCTGTAATAGTCACAAACGTGTAAGTACGTGGTATCACGTAACATTCCGTCAGAGCGGTCGTTATTTGCTTCGTGATACATCACCCGCGTTAAAATGAACCGTTTTCCAATTGCGGAAAAGGTCGATATCGTGTTGACGTATGGCTATTGTGGTCAAACTACCCAAGGGGCGTGTGCTATACGCTGCTCGGTATCCTGGACAACATCATCCAAGTGGTCGGACCGTTCGCGGGATAGTTACGTTATTTAAGGAATCAGGAAGTGTTCAGCCACATGTGAAACGTCAACCACGATCTGCAACAAACGATTATGTCCAAGTAGGTGTTTTAGTTGCTGTCGTGGCTAATCCGCACATCAGTAGCAGACAAATTGCGCGAGAATCGGGAATCTCAAAAACGTCGGTGTTGAGAATGCTACAACTACATCGATTGCATCCGTACCACATTTCTATGCACCAGGAATTGCATGGCGACGACTCTGAACGTCCTGTACATTTCTGCCACTGGGCACAAGAGAAATTATGGGACGATGACATATTTTTTGCACGCTTTCTATTTAGCGACGAAGCGTCATTCACCAACAGCGGTAACGTAAACCGGCATAATATGCACTATTGGGCAACGGAAAATCCACGATGGCTGTGACAAGTGGAACATCAGCGACCTTGGTGGGTTAATTTGTGGTGCGGCATTATGGGAGGAAGGATAATTGGCCCCCTTTTTATCAATGGCAATGTAAATGGTGCAATGTATGCTGATTTCCTACGTAATGTTCTACCGATATTACTACAAGATGTTTCACTGCATGACAGAATGGCGATGTACTTCCAACATGATGGATGTCCGGCACATAGCTCGAGTGCGGTTGAAGCGGTATTGAATAGCATATTTCATGACAGGTGGATTGGTCGTCGAAGCACCATACCATGGTCCGTACGTTCACCGTATTTGACGTCTCCGGATTTCTTAATGTGGGGAAAGTGGAAGGATATTTGTGATCGTGATCCACCGACAACGCCTGACAACATGCGTCAGCGCATTGTCAATGCATGTGCGAAAGTTACGGAAGGCCAACTACTCGCTGTTGAGAGCGATGTCGTTACTCGTATTGCCAAATGTATTGAGGTTGAGGACATCATTTTGAGCATTTATTGCATTAATGTGGTATTTACAGGTAATTACGCTGTAACAGCATGCGTTCTCAGAAATGATTAGTTCACAAAGGTCCACGTATCACATTGGAACAACCGAAATAAGATGTTTAAACCTACCTACGTTCTGTATTTTCATTTAAAAAACCTATCTTTTACCAACTGTTCGTCAAAAATTGTGAGCCATATGTTTGTGACTATTACAGCCAGCCCCCTCCCCCCCTCCACTGTTGACATCTGAGACTCTCCGCGCTACTTTCTATATAGTAACCCACAGTGGAGTAGGCGCATGGATACGTGCCTCCTTTCTTTTATGCACTATAACAGAAAACGCTGGTTTTCCCCCCACTCCACTGCTTCACACCTCTTAGCTTACATCAGTATTATTATTATTCTTTTTCCTACACCTTGTTAATAAAAAGAAATTGCTCGCTTTGTACGAGTGTAATGTCTCGTGTTATTTCCGCTGGAAGGATGACATTTCTGTTGTATTTAAGCTTGTATCAATAAAGATATTTTGTTCATTTACCCTGTTCTTGGTAATAAATAAATAAATAAAATAAATCAAACAGCTACTTTGAGGGAGTGATTGAGGGATGGTAGGGGGGAGGTATCGCGGCCAGGCCTCGGGTTCCGACCCCTGCCCGCCTTGTCTCCACTTGCTCGTAACTGACCACACTACACTTTTCTTTACAAAAAAAAAAATAAATAAAAAAAAAAGTCGGATAAAGCGACTGCCATGTAAAACAAAAGTTCCGGCCGCAACGCAAATTTTAATTCATTTCGTCTGCTTCGATCAATATCGTAGATAATAATAAGAGACTTAAAAGTCTCAGGGAATCATTTAATTATAAGACCTTACTTTCTGCTACATTTTTCTCGCAAAATGACCACGACGAGAAACTCAGAGAAACTGTAGCTCATAGGGATATTCACCGACAGTTGTTTTTGCCACGCAAGATTCGAGAATGGAACAAAGAAGGGGGAAAGCGATATTGGATCCAAAATTACAGTAATAACAGCACACACCGTAATGTGGCTTGAAGAGCAGTGAAGTATCGACATAGTTGAAGGAGAAAAAAGAATGTCTCTGGAATCTTCATACAAAACTGATTTTCGGACTTCAAATAGCAGCTACCGAATAAAAAAATAGTTTCTCCTTGAGTACGCCAACTGAGATCGTTGAAAATCTGCGCGTCGCTCCAGTCTTGCCAGACAAACTTGTCACGTATTCTGCCGGGCATCTTTGGAATGCCTCGATCTCCTTCATCAGTTTGACTCCGTAGGAATGCTACGCGACTGAGCGATACGGCCTTCTCAAGACTGCACTGCACGTGGGAATTTTACGTGGCAACCTGCAGATAAACCGCAGTTTCCCAGAATTCTTCCTACAAACATCGGGCTGCCGGTAGCCTTGTCCGCAGTTGCAACTTATAATTTTTTCTAGTTGATATACTCGTGCAGCATAATGCATTGCGTGCTTCCGAGAACAGGGAGACAGAATGGAATGGAATCCACCATACGGCTATCAACGAACAATCTTGCAGGCCGGGCCAATCGAAAATAATTATAATCTCAAACTGATTAGCCATCAAGGTTGTTGCTAAGTTCGTTCGCGTCAGAGAACCGCAACATAAGTAAAAGAATATGTAATGGCGCAGACTTCCACGGCTAGACTCATTTAACAAAAAAATCCTCTGGATGTGTAAATAACTATCAACAATGTTTCGGCCACAGTCACAATGGCCTTCTTATAGGTCCACTAGGAGACCCAGAAAAAGATCACTGCAACCATGGCCGAAACTTCGGTGATAGTTATTTATAATGTGACGCAGTACTATATTCGAAAGACTTTTATGTTAAAAGAATATAATAACCACGGAAAATACAGACTGTTCATCTCACAAACATGAAATCACGTGATATATTACGATAATCAGTGTTGTGGTTTTCGGTTCAACAACTGGTTTGAGGCAATTCTTCAAGCTAACGTATCCCGTGCAAGTCTCTTCGTATCTCCATAACTGATAAACCCCGCACCCGTCTCAGCTCCCTATGTATTAAAACGTTGGTCTTCCTCTAAAATGTTTAGCCCTCCCACATTTCCCTCTGTTTTCAAATCAAGTATTTCTTAATGTCATAGAATGGATCGTATAAATCTATCCCTTCTTTTCGTCTGTTGTACCATAAAGATTTTTTCTCCCCGACTTCGTTCTGTACCGTTTCACTGGTAATTCGAACTACTGCACCTTAATTTTCAGCATTCTGCTGCAACACCACATTTCAAATCATACTTTTCTCTTGTGTGTGCTGCTTATTCTCCATGTTTCACAACATAAAAATAACTTAAATTTATTCTCCGTATTGATATACTTCTCTTTTCCAGAAAAGTTATCATTTTGTATCACCTTCACTTCTGCCATAATTACTTATTTTTCTGCCCAAATACTAAAACTAGTTTACTGCTTTTAATGCCGCATTTCCTATTCTAATTCTCTCAGAATCTCTTGACTTAATTCGACCACACTCTATTACCCTTGTTTTACTTTCGTTGATGATAATTTTATAATCTCTTTCCAGGAAACTATCCATTCCATTCAACTGATTTTCCAAACGCTTTGACGTCAGTGACAGAATAACTACGTCAGTGGAAAATCTTCGAATTTTTGTTTTAGTTCCTTTTCCAACTTCCTCCTTGGTTTCTTTCAATGCTTGCACTGAGCGAGGTGGAGCAGTGATTAGCACACTGGACTCGCATTCGGGAAGACGACGGTTCAAACCGGCGTTCGACCATCCTGGTTTAGGTTTCCCATGATTTCCGTAAATCACTTCAGGCAAATGCCGGGATGGTTCATTTTAAAGGGCACGGCTGACTTCCTTCCCCATCCTTCCCTAACCCGCTGGGACCGATGACCTCGCTGTTTAGTCCCCTCCCCAAAATCAACCAACCACCACAGGTTACTCTACGCATGGATTTAAGAACGTGGGAAACAGACTAAAACCCTTTCTTACTCGCTTCCGTAAACTTACTTCCTTTCATTTCTTTCAATTCATATAAGTACAGTACTATCGGCACACGTTTTAGACAATCTTCCGTTTCCGGTGTTTTATCCTTGGGAATTCCAGAATTCAAAGAGCATATTTCAGTCAACATTGTTACAGTTTTTTGTACAAAAATGTTATAAATGTAGGTCTATCTTTCATCAATTCACCCTCCAAGAAATGTCGTAGGGTCATCATTGCCTCGCTTGGTCCTACATTTCTCTGCAAACCAACCACCTCCCATCAGTTCGGCTTCTACCACTTGTTCCACTCTTATACAGGTAATTCGGGTAGTTATTTTTTAGTCATTAAATATTAAACTGAAGATTTGACGGTGCTCACACCTGTTAGCGTCTGCCTACTTCAGAAGTGGGGTTATTGTGGTTTTCTTAAAGTGCGATGGTATTTCACTTTTGTAATACATCCCCCACACTCCGTGGAAAAGTTGTGGTTGGTTCTGCCAAGGATCTTCACAAGCCTATTCAAATGTCAACTCTAAACTTGTTTCTAGTGAGGACTTTTAGCATCTTTCAAAGGCTTTTCGCAATTCGCGTCCCCCAATACATATCACCCGCTTCCTGTCTTCAAATTTAATTCTTTACATAGTCCTGCTATATTTCCCTCCACCTTCCAATCTTCCCTCCTTTACTTTGTACTGACTTGCCTTCTGAGCTCATGACTCTGATACAGCTGCTGGTCGTTTCTCCAAAGATTTCCGCAGTTTTCCGTTTCGCAGCGCCGAGCTTACCCGTAGCAAAGCATGCTTCTACAGCTTTAAGGGGAGGTTTACCATCTTTTGGTTCAAAAAATTGATTCTTTTAAATTGCATTTTTGGAGGCACAAAAGTGTTTAGAATCCACCCCTGAAACGGTTTTTCCGAATACGGAACGGAAATGTTTGTTATTGAACAAATCGTGAAATCAGCCTTTTTCACGCACCAGTTTTATTTCTTTCGGAGGTCGAGTTATTGTGCCGGTGGTTGGGAGGGAAAACACAAAATTCAAGTGAAAGTTTGAACGCGTGTGTTTGGAAGTTAGCTCCCAAGCATTTGCATTCTGGTGCGAAGACTGTGGAGATTGCGACTTTCCTGGCAGTCAGCAGCTTCAACGAAGGGTATTCAGCAATTATGAAGACCTTTACAACGATGGACGTCACCCTGGGACCCTATTCGACGCAGTTCGCCAAGCATTCGGACGACCACCGGATTCAAGCGGCTATAAACCGCTTGTCACCGGCCGTACGAGCGGTTCTGGAGCAGCGCAGGATGGCCCAGATCGAGCAGAACGCCCTCTATGAGGAAGAGAAAGGACTAGTTTATGGACCCGAAATAGCAGACTGAACGTACGTTGCATAATATTGCATTTATATGTAGTCAAAACGTCAAACGCATTTTTCTAGAAATGATGTTTTATTTATCGCGCTGTATGGTACCTTCAAATCTACTGAACCGATTAGCATGATTCTTTGTTTCCGACGAAGTTAACTAAATTGTCTAGGAGTTGTACCACTTTTATTCCAATCCATCAACTATAAATATTTTTACTTGGCCGACGAAGTCGAAAAATCGATGAAAAAACCCTATTTTTTCAAATGGTCGCCATTTTGTTTTCTGTAGTCCAAATAACTTAAGCTAGGTACACCTCCTAAAGAGTCTTACATAGTTAGCTAACGTCAACTCAATTTTGATTGATTTCAGACGAGCCGGCTCACCTGTGACATACCGCGCGTGGAGAACTACATCGAAATTTTGTTTCGTTCCGACAGCACTTCTGCCTTTACTCTTCGACATTTCCGGTAGAGGAAATATCAATATACACTTCGACAAAATTTGACATTGATATCTATAACACATCCTGAGAAAATAATTCTCAAATAAAATGCTTTTTTTTTTTTTTGGGGCCAAAGGTAGTAAACCTTCCCTTAAGTTTCTCCTCCCAGCTTTTCTGCTTTAACACTTTTATTTTCTATAAATCTCAACTTTTAACCATCTACATTACCCTTCTTCTGCTTCATTAGATGCATTTTTTTCATATTTTCGCTTTTATGACTTAAACGTAATACATCGTCTGTTACGCAAGAATTTCGTTGAACCTTGTCATTTTTCTAGTTGTTCGTTTGCTATCCTCATTATGACACCTATCAAAGCTACTCATTCATCTTCCATTCTATTTCTTTCGCCTATTCCATTCGGTCAGTCGTTGCCTAATCCTCCCTTTGAAATTCTCGACGACCTTTGGCTGTCGTGCATCTACACCAACATTGCGCTAACCACTGTGAAGTCCATGGTGATGGATCTTTCTCATTTTACCACCTGTATCGGATTTCTTCCCGTCCCTTTCCTTTCGCGTTTGGAGCGCGGAGAGAATGACTTCTGAAATATGCAAACTGTAATTAGTCCAATTTTATATTCGCAGTTCTTACGTGGGAAATACGTAAATGGTTTCAGTACATCTGTAGATTGCTCAGTACTGGTTCTTGAAACTTCGTACGCAGGCTTTCAGGTGACAACTGTCTTCCTTTAAGCGCCTGCCACTGCAGACTGTTCAGCATTTCCATAATGTTCCTCTGCGAGTCAAATGTATCAGCGTTCCTTTGGTATACGTTCAATATTCCCTCTTAGTCCTGTTTATTATGTAATAGTAAAAGTAATAGTAGTACCAGTAGTTGTAAATCGAAATGCCGTGTGGCTAGGGCCTCCCGTCGGGTAGACCGTTCGCCTGGCGCAAGTCTTCCGAGTTAACGCCACTTTGCCGACTTGCGTGTTGATGGGGATGAAATGGTGATGAGAAGGACAACACAACACGCAGTCCCTGAGCGGAGAAAGTCCCCGACCCAGCCGGGAATCGAACCCGGGCCGTTAGGTACGACATTCCGTCGCGCTGAGCACTCAGCTACCAGGGGCGGACAGTAGTAGTAGTGGTAGTGGTAGTAGTGGTAGTGGTAGTAGTAGTGGTGGTAGTTTTACTTATATGTAGATCTCTTTGACAAGGATAAAAAATAAACTAATTCACAAACACAAACATTTACAAAATTGCAGATCTAGAATGATAAGGACAGGGCAGATAATTGGCCGTGGCCTTACACTAGGAACCATCCTTGGATTTGACTGAAGTAATTTAGGGGACCAAGGTAAACCTAAATCAGAACGGCTGGATAAAAATTTCTGCCTCCATCCTCCCGAATACAACGACACTCTAAAACAGCGCTACATTAGGTTTACCCCTTGTGTACAATACTGTATAACAAATAAGTTACAGGGTAACAATTACTGAACTATATGAAATAAAATCATCATAGCTTCTGAACGGTTTGCGTTAGGACGTTCAAACTGTACGGTTGGCAGAGAGGCATGATGGGAATTAGTATGCGCTATGTTGTTTCGTTTGGCGTCGAAGCCCACTTTCATCTGGATGGGTTCGTCAATAAGTAAAATTGGCGCATTTGAGGGACTGAGAATCCGCATTTTGCGATCGGGAAGTCTCTTCATCCTCAACGGGTGACTGTGTGGCGTCCAACGTCCAGTCACGGAATAATCGGTGCGATATTCCTTGATGGCACGGTGACTACCGAACGGTACGTGAAGGTTTTGGAAGATGACTTCATCCCCATTATTCAAAGTGACCCTTATTTCGACAAGATTTGGTTCATGCAAGACGGAGCTCGACCCATCGAAGGAATACATTGAAAGGTGGAAAGAATACATTGAAAGCCTCTATGAGGGTGAAGATTTGTCTGATGTGATAGAAGAAGAAACAGGAGTCGATTTAGAGGAGATAGGGGATCCAGTATTAGAATCGGAATTTAAAAGAGCTTTGGAGGACTTACGGTCAAATAAGGCAGAAGGGATAGATAACATTCCATCAGAATTTCTAAAATCATTGGGGGAAGTGGCAACAAAACGACTATTCACGTTGGTGTGTAGAATATATAAGTCTGGCGATATACCATCTGACTTTCGGAAAAGCATCATCCACACAATTCCGAAGACGGTAAGAGCTGACAAGTGCAAGAATTCTCGCACAATCAGCTTAACAGCTCATTCATCGAAGCTGCTTACAAGAATAATATACAGAGGAATGGAAAAGAAAATTGAGAATGCGCTAGGTGACGATCAGTTTGGCTTTAGGAAAAGTAAAGGGACGAGAGAGGCAATTCTGACGTTACGGCTAACAATGGAAGCAAGGCTAAAGAAAAATCAAGACACTTTCATAGGATTTGTCGACATGGAAAAAGCGTTCGACAATATAAAATGGTGCAAGCTGTTCGAGATTCTGAAAAAAGTAGGGGTAAGCTATAGGGAGAGACGGGTCATATACAATACGTACAACAACCAAGAGGGAATAATAAGAGTGGACGATCAAGAACGAAGTGCTCGTATTAAGAAGGGTGTAAGACAAGGCTGTAGCCTTTCGCCCCTACTCTTCAATCTGTACATCGAGGAAGCAATGATGGAAATAAAAGAAAGATTCAGGAGTGGAATTACAATACAAGGTGAAAGGATATCAAAGATACGATTCGCTGATGACATTGCTATCCTGAGTGAAAGTCAAGAAGAATTAAATGATCTGCTGAACGGAATGAACAGTCTAATGAGTACACAGTATGGTTTGAGAGTAAATCGGAGAAAGACGAAGGTAATGAGAAGTAGTAGAAATCAGCGAGAAACTTAACATCAGGATTGATGGTCACGAAGTCAATGAAGTTAAGGAATTCTGCTACCTAGGCAGTAAAATAACCAATGACGGACGGAGCAAGGAGGACATCAAAAGCAGACTCGCTATGGCAAAAAAGGCATTTCTGGCCAAGAGAAGTCGACTAATATCAAATACCGGCCTTAATTTGAGGAAGAAATTTCTGAGGATGTACGTCTGGAGAACAGCATTGTATGGTAGTGAAACATGGACTGTGGGAAAACAGGAACAGAAGAGAATCGAAGCATTTGAGATGTGGTGCTACAGACGAATGTTGAAAATTAGGTGGACTGATAAGGTAAGGAATGAGGAGGTTCTAAGCAGAATCGGAGAGGAAAGGAATATGTGGAAAACACTGATAAGGAGACGGGACAGGATGATAGGACATCTGCTAAGACATGAGGGAATGACTTCCATGGTACTAGAGGGAGCGGTAGAGGGCAAAAACTGTAGAGGAAGACAGAGATTGGAATACGTCAAGCAAATAATTGAGGACGTAGGTTGCAAGTGCTACTCTGAGATGAAGAGGTTAGCACAGGAAAGGAATTTGTGGCGGGCCGCATCAAACCAGTCAGTAGACTGATGACCAAAAAAAAAAAAAGCTTTGGAAGTAAGTTTTTCTAGAAAAGAAAGGAAAAGAAGGAAAGAATATAATGTGAAAGTGTTATGTGGGATGTCAGATGTTTTATTATCTTTTTTTTTGTTACACTTTTAGCAAAGCCCTAGTCTGTGTTACCTAAATAATCATTCAGTGAATACAGTGTTTGATATAATAGGTACTTTTTAACTGCCTTTTTAAATTTCTGAAACTCCTTTTATAATACATTGTACAGTTTTATTCCTTGGTAGAAAATGATGTTTCGAGTTTCATGTTGATTGTCCCTTGATAAATGTAAGTTCATTCTAGATTAGGCGTGCTGAACCTTTGGTGCCCAGTGGGTCTGATTTACATACTTACGAGGGTCACTTCAAAAGAAAAACAAACTATTTTTTTAAATCCGTCTTTTATTCTACATGTCTGAAAGTTTAACAGTGTGCAGATACATCCTTTAGGAACAATATTTTCATTTCTCCACGTAATTTCCATCCCTCTCAACTGCCTTACGCCATCTTGGAACCAGCGCCTGTATACCCGCACTGTAAAATTCTGGACCAACCTGTTGGAGCCACTGTTTGGCAGCATGCACAAGGGAGTCATCATCTTCAAACCCTGTTCCGTGAAGAGAGTCTTTCAGTTTCCCAAAAAGATGATAGGCACATGGAGCCAGGTCAGGACTGTAAGGCGTGTGTTTCAGTGTTGTCCATCCGAGTTTTGTGATCGCTTCCATGGTTTTTTTGACTGACACGTGGCCTTGCGTTGTCGTGCAACAGCAAAACATCCTGCTTTAGCCGATGTGGTCGAACACGACTCAGTAGAGCTTGCAGTTTCTTCAGTGTCGTCACATATGCATCAGAATTTATTATGGTTCCACTTGTCATGATGTCCACAAGCAAGAGTCCTTCGGAATCGAAAAACACCGTAGCCAGAAGGTGTGGTTTTGAATTTTTTTTCTTGGGTGAATTTGCATGATGCCACTCCATTGATTGCCTCTTCTTCTCTGGTGAAAAATGATGGAGCCATGCTTCATTACCTGTCACAATTCTTCCAAGAAATTCATCTCCACCATTCTCGTACTGTTCCAAAAGTTCGCTGCATACCGTTTTTCTTGTTTCTTTGTGAGCCACTGTCAACATCCTGGGAACCCACCTGGCACAAACCTTTTTTAATGCTAACACTTTCGGTAATCTGCAAACACTTCCTCCCCCTATCCCATCGTAGCGTGACAATTCGTTCACTGTGATGCGTCTGTCAGCAGTCACCAGTTCGTTAACTCTCTGCACATTGTCTGGAGTGTGTGCAGTATGAGGCCTGCCGCTGCGAGGGAAATCCTCAATGTTGCCATGCCCGCTTTCATCACGTAACCTGCTTGCCCACCGACTAACTGTACTGCGATCGACAGCAGCATCTCCATACATCTTTTTCAACCTCTTGTGGATGTTTCCCACTGTCTCGTTTTCACAGCATAGGAATTCTATGACAGCCTGTTGCTTCTGACGAACGTCAAGTGTAGAACCCTTCTTGGATGACATGCTGTGACGGCGCCACTAACGGGAACAGGTTGAACTAAGTTCGAAAACAAGCGGGAAGGATGTATCTACACACTGTAAAACTTCCATACATGCATAATGAAAACTGTATTTTTACAAAAATAGTGTGCATTTCTTTCGGAGTGACCCTCGTACTTAAGCTCGCGGGCTGGATAGGCACGTGAAGAGACAGCAGCGCTCCTTGTGAATAAAGTCAAGTGGTGTTAATGTTTACGGTGTGTAGCACGGATATGAATGGCTCCCCTTTCTCGACACGCCACGCCAAAAACTTTTGCCTCAAATACGCGTTTTTGAGATACACTCATTTTATGTTCACAAACACCTTCAGATATTTACATTTATTTTCGCGTCGTGAACATTGTTTCTTCATTACGATGTTTTAAAATAGCTGTCTCAAAAACTTCTGTAGTAAAATTCTGCAGTCCCGTTAGTAAAGACACAATGTTCACGAGATGTAGATAAATTTAAAACAGGATAGCAAACATCATGAAATATCATCATGGAACAGTAAACGCCTATGAAAGCATATAGTTGTGGCTAATTCACTATAAATTACCTTCAGTTTCAACTCACGCAATGTTGTAATACGTCCACAGTAGACAAGACTTATTTACTAATGTTAAAAAGAGAAAAAAATGGTTCAAATGGCTCTGAGCACTATGGGACTCAACATCTTAGGTCATCAGTCCCCTAGAACTTAGAATTACTTAAACCTAACTAACCTAAGGACATCACACACATCCATGCCCGAGGCATGATTCGAACCTGCGATCGTAGCAGTCGCGCGGTTCCCGACTGAGCGCCTAGAACCGCTAGACCACCGCGGCTGGCTATAGATTCCAAATCAAAGTTGTGAAGTGCAGTGCAAATGATGACTATATTTAAATTCTAAATATAAGTGCAATGCAGCCTGGAGTGTTATTAAAAGGGAAATTAATAATTTTGATAAAGAAATCTGTACCCTTGTTGACTGTGATAAAAAGAGAAATAATCGAAAAATGGAATACGGCAATGAGAAGGTCAAACGCACTCGACAACACAGGCAAATCATTCTAATTTTTTTTCAGTTTAGGTTTTTAATATCCGGATACACTGTTAGCAAGCATTTTTTGAATACTGATCTAAAAACACTTTTGATGTTTGACCGCATAGGCATAGGTTACTTCTGAAATGCTACACAAATTAAACCTTCATTTCTTTGTTCATTTTAAAAAGTTTAAAAAACTAAATCACTCGATTTAGCATTTATCCGCTGTATTACACACAAGTCAAACTAGAATAATGGCAACAGAAGAATGGCGAATATCCGAAAATTCTTTCCGAGCGGACTGCAGTGCAAGCGCCTCTCTCTCTCTGTTCCACGAATTTCTTACACGGACCACATTTTAACCAATCGGGCCATGAGCTGGCCCGCGGGCAGCCGGTAGCCCACTCGTCGTCTAGCGCTTGTGCCACGGTCATGGAAAGAACTGTTTGTGCAGTGAAAATGAAATGTGCGTTTGGCCAGGGCCTCCCGTAGGGTAGACAAGTGGTCATCCTATTGGTTGACGCGACTTCGGCGACTTGTGTGTCGATGAGGGTGAAATGATTATGAACGCAGTACGACACCCAGGCCCCGAGCAAAGAAAGTCTCCTACATGGCCGGGAATCGACCCCAGGCCCCTCGCATAGCATTCTTCCGCGCTGACCACTCAGCTATGGAGGCGGACTTTTGTGCAGTAGTCACTAACATTATTTTTGTGTGTACAACTGTTTGGTAATTATTCACACGGAGCAGTTAAAATTCCAAATGTTTTGAACAGATCTTTACAATGATCTCCACTACTGTTTTTGGTTATCATTCTGATAACCTTTTCTGAAATTTGAAAATTGTGTTCATGTTTTGTGCATTTGATCCCCAGGAATGAATAACATAAATAAACACAGAATGTGTGTATGAATACTATGTAACTGAAGGACACTGGCTGTTACACACTGATGACAGGAGGGTAGGGGCATAACATGACATTTGTTTCGAAGTAAATACATTTTAGCGTACACGCCACTTGAACTAAGAATTAATATTCATTTCTAGAACTTTTCCATTTGTTACACTGGCTGTAATGGTGCCATCTACATTTAATTTAATAAGATCATCTTCCCACTTCAAGCTGAAATTCGTGACATTTGTTTTCTTTATGTTCAGCGTCACTTAATTGCTTATTGACCAATTATAAACATCCTTGAGGGATTCATTTGCTTTCTCTGCAAGGGATTCTTATTTTAACAGTGACTGCAATACTTCTGTCATCAGCAAAGAGAATTGTTTCCCCGTGACTAATACTATTGGGAAAGTCATTGATGCATATCAGGAACAGTTGTTATTGTTGTTGTGGTCTTCAGTCCAAAGACTGGTTTGATGCAGGTCTCCATGCTACTCTATCCTGTGCAAGCTTCTTCATCTCCCAGTACCTACTGCAACCAACATCCTTCTGTAACTGTTTAGTGTATTCATCTCTTCGTCTCCCTCTACGATTTTTACCCTGCACGCTGCCCTCCAATACTAAATCGGTGATCCCTTGATGCCTCATAATATGTCCCACCAACCGATCCCCTCTTCTAGTCAAGATGTGCCACAAATTTCTTTTCTCCCCAATTCTATTTAGTATCTCCTCATTGGTTATGTGATCTACTCACCTAATCTTCAGCATTCTTCTGTAGCACCACATTTCGAAAGCTTCTATTCTCTTCTTGTCTAAACTATTTATCGTCCATGTTTCACTTCCATACATGGCTACACTCCATTCAAATATTTTCAGAAACGACTTCCTGACCCTTAAATCTATAATGTTAACAAATTTCTCTTCTTCAGAAACATTTTCCTTGCTATTGCCAGTCTACATTTTATATCCTCTCTACTTCGACCATCATTAGTTATGGTCCAAATGGCTCTGAGCACTACGGGACTTAACTTCTGAAGTCATCAGTCCCCTAGAACTTAGAACTACTTAAACCTAACTAATCTAAGGACATCACACACATCCATGCCGGAGGCAGGATTCGAACCTGCGAGCGTAGCGATCGCGCGGTTCCAGACTGTAGCGCCTAGAACCGCTAGCCACTACGGCCGGCAACAAAACTCATTTACTACTTTAAACGTCTCATTTCCTAATCTAATTCCCTAATCTAATTCACCCGATTTAATTCGACTACATTCCATTATCCTCGTTTTGCTTTTGTTGATGTTCATCTTATATCTTCCTTTCAAGACACTGTCCATTCCGATCAGCTGCTCTTCCAGGTCCTTTGCTGTCTCTGACAGAATTACAATGTCATCGGCGAACCTCAAAGTTTTTATTTCTTCTCCATGGATTTTAATTCCTACTCCGAATTTTTCTTTCGTTTCCTTTAGTGCTTGCTCAATATACAGATTGAATAACATCAGGAACAGCATTGGTCCTATAATGTTGTCCTGAGGAACTCCTATATTAACGTAGACTGAAGAGCCAAAGAAACTGGTACACCTGCTGAATATCTTGTAGGGCCCCAGCGAGCACGCAGAAGTGCCGCAACAGGATGCAACATGGACTCGACCAATGTCTGAAGTAGTGCTGGAGGCAACTGACACCATGAATCCTGCAGGGCTGTCCACAAATCGGTACGAATAGCACGTTCCAAGGCATTCCAGATATGCTCAATAATTTTCATGTCTCGGGAGTTTGGTGGCCAGAGGAAGTGTTTAACTCGGAGGAGTGTTCCTAGAGCCACCTTGCAGAAATTGTGAACGTGTGCGGCGGGGGGTTTGCATTTTCCTGGTGGAATTGCCGAAGTCCGTCGGAATGCACAATGGACATGAATGGAAGGAGGTGATCAGACAGGATGCTTACGTACATGTCACCCGTCAGAGTCGTATCTAGACGTATTAGGGGTCCCATATCACTCCAACTACACGCGCCCCACTCCTTTACAGAGCCTCCACGAGCTTGGAAAATTCTCTGCTGACATGCAGGGACCATGGATTCATGAGGTTGTCTTCATAACCGTACACGTCGATCCGCTTGATACAATTTGAAATGAGACTCGTCCCACCAGGCAACATATTTCCAGTCATCAATAGTCCAATGTCGATGTTGACGGGCCCAGGCTAGGCGTAAAGCCTCGTGTCGGGCAGTCATCAAGGGTACACGAATGGGCCTTCGGCTCCGAAAGGCCATATTGATGATGGTCCGTTGAATTTATCGCACGCTGACACTTGTTAATGGCCCAGCACTGATCTCTGCAGCAATTTTCGGAAGGGCTGCACATCTGTCACGTTGAACGATTCTATTCACTCGTCGTTGCTCCCGTTCTTGCAGGATCTTTTTCCGGCCGCAGCGATGTCGGAGATTTGATGTTTTAGACGCCACCAAATACATGCCTATCACATAAGAAAGAAGTTGTTTCTCAGGTTGCAGAGAAATAATGCATGCGACTTCAGAAATTGTGCTATTCCTACCATTAATTTCTTCACAGGCTGCATGCTTGCAAATTTAACACAAAATGCTTCTTGAGGTACAGAACAATGAATGTCTGTCGATCGTTGTAATCTTTTTTTCTTCCAATATCAACTAAGTCTTTAATTCTTTCTGCATTGTATTCTAATATCGTTTCATAACAAATCTGGAGTACCCGTCTCTTACGCGACTGGATGGTATGTATTGAGAGTTCTCACCCCTCTTTTCTGTCACTCCCATTCATTTTTGAAGGTCTGTGACGATAGGCCGCTAGACTATCTCTTTTTGTGCAAACAGCCATTGGATATGTGAATGTCCTTCATACCTCGAACAAACGGCGAAGAGTAAGCACTGCTGACACCTCGATTCTGTTGAACTGAAGGGAGTTCTGCCGACCGAAAAACGCCACACCCGCAGTACTACGAGGGTAATCCCAAAAGTAAGGTCTCCTATTTTTTATAAGTACAGAACTCTGTTTGTGTGGCAGTTGGTCACACTGTTATGAAGAGTGCTTCACGCGCTGTGGGTAAACATGCGCACGCCGCGCTGGGGCGCTCAGTCTTGGCTTGGCAGCCGTTGAGAATGGAGCTCCCGTTGGATGTGACCGCCAAGTGCGAACTGTGAGCAGTTATTCGGTTTTTGAACGCAAACGGCGCTGCACCGATTGAAATCCATCGCCAATTGACGGAAGCGTTTGGTGAGTCGTGCATGGATGTCAAAAATGTTCGTAAGTGGCGTAGAGAGTTTGCAGCTGGTCGGACCGAAATTCACGACGAACAAAGGAGCGGGAGACCGCCAATTTCTTAGGAGACAGAGTTGAAGGTTGAGCAAAGCATGCGTGAAGATCGGCGGATCATCCTGGATGACCTCTGCACGTTGGTTCCTGAGGATTCCCGCGCACCGCTCACAGAATTTTAACTGAAACATTGAACTACCGGAAGGTGTGCCCAAGATTGGTGCCATGTATGCTGACTGAGGATCACATGCGGCAACGAGTTGACGCTTCCCCCGCATTTTTCACCGCCTTGCAGCCAAAGAGGAAAACTCAATTGTCATGGGTGGCGAAACCTGGGCATACCACTTTACACCTGAGACCAAGCAACAAGCCAGTGGCGGCGTCCTTCTTCGCCAAAGCCGCTTAAATTCAAACAAACACAGTCTGACGGTAAAGTCATGACAAAGGTTTTTTGGGATCGGAAAGTGGTATTGTTGGTCGACTTTATGCGCACTGGGACCACAATTAACGCTGTCCCTCTCGGAGAGAGGAATGTTGAGCAAGGGCGTACACATTCTCCATGACAACGCTCGCCCACACATCGTTCGGCATACGGTTGCTCTCCTGCAACAGTTTCAGTGGAACATAATCACCCACCCACCCTATTGCCCTGATTTGGCGCCCAGTGACTATCACCTGTGCCCTAGGATAAAAGAACATTTGGCCGGAAAGCGATTCAGCTACGACGACGAGGTAAAAGAAGAGGTTTATAACTTTCTGAACAGCGTGGCAGCGAGCTGGTATGACATGGGCATACAAACACTGCGACAACGACTACAAAAATGCATCGACAGAAATAGTGATTATGTCGAAAAATAGCTAAATGTTCAAGCTGTATACTGATGTAAACCATTGTAGAAATAAACAGGTCTATGTACTTATAAAAAAAATAGGAGACCTTACTTTTGGAATTACCCTCGTAAATGAAATGCTGCGCTGTCCCGAGTACTTCTCGGAAGCAACAAGCAAAGCCGAAACAGGCCGAGTCTCTGCCCTCACAAACCTTGCTTGCGTGAACTGTGGCACGCCGTGTCCCTGTGGCACAGAACAGCAACCACCACACTTAACTTTTCATTAAGCGAGCGACGAGCGACTCAATGCTTGTTCATTTTCGACGAGCACTGCTATGACATCAACGAACGGTATCATCCTGATTCCAGGTTGATAACAAACATCTCCCACATACCGGTACTCATTTATTTCACTCACTGCCATTTGAAACAGTTACAAGCGAAACAATAATTTTCTGTACTCAAGTGTGCTGCAGAACGATGAGGAACAGTTAACCTCGGAAGTGAATCAAATTAACTGCGAATGTCGACTTCGCGTATTATCCACTTGCTCAATCGCAGCCTATACCTTACGTTGGACGAACAATGATTTAACCGACGGCAGCGTGACAACTGAGAGGACAAAAAAGTAATCTCTCTTTTGGTTATAATTAAAGTGCAGCTACTCACAGAGGTTCAGTGTGGGCTGCAATTACTGTATGACAGGGAAACTTGGTAAATATTCTGATGCGTTGATGCGGAACCGATGTACACTAGAAAAAATTAGTTCTAGTATTGACCACCAGATGCGAATCTGCCATTGTGAATGCAAGAAAGTTTACAGAAATGTTTCCATATGTAATGAATTAGGAATTGGTCCCCGGCAAAAAAGTCAAACAACTGAGAAAGGCATAATGTTGATATTACTATTTACTTCCGCTTACACAATTTATGCAATATGAGCACCAGAGACATCGACAAGATGCTGTATAGCGCCAGATTTGCACCTGGTGGCCAAAATTGGAACTAACTTTTTTCCTGCATAAATCGGTTCCACCTTAACGCATTAGCAAATCTACCAAGTTTTGCTGCCGTACAATAATTACACCCCACACTGGACCTCCCTGCGTATCTGCACTTAAATTATAACCACCTGGTATATTACTAAACAGAAAACGCGGTCCAAGATTCGAGATCCCAGTTTCAGGTTGCCTATCAAACCCCTTTCAGGGGCAACGAAAGTTTTTCAGTATTTCATACAATTAGTGACCGAATGTAAACATTTAAAATGATATATTTTACTTATTAATGGATGTTATCTTTTGTTAAAGGTTTAACACAGTAAGACAAGTACTACAGTTTGAAACTGCGTGTATGTATTCATGTCGCGTTAACTATGGTGCGCGGATTAAATGTTCAAATGTGTGTGAAATATTATGGGACTTAACTGCTAAGGTCATCAGTCCCTAAGCTTACACACTACTTAACCTAAATTATCCTAAGGACAAACACACACGTCCATGCCTGAGGGAGGACTCTAACCTCCGCAGGGACCAGCCGCACAGTCCAGGACTGCAGAGCCTTAGACCGCTCGGCTAATCCCGCGCGGCGACGGATTAACCAGACTATGACTTCCAACAAACTGACTGGCAAAGACGACTATTTTGCTTAGTCTTTTGTAATGTTGGCTTTATTGTATGGAGTCATTTAAAAAATCTCAACCGCTGCCACACTCCATAAAGTAATGAAGGGACAGAAGTTTATAGATTACTACACTAGCGCTGTTCAGGAAGTGAAACTTCAAAATCAGTCACGACCTTTTAATTTATTACTTCTTTGCTACTCACTCTACGCAACAAGTTTTGCAGAAAGCATCCACATATGTCACTGAAGGTACATACAAAACCATATCATTGTCCAACACATAGTACAGGAAATACGACGTCATAAACATTGAGACGTATGAAAAACCAACTTTTGCTTAAAATTATTCAGCTTATACTCATCCAGTGTTTGATAACGAGAGCGCAGGGAGTTCCAACAAACTTTAAAAATCGTTTCAGACGTGTGATTTTCTCGCTTACATGCTCAACGTGAGATATTTATTACAAGAACTCACTCGTAACGTAATCAAATGTTGAAGCTCTTTTATTTACGGCAAATCGAGTCTTTAAAGACTCGGTAGTGAGCGGGGTTGGGAGTGGGGGGGGGGGGGGTTGTTGGTCGTAAATAATGTGCGACTTCTCTTCACATGACATCATAACATGAGGTGTAATCATTCAGTGTGCCGTGGAACTCTTGTTCACAGCATGGTTCCATCTATTCCTAAAGGCATGGGAACCACAACTGTACATACAAAATGGTTCATATAGCTCTGAGCACTATGGGATTTAACATCTGATGTCATCAGTCCCCTAGAGCTTAGAACTACTTAAGCCTAACCAACCTAAGGACATCACACACATCCACGCCCGAGGCAGGATTCGAACCTGCGACCGTAGCGGTCGCGCGGTTCCAGACTGAAGCGCCTAGAACTGCTCGGTAACAACGGCCGGCAGTGTACATACAACAGTGTGTGGCAATGTTGCCTTTAACCCCGTCAATGCTGGACTGTGATTCAATAACTGCGACTGTTTGTGACACAAAAGACAAATTAAAACAATTATCCGTGTCATTCACCATTTATTTTCTTCCGTGGGCGTTTCCAGAGCTTACAGCCTCCTGTGCAGGTGCTTCAGTGTGTACTTCTTCTAGATGCAAGCAGTAGTTCACCTAACGCTTTATTTCGATGTTCCAGCAAAAAGTGCACTGCAAATTATATATCCCACTGTTGTTTTATGTTTCTATAAAGTATTCAATGGTACAAATGTGTGTATATGAAGTGTGCATTTTGTTGTGACATCTTCGAAATGAAGAGTAGGCTACGGCGGACAACTGGCCAAATCCAATTAACGAAGCACCTGTATAAACCGATGGTCCAGTGGAAGAAAATAAAGTGACTGACAAAGACGACTAGTTTGCTTAGTCTTTTGTAATGTTGGCTTTGTTGTATGGAGTCATTTAAAAAATCTCAACCAAAATACATCTCGCTTACATCTACAGACAATAAAGGCAAAATAATAAATTATAGTGCATGACGTTTTATAGTCTGAATATTAAATATTTTTAGTGGCTTTCTAGATTCTCATTAGCTTCATAAACGAATACGATACCATAACCTAAAAAAAAGTATTCCGTAACTGACCATTTCGCTTATTAGTAGCGAAAGTCCAACCTCACCATGTCATTAGGTCAACAATGAAAAACTGTCTGTAAATGTATATGTAACAGTATTTGAAATACCGTTGTTCTTCCTTCTGCAGATGGAAATGTAAAATGTTATTTTCACTTTAGCCGAGTGACTGGGGCTGAACGAACAGAGCTGTGTAAGTGGATGTGCCATGCAACACAAATAACAACTGCAGCTCCAGTAGTTGCTGCTCATCAGCATGCGCAGCCCGATCTTCAGCTGTTCCCGCTGCGGCATGCAAATGGCTGCCGCATGAAGCTCTCTCTTGCTCCCTAGGGGAAAGACGAGCAACCAACCAACCCGCCGCTAGCGGAATTATTGCATAAGAGATGAGGGCGGTGGCAAAGTCGTTTCCGTAAAATTATGGTAATTTTAGAGGCAGTTTTAAAACAATTTTCGTAAACCGTAGACGTGCGGATTTCTCTCTCTGGTTAAAGTCTTAACTCATTACCGATGCAAATGAGATTCTTGAAGTCAAGTTGGGTTTGGGGGAACTGGTGTAGCGCGGACACCTCTCGGCGAAATTAGTGCGAATTCAAGGTGGCCGTGCTTAACTTTAGCTTGTGGGGTAGCTCGGGGAAGGAAGGAGGGTAACGTAGAATGAAGGGAAGGAAGGGGGTCGGGAGAGGGGCAAAGTGAAACAATGTTGCCGGCAGTCCAGCTGCCTGGCGGAAGTCGACACCCCCCATGCGTAACTTCCACCGGGAGTAATTATTGTTACACAACGTCCTCTGTTAGCAGCACGCTCGTCCGTTATTACTGAACTTCGTCTCTCGCTACAGAATGTCTTGAGCTAGCTGGCAGGCTTATCTGTTATTCGTATTATGCCCTGGGCCTCAATAGCGTTTGAGCTAACGGAAGAGACTGATGCACGTCTCTCGCAGACACGTGTTTAATTTACTACCATGTTGTTTATGACGTCTAGAGCTAAATTAATCTGTTTCATTATTTATTTTCCATTTCATTCCATGAGACATTTATACCGCTGGCAGACGATCTCAGAGCGACTACACAGAACAACGAGTTATTATTTATGGTTGAATAACATGTATTGTTCTACTGGTTTATTTTCAAGCTAGTTTTCAGCATACTGACCCATATTCAGGAAATAACTGAACTGACTAGCGTCTGAAAGCAGCACGTTATAAGCAAGGACACAATCCACTTGCGTAGAGTGTTGTGCATCAAATTTGTTTCTTAACGTTGAAATTACACCTTACCCAAAGGACAATATTAAGCACAATAAATAATTAGACAATATAATGTTACATGTTAAATGATGAAAATGCTAAAGTTCGTGAGGTCTTGACTTTGTCTGAGAAATTGTTAAACTGAGCACTCTTCATTTATGTTGTGCAACAATCATGTTTTTTAAGGTTGTAAATTAAACTTTAGGTAATGGACAATATCGTAGCAGTACAACCCCGCAGACTGCAACAGTATAAACTGTAATACTGTAATATTGCGTATTTTAACCATGTACAGTGTTTAATATTGCCCATGGTACAAAATGTAATTTATCAAGTTGTTATACAACATAAGTTACTAGCGCCCAGTTAGACAGTTCTCAACCAAAGCTATGACCTCGCAAACTATGACATCATAACCATATATAACCAGTAATACTGTAAGATTGTGTATCTCAATTATCGTGTATAATATTGTCCATTGCCTAAAGTTTAATTTACAATGTTAAAAAAACCTGTTTGTTGCACAACATAAATGAAGAGTGCAACGTATAACAATTCCTCAGCCAGTGTCAAGGCCTCATAAACTTTAGCGTTTTAACCATTTAACCTGTAATATTGTGTAGTTTAATTATTTATTGTTTTTAATACTATCCATCGGGCAAGTGTAATTTCAACGTTAGGAAACTAGTTTAATGCACCACACTCTATGCATATGGACTGCATCTTTGCTTATAATGTTTCGTTACCTAAGAAGTAGTGTACTTTCCAGACGTTAATCATTTGTTTCCTGAAGATGGCTCAGTCAGCGGAAAACTAGTTTGAAATAAAAATCAATAGAGCGAAAGCAGTGTACTTGTTATTCAGCCCTAAAAATGGAGTTTCTCTACCAAGAAGTACGGAATAATCCAGAAATAAAGCTAATTATTACATATAACTAATATAATAATAATAAAAATAGTATTTATATGGTTCACTTTAAATTAGCGATCGCTCTACATCTATACCCACACGGAGTACATACTCCGCAAGTCGCCATACGGTAGACCCCTTCACAGCAATGGTACCCTGGCCACTACCAGTCATTCCTTTGTCTAATCTACTCGTAATATGCTTTAAAATGTTCATATGTCTGTGAAATCTTATGGGGCTTAGCTGCTAAGGTCATCAGTCCCTAAGGTTACACACTACTGAACCTAAATTAGCCTAAGGACAAACACACCCACACATGCCCGAGGGATGACTCGAACCTCCGCCGGGACCAGCCGCACAGTCTATGACTGCAGCGCCTTAGACCGCTCGGCTATAATATGCTTCCTTAAGAACCCTGATATCTCTTGTCTTCGCAGTTCTCATGTGAAATGAATGTTGGAGGCAGTTGTATCGTCCTGCAATCTGTTGAAAATACCGGTTACCTAAAGTTTCTCAGTAGTTTTTTCGCGAAAAGAACGTCTTCTACCCAATAAACCGAAGTCTACCAAAGGCCTTCCCTACTACCGTCCTTACGTACTCATTCCATTTCATATCGACGTGATTGGTCAAGCGGTACACCACTAATACTGTATCCAAAAATACAGCGATTATTTTTCCAACTCATCTGCGTTAACTTATACTTTTCTGCATTTAGAGCAAGCTGCCATTCATCACACTAAACAGAAATTCTAAGTCATCATGTCTCAGCTTACAGTAACTCAACGAAGACACTTTCCCTAACACTACAGCGTCATCAACAAACAGTCGCCGATTGTTGCTCGCCCTTTCCTCAGAGTGTTTATGTGTACAGGATGCCCACAAACAATCTGAAAAGTTTGTAAGAGAGTTGCGCGGTTGGTTGTGCTGAGAAATAATTGATAACAAATTCGATACGTTGCGCCGTTTCCGATTTATTTAGCACTGAAGCCGTTGCGCGCGCAAATTCAAGCTGCCGCCAGATACGATCAGTGTTAGATGTTCCCATAGTGTACACGATAGAGCACGAGACTGCTCAGCCTTTAGCTCGGTTTCGTCCATGTCCAATTTTTGTATCGCTTTCTTGCCCGGTTTTAGGAAATCAAATGAAGAATACGCTTGGCGCCACCGTCTCTGGTGGATCGCTTGAATTTGCTCCCAACGGCCTGATTGGGTAACTATAGTGCTAAATAACTCGGAAACGGAGCAACGTATCGAATTTTCCTTAACAGTTATTTCTTAGCATAACCTATCCTTCAGCACCCTTACAAGTGTTCAGACTGTTTCTGATTATCCTGTATAGAGAATAAGAGCTTTCTGCCGTATTTCAAGAGAATTCCATTAGAACTACTGATAGCCTTGGGAGAGCCAGCCGTGACAAAACTCTACCATCTGGAGAGCAAGATGTATGAGACAGGTGAAATACCCTCAGACTTCAAGAGTAATACAATAATTCCAATCCCAAAGGAAGCAGGGGTTGACAGATGTGGAAATTACCAAACTATCAGTTTAATAAGTCACGGCTGCAAAATACTGACACGAATTCTTTACAGACGAATGGAAAAACTGGTAGAAGCCGACCTCGGGGAAGATCAGTTTCGATTCCGTAGAAATGTTGGAACACGTGAGGCAACACTGACCCTACTACTTATCTTAGATTAAGCAAAGACAAACCTACGTTTCTAGCATTTGTAGACTTAGAGAAAGCTTTTGACAATGTTGACTGGAAAACTCTCTTTCAAATTCTAAAGGTGGCAGGGGTAAATCACAGGGAGCGAAAGGCTATTTACAATTTGTACAGAAACAAGATGGCAGTTATAAGAGTCGAGGGGCACGAAAGGGAAGCAGTGGTTGGGAAGAGAATGAGACAAGGTTGTAGCCTCTCCCCGATGTTATTCAATCTGTATATTGAGCAAGCAGTAAAGGAAACGAAAGAAAAATTCGGTGTAGTAATTAAAATCCATGGAGAAGAAATTAAAATTTTGAGGTTCGCCGATGACATTGTAATTCTGTCAGAGACAGCAAAGGACCTGGACGAGCAGCTGAACGGAATGGACACAGTCTTGAAAGGAGATATAAGATGAACATCAACAAAAGCAAAACGAGGATAATGGAATGTAGTCGAATTAAGTCGGGTGATGCTGCGGGAATTAGATTAGGAAATGAGACGCTTAAAGTAGTAAAGGAGTTTTGCTATTTGGGGAGCAAAATAACTGATGATGGTCGAAGTAGAGAGGATATAAAATGTAGACTGGCAATGGCAAGGAAAGCGTTTCTGAAGAAGAAAAATTTGTTAACATCGAGTATAGATTTAAGTGTCAGGAAGTCTTTTCTGAAAGTATTTGTATGGAGTGTAGCCATGTATGGAACTGAAACGTGGACAATAAATAGTTTAGACAAAAAGAGAATAGAAGCTTTCGAAATGTGGTGCTACACAAGCATGCTGAAGATTAGATGGGTAGATCACATAACTAATGAGGAGGTATTGAATAGAATTGGGGAGAAGAGAAATTTGTGGCACAACTTGACTAGAAGAAGAGATCGGTTGGTAGGACATATTCTGAGGCATCAAGGGATCACCAATTTAGCATTGGAGTGCAGTACGGAGGGTAGAAATCGTAGAGGGAGACCAAGAGATGAATACACTAAACAGATTCAGAAGGATGTAGGTTGCAGTAGGTACTGGGAGATGAAGAAGCCTGCACAGGATAGAGTAGCATGGAGAGCTGGATCAGACCAGTCTTCGGACTGAAGACCACAACAACAAGAGCGGTACTATCATATTTCCCTGGGGCACATTTGACGATACCCTTGTCTCTGACGAATGCTTGCCGTCCATGACAAAGGGGTATATCAATTATTTAAAAGGTTCCCGGGTGACCTACATATCTGAGAACCTGTTCCTTATGCTCTGAACCTCGTTAACAGTTTGCGGTGTACCCCTAAGCAAACGCTTTGCGGAAATCTAGGAATACGGAATCTTCCTGTTGCCCTTCATACACGGTTCACAAGATATCATGTGAGAAAACGGAAATCTGAGATAACGGTGTTAATATAAGTTTTTCTCCCTCAAGGAGAATGTTGAGGATATTTCTCCGTAATTTTGCGGGGGTGTGCTTTAACCCTTTCTAAATACGGGCGTCACCTGTGCTTTTCTCCAAGAACTTAGGACATTGAGCTGGGTAGAGATTCAAGATAAATGCAAGATTAGTATGGGGTCAATGCTGTGGAGTACTATCCATCGGAACCCAGCGACTTGTTTTCACTCTTTCAGTTGCGAGGTTTAAACCTAAGCTTTCCCTTCGCTGTCCTCTATTGCTACAACAATCTGGTCTACGAGAAACTGAATAAAAGTCTTCTGCCAGCTTAGCGATTTTACATCGTCCCAGAATTTTCTAGGATTCTAGCCAATGTCTTTCGCTAACGTATGACGGTGGAAATTGTATGTTTCGTGCATCGAACTTACGCCTGTAAGACGCACTAATTTCCCCTACCTTCTGTCTATCAATATTTAGGCGCTCTTTTTTGAACAGGAAGTGCCAGAATCCACGTTTTCTTAGCATTTTCGAATTTTGTTATTAAACCAAGATGAGTCTTTTCCCTCATTAATCCACTTCCTTGCCACTTACTTCTCCAGACTTCTATTTACAATCAGTTTAAATTTTGCCTATAGTTCCTCCACATCCATCGTACTGGAACTAAATGACATCAACTCACTGTCAAAGTAGGATCTCGCCCTGCTCTTCCAACCACTACCTAAAAAGGACGTTGCCACAGCACCGATCTATTAGCATTCATGCTGTACTGTCCAAGGCCTTAGAATATATTGTGCACAACCAGCTAAAAAACTACCTATTATGAATACCAACCAAGCCTTAATAAACACTGTCTTAATAAAGGCACGGGATGAAACGTGTCGTGGATAAACAAGACGTGACTACCATGTGCTTCTTCGACTTCAGCAAAGCCTTTGATAGTGTCGACTTCGATATTTTACTTGCCAAAATTAGCAGCCTACATTTCTCGCAGTTCAGTGCAATGATTTCGCTCATACCTGACGTTTCGCCAGCAATGCGTCCTGTCCGGCATCATAAAGTCACAATGGAGGCAGGCAGTATCAGGCGTCCTCAAGGCTTCGGTGTTGGATCCTATACACTTTTCATTGTATGTCAATGATGTGTCACCAGTTTTGTCCTACTGCAAACACTACGTGTACGCTGATGTCCTTCAGTGGTATCTAAATGCAAAACCAACAGCTATCGAGAACCCCCATACCGACCTGTGTGCCCTATCAAAATCGGCGCAGGATATAGGGCTGTAGCTCAACCCATCCAAAACCCAAGCGGTGCCGGTTGGTATTCTCGACTCATCAGCCCGAAATATCGTGAATCCCTACGAACTCTAACCTTAAATGGGACAAATATTAATTTCTCTCCTTCAGCAAAGAATCTAACAGTGATAATAGATGAAAATCTAAATGGACTGAGAAGTAACTGCCCTGTGCAAGAAGGCATCAGCGTCTCTCCATGTTCTACAAAAATATAAAAAGCTCTCCCCTCTGAAACTGAAAAACACACCTGTACATACACTTATATTTACAATTATTGATTACAGCGGTGTTATCCTGCAAAGCCTCTCTCAGGACAACTAATGGCGCCTGGAACTGGTGATGAATGCCTGTGTTCCTTATATCTGTGATGTTCCACTCTTTGCTAATATTTCACCATCCTATGCATAGCTATCCTTGCTGTGTGCAGACAAGTGCTGAGATTTCCATACTTTCTGTCATCTCTACTGGCCGGCCGATGTGGCCGAGCGGTTCTAGGAGCTTCAGTCTGAAACCGCGCGACCGCTACAGTCACAGGTTCGAATCCTGCCTCGGGCATGGATGTGTGCGATGTCCTTAGGTTAGTTAGTTTTAAGTAGTTCTAAGTTCTACGGGACTGATGACCTCAGATGTTAAGTCCCATAGTGCTCAGATCCATTTGAACCATTTTTTGTCTTCTCTACTGTCTTACCAACGAACAGTGTCCCTCATATCTTTCCTAGACCGTAACGCTCTTGTCTGAACACCAGTGCAGAAACACCAGTTCCCATCACAGCAAAATCCTTTCTGTTCCAGTCCATTCCTCAGCCACTGTCTCGAAGTCCTTCTCAATAGCAGGATTCCGACTCTGGAATAACCACCCGTATTATATAAGAGAACTGAATAACATCTCCAGCTTCTGAAGATAGTTAACGATATATCTACTAAAGCAAAAATAATGATTATCATTGTCCCGTTATCATTGTACAACCTTCTTTCCAAACAGATGGATGATGCAGTCTCCTTAAATGTTCTTTGCCCAGGACTCGCTGTATCAGAAAATGCCTATTTTGTACACCTATAAATTCGTCTTATATCTGCCATTCTCATCATCGTTATTTTTGTCATTATTATTATTATTATTACCAGTATCAGTATCAGTCAGTACTAGAGGCAGCAGCTGCAATAGTACAAGTACTGCCGATGTTAACTTTATTAATTCATAGTCATTATTAATTACTCACATTGCCACTTCAGATACTGAAAATACTTTTATAGCACTTTTCATTTTAAAATTATTACATATTAGGTAAATATGATGTAAAAAATGTACTGTATGAGTAAAACCTTGCTTCGACGTAAGAGAAGACCTAGTGGCCCTAATCAGATCAGGTTAAATAAATAAACATACAATGAAAGGATCAGCTTACTTTATTGTTGTACTAATACTACTACTATTACATGAACCTTAGTAACCATAGTGGCTATGATGACAACAGGAACACTAATCCCTGTCTTCATACTGACACTGTTGATAAAGTGAGCCATGTCTGTAGCTATGAGAGTTAAAATGTTTCCATTTTGTGCGAGTTGCCTCACAAGTTTTCGGAGAATACTCTCAGAACTGCTTCGCAGGACTGTCTGTCCGTTAAATCTCTCCGTCCCAGTACTTCCACTCTACTGGCCGTGACGTTCTTTGAATGATTCTAAAATTGTTACATCGGAATCGGGTGGACGGTATAAACATACGATGAATAATTTGAGTTCATCTAGAGCAGTTTATCTCTTCCATATAACTTCGCAGTCAAGCTCAAACTCGATTCCACTAGACTCAATATTTTTGTCGATTGCGATAAACACTCCCCATACTTTTATGTCTAACTTGTTCGATGTGTGTTCCACTCCCCGTTAAATATTTCGAATCTTTCTACTTAGATTTTCGTCCAGTTCTCGGTTCCGAATATAATTTGAGCGCAGAAGCTTTGCAGAACAGTGAATTTAGGGACTTTGTTGGAATCCTTCGCCAATTTTCTTTTAAAATTTGGTATTAAAGTGTCTCTACCTTGTACGCAATCGATTTCGCTCTGCCTATTGACTGGCGAGTGTTTATCAGAGCACCTACAACTATAGTTCAGCCTTTAAAAGAAATCTTGTTTAGCCTCAAATGATACATTACGAAAAAATAGTGGACATGAAAATTTTAGTCATCTTCTACTCGAGGAAAATTCAAAATGAGGCACTTTAATACTGAAATATGTTGCAGGAAAACTACTAAGAAAAATGAAATGGCTATACAGAAAACTTCCTTGTGTAACTAATTCATGATTCATATTCTTGCCATAGACAACTTGATTGTGATAAACAACGTAGTTTACTTGACAACATAGACAAATAAACGCTGTACCTTCACATCACGACAGATTAGATAATAAAATTCCCAGCAAGATTAGAAACATTCGTTCTTCCTTTTTCTTGTGCCTTTGTTCCGCATCAACGCAGGGCGATATGGTTGTTAACGGAATTAGCATGGTTAATTGAAGGGGTGATCAGGTGCCCTTGTGCAACTAATTTAAGATCCGTATTCTCGTCATAGACGAGTTAATTATGATAAAAACGTAGTACACTTAACAACACAGACCAATAAAAGCACTAGTTTCACGTCATGGTTCAAATGGTTCAAATGGCTTTGAGCACTATGGGACTTAACATCTTAGGTCATCAGTCCCCTAGACTTAGAACTACTTAAACCTAACTAACCTAAGGACATCACACACATCCATGCCCGAGGCAGGATTCGAACCTGCGACCGTAGCGGTCGCGCGGTTCCAGACCGAAGCGCCTTTAACCGCGTGGCCACTCCGGCCGGCTTCGCGTCATGACAGACTGGATAACAAAATTTGCCAGCAAGATTAGAAACATGTGTTGTTCTTCTTTTGCCCGAGTCCCACGTCAACGCATTGTCGACATGGTTATTAACGGATTTTGCATGATTAATTTAAGGGCTGTCCAGATGCCAATCCTGTCTCTACGCCCACCCCCTTTCCCTGTGGCGGAATATGTGTACCTCTTAATGTCTGTGAGTAGTGTGATTCATATGAAAGTGATCGAAAATGTTCTAAATGTTCGGGAATCGTGTAACTGAGGCGGGACTTCAGTGTCAGATGGGCATTCACCTAGGGGGATGTGGGAAGCCGCCTAAAAACCACAACGAGGCCGGGCGGCACATCGATCCGCCAGGCGGATTCGATCCGGAGCAGGCACAGCGCTCCGTGCAGGAGGTGGCCGTTTAACGCGCGCGGCTGTCGAGGCGGGTATTAGAAACATTTGTTCAAGTTCAAAATTACTACAGTTTGACGCTAAATCAGTTCCAAACACTGAAAGACACTTTTAGGAAAAGCGATGATAAACGTATTTGTTCGAATAACCATATGCAATTAAATCTTAACGCCAACGGCCTTGCCGCAGTGGTAACACTGGTTCCCGTCAGATCACCGAATTTAAGCGCTGTCGGGCTGGGCTAGCACTTGGATGGGTGACCATCCGGGCTGCCGAGTGCTGCTGGCAAGCCGGGTGCATTCAGCCCTTGTGAGGCAAATTGAGGAGTTACTTGACTGAGAAGTAGCGGCTCCGGTCTCGTAAACTGACATACGGCTGGGAGAGCGGTGTGCTGACAACATGCCCCTCCATATCAGTAGCCAATCACGCCTGTGGGCTGAGAAGGACACCGTTGGGCCTTCATGGCCTGTTCGGACGGAGTTCAGTTTAGTATTAATCTTTAATGAATTTTGTTGTATTTTATGAATCTCTCACCCTAATTACAAAATCTTTAATGAAATGTGTCATAATTTTAAATAGCTCTTTTTCAATGATTTTCATATGTTTCTTTAAACATAGATTTCTGTTCGTAATTGAGCGATTGAGGGGAAATTCCGATACTGGTCCTCAGCTTTGACCACTGATATAGAGACTATGTGACAGTTGCCATAAACAACGTGACGAATATGGCGACGTACGATTGGAGATATTTTGTAACATAAATAAGTCTCTTTTAATACGATATTTTACTACACTGGGAACAATTGGAATTATAGCTGTTATCATCAAACAAATATCAATAAGAGAAGCATTTCTTGGAAAGATATCGACTCAAGTGTTGCAAAAAGACCCTGAAACGTCTCTGTGGAATCGTTTTATAGACGCTTGTCTCACAGGGTTCTGTGCATCCTATTCTGTCCACCGCCTGATTGCGGTTTGCTTCTCTAACTCTCCCAGAAAAACAGAGCAATCAAACCAAGGCTTATTAAATGATATTATGTTTGATTTTTTTGTGTTCCATAGGAAATCATGACCTGTATTTATTACGTTTTTTCCTTCACCCTACCCTATGTGTGCGTGTATGTGACTGAACGAGTGTTTTTAAGAGTGGTTTCGGTTTTCTTCTGTGGGGGACGCTGAGTTGGTAGTCGTCTGCTAGGAGCAGGTGAAGTTTGCTTCTCGTTTGGAGGTTAGCACAGGATGACCAACTTAGGATCCCAGTACCTGGACAGAGAGGTTTACCCCTTTTAGTCTGAGGTTGGTTTGTCTGTCAGGTTGGTGGCGGAAGCCTTCCCCTCTGGTAGCTTCTGTTGCACCGGTAGTTAGGCGGTGCTCGGTGGAGAAAGGACACACTGCAGCTAGCGGTTGGTGACTACAGTTCGTAGCTCCTAGAGAGGGTTTCTGCTGATAGGAAGTAGGTCGAATTAGAACTTCCCTGTTAAATTCGTGGCATATTTAAATACTTCAGCTTAACTGAAGCGAGTGTAGTTATGTATTTTCGAAATGTGGCGTAATTATTTTGTTAAAAATCGGCGATGATGGTGGTTGAAATTAAAAGTGTGGAACTTGCTTTGTTCCTTTCGGACAGTCGTGGGTATGTAGATGGGATGATTGAATTATTGTGTTCCACTTCCATTTTGTGTGTTTTTCCTTTTTAATTTCTCGATTCTACAATTTCTTGCGAATTATTTGGTTAAACTTTTTTATTCAAGCACCAGTCATGTGTATTCATAGGATGTGCATCAAATTCAATAATGAAACAAATGTGCTACGTAAAAGATAAAATTTGCGTCCTTTATCTTTCTCACTGATGCGAGTTTTCGAATTAATTTTCTATTCCCTGATTTTTTTTAAGTTAAGCTGCTTGCTTGTGATACGCAAAAATGGGAGGAAAAATCAAAGTGAACGGTGTGCTGTCTCAAAATTAAGAAATTATCACATTTAATTAAACAAGCTCATTGATCTACAACATACAATGCTGTTCATCTTGTTAGTTTCTTTAAAAACTCGAATTCTTATAATTAAATGCTTAATGTAATTAAACTGATAATTTCCAGTTCGATCTTTTCTTAATTATTAGAAACGGCTTGAGCTGGTGGCGACCCTATAATTTTTAAATTTTCAATTGTCTTTGTAAGGTGGCTTAACCAGAAATTGCGCACAAGGCTTAGATCTCCATTATTCTTGGTACGTAACGTATGTCGAGCCTTGGCTAGGATCCGTTTACAGGTCTACATACATACTTTACAACCTCTACAGCTGTAGTGTAGACAAAGATACACAGAACGAACAAAAAGATATGTATTCATTATAAATAATTCGAAGGTAGACCGGAAAATACAGGAGGAGCAGGAGATTAGTGTTTAACGTCCCGTCGACGACGAGGTCATTAGAGACGGAGCGCAAGCTCGGGTGAGGGAAGGATGGGGAAGGAAATCGGCCGTGCTCTTTCAAAGGAACCATCCCGGCATTTGCCTGAAGCGATTTAGGGAAATCACGGAAAACCTAAATCAGGATGGCCGGAGACGGGATTGAACCGTCGTCCTCCCGAATGCGAGTCCAGTGTGCTAACCACTGCGCCACCTCGCTCGGTCCGGAAAATACACATTAGCTATATACCTCAAGTGATGACTGCAGTAACTAAGTTTAGCTACAATGTGAATCTTACAATACATTTCATGCAAATCACATAACTAACTATATAAATATGTGGTGTCTGCTTTTCGGACATGTCCAAAAGAATAGACACCACATATTTATACAACTGATTCGCCTCGATCGGCAATAAATCCACCTTCAGTGCTAATGCACAATTATGTCCGACCTCCTGTGGGAATCTCAAAGTAGCGGGCATGGAGGATACGGACAGGTGTAAGTAGGATGTTTACGGTTATACCAGCATAGTCATTCTTAATTTTTCAAAGGGGACGTTTCACAGGGACTGCGGATAGGTGGCGCAGGGAATGTGGGTCGGCCGAGTAGCGTACCGAGACAGTCCGCGCATTTGCGATAAACACTGTGTCCAGGCGAACTTTCGCAAATCGAGAGCCATGGCTATAGCTGCGGGGATTCCGGCAGAAAGCGCTGCTCCATTGTGTGTAGATGCCACTATCCGATGCTTAGGACTCGACTTCGCAAGTGACCTGCAGCGCACGATTGTCCTCAACTGGCGGCGCCTACTTTGCCAGCTACGTACTGGGCTCTTAGATCAACGTTTACGAGCACTCTATCTTCTACAACGGACGCAATATGTAAATGCATAATTGGCGCCGCGTGTGCACCACTTGGCACAGACACTTCCTATTCGCCATTCATGGGCCGCCGCATGCTAGCGGCATTGGGTTCATTTGCTTGCCACGGATTGCTTTTCAAGATAAGGTACGAGACCCTCACCCTCCCGCCCTCCCTCGGTGCAGTGGTGGTTTGTGTTTGTATCATGTGCCTGACACAGCGATAGCCCTTTTCATTGGCTCTCGCACGGCGTTGTAGCGCCTTTGTCATACGCGCCGTACCAGCCTATTGCGAGGCCCTTGCGCCACTCTTCTGTGTCTGCACCTATTCCCAGTTTCGGACTCAAGCTGCCCTCCTTTTACTTCCGCCATTTTTTCCTCGAACTAAGCTACGTCCGTACTGTGATAATGCCAACGCACTTTGACATCCACGAAGGCTATCTGTGGGTTTCTTCAGCAACACAGGCCACCAAATGTGGTTCAGGGGAAGCATCCCCACGTCGACTGGCGTGCCGTTTGGTGATCGGTGTGCGCTCCTTAACTACACACTGGCGTCCAGTCTGCATCGTACCTTACTGTCAGTTGGGAAGGAAGTATGCCGGTCTCGCCTGCACTTGATTCACCTCGCAGACGCTCCGATGTATGTCGCCTGTGATGTTTTGTGCAGATCTGGAAGAGATGTCTGGTTATTGGTGCGACAGAAGTTGTCCCTAATTATCCGTAAGACTACTTATCAGATACTTACTCAACTGCTCCTCTTTCCGGACGCGGGATACTTCCAGCAAGCGAAAACGAAATCCGTGAAGTGGACTTTTGGACACGTAGCTCACTACTTGTTTGCTCATGGCGAGAAAAGTGTCCTTGATTACGGCAGTTCCATAGTGAACGACATTGTGCAATTGTCCCCAGCCCAAAATACAGACGATTTTTCTCCAATTTCCTTTGCAGTGTCTTCCCTAACCCACCCCAGAGCTGGGGTGTTCCTGTCATGAAGAGTGATTCCCACCTCTTCCACTCTTAGAACCGATATATTCTCTGGTCATCGGAATATTCTTCTTGGAAAAACTATACGTCGATAGTCTCCATGAGCCTGACGTCTTGTCGCGCCCTCCTCCTCGCGACGCAGGTTTCCCGCTATTCTCAGTGGTATTACAGTAACTTAAAAAAAAGAAAAAGGAAATAAATAAATGAATCATTGATGTTCATTGCACCTCTACTCCACGTTCCCTACGCTCTCCTTGGTTCCTGGAGGGTCGGAACGGGACGTGGTGCCCCGAACACGGGTTGCGACTCCTGCCCACTTTGCCCCCGTCCCGCCCTTTGATGCTGAGTTCGAATCCAGATCACGTACACATTTCACTCGTCACCGCTGATTCCGCGTAAAGACCCGATGCAGCTGACATGAATAGTTCCTTTCCTTTCTCCCCCTCCACCTTCAGTTTACATAAAACATAACCAATTCTCAGAAAGCATGCTGAACGGGGTACGGTAAACTATCACAGTCGGTTTGATACATAACTAATATAAATTCGAATGCATCTAAACAGGACAGCTCAAAGCCATTACATACAAATATTGCTACACAAATTATAGTTACAGTTAAAGGTTATTCAGCAGTATGTACCAGTAGCAGCTTAGTATTTCCGCATAGCGTCACATACAATAATTCAGATATAACGATTAACCTATTAAACAAAAAAATTCCCACCACTACAAAACGAAACAAGAAATAGTAGTGGTAGGATGCGTAAGTTCCTGAGCCAATTTTTTGCATATTGAAGCGCAAGGGAAGAACTTCACTTTCAGTACGCTCTCTTCAAAAATATCTTGTAAATCTGGTGCAACATCAAGACCTGCAGTGTCCTCCACATTTCGAAATGAAAGGTCTATTAAAACACGTAACGTTACAATTAACGCCGATACCGAAGAGACAGTATTTTGTTTCTCACACACAGCACGCATTAAAAAGATAATTTATGTCTAAACCAACGATAAGTCCATTAGAAATTGGTAAAATCCCGCGTCTGTGAAAACAACTGGTTCGTTTATAAAATAACTGTTTCGACTACCGACACAACTTCCTCTTTGCTAATATTTTGCACGGAACTTGCAAGTGCGCATTTGAAATCGGAATCAGTTCCAGAAACACGTAGTGTAAAATGTAAATAAAGGAAAATCGTTATTTCATGAGTTCTTTCATAAAGAAACCGAATGAGAATTTGACCAAATAGCATTTTTCCAATGATTTACATATCTGAAGAAACAAACATTGCTGCCCGAAATTGAATTCCTCAAGTTTTTCGAGCGCACTGTGGCATTGTCACTTGTATTTTTGGGGGAAAATGTGTATTTCAACGGCAGAAATAGCGATATACACTTGTGACTGAGATAAATTTCTTCTGCTAGACGTTCTGCGTATCAGCTTCGAGTGATTATGTGTACGCAGAAAAGTCATTTTATTGGTGACATGGTAACGGATTCAGACAGCTGAAAACCAACAGCAGAATCCATGGTAACGCGTAACAGTAACAAAGTCCATTCCACTGAGGCAGCCCAGAGGTATAACACACGGGTCAAAATGGACAGAAAAAGTACTTGTGAGTGCAAATCAGAATCTCATGCGATTTCAAAGCCAAAAAGTAAGTCCACCCAATCCATCAAAAAGTGTCGGTCTCAAAAGGATGCAAAAGTCACCGAGAACAATCAACTGCGGAAGAAACCATTAGAGGACGGCAAGACGAAGGCATCAGGGGGAGCTGCAGACAAGACGGACGTTGCTGAGGACCAGGTACGCCACCGTCTAGCACACTGTTTGGCCGTAGGCTCGTGGGGGTGGGCTGCGGGGTTGCAGCAGAGTAAAATATTCGTCATAATATTTAAAGGCGTAATATAACGTTCGGAGTCTACGAGCAGGCTTGTGATCTTCAGTACAAACACTGGCTGGATGCACCTCTTCACGCTAGTCTCTCTTACGGAGTTTTTTCAAATTTGCGTAACTACTGCAGCCTATATCCACTTGAAGCCACTTACTGTCCACACATCTTTTCCTTCAAATGGTTCAAATGGCTCTGAGCACTATGGGACTCAACATCTTAGGTCATAAGTCCCCTAGAACTTAGAACTACTTAAATCTAACTAACCTAAGGACATCACACACACACATGCCCGAGGCAGGATTCGAACCTGCGACCGTAGCAGTCCCGCGGTTCCGGACTGCAGCGCCAGAACCGCTAGACCACCGCGGCCGGCCAACTTTTCCTTCCCGAATCTATTTTTCCTTGGGTCCTCAGAATTGTCCTATCAACCGACCTTGTGTTTTAGCTAAGACTTGCCACAAATTTCTTTTCTCTCTGTTTCGATTCCGCAGCACTTCATTACTTACCCGATCTACCCATCTAGTCTTCAGCATTATTACTTAGCGCCACATTTCAGAAGCTTGGCTAAACTTAAATATTACTATGGAACAAAGGAGAATTAACAGCGTTAGCTGGGGGCTGTAGTAGCACTACTTACATGCAGACCGGCAAAAGTAGCGCCACTTTCGGTAAGTGCAGGAACTTGCAGAATTGATCTAGCTGCGATGCGTTGATCTGTAGTGTAGCCTGATGTCGACATTAGGTTGAACTGTGACAGTTTGGTTGTTAAATGGCGAAGCCAACGAATGTGAGTAGAAGCAAAATGTAACTGTGGTCGATTGATCTGTAGCGTAGTCCGAGGTCTAGACTGGGTTAGGATGTGACAGTTTGGCCGTGAATTAGCAAAGCCAACGAATGTGACTGGAAAAAAACTAGCTGTGGCGACAAACTGATCTGTAGCGTAGCCCAAGGTGTGAAGCAGGCTAGGTACCTAATACTTGTTTCAGAAATAAATAAACTGTGCTTCAGTTAAGTGAATTTTATCAGTCTAGTACTAACAGATCCCTGTAAGCACAGGGTCGGCTCAGAAACGCGGTAAAAATTCGGTATCCGTCTTCGTATCTGGGTGTAGTCGCCACCCATTTCATTCGTCCGAGTTCCGAAAATAAACATTAAAATTAATAGGTGGCGTTACAGCTTCTACAAGCTTCCTGGACTCGGGTAGGCGCGCCGACCCCGGATCGAATCCGCCCGCCGGATTAACGATGAGGGCCAGTGTGCCAGCCAGCCTGGATGTGGTTTTTAGGCGATTTTCCACATCCCTCTAGATGAATACCGGGCTGGTCTCCACGTCCCGCCTCAGTTACACGACACACAGACATTTGAAACACATCCGCGCACTTTTCCATGATTTCAACTGGACGCAGCAGATGGGGTAGTCTGATTCCGTCCTTGGGTGGCGGCAGGAACGGCATCCGGCCACCCCTTCACATTAACATGCCAACCCCGAATTAACCACGCCAACCCCACGCACAATGCGGGACAAAGGCGCAAGCGATAAAATAGAATAGTTACCAGCTTCTACAACCAAGGTTCCTGCCAAGTTATCCATCGCTGGGATAAAATGTTTCGCATTGAAGTGTGAATAAGCACTGTAGGAAATTTGTTTCCAATCCTTTTACTTGAACGAAAACACTGGTTACTAGTTCGGTACAGATTGAGAGTTCGGTGCACAATACAATCTTCTGGCTGGTTACAATTATCCAATGAATGAGCACTGAGATACATTGTTAAATCTGGAAATAAAGCCCAAGTCAGTCTTATTGCTATGAGAAATCGAGTCAAACAACAAACATAACCCACGTTCGCAACCTAGCTTGTCAACAAGAAGGTAGTCAGCGCATCTATGCAAGCACTAAATGTCTAAAACTGTCGCGACTGTCTGTCTCTTCGAACACGCCTCCCCAGAACTATTAGACGAATTATCATGGAATTTTTGAAGGTAATTTGAGCATCGCTTGGAGCGCCGTATAGATTTTATTTCATCAAAATTCGATCACTGAGCAAAAAGATATCAAGACTGAAGTTCACCTAAAATCGCTGTAGTTGTTCAAATGGTTCAAATGGCTCTGAGCAATATGGGACTTAACATCTATGGTCATCAGTCCCCTATAACTTAGAACTACTTAAACCTAACTAACCTAAGGACAGCACACAACACCCAGCCATCACGAGGCAGAGAAAATCCCCGACCCCGCCGGGAATCGAACCCGGGAAACCGGGCGTGGGAAGCGAGAACGCTACCGCACGACCACGAGATGCGGGCGCTGTAGTTGTCTGTTTGTCTGTTTGAACACGGTAATCTCTTTCGTAGGGTTTTCACAGGTAACTTAAGCATGACTTGGGACACCTTGTAGGCTTTATTTCACCAAATGCTCATCACGGAAAAGAAAAGATACCGGTAACATAACTGAAAGTTTACCCGTACTATTATTACAAATGCGAAAATAACTTTGTGTCTTACGTTCTCTTGACTAAGCCGCTGAACCGATTTCGACAAAATTTAGTATGGAGACAGCTTGACCGCTGAGGAAGGACATAGGCGACATTCGAAAAATTTGAAGAATATTACACGAATTTTGGAAAATTATTTACCCTTTGAAAGAGTTATTTGTATTGTATTGTATTAATATGGGGACCTAGAAACGACAGATAGGCTTCGTCCCGCCGTAGCCCTCAGTGGCTCATAACCCCACAACAGGGCGCAGCAGCTCACCCGCCCCACCGCCGCCCCATACAGAACCAAGGGTTTTTGTGCGGTTCGGCCCCCAATGGAACCCCCACCCCCCCCGGGACGTCTCATACCAGACGAGTGCAAACCCAAATTGAACAGTTCTCGGATATCCGACCGGGTAGCGTCGCAATTTCTCCACAATATTTCGGCAGACGTACACGCTTACCATCTTCAGGTGGTTCCTGACGAATGCTGTGCTGTTCCTCTCGGCGCCCTATATATACTAGCCGTTACCCCTCCACCGTTCCTCTCCTGGTGTCTTCGGTGCGGCCGGCACGGCGGCTACTGGGGGTGGTGGGGTCTGCAGTCTCTCTGTTGCCACCGTCGTGGGCGGTCCTCGATCTCTGGGACCGCATCTTTCTCTCCAGGCTGAGTGCAGGGTTCCAAGCCTGACTATGTTGAAGGCCGCTGTATTTATTAATTAGATCATCCTATTGACGGATTTCATGGCCTCTTTAGTTAACGCAGTCCCAGAAGTAGGAGGATTGACAGAGTATTTTTGTTTTTTCATAGTCCATAGTATGGCCAGTCTTTATACAATGGTCAACCACGGCTGATTTAGTGGCCTGGCGTAATTCGGTATGGCGCTTGTGTTCGCGGCACCTCTCTTCTACAGTGCGGACTGTCTCAACAATGTATAACTTTCCGCACTGATGGGGAATTTGATAAACGCCTGGTTTTCGAAGGCCTAGGTCATTTTTCACTGAACCCAGTAGAGTCAAGGTTGAACATACAGATGGCGTCGCCATGGGATGCCCGCTTTCACCGGTTGTAGCCAACTTTTTTTATGGAGAATTACGAGAAGAAGGCACTAGAAGAAGCCAAACAAAAACCAACTTGTTTCTTCCGCTAAGTGGATGACACGTTCGTTGTTTGGCCACATGGACGGAACAGCTTAAATGAATTTCTCGAACACCTCATCTCGCTGCACTCCAACATACAGTTCACGATGGAGGTGGAGCAGGATGGTGCCCTACCGTTTCTTGACGTCCTGGTGAAACGGAAACCTGACGGCAAGCTGGGACACAGTGTATACAGAAAACCTACACACACCGATTTGTACCAAAATGCCTTCAGTTGCCCCCACAACTCCCAGCATGAAGACGTTTTGCACACACTTGTTCACAGAGTACGACCGATCTGCGATCAGGAGAGCCTTCCGGCAGATCTGCAGCACCTCGAGACAACATTTCGGAAATATGGGTACAACCAGAAGCAAATAAGACACGCACTCAGACAGACCGCGCCAAGAGAACAAGGAGAAGAAACAGAAGACACAGGTCATTGGCGTGCATTCTGTTTGTCGGAAACACCTCAAGAAGAATCGGTAGACTCCTGGGGAAACTCAATGTAAAATGTGTATTCAGACCCCCAGCAAAAACCTTGACTCTTCTGGGTTCAGTGAAAGATGACCTACGACTTCGAAAACCAGGCGTTTATCAAATTCCCTGTCAGTGCGGAAAATCATACATTGGGGAGACAGTCCGCACTGTAGAAGAGAGGTGCCGCGAACACAAGCCCCATACCGAATTACGCCAGGCCACTAAATCAGCCGTGGCTGACCATTGTATAAAGACTGGCCATACTATGGTCTATGAAAAAACAAAAATACTCTGTCAATCCAAGCCGGCCGGTGTGGCCGTGCGATTCTAGGCGCTTCAGTCTGGAACCGCGTGACCGCTACGGTCGCAGGTTCGAATCCTATCTCGGGTATGGATGTGTGTGATGTCCTTAGATTAGTTAGGTTTAAGTAGTTCTAAGTTCTAGGGGACTGATGACCTCAGAAGTTAAGTCCCATAGTACTCAGAGCCATTTGAACCATTTTTCTGTCAATCCTCCTACTTCTGGGACTGCGTTACTAAAGAGGCCATCGAAATCCGACTACAGCAAGATCTAATTAATAAAGACAGCGGCCTTCAACATAGTCAGGCTTGGAACCCTGCACTCAGCCTGGAGAGAAAGACGCGGTCCCAGAGATCGAGGACCGCCCCCGACGGTGGCAACAGGGAGACTGCAGACCCTAGTTCAGACCCAGGCGCCGCTTCCCCCACCACCTCCAGTAGCCGCCGCGCCGGCCGCACCGAAGACACCAGGAGAGGAACGGTGGACGGGTAACGGCTAGTAGATATAGGGCGTCGAGAGGAACACCAGAGCATTCGTCAGGAACCACCTGAAGATGGCAGCGTGTACGTCTGCCGAAATATTGTGGAGAAATTACGACGCTACCCGGTCGGATGCTCGAGAGATGTTCAAATTGGAAATACTCCGGGGAAACTTCAGATCGCAACCCCAAATGTTAGCTTGGTAGAGAATTTGTGGTGTACGCGTACGTGGAAACGGTGTTTGCGCAGCAATCGCCAACACAGTGTAACTGAGGAGGAATAAGGGGAACCAGCCCGCATTCGCCGATGTAGATGGACAACCGCCTTAAAAACCATCCACAGACTGGCCGACACACCGGACTTCGACACTAATCCGCCGGGAGGATTCGTGCCGGGAACCGGCACGTCTTCCCGCTCGGGAAGCAACTCGATAGACCGCGCGGCTAGCCGGGCGGTTAAGAGTTATTTACTCTTTGACTTTTGACCTTTATCATATTTGTGAAAATGCTTTAACTGACTGATTCAGTCAGTAATCTATACTTCCATTCTGTTTGTTGGATAATGTGCACTGTGTATAATGCACAGCTACTGCAGTAGCACGATGCACAGACGTACGCTCCTGCTCATGCTCCTTTGTACGCACTGTTCGGCAGCGACACTGCATTTCCCGGTGTATCGTGCGTTGGGACAGCTAGGGAGGTGAAGAGTGGGTACGCACATCACGAGTTATGCTTTACCGAACAGACAAACACAGGACGGCAGCTGATGTTATTGCACGAACGTCTCGTTGACATCGGGTATTCCGCCGGTGGTTCGCGTCTTCCCAACACGACTCTGTAAGTCGACGTCTTTATCAAGTGTTCCCTGAGACAGTGTCAGGGAATACCTGATGAAGACGTCGACTTACGGCCTCGAAATACGTTGTTGGGTGGAAGCGGACGACCGTCAGAACACCCGAACTCAACGAGATTAAAACGAATCGCCCAGAAAGCCTAAGAGATTACAGTAGTTTACTTACTAGCCGTCACTCATCACAGCAAAACTACTGATATGCAAGCGCAGCTGTCAGGAACAGTTAGAGCATTGCAAGTACAGGGTGTTTCAAAAATGACCGGTATATTTGAAACGGCAATAAAAACTAAACGAGCAGAGATAGAAATACACCGTTTGTTGCAATATGCTTGGGACAACAGTACATTTTCAGGCAGACGAACATTCGAAATAACAGTAGTTACAATTTTCAACAACAGATGGCGCTGCGGTCTGGGAAACTCTATAGTACGATATTTTCCACATATCCACCATGCGTAGCAATAATATGGCGTAGTCTCTGAATGAAATTACCCGAAACCTTTGACAACGTGTCTGGCGGAATGGCTTCACATGCAGATGAGATGTACTGCTTCAGCTGTTCAATTGTTTCTGGATTCTGGCGGTACACCTGGTCGTTCAAGTGTCCCCACAGAAAGAAGTCACAGGGGTTCATGTCTGGCGAATAGGGAGGCCAATCCACGCCGCCTCCTGTATGTTTCGGATAGCCCAAAGCAATCACACGATCATCGAAATATTCATTCAGGAAATTAAAGACGTCGTCCGTGCGATGTGGCCGGGCACCATCTTGCATAGACCACGAGGTGTTCGCAGTGTCGTCTAAGGCAGTTTGTACCGCCACAAATTCACGAAGAATGTCCAGATAGCGTAATGCAGTAATCGTTTCGGATCTGAAAAATGGGCCAATGATTCCTTTGGAAGAAATGGCGGCCCAGACCAGTACTTTTTGAGGATGCATGGACGATGGGACTGCAACATGGGGCTTTTCGGTTCCTCATATGCGCCAGTTCTGTTTATTGACGAAGCCGTCCAGGTAAAAATAAGCTTCGTCAGTAAACCAAATGCTGCCCACATGCATATCGCCGTCATCAATCCTGTGCACTATATCGTTAGCGAATGTCTCTCGTGCAGCAATGGTAGCAGCACTGAGGGGCTGCCGCGTTTGGATTTTGTATGGATAGAGGTGTAAACTCTGGCGCATGAGACGATACGTGGACGTTGGCGTCATTTGGACCGCAGCTGCAACACGGCGAACGGAAACCCGAGACCGCTGTTGGATCACCTGCTCCACTAGCTGCGCGTTGCCCTCTGTGGTTGCCGTACGCGGTCGCTCTACCTTTCCAGCACGTTCATCCGTCACGTTCCCAGTCCGTTGAAATTTTTCAAACAGATCCTTTATTGTATCGCTTTTCGGTCCTTTCGTTACATTAAACCTCCGTTGAAAACTTCGTCTTGTTGCAACAACACTGTGTTCTAGGCGGTGGAATTCCAACACCAGAAAAATCCTCTGTTCTAAGGAATAAACCATGTTGTCTACAGCACACTTGCACGTTGTGAACAGCACACGCTTACAGCAGAAAGACGACGTACAGAATGGCGTACACACCGACTGCGTTGTCTTCTATATCTTTCACATCACTTGCAGCGCCATCTGTTGTTGAAAATTGTAACTACTGTAATTTCGAAAGTTTGTCCGCCTGAAAATGTACTGTTGTCCCAAGTATATTGCAACAAACGGTGTATTTCTATCGCTGCTCGTTTAGTTTTTATTGCCGTTTCAAATTTACCAGTCATTTTTGAAACACCCTGTATGTAGACTGGGTTACTGTCACGGTGCGGGCAGCTTTATTCCGCACCAGAGACAAAAGGATCACGCCCCGTAAAGTGACGCGGCGGTTTTGTCACTGGTCTGCTGTGGTGTGCTCGGCTGCTTGCTGCGAGTATTTGGCGCCGCCGGTTCTGTGAGTCTCATTCTCTGAGTCGGTGGTCACAGCACACGCCATCACAGTGTTTAATGGAACCCGTTTGATTTTATTCGGATTCATAATTGAAACGTCACGCTTAGCCCTCAGACGTGAGAAACAGTAGTGCACCTTGTGGTGGTCGATTCGTGATTTCTCTTCTACTCTTCGCATTACAAATTGAGCAATGCCATCGCTGTGCTGTTGTCATGCCCATGACAGACGGCGACGGCGAGGGCGGAAGGACGTCTGGCCGAGGTGGAGGCGCAGCTGCAGGCGCTGCAGGAGAGCTACCGCCAGAAACAGTGGCGCCACTTCCGGTACCTGCTGCCCGGCGCGGCCGCCGCAGCCGGTCTGGGCCCGGAGTCCGACCTAGCAGCCGCCGCCATCGTCTCTCTGAGGGACCAGGTGGACGCCCTCCAGCACACGCTCCAGGTACGCAGCACACGCCACTCCGGATTCTGTGTTCAGGACAATTCAAAATCAATTCAGTGCACAGCGATACGGCGATAACATTTACAGAGAACGTACTAGGTTGGTGCATAAGTGCGTAGCGTTTTTCTTTTGCACGTTGGCATTCCGGTCGATGTGAGTTCATTTATCGATTGGCATTTTTTATTTATGGCAACGGCCTTGCCGCAATGGTTACACCAGTTCCCGTCAGATCACCGAATTTAAGTGCTGTCGGACTGGCCTAGCACTTGGATGAGTGACCACCCGGTCTGCGAGCGCTTTTGGCAAGCGGGGTGCACTCAGCCTTTGTGAGACAAACGGAGGAGCTACTTGACTGAGAAGTAGCGGCTCCGGTCTCATAAACTGGCATAACGGCAGGAAGAGAAGTGTGCTGACCACATGCCACACCATATCCGCATCCAATGACGCCTGTGGGTTGAGGATGACACGGCGGCCGGTCGCTACCTTTGGACTTTCATGACCTGGGACGGAGTTCAGTTTAGTTTTTTATTTATAGTTCGCTGTTGCTATTTGTGTTTACACGTTGTCGTAGTACGAGTTCTCCCTCGGACATGGGTGTGTGTGTTCTTAATAGCGTAAGTTAGTTTAAGTCACACTACTGGCCATTAAAATTGCTACACCAAGAACAAGTGCACATGATAAACGGGTATTCATTGGACAAATATATTATACTAGAACTGACATGTGATTACATTTTCACGCAATTTGGGTGCATAGATCCTGAGAAATCAGTAATAACGGCCTTGATACGCCTGGGCATTGAGTCAAACAGAGCTTGGATGGCGTGTACAGGTACAGCTGCCCATGCAGCTTCAACACGATACCACAGTTCATCGAGAGTAGTGACTAGCGTATTGTGACGAGCCAGTTGCTCGGCCGCCATTGACCAGTTGTTTTCAATTGGTGAGAGATCTGGAGAATGTGCTAGCCAGGACAGCAGTCGAACATTTTCTGTATCCAGAAAGGCCCATACAGGACCTGCAACATGCGGTCGTGCATTATCCTGCTAAAATGTAGGGTTTCGCAGGGATCGAATGAAGGGTAGAGCTATGGGTCGTAACACATCTAAAATGTAACTTCCACTGTTCAAAGTGCCGTCAATGCGAACAAAAGGTGTAACCAATGACACCCCATACCACCACGCCGGGTGATACGCCAGTATGGCCATGACGAATAAACGCTTCCAATGTGCGATCACCGCCATGTCGCCAAACACGGATGCGACCATCATGATGCTGTAAACAGAACCTGGATTCATCCGAAAAAACGACGTTTTGCCATTCGTGCACCCAAGATTGTCGTTGAGTACACCGTCGCAGGCTCTCCTATCTGTGAGGCAGCGTCAAGGGTAACCGCAGCCATGGTCCCCGAGCTGATAGTCCATGCTGCTGCAAACGTCGTCGAATTGTTCGTGCAGATGGTTGTTGTCTTGCAAACGTCCCCATCTGTTGACTCAGGGATCGAAACGTGGCTACACGACCCGTTACAGCCACGCGGATAAGATGCCTATTACCTCGACTGCTAGTGATACGAGGCCTTTTGGATCCAGCACGGCGTTCCGTATTACCCTTCTGAACCCACCTAATCCATATTCTGCTAACAGTCATAGGATCTCGACCAACGCGAGCAGATATGTCACGGTACGATAAACCGCAATCGCGATAGATTACAATCCGACCTTTATCAAAGTCGAAAACGTGATGGTACGCATTTCTATTCCTTACACGAGCCATCGCAACAACGTTTCACCAGGCAACGCCGGTCAACTGCTGTTTGTGTATGAGAAATCGGTTGGAAACTTTCCTCATGTCAGCACGTTGTAGGTGTCGCCATCGGCTCCAACCTTGTGTGAATGCTCTGAAAAGTTAATAATTTGCATATCACAGCATCTTCTTCCTGTCGGTTAAATTTCGCGTCTGTAGCACGTCATCTTCGTGGTGTAGCAATTTTAATGGCCAGTAGTGTAGATCAAGTAGTGTGTAGGCTTAGGGACCGATGACCTCAGCAGTTTGGTTCCATAAGAACTTACCACCAATCTTTTTTGGGGGTTGCGAGTGGAGCTGTGGATGCTAGAAAATGGAGGGCCAAGAGGAGAAATCGGAACATTTCCGTCGTATTCTTTGTTTGAGTTCAGAAGAAGAATGACAGCAGTGCAGGCAGCCAGAAACATTTGTACTTTGTATCGGTATAATGCCATTGGCCTGAGTTGGTCAGAGCAATGCAAGAAAATGGTTTTCTCGTCTTTAGGAGAATCGTTTTAACATTTGTGACTCTTCATGTTCAGGAAGACTTTCTGGGTTTTGTGAAGATCATTTAAGTGCATTAATCCACAATGACCCACGTCAGTGCACTCGAGAATTGTCAAATGTGATCATTCCACCATCGTGCGACATTTCCAAGCAATGGGAGAGGTTAAGAAATCGGATATATGGATATTGCATGCTCTGAGCCAAAATGACACAAATCAGCTTGATGGCCATATGTGCAACTCTGCTCGCTCGTCATAGCTTGCATCGAGAACAACGGCGACCATTCCTATCCTGTATCCTCACTGGTGACGAGAAATGGTATATTTATGCTAACATAAGGAAAAGAAACGAATGCTTGAGCCCAAACATAGCAGCAACTTCCCGTATAAAAACCTGCGCGCATCTGGTCGAACAGTGAAGGTATGGTGTACTACGAACTACTTCCCTGAGGTATAACCGACACTGTTGACATTTATTGTCAACAACTGAGACTTCTTGCAGACGCAGTCCAAGAACAGCAACCAGGAAGACTGGGTGAAGCGATGTTACTCCACGATATTCTCGTCCGCATACTGCGAGCTCACAAAAGTCATTCAGCACCCACCATGTTCCACTCATCTTGCGCCCTCAAAGTTGCACCCTGTCGAACAGCCTTCCTTTCCGGATGAAAATGCGGTCCTAACATGGCTGGATGAGTTCTTCGCATCAAAATCGAATGATTTCTACAGTCGCGGAGTCGAAAAGTTATCCCAGCCTTGGCAGAGAGTTGTAAATAGTGAAGGAGAATATACTATTGACGAATAACGTCTCTGCTATTTGTGTCTAAACAAATGGCTCTGAGCACTATGGGACTTAACTGCTAAGGTCATCAGTCCCCTAGAACTTAGAACTACTTAAACCTAACTAACCTAAGGACAACACACACATCCATGCCCGAGGTAGGATTCGAACCTGCGACCGTAGCGGTCGCGCGGCTTCAGACTGTAGCGCCTAGAACCATTCGGCCACTCCGGCCGGCTATTTGTGTCTGTTGTAGTCATTAAATTTATGGAAAGACGCTACGAACTTGTGCACCAACCTAATAAAAGAAACTTCAATATTTCATTACTGAGCTGTTTCGACAAACATTAACTGGAAATAGTTGAGCAATGACTAACACCACACCGTGACATGGACACCACAGATTACATATTTCAGCAAGATGGAGCATCACCACATTGGTGTCTGGAGGTTCACACATTTACAACTGACATCTTCCAAACCGTTAGATCGGTTATATTAAACATTACGGTGCTGAGTTCCGCTCTTTTGGATCTGATACCCACACTCCAACGGATTTCTTTATAACTACATATACAGTTAAGAGCAAAAGAAACTGGTACACCTTCCTAATATCGTGTAGGGCCCCCGCGAGCACGCAGAAGTGCCGCAACAAGACGTGGCATGGACTCGTCTAACGTCTGAAGTAGTGCTGGAGGGAACTGACACCATGAATCCTGCAGGGATGTCCATAAATCCGTAAGAGTACGAGGGGGTGGAGACCTCTTCTGAACAGCACAGTCCAAGGCATCCCAGATATGCTCAATAATATTCATGTCTTGGGTATTTGGCAGCCAGCGGAAGTGCTTAAACTCAGAAGAGCCACCCTGTAGCAATTCTGGACTTGAGGGATGTCACATTGTGCTGCTGGAATTGTGTAAGTCCGTTGGAATGCACAATGGACATGAATGGATGTAGGTGATCAGACAGGATGCTTACGTACGTGTCACCTGTCCGAGTCGTATCTAGACGTACCAGGGGTCCTATATCACTCCAACTGCACAAGCCCCACACACCTACAGAGCCTCCACCAGCTTGAACAGTCACCTGCTGACATGCAGGGTCCATGGATTCAAGAGGTTGTCTTCATAAACGTACACGTCGATCCGCTTGTTACAATTTGAAATGAGACTCATCCTACCAGGCAAAATGTCTCCAGTCATCAACAGGCGAGGCGTAAAGCTTTGTGCCGTGCATTCATGAAGGGTACACGAGTGGACCTTCGGCTCCGAAAGCCCATATCGAAGCTGTTTCGTTGAATGGTTCGCACGCTGACACTTGTTGATGGTCCAGCATTGAAATCTGCAGCAATTTGCGTAAGGGTTGCACTTCTGTCACGTTTTCAGTTCTCTTCAGTTGTTGTTGGTCCCGTTCTTGCAGGATCTTTTAACTTTCGCATTGATGCTAGAGATATGATGTTTCATCGAATTCCTGATGTTCACGGTACACTCGCGAAGTGGTCATATGGTAAAATCCCCACTTCATCGCTACCTTGGAGATGCTGTGCTCATGCACCAACTGAAGCACCACATTGAAACTCATGATAACCTTCCATTGTAGCAGCAGTAGCCGATTTAAAAACTGCGGCAGACACTGGTTGTCGCATATAGGCGTTGCCGACCACAGCGCCGTATTCTGCCTGTTTACATATCTTTGTATTTGAATACACATGGCTGTACCAGTTTCTTTGGCCCTTTAGTGTACATACATATGGCACAAACCACCGTACGGTGCACGACGGAGGATACCACATACCACTACTAGTCATTTACTTCCTTTTTTCACTCGAAAATACGGTCAGGAAAAAATTACAGTCTAAAAGCCTCCGTACGACCCCTAGTTTCTTGTATCTTCCCTCGTGGTCCTTACACGAAATGTACCTTGGCGGCAGTAACATCGATCTGCAGTCGATCTCGAATGCCTGTTCTCAAAATTTCCGCAATAGTGCCTCTTGCAAACAGTGTCGTCTTGTGAGGTAAGGGGAGAGTTGTGGCGCCCTGAAAATATTTTAATTTCGGAGTTGGCGAGGCCGCACAGGCTGCTCGGGAAGCCGGGGCTCGTCAGCAACCGCGTGGTGCCAAACATTAGCTGGAGCAAGAGGGGTAGCCCCAGTGCGTGGTCCAGGCCAACCATGTGGCTGGGAATTCCATGTTGACACTGTGTCGTGCAATGTCAGGAAGTCGTTTCTGAAAGTATTTGTATGGAGTGTAGCCATGTATGGAAGTGAAACATGGACAATTAAATAGTCTGGACAAGAAGAGAATAAAAGCTTTCGAAATGTGGTGCTACAGAAGAATGTTGAAGATTAGGTGGGTAGATCACATAACTAATGAGGAGGTATTGAATAGGATTGGGGAGAAGAGAAGTTTGTGGCACAACTTGACTAGAAGAAGGGATCGGTTGGTAGGACATGTCCTGAGGCATCAAGGGGTCACAAATTTAGCATTGGAGGGCAGCGTGGAGGGTAAAAATCGTAGAGGGAGACCAAGAGATGAATACACTAAGCAGATTCAGAAGGATGTAGGTGCAGTAGGTACTGGGAGATGAAGAAGCTTGCACGGGATAGAGTAGCATGGAGAGCTGCATCAAACCAGTCTCAGGACTGAAGAACACAACAACAACAACACTGTGTCGATGAACGGGCTTTGTGTCAATGAAGGAAATTTGTATGTCGGGAGTGCCAGAGATGGCGGACTTTGTGATACCATAATGGCAGACATTTCACAGTTCGAAACACCCCCGTTTAATTCCTTTATTGGGTTTTGTGTAATTTACCAAGCCGCCAAAGAGTTAATTATTATGATTATATGACCGTGTGCTTAATGGATGAAAGGCTATCGGTTTTTCTGCTGTGGTTTCGGGGGTATTTCAACCGAGTGCGGCTGTTTAGCAACTGAATAGTAGAATGATTGAAAGTTTGTCTATTATTAAGGAGCATAAAGGTTGCTGTGTACAAACTGTCTATTATTAAGGACCATAAAGGTTGCGATGTACAAACATATATATTTTCTACGAACACACAAATACTGAGGCAGTTGCTATCTTCGCCTTACACGTCTAATTACGGTTATATCTGTTTACTGGTTACTGATTTTCAGTACTTCGTCACACGCAGTGCTGATGGTTAACATTCACAACAATCCTCACTGCAATCCATGGTTGTTGCTGGCCGACGCGGTTGACGCGAAACACGTAATTCGGCACTTGCCACTTTCTGTTTCATATCACTCGCGAATCGCTATTAGTGAGGGTCAACCCCACGACGATCAGGGGGACGTGCTCACTCGTCATACTCCAGGGAATTTTACCGCTTACAACTCACTCGACCACCATTCTTGCCTGTCTCTCCAGCACCACCGCTCGCTCGACACTCTCCAGTACTACTCCGCACTCAACACTAGTCTCACTGCCTCCTGCAGCGCTCGACAATCGACCCCTGTCTACTATCGACCTTGGCGTCGGATACTAGCATCTATGCTTACAAGTTCATGCATAAATTAATAATAGCCAGAGGAATCATGATACCTCAAAAAGAAATATGTACATTACTATTATGTGCATGACGATTCTGATGGTGTAATCAGATTTTCAATATCTTTATTATTTTAAAGTTTGTATCTGACTGTAAAATATACAAGTAACACCCAGCAAAGAATTTCCAAAATCTAAACGGTTCATCCGATTTTGTCGATCGACATGTCTTTAGAAAGCTATTAGTATAAACCCAAATTGTTATGAATTACAGGGATGTAACTTCAACAGTACATGAGTTATTGGAGGTCAAAGTGGTCAATTACTATTGATTGCGTCAGGCCATAAGTAATCCACAGTTACACAAAAAAACTGTAGCAGCATACTTATAAATATATCTATTCGTCTATATCTTTGCTTATATACGATATATACTATTCATGAAGAAATTGGTCAAATATTTATTGTGTTTTAGAAAGCACAGAGACATTAGGCTTCTGACGTACTTTTGTTTCTATTCCATTGATATGTTTATTTAATTTTTTTATGTATTTAATAATATGTGTTAGAGCGTGTTTATGGTCCAGCCATAGGAATATTTATTTAATTTCAAATTATTTAAATGTAAATCCAGTATTTCGTATGTGTTTCAATAGGTTTGTGTGTGTGTGTGTGTTGGCTTGGAGACATGGCGGGAGCGCTCTAGCCAAACACAGTGCTCGTTACTACGGTAGGCGACTACCGAAGTCAATGGAGATACTGTATGAGAGTGGGGTAGGAGCATCGGGTCGCACAGGACACGGGGGAGTACTGGACGGGAAGGCGCAATGGACGGTCGCAGGAAATACTTGGAGAGTGTTGAGCAGTTTGCGCGTGGTCTCGGGAGATAGAAATATATCGTAGTGCCGACTTGTGCACTTGTGAGATTCCCGTGGCTTCTGCAGTGAAGAAGTATACGTTTAGAAGTGAATATCTCGTGAGCTATGTTGTTGTTCATAACTAATTACGTGAAGTAGGAATCTATTGTTTCCCTGTTATTCAACTTATATTTTATTTAATTGCTGGACCATCGACACCAATAAGTGTTTTGTAGTAATAAAAGCATTCTTAAAGGTACTTCTGCTATCGTACTCATCATTTAAAGTCGTTAAACGAATTGCACCTGCACATTTTATTTAATTGCAATCTCTCATTTATAAATTTCTATGTTACATTCAAAATTTGCAATTGCCGAGTGATAGGACCCTTCGACCATTCGATTCATGTGTATATTCACATTTTATACTGCAGACTCAGCAGTATTTGGCCTGTAATGTGGCAACTACGTATCGAGCCCTTACACAACGAAACCAGCCAAAACTTTTAATATTTCAACTCTGAATCTGAGGGTACGTAGATGAGTGTCACATTTTTTTTTTTTTCCAAGCCCGTAGTTGGGGGCTCATCCAGGATTTGTATCCTACAAAGTGGTAATTCCTTTGCTCTCTGTCATTCAGCATACTAAGCGAAGTGTAAAAACCTTTGCAAAATCAGTAGAGATTTCTGTATAGTGAACCTCTCACAAAACACAGTGTGAGATCGATTTTTTTTCCGCAAGTAGGTTTCTGGAAATACTGAAGTTACGCAGTAATTTTCACAACTAACACATGCTATCAATAGAGGTCCTAATCTATTGAGCAGATTTTTTTAAATCAGATTTTTTTTAAAGCCCGCAGTCTTCCCTCCAGGGATTCCCAATTTCACTCCATGAAACATCTCCGTAATACTTGCGTTCTGATCGAATCTACAAGTAACAAATGTAGCAGCACGCCTATGAACTGGTTCAATGTCTTCCTTTAATGCGAACTGGTCGGGATTCCAAATATTCGAACACTACTCAAGAATGGGTCGCACTAGTATTGTATAAGCCGCCTCCTTTGCAGATGAGCTCCGCTTTCCCAAAATTCTCCCAATAACATGAAGTAGAGCATTAGCCTTCCTTTCTACCAACCTGACGTACTCATTGTATTTCACATCGCTTTGCAGCATTACGCCTAGATATTTAATCGATGTGACTGCGTCAATTTACTTTCAGGCTGCCCGTTTCAGCGATATAATATACCATCATCAGGCTCTCTATCGTTGATCGCGGCTGAATTTTCCATTGACAGACGTATGGATGTAGTATGTAAAAATAACCAATCTGTGCACCAGCTTATGCACATGCAACATTAGCACACGACAGCATCTCGATGTCTGATGATGGCGTATTATATTTCTGAAACCGGTAGCTTTTAAAATAAATGGAAAGCACTCTGTCTTCAGGCCACGAGTGGCCTACCAGGACCATACGACCGCCGTCTCATCCTCGGTGGAGGATACGGATAGGAGGGGAGTGGGGTCAGCACACCGCTCTCCCAGGCGTAAGATGGTATTCTTGACCGAATCCGCTACTATTCGGTCGAGTAGCTCCTCAATTGGCATCACGAGGCTGAGTGCACCCCGAAAAATGACGACAGCGCATGGCGGCCTGGATGGTTACCCCTCCAAGTGCCGACCACGCCCGACAGCGCTTAACTTCGGTGATCTCACGGGAACCGGTGTAACCACTGCGGCAAGGCCGTTACCTTTAAAAATAAGTGGTAGGTGAACCTGCAGCTGAGACTGTTCTCGATAGTTTTTTTACGGACAGATCGGCAGTTGTCCTACGATTCAGCAAAGCAGGAATGGATGCACCTAAGAAAGGTAACAATTGGTCATCAAGAATTTTCGAAAATCCTAGTTCACGTCCATAGTACTCTGAACGAGTGGTCCCAAGCCTTGGTAAGAGCAACAACGTCAAAACATCACAGAATCGGCCGGAATGGCACTCTTCACACAACGCCTCATTAGAACGTTGGTACAGTAGACGCCGTAAATCATTTGAAAAGACACAACATCGGGATTCGTAGGACCATATTACTCAACTCCAGTCAGCTAATACACAGTTGCTGTGTTATCTTGCCCACTGAAGACGCGATGCTTCATGCGCCGCTGTGAGAAATGGCCATTTTCAGGGTACCCGACTCAATATGTCCATTGCATGTACTTCCCTTCACAACGTTCCCTCGGAATATGGTTGATATGGACCTGCATTTGCTGACAGCCGCAGTCACTGTCGGGTTTGAAACCGATTCTCATTTTTTTTTTTTTTACGACCACTGTTCTTACGCAGTGTTACACATCTGTGAGTGGTACACCACTCCTTGTAGACACCTCAGGCTGTTCACGTCGTTACAGCAGCAAATTGGACAACTTCATTCACGGGTGGTCTTCGGCACATGTAGACATGATAACTCCTTTCAGTCATTCTGTCGCGTCTCCACGTCCACTCCTTTTACTGCGTGAATTCCGTAAAATGGACTGACACTTTCACTCCACTTCGCTGCCATGGCCTGCGTCAGTGGCGGAGGGCTGCATGACCACCTGCTGCCAGTTCTACAACAACTACAGCCTCTAAAGTGACCACTGTGTTCTTTTAACGGGGGGCTAATATCTTGTCCGATAAGCTCATTTTACGTCTCGCGTAGATGTGCAGGGTGTTTAGCACAGCGGTTCCAAACTTTGAGGAGAGGTAGAGAGAGAGAGAGAGAGAGAGAGAGAGTAAACCTAGCCGCCGGAAAATTACATAGCAAGGCATGGTCCTGGGGAGGTAGTGACGACACAAAACACAATAAAGGTAGGACACACGACCAGAGTGAGAAAACAGTTCATTATGCTTACGAGGAGAACGCACCAAGTGCGATATCCCGATTTCGCAGAAACTTCGCTCAGTGAAGAGGAGTCAAAGTAAGTGAACACGTGTCTTGACTTATCCGTAGACACTAGAACCTTTCTGGGAAAACAAGATCAACGTTTACGATGTAGTGTATGAGCTTGTTGGCGGGGGATTACTTCAGCCGAAATAGTGGCACAGTGACTGCTTCGCGGGCTCTCAATTATGCGCCCCGCGCTCGAAACTCGATTAATATTTTTATTTGTTTACCTTGTGTTCATTTACCTACTCAAGTTCGTAGAAGGTTACTACGCGAATGTTTCTTATCAATTTAGTGGATACGAGAGCGTCATATTAATTGTGAAATTCCACCTGGGTTTCACAGTAAGGGTTATTTATTTATTATATATGTGTTTATGATATTTGAAGGGGTCAAACACTTTTTAAATTTTCACATTCTTATATTAATTCTTATCTTACTTCTTATATTTCATTTTTATTTTTATTCTTCACAAAGACTTGGTGAATTCCCTTGGTTGACATCGAGCTTGGAAACATTCGGAACATGCAAATTCCGAACACATTTCTTCAGGCACATCTCACTCGGGACTGAAACGTCGTTAATACTGCTGATGATTTCACGCGTTGGAAATAATTTCGCGGCAAACCACGCATAATGGATCACTTTATCGAGAACTGGCGCTTGCAGCTGATTATGAATCGTGGTACACCACAAGAATTTCACCGAAAACAATTTCAAACAATTAACTTATTCATTTATTTTTTCAAAATTCATTCACCAGACTTACACTATGTGATCAAAACTATCCGGACACCCCAAAAACCGCCCGCGGTGGCCGAGGGGTCCTATACCCTTCAGTCCGGAGCCGCGCGACTGCTACGGTCGGAGGTTCGAATCCTGCCTCGGGCATGGATGTGTGTGATGTCCTTAAGTTAGTTAGGTTTAAGTAGTTCTAAGTTCTAGGCGACTGATGACCTGAGATGTTAAGTCCCATAGTGCTCAGAGCCGTTTGAACCATTTGAACACCCCCCAAAACATACGTTTTTCATATTAGGTGCATTGTGCTGCCACCTAATGCCAGGTACTCCATATCAGCGACCTCAGTAGTCTTTGGACATTGTGAGAGAGCAGAATGGGGCGCTCCGTGGAACTCATAGGCTTCGAACGTGGTCAGGTGACTGGGTGTCACTACTGACAAACGTCTGTACGCGAGATTTCCACACCCGTAAACATCCCTAGGTCTACTGTTTTCGATGTAACAGTGAAGTGGAAACGTGGAGGGCCACGTACAGCACAAAAGCGTACAGGCCGTCCTCGTCTATTGACTGACAGAGACTGCTAACCGTTAAACAGGGTCGTAATTTGTAATAGGCAGAGATCCATCCAGATCATCACACAGGAATTCCAGACTGCATCGGGATCCACTGCAAGTACTATGACAGGTAGGCGGGAGGTGAGACAACTTGGATTTCATGGTCGAGCGGCTGTGCTTAAGCCACACATCACGCCGGTAAATGACAAACGACGCCTCGCTTGGTGTACTGCGCGTAAACATTGGACAATTGAACAGTGGAAAAAAACGTTGTGTGGAGTTACGAATCACGGTACACAATGTTGTTATCCGATGGCAGGGTGTGGGTATGGCGAGTGTCCGGTGAACGTCATCTGTCATCGTGTGTAGTGGCAACAGTAAAATTTGGAGGTGGCTGTGTTATGGTGTGGTCGTGTTTTTCATGGAGGGGGCTTGCACTCCTCGTTTTTTTAGCGTGACACTATCACAGCACAGGTCTACATTGACGTTTTAACCACATGCTTGCTTCCCATTGTTGAAGAGGAATTCGGGGATGGTGAGTGCATCTTTCAACACGATCGAGCACCTGTTCATAATGCACGGCCTGTGACGGAGTGGTTACACGACAATAACATCCATGTATTGGACTGGCCGGCACAGAGTCCTGACCTGAACCCTATAGAACACCTTTGGGATGTTTTGGAACGCCGACTTCGTGCCAGGCCTCACCGACCGACATCGATATCTTTCCTCAGCGCAGCACTCCGTGAAGAATGGGCTGCCATTCCCCAAGAAACCTTCCGGCACCTTATTGAACGTATGCCTGCGAGAGTGGAAGCGCCATCAAGGCCAGTGGTGGGCCAACACCATATTGACTTCCAGCATTCCCGATGGGGGGCGCCACGAACTTGTAAGTCATTTGCAGCCAGGTGTCCGAATACTTTTGATCACATAGTGTACAGTTACTAGACGAATAAGGACATTATTTCAATATACATTGGAAACATGCGTGTAGTGATGTGTAACGTACATGGGTAGGTAAATGAAGAAGAAATTAAAATAATAATCGGCTTTCGAACAAGGAGGCGAAAATGTAAAGCCGTGACGCTAGTAACTGCGCCACAGCTTCAGTGAACTATTTACTCGCTAAAAGGCACATAAAGCACCTAAAAAACTTTGACCGTCGTTTTCTCGGAAGACGAGACATGTGTTGCCTACTTTGACCCCTCTTCCACTGAGCAATGTTTCTGAAAAATCGGGTTATAGCATTTGTCTTGTTCTCTTCGTCAGTACGGCTGAAGTGCTGGGAAGACTTTGGCTGGAATACGCGGTAGACGGCACTATGAACACCGCAACGTCAGATGAGGCGGCATATGCGTGATCGTTACGGTCGGCGCTCACTGTGAAGCTTCATTTCGCCGGCCGACGGAGCGGAAGTAGGATGGGACGTTACACGAACACGGAGCTCGCTGATATGCACGTAGCATGTGGGGCCGCTAATTGCACTGGGTGAGACACACAGCGGTTGTTTGCCCAACATTACGGCACGAGGCAAACTCCCTGTCTCACCTTCTTTGCACACTCGCGCAGGAGATTGTCCAAAAGGGGTTCTTTCAGCGACGGGAGACAACAACGTCAGCGGCCAGTAACAACTGTAGCCAACGAGGACACTGTGCTGGGGCTGGTACAGAACGTTCGCCGGTGCGAGTAAGCGGGCAATAGACAGTCATGTCGGAATTTCTCACAGCAGCATCAGGCGGATCCTCCATGATGGCTCCATTCACCAGTGCCAGACGCACCACGAAGACGAAGACGACTTTGCTCCAAGAGTGGCCTCTGCACAGTGGCATTCACCCGTGCAACCATTTTGTTCGCCGAAGGAGCGGTTTTCATGAGCGAGGGAATGTTCAACACATGTAACACCCATGTCTGGTCGGATGAGATCTCATACGCAACAAACATCCGCGCATCCTAAAGACGGTTTTCATTCAACGTGTGGGCCGGCATCATCGGGGACCACTTCGTCGCGCCGTACTTGTTACCCAAACTTTAACAAGTGCAGCCTATCTCATCTTTCTTCATCAAGTATTGCCGCAGCTATTGGACGAGGCATACGTACCCGCTGTGATCCGTTCTACCACATTGTTTCAGCATGACGGGCCTCACTTTACAGCCTTGATGTGTGTCGCCAGCTAAATGCACTCCGTCTTCAGGCCGCAAGTGGCCTATCGGGACCATCCGACCGCCGTGTCATCCTCAAGCTGAGGATGCGGATAGGAGGGGCGTGTGGTCAGCACACCGCTCTCCCGGTCGTTATGATGGTTTTCTTTGACCGGAGCCGCTACTATTCAGTCGAGTAGCTCCTAAATTGGCATCAGAGGCTGAGTGCACCCCGAAAAATGGCAACAGCGCATGGCGGCTGGATGGTCACACATCCAAGTTCCGGCCACGCCCGACAGCGCTTAACTTCGGTGCCTCCACTGTGGCAAAGCCGTTGCCCCACCTAAATGCAACGTATCACAAATATTGGATCAGACAGGGTGGTCCAGTACGTTGGCCTGCGAGGTCGCCAGGCCTCACTTGCCTTGACTACTTCCTATGGGGATACGTCAAGACACTGGTGTACGAAACTCCCATTAATAGTGCTAACGAAATTGTTGCACTCCTGGTGGCAGCTGCTGGGGTAGCCAAGGACGCCACCATTGTCGTCCAGAACATTAGATCTTCCATGCGCCAAGGATGTGAGGCCTGCATTACGGTCCAGGGTTGTAATTTCGAACACCTCCTTTGATGACAATCATTGACTGTTTTTGTTTTTATTTGTTGGTTTCCACTGTATTTACTTACGTACTGTTCGGCACTATAGTCCTTGTAGAACCTTGGCCTCCTTTGTCACTTGCCTCTCTTCTTCTGTATCCATAGCCTTCCTTCTCCAATTTCTGACTCCCACTGCTTTGAGATCCTCTTCCATATCTTCAAGCCACTTTTTCTTGGGTCTTCCTCTTCTCCTTCTGCCTTCGAGCATTCCTATAAACACTTTCTTAACACTTCGAATTTCTGGCATTCTTTTTAAATGTCCAGCCAATCAATATTATCGAACCTAGGTATTTAAACTTTTCTATACTTTGTTTTACCCACGTTAACTACCAGTCCAGGGGCGGCCGCTGTGGCCGAGAGTTTCTAGGCGCTTCAGTCTGGAACCGTGCGACCGCTACGGTCGCAGGTTCGAATCCTGCCTCGGAAGTGGATGTGTGTGATGTCCTTAGGTTTAAGTAGTTCTATGTTCTAGGGGACTGATGACCTCAGATGTTAAGTCCCATAGTGCTCAGAGCCATTTGAGCCATTTGAACTGTAAGATGGCAAGAACTATGCCCCTTACATGAAGTCATTAAAGATCACCTAACTCACGTTGAGCGAACAGTAGGGCTGAACAAAAATGACTGACAAGGCACAATGCATCTTGTAGAGGGTATAGTATGGACGTAATGGAATAATTAATGTTGGGTGATGGTTTTAAAGTAATTCATACGACATGAAAACTTTGTGGAAACGCATCGATTTACTGGAGGCTAGTTTATCCCAGGGAAGTACTCATTAACCATGGCCACCGGGGGAGCGGCTAAGGGAAGCGACAATAGGCAGCTTAGGGCGGCTCAAGCTCTGAGAAAGCGGTAACGGTGCACGACCTCCAGCCACCTTAAGATCAGTAACAGTGAGTGGGTGGTTGACCCCGACTCCATGCTAGTGTACTGGGAAACAGACGGAGAACTTGTACACCTGTTGATAAATGTCGGTCATCCTGTTTTCTGTGAAACATGCGAGAAAGCCGCGCAAAGCCACGGTGGAGCGGTCGACAGAGGTCAAAATATGCGTGTTCATGACTATAGCAACTTCACGCTGAATTCACGGTCCACAAGGTCTGAAGAAAATCAGGTGAAGAGCGACAGAATGAAATACGCCGGCCTCCAATGGGAATGTAAGACCAAGGAATTTGAAGTACTCTCCTAGGAGTCAGAATTCCGGAAAACTTGGTGTTTGTGCAGACGCTAACCTTGATGGGTGGCCTAGGAGGAGCAAAATAGAAGTTGAGAGGAAGGGAAATTTTGTGGGAATTTGTTCACTTCCCAGAGCAGGCATTGGTCAGCACTGGGAAGCGACGCATAATTAATGCGACTTGCGCTGCAATTGGCGTAAGTGATTTTGCTGGAGGGGAAACCGAGGCGAAGAGTGGACTGTGAGAAGTCTCCGTAGAGGTCTTCCGTTCCCAGCTTGCCTAGAGCGTAGACGTGGCGTTCTTTACTCAGCTTAGGACTTAGCAAATGGAACGATTGACCTTGGAGATAGAAAGTTTTGGTTCATCTATGCACTGAGCAAGATAGCTAGGAGTGAATAGACGAGCACAGCCTTGCAGCACCACGAGGTCAGCCGACGTCCACACAACAATGCCACTCCGCCACACTGTATTCGGTGATATAGCGCCCGCTCCGGCCACTGATTAATTTGTTGCATCACGTCGGCAAAGTTTCCACGAGGATTTCATGGGCCATGTATTGTAGAATTCTTCTCGCACTTTGCATTATGCCTGGGTCAGTCGATAGGAATTACTTTTGAGTTGTCACGCTTTACTCCACGCAAACGCAATTTATTACCACTGCCTGATAGGAGAGTCTTGTAATGTGATGATTGAAGGTCGGGAGTAAAAAAATAAATTTGTGCTAATCGACTGCATCTGTTTTCAATCAAGTAGTTGAAATTCCAAGTCACTTTCTTAATTAATTTTATGTTCAACATTTGCATCTGGTGTTCAATAGCTGAATATAACATCAATGTGCACCCCTTTTTTAATTAAAAGTGATCAATTCTGAATAAATTAATGTCAACACTGCCACCGCAGTTCAATCAGGAGTCACAGGGCCATATTACTTTTTTGCGTTACCCGATATTGCGGCAGTTTTGCACACTCTGTTGATCTGTCAGTCAATTAGTTGGGGTGAACACACGCAAAAACCAGCTAAGTGACAGGTGGGGTGTTACAGAACTACCAGTCCTTAACATCCACGCTGCTCCTTCCAATGTAGTAAAATTATCCTTCAAGGCTTTGATATTCCTTGCAATTAATGCTACATCATCAACGTATGTCCTACTTGGACCTGCTGGTTAAATATCGTTCCTCCTGGCTTTGTTGGCATTTGCCGAATTATCTTCTCTAGTGCAAAGTTACAGAGTAACACAGAGATCACGTCTCCCTGCAGCAGCCCACTCCACACATGGAACTCTCCCGACAACTCTTCCTTTATTCATACCTTGCATACTGTTGCCTTCATGGTCATTTGGATCAGCTTCACTAGTTTCAGTGGGATTCTAAAATCCTTCATACTTTTTTATTCCTGTTTATGCTGTCGTACGCTTGTTCAAAATCAATGTACAACTGATGTAGTTGCTTGTCATATTCATAAAATTTCTCTAGCACTTGTACCAATAAGAAGATCTGATCTCAAGATGGAAACTGTTGAAGTTAAAAGCGAAGCTACGAGAAGATGGCAGGAGTATTTTGCTGAGTTACTTGATGGATATGTAGGAGGAAACAGAAAGGAAACCTCGAATGAGGAAAAGGAGGAACTGAACTTTGAACTGGAATTAGAATAAGAAGTAGAGGAGCAGGAAGTCGAACCACCAGACTAAGAGGAAGTGAAGAATGCAGTTAAAAACTTAAAGAATAATGAAGCAGCAGGAGAAGATGATATAGAGGTCGAATTATTAAAGTTTGGGGAAAGAGAATATTTCCTTTATTAATGAATTAATAAAGGAAATATGGATAAAGAAAGAAATACCTAAGGATTGGAGCATGGAAATAATCCCTCCATTACATAAGAAAGGCGATAATGCAGAGTGCAGCAATTGTCACGATTTCTGCTGTACTAAGCATAATAAATGTGTTTCCTCACATTGTTCGTGTCCTATCTTTCTTGCGTTTTGTGCCGTCACTACTGCGCCAGGAACGTGTTTTCAACCATGCGTTGGTATGTAATTTTTCATAATCCAGGTGTACTCTATCTCTCTTGAAAATTTGTAACCTCTGTGCTGAACACTCTGTACATTTCTAGCAGTGGCTCCTGTTTCTTTTTCTTTATTTTCTGGCAATTAGTATCTTCCATCAAGACCAAGGCCCATTCCGCTACAAACCGTAGTGCAACACAGCCAATGCTAAGTTCCTAAAAATCTCTACAGCGACGAGTACAACTGACAACATGAATTGCTTGCAGGAGATTCAGGAACGAGGTGAAGACTCAGACGTGGTATCTTTGAAGACCGAGGTGCGCCGTCTGCGGGAAGAGAAGAACAGGCTGACCGACAGGGTTCAGAAGGCTCTGGACATGGCCAACACTTATCGCCAGCAGCTGGAGGAGGCCGACGGCCAGCTGGAACGAGCAAACAAGCGCCAAACCGAGCTGGAGCGCGACTACGCCCTGGCGCACAAGTAAGCTGTCCTTGGCCACTTCTCCAGCGTAGCTCGGTACTGTACACTATTTGTTCAAACGTATCAGACACATATCAGTGTTGATAAATATGAAGCGTGTCCACCCTTCCCCTTTACGTTGAGGTGAGAAAAGTCATGGTATAGCGATATACACATATACAAATGGCGGTAGTAACGCGTACACAAGGTATAAAATGGTGGTGCATTGGCGGAGCTGTCATTTGTATTCGGATGATTCATGTGAAAATGTTTCCGACGTGATTATGGTCGCAAATGGGAACTAACAGATTTTGAACGCGGAATTGTAGTTGCAGCTAGACGCAAGGGACATTCCATTTCGGAAATCGTTAGGGAATGCAGTATTCCACTATCCACGGTGTAAAGAGTGTGCCGACAATACCAATTTCAGGCATTACCTCTCACCACGGACAACGCAGTGGCCAACGGCCTTCACTTAACGGCCGAGAGCAGCGGCGCTTGCGTAGAGTTGTCAGTGCTAACAGACAAGCAACACTGGGTGAAATAACCGCAGAAATCAATGTGGGACGTATGACGTCAGTATCCGTTAGAACAGTGCGGCGAGATTTGCCGTTAATGGGCTATTGCAGCAGACGACCGACACGAGTGACATTGCCTGCAGCGCTTTTCCTGGTCTCGTGACCATATCGGTTGGATCCTAGACGACTGGAAAACCGTGCACTGGTCAGACGAGTCCCGTTTTCAGTTCGCAAAAGCTGATGGTAGGATTCGAGTATGGCGCAGACTCCTCGAAGCCATGGACCCAAGGTGTCAACAAGGCACTGCGCAAACTGGTGGTGGCTCCATAATGGTGTGGGCTGTGTTTACATGGAATAGTCTGGGTCCTCTAGTCTAACTGAACCGATCATTGACTGCAAATGCTAACGTTCGGCTACTTGGAGATCATTTTCAGCCATTCATGTACTTCACAGTCCCAAACAACAATGACAGGCCACAGTTGTAAGCGACAGGTTTGAAGATCATTCTGGGTATTCGAGCGAATTATTTGGCCACCCAGATCGCCCAACATATATCCCATAGAACATCTGTGGAACACAATGGAGAGGGCATTCGTGAACAAAATACTGCACCGGCAATACTTTCAAAATTCTGGACGGCTTTAGATGCAGCTTGGGTCACTATTTCTGCAGGGGACTTCCAACAACTTGTTGAGTCCATGACACGTCGAGTTGCTACACTACACCAGGCAAAAGGAGGTCTGACATGATATTAGGAGGTATGATGGCGTTAACTGTGTTTGGGACACTTTTAATGAGGTGTCTTAATGTCTGTGGAGGATTGGCAAACCAGTCTTCCTCGAGAGCTGAAACCAGAGAAGATAGTGACTTTGGACACTGGGTTCTGGAGCAAAGTCGGCGCTCTAGCTCATCCCAAAGGTGTTACATTGGTTTCACGTCGGGACACTCGCCAGGCCAGTCCATTTCAGGAATGTTATTCTCAACAAACCATTATCTCACATACGAGATGCGACAATAAAGTAATGAGAATGATTTTCTTTGCAAGATGTGGCAACCCTGCAGGCTTGCGTAGGCACAATATCTTTTACCTTGGTCTATAAGCTGCTTCTAGTCCAAGCGGCACATCGATGCAACTGCTCAGTCGTGGGTTTTGCTGTAATAAGTTAACACGTGTTTGTGTCTCTCGTCACGGAAATGGAAGCGCATAATATTGCGCAACAGTATACCATTTCTTTTTGCATTAAATTAGGTGAAAACGCGACGACGACTTACGGTAAACTTCAGAAGGCTTTTGGAGAGGAGGTTATGTCAAGAGCTCAAGTTTTTCGTTGGCATAAACTGTTTAGTGAAGGCAGAACGAATGTTGAAGATGAGGACTTCAGTGGACGACCATCAACCTCACGGACGGATGTCAACTTAGCCAGGGTGCGTGAACTCGTACGATCTGATCGAAGATTATCCGTGAAAATGATTGCAGAAGAACTGAACATCAATCGAGAAACGATTCGTCTAATAATAACTGAAGATATTGGTATGACAAAGATTTGTGCAAAAATGGTCCCCAAAAATATCATACCACAACAGCGAGAAACACGGAAAAATGTGGCAGCCGATCTGTCAGAGCAAACGGAAATCAATCCAGAATGGTTGAGCCGTGTTATCACTGGTGATGAAAGTCGGTTTTTTCGGTACGATCCAGAGACAAAACGCCAAAGTTCGCCATGGTGCTCAAAGAGATCACCCAGACCAAAACAGCTCGCATGTCAAAGTCAAAAGTGCTTGCGTGCTTCTTTGATTCCAAGGGAATTGTTCATGAAGAGTGGGTGCCTCCTGAACAAACAGTTAACCAATATTACTACAAAGAAATTTTAGAAAGACTTTATCCCGTCACATCAATAACCAGGCAGAGAAAACATTTCTTATCACCCACGTGCCCAGAAACTGGAAAAGTGGATTCTACTTTTATTTAATATTTTACGAGTACATTTTGTGTCTGTTCATGTACGTACGTTTGTATTGGTTCCAAGTCACCTATCTTGTACTAATCTATTTACCATCCCATCAAACCTCTAACCTGAAACAACCTAAATATCTTCTTTTATTCTTCGTCGACTGCTACGTTTCCTCTCTTTCCAGCTTAGCAAGTATCCCTAGGTGCACGAGTAAATTTCTGTCTAACTTCTCTTTTTGTGAGGAGTTCTCGTAGACTTCATTCTTCCTCTGCAATTTCTAGTAACTCTGTTCAAACAATTTTTAACAATTTTTCGTTAGGAACATATTTAAAATAACTGTGGTTGTTCCTTCGAGGCAGCTTTAGAAGGGTTGGAATCTCCCTGGTGGATTTTTTACTCAGACGACTACTCGTTCGAAGTCACTTAGTTCTCGAATTCTACCCGTTCTGCCGTTACTGCTTCTCTACTTACAACACGGTACTCCCCGTCTCCATTTCTACTGTCGAGTCCCCTTCTCGTGACATCTAGTCGTCTACTCCGCGCTACATAGGGCAGTCTGAACAGTTTTGATCGCGTAGCGTAGATGCTCTCTCTTCTATCATACAGCTGTTTTCAAAGCAAACCTGTAATGTACTATACGTATGTTTTTGGATAGGGTCCACCTTTAGCGAAACACGATTTTGTTTTTTAACCCAAACATGTTTCACTGCAGTTGCTGCATCTTCAGTAGGCTTTTATTTTTCATCTGTTAAAGATAAAGAGTGTTCTTTGCTGTTTGTATACATGTAGCTATTAGTTTTTAAATCGTAATTACAGATATTTGCAAAAAACATATTAATTACGAATTCATACCTTTTTACCACATGGTGTGGTTTTTCTGATGTGTTGTGTTTCTACAGTGACCGTTTTGTTCCACAGTTTGTCATCTGCAGCCACTTATACCTTAAAGTGATAAATTGTTTAAGCCAAAATTACGATTTGAAAACTTGTTATTTCTATTCCTGAAATTATTTAATTCTGTGTGTGTGTGTGTGTGTGTGTGTGTGTGTCTGTGTGTGTGTGTGTGTGTGTGTGTGTGTGTGAGTGTGTGTGTGTCTATTTACATAACGTTTCACTTACATTTTCCTTTTAATCATCTTCATTACTGTGAGACACTATATATTGAGATTCCACTGTCACTGTCACTGTAACTGTTTCATTGCTTTACCACCTGTAAATACAAACATGGTGAGCAGTGGAACAATTGAATGTGTAAAAACAAGATGGCTGACAGTGGAACAGTTGAAAGTGTTCCTGGCAGTTGTTCTGAATCTTTCAGAGGTGTCTGTGATTCTTATTCTTTTGTGTGTGTGTGTATGTCTCCGTATGTGTGAAAAGGGAGAGAGAGAGAGAGAGAGAGAGAGAGAGAGTGAGGCTGACAGTAAGTTTGGGGATATATTTTATTTATTTATTTTATTTTATTTATTTACGTGTGACAGTAGTTTTTAGGATTTAGTGTGTCTGTGTGTGTGTGTGTGTGTGTGTGTGTGTGTGTGTGTGTCTGTGTGTGTGTGTGTTTGTGTGTGTCTGTGTGTGAAAAGGTGAAAAGGAGGGAGAGAGAGAGTGTGTGTGACAGTAGATTTTAGAATTGTTTTGTGTGGGGGGGGAGGGGGGGAGGCGCTGGGATGGTGGTGGGGGGGGGGGGGGGGGGGTTGAGAGCTCTATTGGTTGGTCTTGTCTAATAATTCTTTGAGGGAAGAGAACAAAGTGCCATTGCAGGGAGCTGTGTACTCATTAATCACTTGTTTGCCTCCCACTATGGCTTTTTTTCTGATAATTTTCTTCAATTATTAGTTTTGTATTTACAGCTGGTGAAGCAGTGAAACAGTTACAGTGACAGTGACTCAATACATAGTGTCTGACAGTGATGAAGATGATTAAAAGGAAAATGTAAGTGAAACATTATGTAAACAGACAGACACACACACACACACACACACACACACACACACACACATAGAATTAAATAATTTCAGGCATAGAACTAACAAGTTTTCAAATCGTAATTTTGGCTTAAGCAATTGATCTACTTTAAGGAATAAGTGTTTGCATATGACAAACTGTGGAACAAAACGGTCACTATAGAAAATATTGAAATAAACGATATCGGAATTGAAAAGCAACTGCTATCACTTAGTAGCGGAAAAGCATCCGGACCAGACGAGATACCCTTAAGATTCTACAGTGATTATGCTAAAGAACTTGCCCCCTTTCTATCAGCAATTTATCGTAGATCGCTGGAAGAACGTAAAGTACCTAGCGACTGGAAGAAAGCGCAGGTCGTTCCCATTTTCAAGAAGGGTCATAAATCAGATGCGAATAATTATAGGCCTATTTCGCTTACGTCAATCTGTTGTAGAATAATGGAACATGTTTTGTGTTCTCGTATTATGACGTTCTTAGATAATACAAATCTCCTTCATCATAACCAACATGGATTCCGCAAACAGAGATCATGTGAAACTCAGCTCGCCCTATTTGCCCAAGAAATTCACAGTGCCGTAGACACTGGCGAGCAGATTGATGCCGTATTCCTGGACTTCAGGAAGGCATTTGATACGGTTCCGCACTTACGTTTAATGAAAAAAATACGAGCTTACGGAATATCGGACCAGGTTTGTGATTGGATTCAGGATTTCCTAGAAGAAAGAACACAACATGTCATTCTTAACGGTTCAAAATCTGCAGATGTAGAGGTAATTTCGGGAGTACCGCAAGGAAGCGTGATAGGACCTTTATTGTTTACAATATACATAAATGACTTAGTTGACAACATCGGTAGCTCCGTGAGGCTATTTGCAGATGACACGGTTGTCTACAAGAAAGTAGCAACATCAGAAGACTCTTACGTACTCCAGGAAGACCTGCAGAGGATTAATGCATGGTGCGACAGCTGGCAGCTTTCCCTAAACGTAGATAAATGTAATATAATGCGCATACATAGGGGCAGAAATCCATTCCAGTACGATTATGCCATAGGTGGTAAATCATTGGAAGCGGTAACGACCGTAAAATACTTAGGAGTTACTATCCGGAGCGATCTGAAGTGGAATGATCACATAAAACAAATAGTGGGAAAAGCAGGCGCCAGGCTGAGATTCATAGGAAGAATTCTAAGAAAATGTGACTCATCGACGAAAGAAGTAGCTTACAAAACGCTTGTTCGTCCGATTCTTGAGTATTGCTCATCAGTATGGGACCCTTACCAGGTTGGATTAATAGAAGAGATAGACATGATCCAGCGAAAAGCAGCGCGATTCGTCATGGGGACATTTAGTCAGCGCGAGAGCGTTACGGAGATGCTGAACAAGCTCCAGTGGCGGACACTTCAAGAAAGGCGTTACGCAATACGGAGAGGTTTATTATCGAAATTACGAGAGAGCACATTCCGGGAAGAGATGGGCAACATATTACTACCGCCCACGTATATCTCGCGTAATGATCACAACGAAAAGATCCGAGAAATTAGAGCAAATACGGAGACTTACAAGCAGTCGTTCTTCCCACGCACAATTCGTGAATGGAACAGGGAAGGGGGGATCAGATAGTGGTACAATAAGTACCCTCCGCCACACACCGTAAGGTGGCTCGCGGAGTATAGATGTAGATGTAGATGTAGATCAGAAAAACCACACCATGTTGTAAAAAGGTATGAATTCGTAATTTATGTGTTTTTTCAAATATCTGCAATTACGATTTAAAAACTAATAGCTACATGTATACAAACAGCAAAGAACACTCTTTATCTTTAACAGATGAAAAATAAAAGCCCACTGAAGATGCTGCAACTGCAGTGAAACATGTTTGGGTTAAAAAACAAAATTGTGTTTTGCTAAAGGCGGACCCTATCCAAAAACATACGTATTGTTGAAACAAACACGGAAGAAAAGAGCTTCAACCCCAAGATGACTGTAATGTACTATTAATAATATCGAAATCAACAGTTCTAAACGTTTAATACTTGGAGAAACTCGGAGTGCTTGCGATGTGAGCCGTAACTACTCGGTAAGGTTTTCACCACGCAGGTCGTAAGTAGGTTGTTTTTCTGACTTCAGGGCCCTGGAGTCGGTGATTTGCGATGCCAGCGACCAGGAGTACGCGGTTAACGTGGCGCAGGCTGGCCGGCGTAACGCAGACATCACCCTGCAGCTACAGGCAAGTTCTCGCCAGAGACAAATGCAGTGATTCTTCGTGAGAAACATGAAAGCTCAAGTTGCGGTATTTTGTTAACAAGAGCAATCGCAGTCATTCCCCAACCGTAAAATCGAGTAGGGGTATCAAAGTCCTGCAAGGCTAGTTCAGGTTTTGTTCTGCAAGCACTCTATGAGAAATAGTTCGGAAATCCCCATATTTCAACGAAGCAATCCAATGAAAAGAAAGTCATTCAAAAGAGTATCAGAACAGTCGAAACTCATTGCGGTAAGAAAGAACGTGCAACACCGAATACTAGAGCAGTATTTTAACGATATCCACGATTGTCATACCAAGGGTCAAGCAATTCACTGGTGAGTACACATTTGAATTATTCTTTTATGCTCAATAATCAACCAGTGATTGTGAGAAAAACCTCATTATGGTGTCATGAAACTAGATGGAATTTTACACAAGATGTGGTGATGAACAGAATGCTGCCTCACCCCGGAAGATAAAAATTAACTGAAGCACCTGCGCCAATGATAGTTTGTGACGCAATCTCTCACGTCAAAATCTAAATTTCTGCCTGTCTGCATCAAACTACCGCATCTGTGCGCCATTGAATGTCTGTATGATATCTCTGTTATAGCTATTGGACCATATTATACACTGCGCAACAGTGCAGAATCATTTTTTCCGAACCCCGCTTTTGCCTCCCATTCCAAAGCATAAGTTTTAAATTTGGCTCAAAGGAGCCTACAACTTTCGTCTGTAGTGATGTTAACGCGGCGCCCTGCGACATCACCCTCTGACTCGACGACGTTTCAAACAGCAAGTTGTCGACACATCTGGAAAAAGGTTGGTGTGACGTTAAAAATGGATTAATTGTGTCACATTGTCACCAGATTTCACCACAATCCTGCCAGACGCCACCGTGGACGTGTCTCACGATAGAAAGGTCATCACAGCCCTTCTCACAAACATTTCACGCCTTCTGATGGCGCCCTGAAATCACGCGGTTTTTTTATGGGTGGTCGAGGTAAACATTTCGAAGCATTGCCGTTCAGAATTTAAACGAAAAGGTCTCAGAGGGACGCCATAAACGGCGTCAGTGAGAACAGTGACGGTGGTTCCCATACATTTCGCGACCGAAATCGACAGTTTTCAGTGTGATGAACGATGGAAAGACATTCTTGACAACCTTTGATGCTGCTGACACACTCAGACGTTTCAACCCTTCTCTGTAGACACTGGGGGCTGCGTCCCCACTGAGCATGAACGCACCCCTTTCGAGTACACGGTGACTGTAATTTTTGCTCTCGTGTACAGACTTGAACCACTAGAGAACGTCCAAAACCACTCGACGAAATCTGAATGTGATCTAAAGCAGCAAAGGCTCAATAAGCTTTTTCAGTGCCCCTGTGTCACACCTTCATATGGCCTGATAATGGAGGGGCATAACATTGCATATGCAATAATTTAGCAACAAAGGGTCCCCTAAGACCCCCCAGCTCAGCAAAACACTCGGTAGTAGCTGCCCACATTTATTGAGAATTTTAAAAAATATACCTCTACAGAGAGAACCTGCGAAGTACCCCAAGGCGCCTGCAAGCAGGCAACCACTCATGCACCTCTGAGGTCAGCTGCCTGCCTGCAAGACCCTGGGAGTATTACCCTACAGGGTACTTCTCTTTGTTCCACAATCATGAAATTTGACAAGGAGAAAGGTTTCACAGTAAAGTAAAGGAAACAATTCAAAAATTGTGAATTTGTAATTATATCACATCAGTTCTTTTTTTGTCATTTGATATGATTGTCTGGCTGACTGACTTACTATTAAGACCCCTTTTTCTCAGGAACGTGCTAGCTGAAATTTGTTATATACTGTGGTCTATGGTTCCTTAACATTTTGATACCAGCAAACTCATTGGTCTAGAACCATGAAATTTGACAAGAAACAGGGTTCCACTATAGAAGTAAAGGAAAAAAATCCTAAAATTGTGAATTTGTTATTATATCACAACTGTCTGTCTGTCGGTCCGTCTGTTAAGCCCCTTTTTACTCAGGAATGGCTAGACGTATCAGTTTGAAATTTATATAAGGAAATGAGCTCTATGGTTCCTCGGCCGTGTAATAAATGTAAGATACTCAGTCAATGCAATCAAAAGATATGGCCATTTATGTCTTATGTTCTTATATACGCAAACTCCCTCATCAAAGCTCATGGGATTCTTCCCGTAGACCTAGAATAATGGAATGTAGCAAGAAGCACGGTTTCACAATACAAGTAAAGAAAAAAAATTAGAAAATTGTAAATTTGTAATTATAACAAGCGGAAAAAATATTTATTTTGTCATTTGTTATCCTACTTCAAATTTAAAATTAAAACTTTCTCGAAAGTCTTGGAATTCCCCTGATCGATATCGTGCCAGTATCGCTGTCGATAACAGGCAAAACTCGTCGAGATCCTCGATTCCTAGTATGCATGAAATATCTATATACAAAATTAAGTTTGTACGGAACCTTCAGTGCCGAGTCCTACTCGCACGTGGCCAGTTTTTTAGCCTCTTGAATGTCTTTATCCCCTCGTGAAATATCACAAATAATGTGAACAGAGCCGCCAAATCTTCGAAAGCTCGCAGAGTTCAAAACGTCTTGGTCTTTCCCACTTCCAGCTAATCACAGTCCATTTTCTGGGGTGACGAAAAGCACCCTCTCCCCTAGAACGTGTACCTGTCGCCAATCTGCTCATTGTCCGGCGCTCCTACGACCCCCCCCCCCCCCCCCCCTAAATAAGCAAATCATCAAGTGACCGCTAGCTGTCATATTGCTCATACATATCGACTCGTAGTCTTGCAAAGATTTCACCTTGTTACGTTAAATCTATAATCGTAAACCTTAAAACTTCTGACAAACTGCCTATTGGCTTCTGTCTCGGGTTCTTCGGCCGACGTTCATCTAATGATTTTTCTGACGTTTCGCCAGCACGAGTGGCTGGCATTGTCAAAGCTTCACCCTCCATTGCCGGTGGTGAACTGGAGGCTAGCTCGCGGCCGCAGGCTATATGTACCTGGCGTGCCAACGTCCGAGGGCTTCTCCGCGGTCATTTCCGGTGCGGTTCTGCTCTTGCTACCTGCGACGGTCGTTCGATGCAGTACGGGAAGCCAGGATCCGTTTACCTTAAGGCTTTCCTCTTTCTTGTTGAAACTGTTCGCGTGTTTTTAGATTTCTACAGCTTCTCTGAACAAGCGCGTGTGATAGTGCTTCTCTACAGACAGAACTTCCGTATCGGCGAATTTTATTACGTGGTCGGTCTCATTCAGTGCGTGCTCTGCCACGGCCGATTTCTCCACCTGCCCCAACCTGCAATGTCGCTTATGCTCTTTGATCCTGGTGTTAATGGATCGTCCAGTCATTCCGACATAAACTTTTCCGCATGTGCAAGGTATACGGTATATTCCCGACATTGCAAGTGGGTCTCTTTTCTCCTTCGCCGATCTAAGACACTCTTTGATCTTCCTTGTCGGTTTGAAAATCGTCTTTACGCCGTGTTTGCGCAATATACGGCCGATTCTGTCCGTCACTCTAGGAATGTATGGCAGAAAGGCCGTACCCGACATTTCTTTTTCTGGTTCCTTACTTCGCCGAGTGTTTGGCTCTGTTACACTTCTAATGTAATTTGTGGAGTACCCATTGCTCCTCAGAACAGTTTCCAGGTGTTGCATTTCTCGTTTGAGGTGTTGAGGCTCACATATTCGTCCTGCTCTCGTTACGAGCGTACTAATCAAGCCTCTTTTCTGGCTCGGGTGGTGGTTTAACAGTTTGTGCAGGTATCGGTCCGTGTGTGTCGGTTTTCGATACACGCTGTGTCCCAGGTTTTCGCCGTCCCTTGTGACCAGCACATCTAGAAATGGCAGTTTCTTGTCCTTTTCTACTTCCACGGTAAATGTTATGTTGGCATGGAGGCTCATCAAGTGTCTCAGGAATTCACCGAGCTGTTCTTCACCATGGCTCCACACCACGAAAGTATCATCGACGTACCTGTACCACACCTTAGGTTTGCAAGTCGCCGAGTCCAGAGCCTGTGCTTCGAATTGTTCCATGAAGGAGTTGGCCATCACTGGACTGAGAGGACTACCCATGGCGACGCCTTCCAGCTGTTCGCAGAAATCGCCATTCCACGTGAAATAGCTCGTGGTGAGACATGCATGGAAGAGCTTTTTGATGTCTTGCGGGAACATGGAACCGATGTGCTCCAGAGCGTCGCTGAGTGGCACTTTCGTAAATAACGAAACAACATCAAAACTGACCAGGATATCGTTTGGCGCAAGTTTCAGTTTCTTCAGCTTCTCAATGAAATGTCCTGAGTCCTTAATGTATGTGTCGGTCTTTCCTACGTGTGGCTGGAGCAGAGAGGCCAAGTGTTTCGCCAGTTTATACGTTCGTGAGCCAGGAGCGCTAACGATCGGTCTCAGTGGAACGTTGTTCTTATGGGTCTTGGGTAATCCATACAGCCGAGGTGGTAGGGCTTCTGTGTTGCGCATGTTTCTCTGTATGTCCGCCGGCAGAGAAGATGCCTTGATTAATCGATTCGTATTCCGAGTGATACGCTGCGTCGGATCTGCGCTTAGTTTTCGGTACGTCGTCGGATCTAATAGGTCTCGGATCTTTTGCTCATAATCTTCGGTCTTCATTACGACGGTCGCATTCCCCTTATCGGCAGGCAGTACCAATATACTCTTGTCGGCGTTGAGATTCTTAATGGCTTGTACCTCTTCTTTCTTCAGGTTGCAAGCTGGTGGTTTTGCTCGGCGCAGTATCCTGGCTGTTTCAGTGCGTATTTCCTCAGCCCTTTCACAAGGAAGGGTCCGAATGGCTGCTTCGGTGTTGGCAATGATGTCCTCCATAGGTATAGTTCTCGGGATGATAGCGAAATTCCCTCCTTTTTGAAGAACAGACACTTCCTCTTCGGTCAATTGCGGTTAAGTGAGGTTGACCACTGTGTGTGACATGTCGGGAATCGCCTTGTCGGTCTGCTTCCGGCATCTTTCAAACTTTTTCTTTTGCCGCTCGGTGCAGCGCTCGAGTTCGTTCTGCATGCCCCTGTGAGTTATGCTGTCGATCTTGTCCCAGTCGTCACGATGCATTCTGCTACTTAGTTGATAGAAAATGTCCAGAAGTTCCTGATCCGTTCTTGCCAAGTCTCTCCGTGTTGTATGTATTCGCTCACGAAGAAAAGCTCGTTCCATTCTGTCGTAGATACGATGTGCTTGGGCGGTGGTGAATAGGCGCTTGCATCTCAAGAACTTCGGTGTAGCACATTCATCTCGGCACCGTGACAGAAAGGCGAGAGAGGACATCAGTCGCCTTTCTTCTTCCGTCGTTGGTCAAGGCGTCGGTACAATCTGCAAATCTCCTCCCCGTAGAGGCGTAATGTTAAGGCTTTCGTGGCCACTTGTTGACAAACTGCCTATTGGCTTCTGTCTCGGGTTCTTCGGCCGACGTTCATCTAATGATTTTTCTGACGTCAGAAAATGAAGAAAGAAGAGGTACAAGCCATTAAGTATCTCAACGACGACAAGAGTATATTGGTGCTGCCTGCCGATAAGGGGAATGCGACCGTCGTAATGAAGACCGAAGATTATGAGCAAAAGATCCGAGACCTATTAGATCCGATGACGTACCGAAAACTAAGCGCAGATCCGACGCAGCGTATCACTCGGAATACGAATCGATTAATCAAGGCATCTTCTCTGCCGGCGGACATACAGAGAAACATGCGCAACACAGAAGCCCTACCACCTCGGCTGTATGGATTTCCCAAGATCCATAAGAACAACGTTCCACTGAGACCGAGCGTTAGCGCTCCTGGCTCACGAACGTATAAACTGGCGAAACACTTGGCCTCTCTGCTCCAACCACACGTGGGAAAGACCGACACATACATTAAGGACTCAGGACATTTCATTGAAAAGCTGAAGAAACTGAAACTTGCGCCAAACGATATCCTGGTCAGTTTTGATGTTGTTTCGTTATTTACGAAAGTGCCACTCAGCGACGCTCTGGATCACATCGGTTCCATGTTCCCGCAAGACATCAAAAAGCTCTTCCATGCATGTCTCACCACGAGCTATTTCACGTGGAATGGCGATTTCTGCGAACAGCTGGAAGGCGTCGCCATGGGTAGTCCTCTCAGTCCAGTGATGGCCAACTTCTTCATGGAACAATTCGAAGCACAGGCTCTGGACTCGGCGACTTGCAAACCTAAGGTGTGGTACAGGTACGTCGATGATACTTTCGTGGTGTGGAGCCATGGTGAAGACCAGCTCGGTGAATTCCTGAGACACTTGAACAGCCTCCATGCCAACATAACATTTACCATGGAAGTAGAAAAGGACAAGAAACTGCCATTTCTAGATGTGCTGGTCACAAGGGACGGCGAAAACCTGGGACACAGCGTGTATCGAAAACCGACACACACGGACCGATACCTGCACAAACTGTCAAACCACCACCCGAGCCAGAAAAGAGGCATGATTAGTACGCTCGTAACGAGAGCAGGACGAATATGTGAGCCTCAACACCTCAAACGAGAAATGCAACACCTGGAAACTGTTCTGAGGAGCAATGGGTACTCCACAAATTACATTAGAAGTGTAACAGAGCCAAACACTCGGCGAAGTAAGGAACCAGAAAAAGAAATGTCGGGTACGGCCTTTCTGCCATACATTCCTAGAGTGACGGACAGAATCGGCCGTATATTGTGCAAACACGGCGTAAAGACGATTTTCAAACCGACAAGGAAGATCAAAGAGTGTCTTAGATCGGCGAAGGAGAAAAGAGACCCACTTGCAATGTCGGGAATATACCGTATACCTTGCACATGCGGAAAAGTTTATGTCGGAATGACTGGACGATCCATTAACACCAGGATCAAAGAGCATAAGCGACATTGCAGGTTGGGGCAGGTGGAGAAATCGGCCGTGGCAGAGCACGCACTGAATGAGACCGACCACGTAATAAAATTCGCCGATACGGAAGTTCTGTCTGTAGAGAAGCACTATCACACGCGCTTGTTCAGAGAAGCTGTAGAAATCCAAAAACACGCGAACAGTTTCAACAAGAAAGAGGAAAGCCTTAAGGTAAACGGATCCTGGCTTCCCGTACTGCATCGAACGACCGTCGCAGGTAGCAAGAGCAGAACCGCACCGGAAATGACCGCGGAGAAGCCCTCGGACGTTGGCGCGCCAGGTACATATAGCCTGCGGCCGCGAGCTAGCCTCCAGTTCACCACCGGCAATGGAGGGTGAAGCTTTGACAATGCCAGCCACTCGTGCTGGCGAAACGTCAGAAAAATCATTGGATGAACGTCGGCCGAAGAACCCGAGACAGAAGCCAATAGGCAGTTTGTCAACAAGTAGCCACGAAAGCCTTAACAATTTCTTAAAACTTCTGTTGGAATTTACATCGAAGCGCCAAAGAAACTGGTATAGGCATGCGTATTCAAATACGGAGATATGTAAACAGGCAGGATACGGCACTGCAGTCGGAAACGGCTATATAAGACAACAAGTGTCTGGCGCCGTTGTTAAATCGGTTACTGCAGCTACAACGGCACGTTATCATGAGTTGAGTTAGTTTTAACGTGGTTTTGTAGTCGGCGCATGATCGATGGGACTCAGCATCTACGAGGCAGCGATGAAGGGGGGAATTTTCCCGTATGACCATTCCACGAGTGTACCGTGAATATAACGAATCAGGTAAAACATCAAATCTCCGACATCGGTGTGGACGGAAAAAGATCCTGCAAGAATGGGACCAACAACGACTGAAGAGAATCTTTCAACGTGACAGACGTGCAACCCTTCCTCAAATTGCTGCAGATTTCAATGCTGGGCCATCAACAAGTGTCAGCGTGCGAACCATTCAACGAAACATAATCGATTTGGGCTTTCGGAGCCGAAGGCCCACTCGTGTACCCTTGCTGAGCTCACGATACAAAGCTTTACGCCTCGCCTGGGCCCGTCAACACTGACACTGGACTGTTGATGACTGGAGACATGTTGCCTGGTAGGACGAGTCTCGTTTCAAATTGTATCGAACGGACGGACGTGTACGAGTATGGAGACAACCTCATGATCCATGGATCCTGCATGTCAGCAGGGGACTATTCAAGTTGGTGGAGGCTCTGTAATGGTGTGGAGCTTGTATAGTTGGAGTGATATGGGACCACTGATCGTCTAGATACGACTCTTACAGGTGACACTTAAGTCAGCATCCTGTCCGATCACCTGCATCCATTCGCGTCCATTGTGCATTCCGACGTGCTTGGGAAATTCCGGAAGGGCAATGCGACACCCCACACGTCCAGAATTTCTACAGAGTGGCTCCAGGAACACTCTTATGAGTTTAAAAACTCCCGCTGGCCACCAAAGTACCCAGAAAAGAACATTGTTGTAACATGCTGTTCAGAAGAAATCTCCAGCGCCTCGTACTCTTACGGGTTTATGGACAGCCCTGCAGGATTCGTGGTGCCACTTCCCTCCAGCACTACTTCAGACACTAGTCGAGTCCATGCCATGTCATGTTGCGGCACCTCTGCGTGCTCGCGGGGGCCCTACACGATATCAGGCAGGTGCACCAGTTTCTTTGGTTCTTCAGTCTATATATACTGCCTTACAAAAGAGTGAAGCACCCAGGAGAAGAGAAGAGAAATGACACTTCACGGATTGAGAGGGTGTGTGGCGTTATTTTAGTGATTGCGATGCCGATACTTGGCGATAGGAGCCCACTTATCAGTATGATGTTACATTTGACATGGCTGCATGAACTGATATAGTTGACAAGGGTGTCATAAAGCCGTTGTATCCACTCGTGCCGTGAGTGGTAGTCACGCGGTCTCTGGGGCCTTGTCACGGTTCACGCGGCTCCCTCCGTCGGAGGTTCGAGCCCTCCTTTGGGCTTGGATCTGTGTTGTCCTTTGCATAAGTTAGTTTAAGTTAGATTAAATAGTGTGTATGCTTAGAGACCGATGACCTCAGCAGTTTGGTTCCATAGGCACTTACCATATTCTATACTATCCACTCCTGAGGCGAACTGGTCCCTCATATCCTGGAAACTGGGACTAGTAAGGAGTTGACTTACACGGTGGCCCCAAACACGTTCTGTCGGAGCAGACACGGGGCTCGTGCTGGGCATGGGAGTGTGTCATCACCAAACAGACAGTTTATAGAGAAAAGTGTCATGTGTGGACGACCACTATCGTGTTAATAAATGGCACCGCGATACTGTGGCATCAGAGGTAGCACATGAGGACGCAGGATGTCCTTGACGTATCACTGTGCATTTAGAGTTCCCTCGGTCACTACCATCCGTGACGACCTGAAATCACACAAGATGGTTCAAATGGCTCTGAGCACTATGGGACTTAACATCTATGGTCATCAGTCCCCTAGAACTTAGAACTACTTAAACCTAACTAACCTAAGGACAGCACACACCCAGCCATCACGAGGCAGAGAAAATCCCTGACCCCGCCGGGAATCGAACCCGGGAACCCGGGCGTGGGAAGCGAGAACGCTACCGCACGACCACGAGATGCGGGCCACACACACAAGATGGTTCTCCACACTGTGACGCCAGTAGAAGCACCACTGTGCCTGTCCAAACGTTGGAAGAATGGGGCCTCATGCCACGTCGCCGTCATACTTGTCAATGATGGTCATCCAGGGTAGTCCAGAACCGCGATTTATTGCTGAACACATTGAAACGTCATTCATCAGTAGTTCATGGTTCCTGTCATGCCACCACACCAAACGCTGCAATTTGTGTTGTGTTATTAACGGCAGCCTGTGCAACGGACGGTAGTTCCCTAGATCAGCTGCTGCAGGTCTCTAACTAGTGATGCAGCATGAGACAGAATGTTGTAGGGAATCCATTACAGGGCTATTACAAATGATTGAAGCGATTTCATAAATTCACCGTAGCTCCATTCATTGACATATGGTCACAGCACACTACAGATACGTAGAAAAACTCATAAAGTTTCGTTCGGCTGAAGCCGCACTTCAGGTTTCTGCCGTCAGAGCGCTCGAGAGCGCAGTGAGACAAAATGGCGACAGGAGCCGAGAAAGCATATGTCGTGCTTGAAATGCACTCACATCAGTCAGTCATAACAGTGCAACGACACTTCAGGACGAAGTTCAACAAAGATCCACCAACTGCTAACTCCATTCGGCGATGGTATGCGCAGTTTAAAGCTTCTGGATGCCTCTGTAAGGGGAAATCAACGGGTCGGCCTGCAGTGAGCGAAGAAACGGTTGAACGCGTGCAGGCAAGATTCACGCGTAGCCCGCGGAAAATTGGCACATGCCAGAACTGGAGACCGACAGCGCCGACTTCATCTCAACAGGATGGTGCTCCACCGCACTTCCATCATGATGTTCGGCATTTCTTAAACAGGAGATTGGAAAACCGATGGATAGGTCGTGGTGGAGATCATGATCAGCAATTCATGTCATGGCCTCCACGCTCTCCCGACTTAACCCCATGCGATTTCTTTCTGTGGGGTTATGTGAAAGATTCAGTGTTTAAACCTCCTCTACCAAGAAACGTGCCAGAACTGCGAGCTCGCATCAACGATGCTTCCGAACTCATTGATGGGGACATGCTGCGCCGAGTGTGGGAGGAACTTGATTATCGGCTTGATGTCTGCCGAATCACTAAAGGGGCACATATCGAACATTTGTGAATGCCTAAAAAAACTTTTTGAGTTTTTGTATGTGTGTGCAAAGCATTGTGGAAATATCTCAAATAATAAAGTTATTGTAGAGCTGTGAAATCGCTTCAATCATCTGTAATAACCCTGTACTTACGCTCGGATGGCAGGCGCAGATGTGAAGCGGTAACGATGTGCCTGGTGAACAATTCGGCGATCCATCACTGTGGTTGATCAGACACCGCCGGCCAGAACCTTGATGACGATTATGCTTGCCCTCACATTCCCAGGCAGTCCAACACAGGACCACTGTCACATACGAATTCCCCACAAATCTGGATGCTGTACAACTCAGCCAGCTAACCAAATGGACAGCGATAATGAGGCCCCTTTTAAACCTTGTCAGGTACTGATAATGCTGACTCGCACGTGCACACGACATACTCATATTCTTCAAAGCGATCACTTACACGAGCGAAAATGTTTTCTGTTTGTTTCACCTGTTTTGTCAGGCAGTGTAGATCACTTATGTGCAATTTATATTTCATTAAATGAATATTATTTTGAAGATAAGACCGCTTCAGCTGTAAGTCCTTTATTTATCAGCACGACCGGTTTGGTAGCATTATAGATGTATCATCAGGTGCAGTGTGTACAAATTAACAGACTTGTCAGGTACTGATAATCCTGACTCGCACGTGCACACGACATACTCATATTCTTCAAAGCGATCACTTACACGAGTGAAAATGTTTTCTGTTTGTTTCACCTGTTTTGTCAGGCAGTGTAGATCACTTATATGCAATTTATATTTCATTAAATGAATATTATTTTGAAGATAAGACTGCTTCAGCTGTAAGTCCTTTATTTATCAGCACGACCGGTTTGGTAGCATTATAGATGTATCATCAGGTGCAGTGTGTACAAATTAACAGACAAGACAAAAAGTGATGTAAGTCATATAAGACAAGAAAACGTAAATTTTTGGAAATTTGTGGTAAGGTCTTATGGGACCCAACTGCTGAGGTCATCGGTCCCTAAGTTTACGCACTACTTAATCTAACTTACGGTAATGACAACACACACACCAATGCCCGAGGGAGGATTCGAACCTCCGACGGGGCAGCCGCGCGGACCGTGACAAGGCGCCTCAAACCACGTGAAAGATATACGGGATAAACATACAAAATCATGCCATGTTCGGATCGAGAAAAAAGAATAGGATGATACAGTGTTCGTAGTTAGCAATTTTTCGCTAATTAGCGGACATCAAATACAAAATAGCGTAATATAACATAGAACTCTCCCGTTTTACGCTCCCGTGATACGCTCCCGTAATGCCAAAAATGGTTGAAATGGCTCTAAGCACTATGGGACTTAACATCTGAGGTCATCAATCCCCTGGACTTAGAACTACTGAAACCTAACTAATAACCTAAGGACATCACAAACATCCATGCCCGAGGCAGGATTCGAACCTGCGACCGTAGCAGCAGCGTGGTTCCAAACTGAAGCGCCTAGAACAGCTCGACCACAGCGGCCGGCCCCGTAATGCCCAGAAAGGACGAAAACTAAAAATAAGAAATTCCTAGTAAAAAACTATCAGCTGGTAAAACGCTACTAAATTCCACTCACCACGAGTAACTGCATCTGGTGAGTTAATGGGTCCCCGTCTACCGACAAAAAGTGACCAAAATCCGTCCTATATGATCATCTACGGGATTATTTAATCTTAAGCAGCTCACGGTCCTTCATTTATCCAAAACGCATTGAAAAGAACATACTGGTAAACCTCCAGTTATTCACTCTTAGACTGTGTTTCATCCCCCAAAAACTTCCAACATAAAACTATTTTAAGGCTTAGCACGAAACTGGCACGAAGTGAAAAAAGGCTGAATATCGTGTCGTACCTAAACACCTCAATCGTCAGAACGGCAGAACGCAACACACTGCAAAGTCAGGTGGCAAAGGCTGCAGTTACCGCCCTAAGTGTGCGCACTGGATGTGTCCTAACAGGCGACGTGTCTAGACGGAACTGTGGACACACCATACAGTGACATGGAGAGAAGGTTCGTGTGGAGCGCGCATGCTCATCCGCGAATAACTAGACATGTAGAACGGTGACCGAGCTGACGAGAGTGCTGAGTGATCCTTTCTAATGTGTTAAAAACCGACGTAAATTCGCTATTATTAGTGCCAACATTGTCCATGAAAAAGCAGCACATTAATGGTTGTAAAATGGTTCAAGATGGTAGCTATTAAAATTTTTAAACTAAGACACAAAACGATAATTTATTAAACAAAAAACAAAAGCCGTGACCTAAACTACCGCGCTGCGGTTTACACGAATCGCTCTTGATTTAAAATTCAGTAAAAGGATGAAAAACGTGCTAATAAACAAAGGACTTACAACTGAAGCGGTATTATCTTCAAAATGATGTATCCATGTTGTGGTGCCCTGACAACGAAGTCCGTTGAAATACCCTACTGGCCATTAAAATTGCTACACCACGAAGATGACGTGCTACAGACGCGAAATTTAACCGACAGGAGTGATATGCAAATGATTAGCTTTTCAGAGCATTCACACAAGCTTGGCGCCGGTGGCGACACCTGCAACGTGCTGACATGAGGAAAGTCTCCAACCGATTTCTCATACACAAACAGCAGTTGACCGGCGTCGCCTGGTGTAACGTTGTTGTGATGCCTCGTGTAAGGAGCAGAAATGCGTATCATCACGTTTCCGACTTTGATAAAGGTCGGATTGTAGCCTATCGCGATTGCGGTTTATCGTATCGCGACATTGCTGCTCGCGTTGGTCGAGATCCAATGACTGTTAGCAGAATATGGAATCGGTGGGTTCAGAAGGGTAATACGGAACGCCTTGCTGGATCCCAACGGCCTCGTACAACTAGCAGTCGAAATGAAAGGCATCTTATCCGCATGGCTGTAACGGATCGTGCAGCCACGTCTCCATCCCTGAGTCAACAGATGGGGACATTTGGAATACCAACAACTATCTGCACGAACAGTTCGACGACGTTTGCAGCAGCATGGACTATCAGCTCGGAGAGCATGGCTGCGGTCACCCTTGACGCTGTATCACAGACAGGAGCGCCTGCGTTGGTGTATTCAACGACGAACCTATGTGCACGAATGGCAAAACGTCATTTTTTCAGATGAATCCAGGTTCTGTTTACAGTATCACGATGGTCGCGTGCGTGTTTGGCGACATCGCGGTGAACGCACACTGGAAGCGTGTATTCGTCATCGCCATACTGGCGTATCACCCGGCGTGATAGTAAGGGGTGCCACTGGTTACACGTCTCGGTCACCTCTTGGTCGCATTGACGGCACTTTGAACAGTGAACGTTACATTTCAGATGTGTTACGATCCGTGACTCTACCCTTCATTCGATCCCTGCGAAACCCTACATTTCAGCAGGATTATGTACGACCGCATGTTGCACGTCCTGTACGGGCCTTTCTGGATTCAGAAAATGTTCGACTGCTGCCCTGGTCAGCACATTCTCCAGATCTCTCACCAACTGAAAACGTCTGGTCAATGGTGGCCGAGCAACTGGCTCGTCACAATACACCACTCACTAGTCTTGATGAACTGTGGCATCGTGTTGAAGCTGCATGGGCAGCTGTACCTGTACACGCCATCCAAGCTCTGTTTGACTCAATGCCCAGGCGTATCAAGGCCGCTATTACGGCCAGAGGTGGTTGTTCTGGGTACTGATTTCTTAGGATCTATGCACCCAAATTGCGTGAAAATGTAATCACAATTCAGTTCTAGTATAATATATTTGTCCACTGAATACCCGTTATCATCTGCATTTCTTCTTGGTGCAGCAATTTTAATGGCTCTCTCTCCATGACAACCGAAGGTCTCACACAAGTCTGCTCACCCGAGAGCAGTTCACGTTGCTTTATTGGGCTGTTCTTCCTCATCCACCTTACAGCCTGGATCTCGCACCTTCCGACTTCCATCTGTTTCACCCAACGAAGAATGTACTCTGCGGGAAACATTTTAATGTCGAGTATTGTAAATTTATTTGGGTGTACCTTTTTGAACAAGCAGAAGGCCATCAACAATCATATCGACGCTCTCCAGCTTTCTTGATGTTTTTTAATCAGGCTCACTGGAGCACTCTCTCCGTAGCTGCGTGTGGCCGAGCTAGAGAAGGAACTGCAAGCGGAAAAGGCGGCTCGCGCCCAGCTGGAGGCGGAAGCTGCCGAGAGGGTACGGCCGCCTCCACCGCCCCCACAGCCATCCGCGCTGTCCGTCAAGCGCGACGCCAAGAAGGCGGGCAACCCAGGTACCAAGAAGGGGAAGGGCGGCGACGGCGAAGAGGGGCCTACGGTCGAGGAGTTGATGGAGCGTCTGCACACGGTGACCGCAGAGCTGCAGGAGGCGAGGGCGCTGCTCGAGGAAGCTGAGGCCACCCGGAAACGGCAGGCCGCCGACTACGCCGTCCTGCGCGAAGACGTGCGCGACCTGCACTCCAGGGTGGCGGCGGTAGGTGCTCGGCGGCTGCATCAAGCCCCCTCTGAGTAGCCTGCTTTCATACTTGTCTCTTATGCACTTATACTGACGAAAATGGAAAGTGTTACACCGCAAACACCTTGAGCGAACTCTACTGATACTACAGTATTTACACTACTGGCCATTAAAATTGCTATACAAAGAAGAAATACAGATGATTAACGGGTATTCATTTGACAAACATATTATACTACAACTGACATGTGATTACGTTTTCACGCAATTTAGGTGCATAGATCCTGAGAAATCAGTACCCAGAACAACCACCTCTGGCCGTAATAACGGCCTTGATACGCGTGGGCATTGAGTCAAACAGAGCTTGTATGGCGTGTACAGGTACATCTGCCCGTGCAGCTTCAACACGATGCCACAGTTCATCAAGAGTAGTGACTGGCGTATTGTGACGAGCCAGTTGCTCGGCCGCCATTGACCAGACGTTTTCAATTGGTGAGAGATCTGGAGAATGTGCTGGCCAGGGCAGCAGTCGAACATTTTCTGTATCCAGAAAGGACCGTACAGGACCTGCAACATGCGATCATGCATTATCCTGCTGAAATGAAGGGTTTTCCAAGGATCGAATGAAGCGTAGATGGTTCAAATTACTCTGAGCACTATGGGACTTAACTTCTAAGATCATCAGTCCTCTAGAACTTAGAACTACTTAAAGCTAACTAACCTAAGGACATCACACACTCACACTCATCCATGACCGAGGCAGGATTCGAACCTGCGACCATAGTGGTCTCGCGGTTCCAGACTGTAGCGCCTAGAACCGCTCGGCCACCCCGACCGGCTGAAGCGTAGAGCCACGGGTCGTAACACATCTGAAATGTAACGTCCACTGTTGAAAGTGCCGTCAATGCGAACAAGAGGTGACCGAGACGTGTAACCAATGGCACCCCATAGCATCACGCCAGGTGATACGCCAGTATGGCGATGACGAATACATGCTTGCAATGTCCGTTCGCCGCGACGTCGCCAAACACGGATGCGACCATCATGATGCTGTAAACAGAACCTGGATTCATCCGAAAAAATGACGTTTAGTCATTCGTGCACCCAGGTTCGTCGTTGAGTACACCATCGCAGGCGCTCTTTTCTGTCATGCAGCGTCAACGGTAACCGCAGCCTTGGTCTCCGAGCTGATAGTCCATGCTGCTGCAAACGTTGTCGAACTGTTCGTGCAGATGGTTGTTCTCCCCATCTGTTGACTCGGGGATCGAGACGTGGCTGCACGATCCGTTACAGCCACGCGGATAAGATGCCTGTCATCTCGACTACTAGTTCTGCGAGGAAGGTGGGATCCAGCACGGCGTTCCGTATTACCCTCCTGAACCCACCGATTCCATATTCTGCTAACAGTCATTGGATCTCGACCAACGCGAGTAGTAATGTCGCGATACGATAAACCGCAGTCGCGATAGGCTACAATCAGACCTTTATCAAAGTCGGAAACGTGATGGTACGCATTTCTTCTACTTACACGAGGCATCGCAACAACGTTACACCAGGCAACGCCGATCAACTCTTATTTGCGTATGAGAAATCGGTTGGAGACTTTCCTCATGTCAGCACGTTGTAGGTGTCGCCACCGGCGCCAACCTTGTGTGAATGCTCTGAAAAGCTAATCATTTGCATATCACAGCATCTTCTTCCTGTCGGTTTAATTTCGCGTCTGTAGCATGTCATCTTCGTGGTGTGGCAATTTTAATGGCCAGTAGTGTACATGACCGTGGGTACGTTGATTAAAATTTCATCCTTTTGCGAGCTTATTTTCAGAACGGAAAAATCCATTCAAACAGACGAGGAATGATGGGAGTACATGACGGCTATTGGATGTGTCTAACGTTACTGGAACATTTCAGGGGCATACCGCAGCACATCGTGCCCAGATCTCGTGCACGCTATATCGTATGGCGCTTGCTCCGAACGTCTCTCTCGCCTTTCGGCTCGTGTCAGCTAGAGCTTTAGTTTGAAAGACTCGCTGGTTTGATCTGTCGCGCGCAGGGTAAGCAGCTAGTGCCCTCTTGCAAAGTGTAGAGCTCCGGGGGCGGCACCGAGGCTGAAGGTTGTTGGCAAGTGTGCTTCGGTGCGTTGTGCTCTGGGGCAGCTCGAGGTTGTGCTGGCTCTTCCTTTCCTTGCAAGGTAGTTCCTTGACGGTTGTCTTGAGTGGCTTTAGATCAGCTGAGCAGTCACTGTGTTTGTTAGCTTTTTAGCAGTTTTGTTGCTTAAATTGCCCAGTGGTTTTAGGTACTGCGGATATCAGCTGGGCAGCTGTTGCATTCGCTTCAGTTGTTTTAATTGTTGATTAAACTTTCATGTGATTTTAAGTGCTGCACGGATCAGCTGGGCAGTCATTGTATCCTTTAGCTTTGTAGCAGTTGGTTGTTTAAATTTGTCAGTGGTTTTAGGTGCTGCTCACACAGAAACCTTCAGAAGTCAGACACTCAGATCGGTATCAAACGTTGTATGTAGATAGAGTATCAATCAAAACACCGATTTAGTTCGTGCTGTGTGCTGTCATCCATTAGAACAAGCGTAGACGGTAATTAAAAGTATCACCAGAACTACGGAGAACAGGAAATGCTTATCTGTGAACAACTGCCTTGCAGATCTCTCGTGGATGAGTCGTATATAAGGTCCTGCATTCAGACACCGATGATGAAAATTTTTTTACGACTGAAAGTGTTATGCGGCAGAACATTTTCCTGACACGTAAACGGTCTTTTCGGAGGTTTTAGAAATGTTATTTTGGCAGTCTGCTTTGGCTTTGTTAGTTGACAGTAGCAAACGTTCAAATGATTCAAATGGCTCTGAGCACTATGCGACTTAACTTCTGAGGTGATCAGTCGCCTAGAACTTAGAACTAATTAAACCTAACTAACCTTAGGACATCACACACAGCCATGCCCGAGGCAGGATTCGAACCTGCGACCGTAGCGGTCGCTCGGCTCCAGAGTAGCAAACGTATAGAGTACATTTGTATACGAGGGTAGTCCCAAAAGTAAGGTCTCCTATTTTTTTATAAGTACAGAACCCTTTTTGTGTGGCAGTTGGTCACACTGTTATGAACAGTGCTTCACGCGCTCTGTGCAAAGATGCGCACGCCGCGCTGAGGCACCCAGTCTTGGCTTGGCAGCCGTTGAGAACGGAGCTCCCGTTGGATGTTACCGTCAAGCGCGAATTGCGCGCAGTTATTCGGTTTTTGAACGCAAAGGGCACTGTGCCGATGGAAATCCATCTCCAATTGACGGAAGTGTATGGTGAGTCGTGCACAGACGTCAAAAATGTTCGTAAGTGGTGTAGAGAGTGTGCAGATGGTCGGACTGAAATTCACGACAAACAAAGTAGCGGGACACCATCAATTTCTGAGGAGACAGTGTTGAAGGTTGAGCAAAGCATGCGCGAAGATCAGCGGATCACCCTGGATGATCTCTGCACGTTGGTTCCTGAGGTTTCCCGAAGCACCACTCACAGAATTTTAGCGAAAACATTGAACTACCGAAAGGTGTGCGCAGGATGGGTGCCACGCATGCTGACTGAGGACCGCATGAGGCAACGAGCTGATCGTTCCCGCGCATTTCTTCACCGCCTTGCAGCCGAACAGGACAACTTTCTGGACTCAATTGTCACGGGTGACGAAACCTGGGCATACCACTTTACACCTGAGACCAAGCAACAATCACGCCAGTGGCGGCATCCTTCTTCGCCAAAGCCGCGGATATGGCGGCGAGCTGGTATGGCATGGGCATACAAAAACTGCCACAGCGTCTACAAAAATGAATCGACAGAAATGGTGATTATGTCGAAAAATAGCTAAATCTTCAAGCTGTAAACTAATGTAAACCATTGTAGAAATAAACAGGTCTATGTACTTATAAAAAATAGGAGACCTTACTTTTGGGATTACCCTCGTAGATAGGCGTGGTGTTCTGTGGACATCTGCAACAGAAAAGACACCACTCGTGACGAAGCAGTTAGTGCGTCTGTAGTTTCACAGAATAAACATAAACAATCGGAACAGTAGAATAAGAAACATCTGCCTCACATGAGTGGAAGTATTAATAGTCCCATGTAACACTTTCACGTATAATACAGCAAAAAAAATGTCACTCTTGGGGTTTGAGCCCAAGACCGTTGTTACGACGATCTACAAACTTCCCCACCGAAGCTATACGTATGCATTACTCACAGTTATGCTTTTCCTGTGTTCCATAATTCCGGCGCTACTTTTAATTACCGTTTAAGCATGTTCTACTAGACGGCAGGACGCAGCATGAACTAAATCGGAGGTTTGGTTGACGCTCTGTCGACATACAACGTTTGGTACCGATCTGAATGTCTGACATCTAGAGGTTTGGGTGTTAGATCACCTTGGCAGCTGTTGTGTTTACCTAAGTTGTTGCCGTTGTTGAGTGAATTTTCGTGGGTTGCAAACGCTGCACATGTCACCTGGTCAGCCATTCTTCTCGCTAGCTTTCTAGCAGTTCTTGTTATTATCAGTGGTTTTAGCTGCTGCTCAGATCAGCTGGGCAGGTTGAATTCGTTTCAATTGTTTTAATTGACGATTAAATTTTCATGTGGTTTTAAGCGCTGCACAGATCAGCTAGACAGCCATTGTGTTCTTTAGCTTTGTAGCAGTTGATTGTTTAAATTTAGCAGTGGTTCTTCCATCTCTCCAGTTCTTCTGGAGCTCCGATGTGCGCTCCAATATCCGGCTACCTGCTGATATAGCTCAGATCAGCTGGGCAGCTGTTGAATTCGCTTAAGCTGTTGCTGTTGTTGATTGAATTTTCGTGGGTTTTTAAGTGCTGCACACATCATCTGGGCAGCCAATGTGTTCGCTAGCCTTCTAGCAGTTCTTTTTGTTGTTATGAGTGGTTTTAGGTGCTGCTCAGATCAGCTGGGCAGCTGTTGAGTTCGTTTGTATTGCTGTGATTGCTTACTGAATTTTCGCGGGCTTCAAGTGCTGCACAGATTATCCAGGCAGCTTTTGGAGTGGTTGATGTTGCTGCAGATTTTGTTTGTTATATATTAATGTGGATATTTTTGCTGCGCAGCTCCTTTTGAGTTGATTAATGAGGCTGCAGGTTGACTTTGGTATTCCTCATGGCAGTCTTGAACTGAAGGGAGCTAACGCCGATTTTTCTGTTAAGGCCGTACTAGTTGGCGTAGGTCTCAATGGAAATTATGCTTCAGCGATTACGAAATCGTCCATTGTTAGCGGACAGAACTCCATTTACGTCGAAAGGCGCTGATGATGATAGTTTTAGAACGCTGTGCAACAAGTACAGGGTGTTTCAAAAATGACCGGTATATTTGAAACGGCAATAAAAACTAAACGAGCAGCGATAGAAATACACCGTTTGTTGCAATATGCTTGGGACAACAGTACATTTTCAGGCGGACAAACTTTCGAAATTACAGTAGTTACAATTTTCAACAACAGATGGCGCTGCAAGTGATGTGAAAGATATAGAAGACAACGCAGTCTGTGGGTGCGCCATTCTGTACGTCGTCTTTCTGCTGTAAGCGTGTGCTGTTCACAACGTGCAAGTGTGCTGTGGACAACATGGTTTATTCCTTAGAACAGAGGATTTTTCTGGTGTTGGAATTCCACCGCCTAGAACACAGTGTTGTTGCAACAAGACGAAGTTTTCAACGGAGGTTTAATGTAACCAAAGGACCGAAAAGCGATACAATAAAGGATCTGTTTGAAAAATTTCAACGGACTGGGAACGTGACGGATGAACGTGCTGGAAAGGTAGGGCGACCGCGTACGGCAACCACAAAGGGCAACGCGCAGCTAGTGCAGCAGGTGATCCAACAGCGGCCTCGGGTTTCCGTTCGCCGTGTTGCAGCTGCGGTCCAAATGACGCCAACGTCCACGTATCGTCTCATGCGCCAGAGTTTACACCTCTATCCATACAAAATTCAAACGCGGCAACCCCTCAGCGCCGCTACCATTGCTGCACGAGAGACATTCGCTAACGATATAGTGCACAGGATTGATGACGGCGATATGCATGTGGGCAGCATTTGGTTTACTGACGAAGCTTATTTTTACCTGGACGGCTTCGTCAATAAACAGAACTGGCGCATATGGGGAACCGAAAAGCCCCATGTTGCAGTCCCATCGTCCCTGCATCCTCAAAAAGTACTGGTCTGGGCCGCCATTTCTTCCAAAGGAATCATTGGCCCATTTTTCAGATCCGAAACGATTACTGCATCACGCTATCTGGACATTCTTCGTGAATTTGTGGCGGTACAAACTGCCTTAGACGACACTGCGAACACCTCGTGGTTTATGCAAGATGGTGCCCGGCCACATCGCACGGCCGACGTCTTTAATTTCCTGAATGAATATTTCGATGATCGTGTGATTGCTTTGGGCTATCCGAAACATACAGGAGGCGGCGTGGATTGGCCTCCCTATTCTCCAGACATGAACCCCTGTGACTTCTTTCTGTGGGGACACTTGAAAGACCAGGTGTACCGCCAGAATCCAGAAACAATTGAACAGCTGAAGCAGTACATCTCATCTGCATGTGAAGCCATTCCGCCAAACACATTGTCAAAGGTTTCGGGTAATTTCATTCAGAGACTACGCCATATTATTGCTGCGCATGGTGGATATGTGGAAAATATCGCACTATAGAGTTTCCCAGACCGCAGCGCCATCTGTTGTTGACAATTGTAACTACTGTAATTCCGAAAGTTTGTCTGCCTGAAAATGTACTGTTGTCCCAAGCATATTGCAACAAACGGTGTATTTCTATTGCTGCTCGTTTAGTTTGTATTGGCGTTTCAAATATACCGGTCATTTTTGAAACACTCTGTATATACTTGAGCTCTTGAGCTTTGCATATCTGCATTTAGTGAGCGCCCTAGTGGTCCAAGTGGGTTGTCTGTTCTGTCCCCTCATTTGGTTGTTAAAGCATGCGCCGGCCGGTGTGGCCGTGCGGTTAAAGGCGCTTCAGTCTGGAACCGCGTGACCGCTACGGTCGCAGGTTCGAATCCTGCCTCGGGCATGGATGTGTGTGATTTCCTTAGGTTAGTTAGGTTTAATTAGTTCTAAGTTCTAGGCGACTGATGACCTCAGCAGTTGAGTCGCATAGTGCTCAGAACAATTTGAACCATTTTTTGTTAAAGCATGCGGTTGTTAAGGTATTGTAAATGGGATAATTCTCCAGCTCTCCACTCAAGAATTACTTGTGGGATCGAGTGCGTGTTACAACGTGCACCTTTCAGACTTTGAGAAACGTCCAATCATTAGCATGAGGGACATGCGACGGATCGCACAGACAATTGGCTGCTGTGCAGATGACTGATGAACGAGTGGTGATAATGTAGCCTCAGGACAACAGTCTGGTATTGGGCACCACGGAGGTTGAGTGCTCGTCAGAGGAGATGGACTTATATGGCCGTTAGGGGGCACCGCAGCCTCCCGCACTGTGGTCGCATGGCGAGAGCGCTAGCATCTCGTCACGTGAATACGGCGCTCAGTAGCGTACCTCGCAGACGATGTATACGAGGCGTGTTTTTTTTTAAAGTAAGTATCGTTTTGAAATTAAAAAAATACGTGCTAAGATATCTCAATAATTTTGTTTTCACATGAAATCCTGTACCTTAATCTACTTTTCTACATAATTTCCATCAATATTGAGGTACTTGTCATAACGTTGTACCAGTTTTTGAATACCCTCCTCATAGAAGTCTGCCGCCTGACTTGTTAACCACTGCATCACCACTGTTTCGACTTCGTCATCGTCTTGAAGAGGCTGATCGCCCAGGTGTTTCTTGAAGTGCAGGAACAGATGGTAGTCACTGGGCGCAAGATCGGGGCTGTACGGAGGATGAACTAGAGTTTCCCATCGAAAAGATGTGATGAGATCTTTGGTCTGATTCGCCATATGCGGACGGGCATTGTCTTGCAGCAAATCGCTGCCCTTGCTCAACTTCCATAGACTGTTGCTTTGATTCTGGTGTATAGTAGGCCACCCATGTTTCATCGCCCGTAACAATTAGGCTTAAGAAATCATCACCGTCGTTGTGGTACCGCTCAAGGGAAGTCAATGGACTGTCTAAACTTTTGGTTTGTGCACATCCGTCAACATTTTCGATACCCAACGTGCGCACAATTTTCGGTTAATTCCAGTGCTCGGTCACAATGACATACAAAACACTACGAGAAATACTAGGAAAGTCATCCCGCAAAGAGGAAATCGTAAAGCGTCTGTTTTCTCTCACCTTATTCTCCACTTCCTGCACCAAACTTTCATTAACGACCGAAGGACGCCCACTCCGTTGTTCATCATGCACATTTGTGCGTTGTTCATCATGCACATTTGTGCGGCCATCTTTAAATGCTCTCACCTACTTTCTTACCATTCCATTACTCATAATGTTTTTTCCGTAAAATGCACAGATCTCACGATGAATATCGATCGCTTTTAGGACTTTAGCACTAAGAAATCTTATAACAGCCCGTACTTCAGAGTCGGCGGGACTCACGATTATCGGAGGCGTCTTAAACACTCAGTACACAAGGTAAACAAAGAAGAATCAGACAGTAATAAGTCATAGTGTCAGTGCTTAGATTAAGGTACAGGCGTTCATGTAAAAATAAAATTATTGAGATATCTTAGCACGTCTTTTTTAATTTCAAAACGGTACTTACTTAAAAAACACGCCTCGTAGGTGGCCGCCCAGCGCACAGCTGTTCAGTGCAGTACTCGCGCTTGATATTGTCGGGTCTATTTCCGCTGTACTACGACTGCTTGATAACCACCTTGTTCGTCTCCCGGTTGCTCCCTTTGATCGAATCTTGGACTTGTTTCGTCACTGCTCTTAGTCTTGTTGTCATCATTGTGGTGAAGGTTTCGCTTAGCGCCGGCCGCGGTGGTCTAGCGGTTCTAGGCGCTCAGTCCGTAACCGCGCGACTGCTACGGTCGCAGGTTCGAATCCTGCCTCGGGCATGGATGTGTGTGATGTCCTTAGGTTAGTTAGGTTTAGGTAGTTCTAAGTTTTAGGGGACTGATGACCACAGATGTTAAGTCCCATAGTGCTCAGAGTCTTTTGAACCATTTTTGTTTCGCTTAGCGCCTCGTTGTCATCAAGCTTGTTTGTCCTTGTCCTAGTCTATTGTCTTATCCTCAGTCCTTATGTCGCATTTCGATCGCCTACCGTTAGTTTGGATTACTCTTCCGTAAGGGATTCTCCCGTCTTGCAGTTTCTTCCAAATGGTTCAAATGGCTCTGAGCAATAAGGGACTTAACATCTGAGGTCATCAGTCCCCTAGAACTTAGAACTACTTAAACCTAACTAACCTAAGGACATCACACACATCCACGCCCGAGGCAGGATTCTAACCTGCGACAGTAGCGGTCGCGCGGTTCCGAACTGAAGCGCCTAGAACCGCTCGGCCACACCGGCCGGTAGCTGCTTCCATCTCTCCAGTTCTTCTAGAGCTCCGCTGTGCGCTCCAACATCCGGCTACCTGCTGATATTGCAAACAGTGAGGCAAAGAAGAATAGGCACGTGTTCTTGCAGGAAGACTACACCGCGAGAACATCATAAAATTGTATCACTGGCTCTGACTAAGAGACAGCTGACAACAGCTAAAATCTGGGCGAAGGCTACAGGTGGAACGCTACCACCAACCATCGGGAGCAGATTACTGGAAGCTGGATTGAGATCTCTACCTGCTGTGCGTCGTTTACCACTAACAGCATACCAGAGACATCAGAGACTTGCATAGCGTAGAGACTGAGTCCATTGGGAGTGCAATTCTGTGGCGTTCGACGATAAGTCTCATTTGTACTTGCTGCAGTCAAATCGACGCCAACCTGTCCGTAGATGACGCGGTGACAGGTAACACGAAGCAGCGGCTCTTGAGACCCATACCTCTCCAGTTCCTGAAGTAATGGTGTGCACTAGCATTGTGTATGATAGCAGAACTGATTTGGTGATTGTTGAAGGGAAGCTGATGCTTCCAGTATGAGTCAAAAATGAAAAACTGTCTTGTCATACCCTTCAAGGCAAGGGTATCAAATCGCATGCTCCAACCGGACAATACAAAACCCCACACAGCAGTTCACACCACAAATTCCATGAGGAATCTATGGATCTTTAATTGACTTGTTCAATCACGTAATTTGTCACCCGTTGAACATCTCTGGAATGTGGTGGAAAGATGTATACTTTCACACCAGCCTCTAGCTGACAGTCCTCATGAACTGATACGGCATGTGTTTCAGACATGGCACGCCACGATCAGTACAAGGGTATATTCAGAAGTCTGGGGAATACACTTCTTTCTGACGTTGCAGATGGACATCAGGTCCGAATGGAATGAAAGTTTAATCATATACAGGGTGTTACAAAAAGGTACGGCCAAACTTTCAGGAAACATTCCTCACACACAAAGAAAGGAAATATGTTATGTGGACAAGTGTCCGGAAACGCTTAATTTCCATGTTAGAGCTCATTTTAGTTTCGTCCACCTACGCTCAATGGAGCACGTTATCATGATTTCATACGGGATACTCTACCTGTGCTGCTAGAACATGTGCCTTTACAAGTACGACACAACATGTGGTTCATGCACGATGGAGCTCCTGTACATTTCAGTCGAAGTGTTCGTACGCTTCTCAACAACAGATTCGGTGACCGATGGATTGGTAGAGACGGACCAATTCCATGGCCTCCACGCTCTCCTGACCTCAACCCTCTTGACTTTCATTTATGGGGGCATTTGAAAGCTCTTCTCTACGCAATCCCGGTACCGAATGTAGAGACTCTTCGTGCTCGTATTGTGAACGGCTGTGATACTACAATACGCCATTCTCCAGGGCTGCATCAGCGCATCAGGGATTCCATGCGACGGAGGGTGGATGCATGTATCCTCGCTAACGGAGGACATTTTGAACATTTCCCGTAACAAAGTGTTTGAAGTCACGCTGGTACGTTCTGTTGCTGTGTGTTTCCATTCCATGATTAATGTGATTTGAAGAGAAGTAATAAAATGAGCTCTAACATGGAAAGTAAGCGTTTCCGGACACATGTCCACATAACATATTTTCCTTCTTTGTGTGTGAGGAACGTTTCCTGAAAGTTTGGACGTACCTTTTTGTAACACCCTGTATTATATCCACTAAGTAGAACATCCCCACAAAGTTTGCTAAATATCGGTCTGGTACTGCATGGTCTAACACTTTCCATTTCCGTCAGTGTACACACTAAGACAAAAAAAAAAAAAAAAAAAAAAAAAACACGAAGGGATTTCCAAATGGTAAGGAAATCGGTAGATGTGAAGTACATGTACAAAAAAATGATTACAATTTCAGAAAAACTGCAAGATTTGTTCAAGAGAATGAGCTTAACCAACTGAGCAAGTCAATAACGCGTTGGTTCACTTCTGGCCCCTATAAAAGCAGCTATTCGGGTTGGCATTGATTGTCACAGTTGTTGGATGTCCTCCTAGGAAATATAATGTCAAATTCTGTCCAATTGGCGAGTTATACCTTCAAAATCCCGAGCTGGTTGTAGAGCCTTGCCCATAATGCTCCGAACCTCCTCAATTGGGAACAGATCTGGCCGTCTTGCTGGCCAGGGTAGGGTTTGACAAGCGAAGGCAAGCAGTGAAAATTAACTCTCATCCTATATGGGCAGACATTATCTCGCTGAAATGTAAGCCCAGGATAGTTTACCACGAACGGCAACAAAACGAAGCATAGAATATGGTCGAGGTACCACTGTCCTGTAAGAGTGCAATGAATGACAACCAAAGGAGTCCTGCTATGAAAAGAAATGGCACCACCGGTTGTCGAGCTGTATGGCAGACGACAAATGACACTACCATATTGATGGCACACATCAATGCATGATTCGGGTAGTCAGCAGTTGCACCTGACGCACTGAATCCAATCGCTCTTTTCCTTTGTTTTCAGGTAATCCTACCCATGACCAATGCACTCCTCCTCTGTGTCATAAACTTTATCACTCAAGTCTCCCTTGTGCTGCATTCCGTCTGATGAGTCTGAAGTCACTTTAGCCTCCTAATTAGTCCTTTTTGGATTTTGCTTATATGACAGACAAGTCGTTCCTCATTGAGTACACCCAGCAAGCAGTCTGACCCATTGCAGTTTTTGAGTCGCAACCGGTTTTTACTTTTTGGTTCTAAGGTTCTTCTTAAAATATTAAACTCTTCATAAGCTTTTCTGACTAAATACTCATCAGTTTTTATTTATTTATAGCAATTTGAAGATCCCCTTCTCCCCATCTGCCTTAAGTAGAACCAGTCTTGGGTACATACTTAGTTGACATCTGTAAAAAACTGAATTCCCGTTAAAACTAAAAAATAAAGTTTTACGAGGTGGCTAACTATCGCGAAGACGGTGTGGCCATCTCCCCCAATCGGCAGGGAGCGATGGCCATAGTGCGTCATCAAACATGATGGACGAGAATACAAAGAGAAACAACATGACGGTTTGTAGCTAGAACTATAGAGCCCTGAAATGTAAGTTTCGGGAACTACTCATAATCTGAATTACGGGAAAATGGAAAAGTATTGGCATGCTATATAATATTAAGGTGTATTAAAAACTAATGTTTGTTGAAATAAAGAGTCAATGGAGGCATTAACGTTTCACTCGTGACGAAGGCTCGCTATCAACATACCGGCAGCGCTGTAAAGCGGGTAGTTGGAGAACTACTGCCATCTCTCCCGTCCCACCATCTGTTTTATCTTCCATTACCGGTTGAAAGCATCTTCTCTGCAACTGTCTATGTCAGCTGGCACCTGAGGTAGATGAGCGATATGACAACAGTGAACAGAATGGAAAGCGCCACCAAGATCATTATACAGGGTTATTCAAAAAGAAGGAACAGCTTTCAAACATTTACTGCTAGATAGAAACACAATTGCAACGTTCCTGCAAAGAGAAAAGTTCCAATTTTAATGCAGTCAATGTGTGCACCATGTGAGACACGACAAATACCAAACCGATGGCTCATTTCCTGCCACAAAGGAAGCAGCTGGTCTCTCGTTATCGAATGCACAGCTTCAACAATGCGATGTCGCAGACTTTCACTAGTGTTAGGGGCGATAAAAACGCGGTCTTTTACGCAACCCAACAGATGAAAATCACAAGGTGTGAGGTCTGGAGACCTTGGAGACCACCGGCGATGAAGTTCATCTTCAGTACCTCCTCTTCCAATCCAACATCCTGGAATAGTGTCATTCGGGTAACGTCGGACGTGCTTAGAGATTATATGTATGTGATATGGTGCCTGTTCTTCCGAACATGTCCGGAAGAACAGACGCCACATACATATCATTATGGCTATGACGGCCAATGGACATAGCCAGAAGAACAGACACGACAGATACAATTAGGGCGAGGATGGCCGATAACCCCTTCGGTGCAGAAGCACACCGAGCACGAAATCTTACGGGAATCGGAGACGAGCCACGAGTAATGAGGATAGTGAGCAGGGTCACTTCATCAGTAGTGTGTACGTAAGTTGAGAATTTGGGTCTGACAAGAGCTGTGCTATGGTAGTCTGAGCGACTGTGGTAACCACTATGTCCAGATGGCGTACTGGTCAAATCCTAATCCAGCACGAATTTTCAACTTTCCCATTGATTTACACTGAAGAGCCAAAGAAACTGGTACACCTGCATAATATCGTGTAGGGCCCCACATAGCGTGCAGAAGTGCCGCAACATGATGTGGCATAGACTCTACTAATGCCTGAAGTAGTGCTGGAGGGAAATGACACCATGAATCCTGCAGGGCTGTCCATAAATCCGTAAGAGTACGAAAGAGGGAGATCTCTTCTAAACAGCACATTGTACGGCATTCCAGATATGCTCAACAATGTTCATGTCTGGGCAGTTTGATGGGGAGTTTAGTAACCAGCGGAAGTGTTTAAACTCAGAAGAGTGTTCCTGGAGCCACTCTGTAGCAATTCTGGACGTGTGGAGTGTCGCATTGTCCTGCTGCAACTGCCTAAGTCCACTGGAATGCACAATGGACACGAATGGATCCAAGTGATGAGGCAGGATGATTACCTTAGTGTCACCTGTTCAGATTCGTATCTAGATGTACTCTCAGGGGTCCCATATCACTCCAACTGCACACGCCCCACACCATTACAGAGCCTCCACCAGCTTGAGCAGTCCCTTACTGACATGCAGGGCCCATGGATTCATGAGCTAGTCTCCATACTCGTACACGTCCATCCGCTCGATACAATTTGGAACGTAACTCGTCCTACCATGCAACATGTTTCCAGTCATCAATAGTCCAATGTTGGTGTTGACGGGCCCAGGCAAGGCATAAAGTTTCGTGTCGTGCAGTCATGAAGGGTACACAAGTGAGCCTTCTAACAATACCACCACTTGCAAAATAGGTTAGAAATCAGATTAATAACGTTGCTCACGCAGCATATGTTCGCTTCATCGGGCAACAACAAAGTTATTGGCTGTGGATCGTATCGTCAGAATGGAAATAATGAAGTCACTGTAAAAAAGTCATTAATTTTGGCACTTGTCTTGAATGGATTCCCACGTAGATTTCGTCGAAGTTGTTATGGCTCATCTTGTTGATTCTAGGGTGATTCCACTTTGACTGCTAGAAGGTCCAGATCTGTATTTTAGCAATATTTGAAGACCTAACAAATGCGTTTTTCAGGAAATTCTTAATGATCAAACAATCCCAGATCAGAACAATGGTATGGTAGAAGTAATTTTTGACTTGGTGTTCACGATCCACATTTTTATTAAACTTCTTGTAAATTCACATATACTTCTTATTAATTATCATATCATCAAGAAAACAGTTTTTCATCAATATTCATATATTCAATTTCCACTTTAACCAAACACGAGACTTGACTGTTCTTTTACAACGCGAAATAACAACTTAACTTCTGCAAAGTGAAGCAAAGACTGCTCTGCGCGCATTCGTGCCAAAACGGTTACAAGTAAGACGAAGATTATGACAGTCTCACAGAAATGAATACACACAAGAACCATATCACTGTAATATATCGATACATCGGAGTACCTATACATTAATAAAACCAAATGTGAATATTGTCACAAAAATACGTCTGTTACTTCGCAGAAAAGTAGTACGATATTACTGGTATCGAGAACTGGGGTTGGAGTGCCGTAATGGTTACGTAAATAAAGAACCATTACAGCCTTCAGCTCCAAAAGAAGATGTTTCGTTGAATGGTTCACAGGCTGACACTCGCTGATGGCTAGCATTGAAATCTGCAGAAATTTGCAGAAGGGTTGTACTTCTGTCACTTTGAACGATTCTCTTCAGTCGTCGTTGGTCCCATTATTGCAGGATATTTTTCCGAGATTTAATGTTTTACCGGATTCCTGATATTCAAGGTACACTCGTGAAATGGTCGTACAGGGAAATCCCCACTTCATCGATACCTTGGAGATGCTGTGTCCCACCGATCGTGCGCCGACTACAAAACCACGTTCAAACTTACTTAAATCTTAATAACCTGCCACTGTAGCAGCAGCAACCGATCTAACAACTGTGCCAGATATTTGTTGTCTTACTTAGGCGTTGCCGACCGCAGGGCCATATTCTGCCTGTTTACGTATCTCTGTATTTGAATACGCATACCTACACCAGTTCCTTTGGCGCTTCAGTGTAGATCAATGCCCTCTGGTAGCTAACATCCTTAATTGTCCAGAATGAGACTTTCACTCTGTAGCGGAGTGTGCGCTGATATGAAACTTCCTGGCAGATTAAAACTGTGTGCCCGACCGAGACTCGAACTCGGGACCTTTGCCTTTCGCGGGCAAGTGCTCTACCATCTGAGCTACCGAAGCACGACTCACGCCCGGCCCGGTACTCACAGCTTTACTTCTGCGAGTACCTCGTCTCCTACCTTCCAAACTTTACAGAAGCTCTCCTGCGAACCCTGCAGAACTAGCACTCCTGAAAGAAAGGATATTGCGGAGACATGGCTTAGCCACAGCCTGGGGGATGTTTCCAGAATGAGATTTTCACTCTGCAGCAGAGCGTGCGCTGATATGAAACTTCCTGGCAGATTAAAACTGTATGCCCGACCGAGACTCGAACTCGGGACCTTTGCCTTTCGCGGGCAAGTGCTCTACCATCTGAGCTACCGAAGCACGACTCACGCCCGGTACTCACAGCTTTACTTCTGCCAGTACCTCGTCTCCTACCTTCCAAACTTTACAGAAGCTCTCCTGCGAACCCTGCAGAACTAGCACTCCTGAAAGAAAGGATATTGCGGAGACATGGCTTAGCCACAGCCTGGGGGATGTTTCCAGAATGAGATTTTCACTCTGCAGCGAAGTGTGCGCTGATATGAAACTTCCTGGCAGATTAAAACTGTGTGCCCGACCGAGACTCGAACTCGGGACCTTTGCCTTTCGCGGGCAAGTGCTCTACCATCTGAGCTACCGAAGCACGACTCACGCCCGGTACTCACAGCTTTACTTCTGCCAGTAACTCGTCTCCTACCTTCCAAACCTCATCTGGAAACATCCCCCAGGCTGTGGCTAAGCCATGTCTCCGCAATATCCTTTCCTTCAGGAGTGCTAGTTCTGCAGGGTTCGCAGGAGAGCTTCTGTAAAGTTTGGAAGGTAGGAGACGAGGTACTGGCAGAAATAAAGCGGTGAGTACCGGGCGTGAGTCGTGCTTCGGTAGCTCAGATGGTAGAGCACTTGCCTGCGAAAGGCAAAGGTACCGAGTTCGAGTCTCGGTCGGGCACACAGTTTTAATCTGCCGGTAAGTTTCATCCTTAATTGTAGCTTAAGCTTATTATCTGATTGGCTGCTGAGCTGTAAATTACTTGCTGCCAATCAGTTTGTTAATCTGAACCAGATGTAGACAACCCGGCAGTAGCATAATGAACAAAAATACGCCAGCCTGTAAGCCACGTACTCTGCATCGAGTGGTCTCGCTCCAGCAGGTTACGCAGCTCGCCAAGCGGGAGCGCACGTTCTCGGACGCGCTGAAGGAGGCACTGGAGGACATGGAGGTGCAGTGGCGGAAGCAGTTCGAGGACGACGAGGAGCAGCTGAGACAGGCGGAGCGCCGCCAGAAGGAGGCAGACCTGAAGCTGGAGGCGGCCGAGGGCGCGCTGGTCTGCTGCCACCGCGAGGCGGCCCGCCTCGCCGCCAGCCTCGAGGTCTGCCACGAGAGGGCGGCGGCGCTGCGCCACCAGCTGCTCGCCGCGCTCCCGCAGCCGCCGTCAAAGGTCCACCCCTGTTCCCTGAGCTCACCGGAAAAATGTTGCTCGTACACTGAGAGCCCACTGCGTGGCATTACTGTCACGTATCACAAGGCGATATTGATTCATCTTTGATACCATTTCGTGATTATCTTCAACAGAGTGTATGAAGATATACTTCCAATGTGGTTACTGTGTCCTCGTTGTCGGCAGGAGGCAGTCAGTGAATCTCATTAGGAAGGGTGAAGGTCCTCTGGGAGCGGGGTTGTTTTCTCTAAAGTAAGGTTGCAGCCCACTTTGTGCATTTACCGGCAGAACCGGTACCTCTACTAGCCCAGGGTGAAAGGAGTCGTGCCACCACTGGCGTCCCTAGAGAATAACGGAGCACAACATTTTTGCTTATTCTGTTTCGACATCAAAGGATGAGACACCGAGATGTCGCCTGACCAGTATGGGGAGGTCCATCGCTTTCACTGCAAACTTTGGTGTATCTAGTAGAACTGAGTCGTTCCACCACTGAGGTTGGTGCAAAGAAGCCAACCAATCGACAGGACACTGCCCATCACAGTACCAACCTCTTACTTCAAATGGTTCAAATGGCTCCGAGCACTTTGGGACTTAACTTCTGAGGTCATCAGTCCCCTAGAACTTAGAACTACTTAAACCTAACTAACCTAAGGACATCTCACACATCCGTGCCCGAGGCAGGATTCGAACCTGCGACTGTGGCGGTCGCACGGTTCCACACTGTAGCGCATAGAACTGCTCGGCCACCTTGGCCTGCCAACCTCTTACTTGTCGAGGTGCATTTTGTATGCGAAGAGTTGGAAGTTTCCACAGAGTTCCGCCATTCTCTCATAGAATAAGCCGTATTCTCGTCCATCACATTGGCAGTAGCATTGAGTTGTTCCCTCCGTATAGAGATACATAAAATACAGACTGGGGAAAAAAAGGGAAGGGATGGATGGGAAATTGTGACTTCCGGACACACGGTAATTGTGGTAATGCAACGGCGAAAGTTGAAAATTTGTGCCAGAGTGGAATTCGAACCCGGATTTGCCGCTTCTCATGAGTAGTTGCCTCAACTGCAATTTTTTTTTCTTTTGCTTCACAAAATTGCTGATCCATGTTCTAGACCACTTTTCTTTCACACAGTTTTTTTGTGAAAAAAAGGGGAGAGTTTGGTTTGCTTGATGGCAAAAATAACTATTTCATTTCTTCTACCTCTTGAAACAGAACAGTAAATTAAAAACAAGTGTATCACCCGGGAATCGAACCCGGGCCGCCTAACAAGATACTTTTTATTTTATTTTAGTTTTTACTTATTTATTTATTTATTTATTGTTTGAGGAGCACAGTCAGGCACGGGTCGAATTCCGAGGCATGGCCACGATGTCTCCCTCGTTCTACCACTGAAGCGCACCATCACATTTTTTAAAATACAATAAACAAAAAAAACAAAGGAGCCATACGCCAAAAGTTATGGCGATAATGTGAACAAAAAAGTGCCATCTTGCCTGCTGGGATCACCTCATCGAAGAAGGCGGCAAGTAAGAGGCGGTCGTCATTACATTGGGCATCACCAGTCATCAACCGTCGGAGTCTCCATGGCCGCTGCACACAGTCAGAGGCTGTTTCTGTTACCATAGGGGAATCGTGGAAATATCAGGTCTGCAAGTCAACTTCTTCTTACACCCGGCACGCTTCAGCTGGGCGGTGGGTCCATGAATGACGACCCCAAATAGTTAGCAAAAAGGTTCCGGATTGTTGTTTGTTAAGGCCAGGAACTCGTCGATCACGTATTGCCACAAATCGAGGACTTTCTTTTCGCCGTCGTGGTACATGTAATGTATCGCTATTCCTTGTATCCAATTGACGACATTCATCCGGGTCATCGGGAAATAGCGTCGGGATGAAAGAGGTCCAGGAGCACAATCGAAATATAGGGGGGGGGGGGGGGGGGGAGGAGGGGGTTAGGAGGAAAGCCAGTATCTAGCGGATAAGTTTCCAGCACTTGCAGGCAGGGCCACAGTTCAGTCTAGTCCCTATCTACCGTTGTACAATGAGGGCACATCAGTTAGGTGAACGGCAAGTAGCCTTCGTTGGATCAGAAATTTCTCGTTAGCGACCACATACCACGTCGACCGCACAAAAGTGGGCAGGAAGGGCGCGTGGATGGTTCGCCAAACCCGCGTCCAGTAGACTGTGGGGTGGCGTTGTACAATGTCCTTAGCCGGATTCCAGCGTTAGAGAACACTATAATAAATCTTTGCTGCCGGATACCGTGTCTCCAGTATAATCCTCAACATATAACTTGCTCCACGAGAAACGTCCTAATACGTGATGGCGAGGGTACAAATGTCCAACAGGTACCGGTGGATACAGTGTGCGTGGGGCCACCTCTGTGCCCACCTCCATGTAGCATAATTCCCGGAGGTTGATCACACGGCCTGCCACCACCTCATACTGTTGGAGCCAGGAAAGCGCCATTCGTATTTCGTCACCAGTCCATGCGAAGAACATCACATCATCGGCATATGCGCCATATCGAAAGGTCACAGAGCGGAGGCTATGACCTTCCTAGAGTCTCCGCAGTCCGTGAAGAGCTGGCTCGAGGGCAATGGCGAATAACATTGCAGAAAGAGGACAACCCTGGCTGACGGACCTGTTGATGCAGACGGGGGCAGACAAATAGCCGTTTACCATAATTCTCGTTACCACCCCACGGATCAAACGAAGCAAAACAGATGCCGACATGCGTGGTATACCAGTGTGTTCCATAACTGCACACAGAAAACAATGTTTAACGCAATCAAAAGCGTGGTCTAAATCCAGTGCAACAAGGGCACTGCGGAGACGGCATGTTTGCATCAGCGCCACCACGTCTCTATACGTGCTCAAAGTCGTAAACCCGACCGACTGGGACATGTCCATCCAAACAGACACCACAGAAATATACATATTTCTGCAAGAGCGTGATGGCTCTTTGACATTTGATTCAGAGTGGGTATTCAAATATCTTCTGGACTCCTGCAGGAATCAATAATTTGCTAGTAGGGGTTACTGGATGAGGGATGCTGCATTGCAGCATCAGATAAGTTGAAAATTTGAGTCAGTCGTGGGCCATGTTCAGATGGCCGAAGCAGTTAGGGCAATCATTTATGAGAAGCGGTAAATCCGGGTTCGAGTCTTGATCCAGCGCAAATTTTCAACTTTCGCCATTGCATTAATACAACGCCCTGTGCGTCTGGAAGTCACGAATTCACACCAATCCCTTCCCTTTCTTTCCCCATTCTCTATTTCGTATACATGTATGCACCAGCCGCGTCATCACGAGTGGGGTCTGTTTCGGTGGACATGTCCAACAGAACAGATACCTATAAAATATTATATACCCTCCACGGAGAGTTTTTTCTTTATTTCTTTTTTTTTAAAAAAAAAGAAGGGTAGAAAGTTGTGGAGGGAGATATATGTTTCATGCCCATTCGATCACGTCTCCTCCCCCCCATCTCCCACCCCTCATGAGGGTCACTCGTCTCCCTACCACCACCTCGTGCCGATGGACGCAAAGTTTGCTGATTTTGGGGTAAATGTAAGTGTCGCAATTGCTGTAGTGCAGTCCATATTCTCACAGCATGTTACTTGCTGAGACTGCCGCAAAACTTATGTTGCTTAATTTGGTTACAATTTGTGCCATATTGTTACATTGTTAACTTTGATTTCTTGAGCTGTCAGATGAGCAAATTTTGTTGCACTTTCTCCATATAGCCTTGATATCCCGCCCACAGTGTTGGTGTCATTTTGTAATTTGATTTCAGTTTTATAGGATTTAGTTCTCTGTCAATTTTTATTGAGATTTTTGTAGCCATTAGAGCAAAAAAATACCTGTTAACCTCAGACTTGACTTAAGACTCCGAGATCCTTGACATTGTCCGACAATTTTTCCATGGTAAACCACCAACACTAAATATAATCTGGTGGACAGCTGAGCTCGTTGTCCTCACTGTGACGGCATTATCGTTGTGCACAGTGGCCAAATTCAACGATCACTTCTATTAAGTATTCAGAGAAAAGAAAGAGCATTGTACTCGCTCGTCTTGCATGATCAATGATTTGTTTTATAACGAGCAATGCCCTTTCGCTCCTCGAGTTTTGATCAGAACTGTGATTCAGCTTTCAGCTAGTCTCTCTGGGGTGCTATAGATGGTGAGGACTAGTGTCACACTGTCACGTGGCCCTTCACCTCTGACATAAGTCATGGCAGTGAATGGGTCCTTACATGCTGGTTGTCCGTATGGAATCGGCGCTTGTAGGGACTTTTCAGAAAATTACAGATTGGAGCTATGATGTAGGATATCAAAAGTGGATTGTCCAGCATGTCAAGGAATGGTGTACCCCTCGTAGCCAGAGATTAGCGTCACGTCTCGTCACTGCTTGTCATTGGCAATCGGTTTCAAACCCAAGAAGAATTGGTGTTGGTGTTTGGGTTTTTGGTGCTTTTATTTCCAGTACGGATCCTGCTGACGTTGAATTTCGGGTGGTTGGCAATAGCAATAAGCACGATTTAACTTCACCCATAGAGGAATATGTAGCTGCAGGATCTACTTTTATGTCAGATGAGTTTTCTTCAGATCCTTTTCATTTATTTTTTTCAGAAATAATTTATTAATAGTAAATATACTATCTTTCTATATAATGCAGATATATTCAAATTAAGGAAAACACAAAAAATGTCTTTTGTTTTCGGCATGTTACGTAAGTTTCAGGGTTTTTATCACAATATTATCAGTTAAGCACGTAAGGATATTACTTTTTGTTAAAATTAAAAAAAAAGAAGTTTCTCGTCTTTCCACATGCAAGTCAAACATAAGTTTTGTTCCTCAAGATAAATAGATCTTCTTCATTCGTGGAGGTGTGTTCCGTCTATCCAACTAATTGAAGGCAATTTTTTTATTGATAAAAAATGGACATGAACCATCCAGTATGGATCATGACATGGCAGCTATTAGAGTGAATAATCACAACAAAAGGCTCCTGACATTACAAAATAACTTTCACATACAAAGAGCCATTGCAATGAAAAAAGAAGGTACTCAATGACCAAATCCATATAAACAACTCTCTGATCATGTTGGCCACTTAAACAACAACAAATAGAGATCCAAAATATAACAACAATAAATAATTAATGTCCTCTCCCCTCGTTCTCTCTCTCTCTCTCTCTCTCTCTCTCTCTCACACACACACACACACACATCGACAATTGGCAACACTAAACGCCGAAAACACAACACAAAATGTAATGTATGCGATGTGTTGAATCAAATGTGGGTGAAAGAACGCCGGAGATCAGCCAACTGGAGCATGGAGACTAATGAACACATCTCCAGGACCACACAGATGAGCTAACAGCACCGGAAATCGTAACAGCGAACTGATTCTAACCTAAAAAAAATACATTACAAAATGTAACACAGTAACGTATTGTAACTACAATATAGTTAATGTATGAATAAAAAGAGAGATGTTTTACTGGCCACTAAAGCTGCTTGACAAATAAAAGAAGCGAAACGCGTATGGCAATAAACAAACTGCCTTCAATTAGTTCATAGACGGAACACACTTTTACGAATTTTGAAACAACTAAGGAACGACGGAAAAACAGAAAAAATGACTAAATCTTCTTCAGTCACAGGAATTTAACTTTTTGACTGCCTTGTGGCTACTAGTGGCCACAGCAGAACTGCATGTCTGACTCTTGTAGCCGCTGGAATCAACTGCAGAGCTTCATCCCTGTGGTGAAACATCCATCACTATGCTTGCGGCAGTCACGTGTTAAAATTCTAGGATGAGCCGAAAAGTACTGGCTCTGAATTTTGTATTCGAAAGCTCTTAAAACTTTTTAAATAAAATGGACTTCATTAACATTCTACATCTCTGTTCTTCATGTCTACATATTTATTTATCAACACAGTCACCCTGGGGATGAACAGATTTCTGTCAATGAGGGACCATCTTGTTGATATTGGCACTGTAGAATGGCTCGACTTTGCTAGTGGAGCTACAATCTCACCTCTGCTTACAATGCTTCATCACAGTTACAGTGAAATCCTCGAAGGTGTTCATTAAGTTCTGGAAACAGATGAAATTCAGATAGGACCAAGTCGGGACCAATGGGGTATGACAGATGGCAGTGAACCCAAGGCGTCGCATTGTTGCAAATGTCGCAGCACTCGTGTGTAGTCTGGAACTGTCATGCTGAATGTGAGACTGAACTCTTCAAATTACTTTCAGTTTTCTGAAGGTCTCTCATGCACTGACAGAATTATGTTACATTATGTTACAAAACTCTCTAACTGCAGAGGGTTACAACTTGCATCAGAAAATTGGGATGTCCATCGAGTAATATACACTACCGGACATTAAAATTGCTACACCACGAAGATGACGTGCTACAGACGCGAAATTTAATCGACAGGAAGAAGGTGCTGTGATATGCAAATGATTAGCTTTTCAGAGCATTTACACAAGGTTGGCGCCGGTGGCGACACCAACAACGTGCTGACATTAGGAAAGTTTCCAACCGATTTCTCATACAGAAACAGCAGTTGACCGGCGTTTCCTGGTGAAACGTTGTTGTGATGCCTCGTGTAAGGAGGAGAAATGCGTACCATCGCGTTTCCGACTTTGATAAAGGTAGGATTGTAGCCTATCGCGATTGTGGTTTATTGTAACGCGACATTGCTGCTTGTGTTGGTTGAGATCCAATGACTGTTAACAGACTATGGAATCGGTGGGTTCAGGAGAGTAATATAGAACGCCGTGCTGGATCCCAACGGCCTCGTATCACTAGCAGTCGAGATGACAGGCATATTATCTGCATGGCTGTAATGGATCGTGCAGCCACGTCTCAATCCCTGGGTCAACAGATGGGGAGAACAACCATCTACACGAATAGTTCGACGACGTTTGCAGCAGCATGGACTATCAGCTCAGAGACCATGGCTGCAGTTACCCTACACGCTGCATCACAGACAGGAGTGCCTGCGATGGTGTACTCAACGACGAACCTGGGTGCACGAATGGCAAAACGTCATTTTTTCGGATGATGAATGCAGGTTCTGTTTACAGCATCATGATGGTCGCATCCATGTTTGGCGACATCAGGTGAACGCACTTTGGAAGCGTGTATTCATCATTGCCATACTGGCATATCACCCAGCATGATGGTATGGGGTGCCATTGGTTACACGTCTCGGTCACCTCTTGTTTGCATTGATGGTACTTTGAACAGTGGACGTTACATTTCAGATGTTTTACGACCCGTGGCTCTACCCTTCATACAATCCCTGCGAAACCCTACATTTCAGCAGGCTAACTCATGACCGCATGTTGGACGTTCTGTACGGGCCTTTCTGGATACAGAAAATTTTCGACTGCTGCCCTGGCCAGCACATTCTCCAGATCTCTAACCAATTGAAAACGTCTGGTCAATGTTGGCCGAGCAACCGCCTCGTCACAATATGCCACTCACTACTCTCGATGAACTGTGGTATTGCGTAGAAGCTGCATGGGCAGCTGTACCTGTAAATGCCATCCAAGCTCTGTTTGAGTCAATTCCCAGGCGTATCAAGGCCGTTATTACGGCCAGAGGTGGTTGTTCTGGGTACTGATTTCTCAGGATCTATGCACCCAAATTGCGTGAAAATGTAATCACATGTCATTTATAGTATAATATATTTGTCCAATGAATACCCGTTTATCATCTGCATTTCTTCTTGTTGCAGCAATTTATTGACCAGTAGTGTACATGACATGTAATACCTCAACCGATTTTGAGATCAGAATAAAAAATCCAGAGGCATTACTTTCCAGCACACCCTCATATTATATATGCAAAGGAAAATTTCATATCTGATCTCTCTTTTCCTGCCAACAATATTTGAAACAGATTGAAAATATTGTTGAATCAGAAATTATAAAAGAATATAGGTGTTAAATGGTAATGCTTGCTTCTATTAACTGTAGTTGTTCTTTCAGTTATATTGTATTTATGGTGTGGTCATTACTTTTAGGATGTTGGCAAACATTCCTGTATATTTCACGATTGTCATAAATTTCCAGTGATCATTCTCAATGTGGGACAAATAGTCTATAAGGGGTCGGGCAGTAAGGGCCACTATCACCCTGTGAACTACAACATTGAATTTAAGGACTACGAGACTGCATACTGTAACAATGCTATTTAAGAATATTGGGGGCTCTCAGGTCTGTTATTGGGAGGAGGCAAAGGAGCTATTCTGTCGTGCATACTTATTTTGATGAATACTGCTGGCAGAAGAGTGTTCCTCAGGTTACGTACTTTACAGGGCTTGTGGGGAAAATATATAGGCCCTGTCTTGTAAGGTTAATTTGAGTCACTGACAATCTGTCTTTTTGAGCAGGAAAGGGGATAACTTTGGTTTGGGTTTGTTTCATGTATGCCCTTGTTCATTTTTTTTTAGAAAGTTTAGTTTTGTGTTTTTATTATTTTGGTTTTTTAATTGTTTGTTAAATTGCGTTATTTTACTATGTTCAACCACTTTTTTTTGTTCATCGTTGTTATTTCTGTTTATGAGTATCGATACTTCTTTCATGAAAAATTTTATGTTTGGGAAGTTTGATTTTTTGTATTGTTAAAGTTGTTTCTGTTGTGTACACTTTTGGCCTTCTGCATTGGTATCAGTCTTTTAAAGTGAGCAATACAGGTCAATTGATGTTGTTGATACCACCTTTTGTTTGTTTTCATTATTTTTTGGCTACGTCTATTGCTAACACCTTTTGGCATTTTGTACTGCCATCTGATGTTGGATTTCTGTATCAATATTTGTCTTTTACATTGAGTTGCAGTTGGTTTCTGCTAATTTTCTGGTTTTAACTTATTTTCTGGTTTTAACTTAAAGCTGTATCATGTTTCTCTGGTTGTTCCATTTTGTCAATTTTTCTACTATCATCATTTTGCAGTTGTTATTTTAGAATTTACTTTATCTTCACCAAAACCTCCATCTCCCATGGTTGTTCTGTTAGATTCAATACTTATTATTAAAAATTTCTAACAGGCTGCATTTGATGTTTACATTTTCACGCCATTTTGAAATTGTGTTTGTGTAGCACCTAAGGGCTTGACAAGCCCTATGGCATGCCTCACAGTACATGACACATCTCTTAAGCCGGATCTATACACGCAACAAAAGTGTTGCCACAGCTAGTTGTATACTACAGTTACATTGCAGTTGCATGTGTGAATCCCCAGTTTTAAGTTGCGCAACTTAAGAGATGCAACTTTGGTCATGCCACAAATGTTCATCATGGTTGTGCTTTGTTACACCACTTCCCTTTCACCACTGCTCCCTGGTAGCTGTATTTTGAACACAGTTATCATAGAGTAATTGCTGCTGTGCTCTATTCAATTTCAGTGTATTTTCATTTTATTACAAAAATGTCGAAACAGCAGTTGGTAGGTACACTTCTACAGGTTCTACGACTACGAGAATAAAACTTGTGTTTTGCAAACCAATGATGTAGGCCTATCCCATAATCTTGAAAGATTTTGGGATGACAAATAAATTTAATGAGTTACCAAAGAAAGCGAGTCATATAAACTTTGTGATTTGTGAGACCAATCACTGTATTAATTGTGGATTATATGTGGGAAATAGCCTAGGAGTGTGGTGTGGCAGCTGTTAAACTAAAAATTAGTTATTAGAAATGCCTGCATTAACAAATACATCAAGATTCTTGGAAGGGTGGTGTATCTGAACATGATGTTTACATGCCAGTTGTTGTTTACTTTGCCATAGCAGACAGCATTTTTGTCTTTGAATGTTATTTCTTTTGTAAATGTGTTGGTGCCCATGATTTTCCCCTGCACGAAATTATTTTCGGTTATAACATTTGGGCTTCGTCTTCCTCGTATTTAACTCTTGTCACAGCTCTAATGCCATAACCTGCACTATAACATTAACACTCACCCATATGTTTTCAGTTGATTTCATGATAAAAGTTGTGAAACTACGTAGAATTTGTGGTGTATTGTATGAACATAGCTTACGCTACCACTACAGAAAAACATAAGCTGTGGTGTCACGTTAGTTGCACGTGTGAACCCGGCACTACATGTAGCAGTGACCACCTCTGAAAGGGAGCATGTGACTATTTGACAAGTTTAGCTATTCTTAACTGCATGTTTAAATACATACAAGCTCTATACAGCTCACTAAAAAGTTAAGACATTTTGTTTTCCTGTGGGCCATGGGCGGAGCCGAGCTTTTGCGATGTATGTCAGGCAATGCAATTAGTGTGGTGTCAGAAGTTCTTTGCGGGACTCTATTTCCCATAATGGCTTGATATGATGTCATTTGCCAAAGCCAACAGGAAGTATCAATTGGTCTTATTTATCCATTGTTCTCCATAGTCCTTGACATTTAGGTACATTTCAGTCATATATTTCCAATCATTGTAATTAGCCACACAAGATGGCCTTTCAAAATTCAACAGTGGTTGCCCACTCAAAGCTACCGGCACCTTAGATACATTCAATTAGTTGAGCAAATAAACCTTGAATATTTCTCAACAGAAATACAATACCAATGTGCCGAACACACATAAAATACGGTGTCTCAAATGAAAAACAAACAATCATAATTCATGCCATGTAGATACTATCGATCTTGATTTATCAGTTTCTGAAAGATGGTTGGTACACTTATCAGACTTTCACCACTAGCCATCCCTGTGATAAAAGTTTAATATATTTTCTTATTCAGTTTTTAAATGATGGCATTCATGTTTTATGTGCTGAAGTCGCTTGCAGAAATTACAAGAAAAAATAATCCGAGAAGGAAAGTTGCCACTCACCATACAGCGGAGGTGCTGAGTCACAATAGGCACAACAAAAAGATTTTCACACTTAAAGCTGCACACTGCAGAGAGAGAGAGAGTGTGTGTGTGTGTGTGTGTGTGTGTGTGTGTGTGTGTGTGTGTGTGTGGACAAAGGCCATTGGCCAAAAGCTTTAAGTATGAAAATATTTTTGTTGTGCCTATTGCGACTCATCATCTCCACTATATGGTGAGTGAAAACTTTCCTTCTCATGATATTGTTACATTCCATCCTGGATTTTCCATTTTTTGTTAAAAAAAATCAGTATTTAATAGTCTATCTGTTACATCACTACCCTGCTACATGCCAGTAATCAGTTAACTGAGTAAAATTACGCATAAGTATTATCAAGTTCAATACATTTTGAAGACAAAGCTATTTGAAAGTAACACAAATTTGCATTTTTAAGACAGATAAAATTTTTAAGACATTAAGGGAACTCAGTACATTTGCAAGTATCACACATTCCATGGTAAAAGACTTTTCAAGGTACAAGAAAATGCACGACGAAAATCGGGTTATACAAATAGTTCTAAAAATGTATAACATTTTACTCACCATTAAATTCTGTAGATTGATGAAGAATTAACAATTTATTCCAAATAGCTTTAATCTATTATACAGCTCTTAAATGCGTGAAACATTAAATATTCGCAAATGCCATGAAAAACAAAACCTCGTATCTAACAACAACAAAAATTATTGAAACTGCTTATGGCTGTCTCTACTGTGCATTCCTTCACGTGAGATTATAAAATCAGTCACTGGATTGAAGTATCAACTAAGAAATATTGTGTGCTCCTAGGTACACTACCCTCTAGATAAAACACACTCTCCTGCTTTATGAGTGTGGAAAATTCAGTAATCTCTTATGGGCCCATAACTTATCAGGTATTGACTCCAATCAGTCCTTTACAAAAATTATAAAGTTGATTTAGAAATGAATGAAACTGATGTATATCTCCACCATGTTCCTGGGAACACAAATTATCAAAACTGTTTATTCCTTGTTTGAAGTATTACAGATGAACAGCATCTGAGTAGTTTCAGTAAAGAAACAGCGATCTTTTTTTTCCCCAAATCAGCCATTTTCTCTTAATATGCTTATGCTAAAGTAACTATAAGTGATTCTTACAATAGTCACTGTGATATTAGTAGCACTAGTTGTAATTTATTTTTAATTAGTGTATTGTTAATACAGTGTATTTATTATGTTTCTGTGCTTTACTTGACTTCTTGTATTGTGCACCTTGAATCATTTCACATCCCTGAAGATTCTCCTCATTTGATGGGATCTAGAGAACAGAATGAATGAGTAGTTACTTTGAATTCTACTGGAAATTAATTGTCCAGTTAACCTCTTACCTAATACATTCTGATGTAGACCATACCATGTGTGGTGTGGCCATATGAGAGGCAACACATCGGCCATAGCCATGTGTGACCCCTTCTTGTTGTGTGAATCCTGAAACTCTGCACTTACATGTTTCACAGAAAGCTTCATCCAAAGTTTGTTGCTTCTCTCAGAGAGTGAAACAATCTTCACATTAGTGGAACAGTGTTCTCATTTATGTGACTGTCATCATTCTTAGCTAAGTGGTTGTTATTGTAGTCCAATCTGTACCTGCCTCCCCTCCCCCCCCCCCCCCCCCCCAACCACACCAATAAAAAGAAAAAAAATATGCTACATTAAGTTCTTTGTCAAAATATCTCCCCAGGAAGCACAACTCACAGGTGACATCTCTGGGTCTTGCACTGGGCTTAATGATAGAAATTACGTGGTATTCATTACTCAGGAATTTTTGGACAAATTTTGGCCTTCCCCTCCTATGACTAATAATACCTATGAGAAGGACATTCCTTGTCGTTTTGTTTCATGTTTACTATTACCCCCGAAATGCACTGTTTACCCTGTTGTCTGATTGTGGATACTTTTTTCCACAGTTTCTAGAGCACCAAAACTGTTCGAGACATCTAGATTAAAGCTAGCAGACTTGCAATATCTCATAAACTTCATGAGAGATTTGGCAGTTCTGGTCATGAAGTTCTATCTTCTAACCCACTCCTAATTGTATCACTACCAACTACAGCTCTCACTTGCTCCAATTCTACCTTTGCTTCTCCAGGTGCAGCTATGAGATTCACAGTCAAGTGTCCTCCTTCATAATTTTGGAGCTATAGGTATAACTACTACACTGCAAAAAGGCCAGCCACATTGCCTTCCAAGCATGTTGCACGTTGCTGCACAAAATTCTATTTGGAAAAAGTATATCCGTTGTTCACACTTGTTTATTCTCTCAGTATTTATTCTTTGTTTTTAGATAGTTTTTTCAAGTTCCTCTCTGTTGTTGCTGCTGCTACTGCTGCTGCTGCTGCTGCTATTGTCTTCATTAAAACTGCTTCCAGTCTAGTCTCATGAAACTTTGTGATGAAATTTTATGTGTATTTGCTTTAGTATTTCACATCTTTCTCTCTAGTGGACTCGTGCATTCTGTTTTCAAGTATTATTCTTCTCTTTCTTTTTGATAACTCTCCGTTCTTGCATGCTTTGTGTTTAGTAATGTGTACAACACCACAGTAACAAAAACAATTTAAGTTTCTGTGGTGGAATATGTCCACTATTCTTCTACGAATTGTATTGTCCTTGTGACAAGAATAAGTCTTTATTTGCCAAGTGAGTGATGTTGGTGAACCTCTTCTCCAGTATTCTAAGCATCTCGTACTAGTTAGTAATTTGGAAATTCAACTTTTTAGTTACTCTGAATGGGCCTTTCTGCACTGTATGATCATGTCCACTTTACAATAGTGAATGTGTGCTGTTTCAGATGATAGAGTTTCTTGGGCAAAAGCTAGATGAAACAGAACGCGAACTGGAGGAGGTGCGGAATCAGCTTCGAGAGGAACAACAAGTGTCTGCCACTCTAGAAGCAGAGCTATGTGACTATGATGACTACTTCATTGATGGTACAGTGACAAGTTACAGGATGGCACTGTCATTTGCTGGAACAAGGTTTGTATGCGACAATATGGTGACACACGTTACTTAAATTGCTTACTTGCCAACATTCAAATGTTAATCAAACAATGAATACTCCAGGTAGGAATATCAACAATCTAGGAAAAGATAGACTGCTAATTACTGTAAAGAAGACACGTCAAGTTGCAGACAGGCATGATTAAAAGACACTCACATATAGCTTTTGGCCACGGCCTTCGTTAGTAAAAGAGTTGTAAAAGTGAATCACTGAAATCTTCCATAGGCATAATAATAATTTTATATGATCCCATGAGAATTTACTGTATATGAATCAGGTCAATTTTGCATGTTATCGTACAGTTTTGTTTCACAGTGTTACAAATATAATCTTGAGATGGTAATTTTTTGCTCTTAAGCATAATTTGTTGTCAGTATCTCATAACCTACAACACATTTTGAATACAGTATTGTTGTTGTCTTCAGTCAGAATACTAGACTCATGCAGCTGTCCATGCTGCTGTATCTTGTGCTATCATCTTCATTTCCGCCCAGCTACTGCAACTACATCCACTTGAAACCGTCTGTCATAGTAAAGCATAAAAATTGTAGAGGGAGACTATGGTTGTACAACCATAGTCTCCCTCTTCAATTTTCATGCCCGACACTTCCCTACATTAACGGATTAACTCTTCCTTGATGTTCCAGAATGTAAGCTATGAACCTTTCACTTCTTTTATTTAAGGTGTGCCAAAAATTCTTTTCTCTTCAGGTTGATTGAGTACATCATCATTAGCCAAGCTATAATCGAATCTTTAGCATTCTTCTGTAGCAGCTTGATTCAGAAGTTTGTTTGTCTTTTATCTATACTGCCTATCATCCATGTACACCTTTTCATGTCTCACTACCTAATCTAATTTCCTGATCATGATTTGATTTAATATAACTACACTCAATTTTACCCTAGATCTGTTTTTGTTGCTTTTAAACTTTTAACCACTTTTCTAGGTACTATCCCTTTCTGTTGAAAAGATCTGACAAATCCTAGGTTGCTTTTAACAGGATTACAAGCCATCAACAAATGTCAAATGTTATTTTTTGTCTAATGGACTTTAAAATTCCATTCCCAAATTTGACCTTGGTTTTCTTTATGTACTTCATGTACAGATCTGATAACAATCAGGAAAGGCTGCATCCCTCTCTCACTCCCTTCTTAACTACTGCCTCCCTTCACATTCTTTGACTCTTACAACTACATTCTGATGTCTGTAGAAGTTGTAGATAGACCTTTTGCACACCTTATTTTTTATTCCTGGTAACTTCAGAATTTCAATTAACATATTCCACTCAGCACTGTCAGAAGCTTTTCCAGCTAGAAATTGATCATCAGCATCTACCAGTTATTACATTATTCTGTAAATGATTCAAGTTTGTATTTTGCAGCCATGACTTATTAAACTTATTTTCAAGTAATACATATCAGTAGCTTTTTTTGATAGTGGCATTGTTACAGATGTCTTGATTATTGATAATATTTTTCCTGTCTTGTATGATCTCCACAACAACTGAAACAGTTTTGTCATAGATGGTTCTCACAAGAATCTTAACAGTTTGAAGGGAGTGAGATCTATCCCAGGTGAATTATGTTTCAGTATTCTGCAAAATTCTTCTCACAGTATCACATCACTTACTTCATCATCATCATCTATTTCCTCTTCCACCTTCCTATCACCGCTTAGTAATGAGTTTCCATCTGAGCTCTTGATGTTCATTCATCTTCTTCTTTTTTTAAATTAGTGTCTATGTTTCCTATGGTCATGCAGGCACCTACAGTTCAGGAAAAGAAAGCACTATGTACCCTTATAAATGCAGTGATTATAGAAGAAGAAAATAAAAAATCTCCACAAACAAAACATATCCCCCCTTGAATGGCTCCAGCAATCTGATCCTGATAATTTACAGGCTCAAAATACCCTAAATGAAACAGTTAACAATAAGACATTAGTTTTGAAGCCTTCAGATCATTTTTGGGTGAACATATGCATTCTCACAAAATACCAAAGGAGTGACAGTTTTCCACCAAAGTCTACAAGGACTCTCAAGTAAAGTAGATCAAATTTCTCTTTTCTTGGAGGACTCAAAAGGGATAAATGATGCTGATGCTGATGTTGTCTGTTTCAAAGATCACTTTGTCATTTACACCACCAGCTCTCTCCAGATTTTAAACTATACTCCAGCAGTGTAACCTATAGAAATAATATGAGGGAAGGAGGAATAGAAATTTTTGTGCCCTTTCACAGCACTTGACATCAGGAATAATGCCCAGAGCAACATTTTGAGCCATGTGCAATTGAAATGGTGGACTTTTTCCACTGTAATAATTGTGGCCATTTGTAAAGTTACTTCTGAAACTCTGGTACTGTATGAAACAGATCATCTGCTGATGTATCTTTTAATCAAAACCAATGGATAGAGTAGTTCTTCGTCATTTTAACATAAATTTTCTAACAGACCCACATCATTAAGCTGATCTTTAACACCTGATGTGTTCTTTTAACCTAGTAGTGGTCGTTAATTTTGCTGCCAGAGTCACTGCCAGTTCCAGCACACTAATTGACAACATCTTTGTAGACAGTGACAAAACTGACAACATTTCTGTTGGACAGGTCAAAAGTTGCCTTTCTGACCAGGATGGGCAAATGTTGAGTCACTATCCACAGCATATCTCAGATGCTGTGGGACCCTACTGGTGAACAAGCAGGCTCACAAATGATGTTACAATTCAGAAGTTTAAACTCTACCCTCAGGAAGTTGATTGGGCACCTATTTATTAAGAACCTGATACCAATATCTAAATGTAATATGCTTAGTGATGAAATTGCATATGCCTGCTCATATAACATAATGCACAACACACTAGGTTATGAGACAGGAAGCTGAGCGACACCAGGATCAAACCCATATGGTAAATTACTGAACATGGTTGGTCCACCAGACAGCCTGAATGTGATTTTCAGGTGGTTTCCATACTCATTTTGGCAAATGCTGGACTGTTCCCACCTCCTATCTGAAAAAAATATTATACACAAAAAATTAAAATACAGTCATACACAGAACATAGCTTATACAACGCACAGACAACTGGTACATCCAACTTTACCTCGGATAAATGGCAACTGCAGCAACAGAAAGGGCATTTGATCACACACTTGAAATAATATACATATGCCAAATCCTGAGTGCAGCAGCAAGGAAAAGAATGAAAGAAAGAAAGTAATGAAATTCCATTTTTGCTTCAAAATAAATTCTGAAGAAGAATCTACAAACTACACAACAAATAATTACATGAGAGCCATGGATCAGTTTTGCCATCGAAATGTACTGTAGAAGGAAATGATAACAATACAATGAATGCAGATTTTAAAATAACGCTACTAAACAAAAGAACTTCTAAAACATTAATTGTAAGATTCTAAACAAGGTGACTGAAAAAACTAAAGCGATGAAATTGATCAATCAGGTAACAAAATCAACAGTATATGCAATCCTTCCTTGTTTATACATATAAATCAGGATGTATGTGTATATGTTTAGCATATCCTCCTAAACCAAATTTAATATCCACACTACCCTATGACAATCAGCACTGTGAGGTTAGAAAGTCCTACTTCCATGGAAGCAGAGATATGGAAATAAAAGGGTTTTCTACCCCTGACATGTATGCTGCCGTGCACAACATGTGTGTTGTGAAGTTAGCATCAGGAAGCCTTGCAGCGTTACATGTGTGAATGGGCATGGTAGTGCACAGAGAGGAAATGGCTACTGAGAGAGGATGAGGTGGATACAGAAAAATATGGGAGGAGTAGACTGACAGGGAAAGGGGGAAGAGGGGATGAACAGAGAGAGGGGCAGGAGAATGTGATGGACAGATATAGGGATGAGGATGGAATGAATAGAGAGGGAGGGGTAGATGAGATGGGCGGAGAGAGTAAGGAGGAGAAGGTGGAGGGGAGAGGAGGGGGGTGGGGGAGGGGGAGAGAGAGAGAGAGAGAGAGAGAGAGAGAGAGAGAGAGAGAGGAGATGGCCAAAGAGTGTATGGAGGAGGAGGAGACGGACGTAGAGGGGGCAGAGGAGATGGATGGAGAGGGGCAAGAAGGGAACATACAGCAAGAGGGGGAAGAGGAGATGTGCAGAGGGGAGCACATGAGATGGGCGGAGATAAGTGAAGGAGGAGCCGGCCGGGGTGGCCGAACGGTTCTACAGTCTGGAACCGTGCGACCGCTACGGTCGCAGGTTCGAATCCTGCCTTGGGCATGGATGTGTGTGATGTCCTTAGGTTAGTTAGGCTTAAGTAGTTCTAAGTTCTAGGGGAGTGATGAGCTCGGAAGTTAAGTCCCAAAGTGCTCAGAGTCATTTGAACCATTTGTGAAGGAGGATATGGGCAGAGATTGGTGGAGGAGGATAGGACAGAGGTGGGAGGAGGAATATATGGTCAGATAACAGATAAAGGGGGCAGAAGAGATGGACAAAGAGATTGAGTAGGAGGAGATGGACAGAGTGAGTGAGGTGGAAGAGATGGGCAGATAGAGGTGGGAGGACGAGGTGGACTAAGAAGAGGGGAGATGAAGAGGTAGACAATGAGAGGGGGGTGTAGGAAGTGTGTGCAGCATATCAGTCTCAAATGCTAACCTGGGTGAAGCTGCAGGAATATAAACAGGGTGGCCCATTGGTAGTGACCAGGCCAAATATCTCACGAAATAAGCATCAAACAAAAAAACTACAAAGAATGAAACTCGTCTAGCTTGAAGGGGGAAACCAGATAGCACTATGGTTGGCCCGCTAGATGGCACTGCCATAGGTCAAACAGATGTCAACTGCATTTTTTAAAATAGGAGCCCCCATTTTTTATTACATATTCGTGTAGTACATAAAGAAATATGAATGTTGTAGTTGGACCACTTTCTTCGTTTTGTGATAGATGGCACTGTATAGTCACAAATGTTTAAGTACATGGTACCATGTAACATTCTGCCAATGCGGACGATATTTGCTTCGTGATACATTACCCGTGTTAAAATGGACCATTTACCAATTGCAGAAAAGGTCTATATTGTGTTGATGTATGGCTATTGTGATCAAAATTCCCAACAGGCATATGCTGCTCGGTATCCTGCACGGCATCATCCAAGTGTCCGGACCGTTCGCCGGATAGTTACATTATTTAAGGAAACAGTAAGTGTTCAGCCACATGTGCAATGTCCACCACAACCTGCAACAAATGATGATGCCCAAGTAGGTGTTTTAGCTGCTGTCATGGCTAATCCTCACATCAGTAGCAGACAAGTTGCGCGAGAATTGGGAATCTCAAAAAAGTCAGTGTTGAGAATGCTACATCAACATCGATTCCACCCGTACCATATTTCTATGCACCAGGAATTGCATGGCGATGAATTTGAACATCGTGTACAGTTCTGCCACTGGGCACAAGAGAAATTATGGGACAATGACAGATTTTTTGCACGAGTTCTATTTAGCGACAAAGCATCATTCATTAACAGCGATAACATAATCCGGCATAATATGCACTGTTGGGCAACAGAAAATCCACAATAGCTGCAACAGGTGGAACATCAGTGACCTTGGCGGGTTAATGTATGGTGCAGCATTATGGGAGGAAGGATAACTGGCCCCCATTTTATCGATGGCAATCTCAATGGTGCAATGTATGCTGATTTCCTACGTAATGTCCTTCCGATGTTACTACAAGATGTTTCACTGTGTGACAGAATGGCGATGTACTTACAACTTGATGGATGTCCAGCACATAGCTCGCATGCGGTTGAAGCGGTACTGAATAGCATATTTCATGACAGGTGGATTCGTCATCGAAGCACCCTACCATAGCACACACGTTCACTGGATTATCTATGATCAGTAAGAGAACTTGAGAGTGCGCCACAGAAATTCCCTGGCAGGCTGCTACCCTAGACAGAGCAGCAGCAGCTGGCCATGAGAGTATGTTACAGAGATTTTCTGGCAAGCTGCTTTCTTTGCTGTGGGGAAAGTTGAAGGATATTTGCTATTTTGATCCACCGACAATGCCTGACAATATGCGTCAGTGCATTGTCAATGCATGTGCAAACATTACAGAAAGCGAACTACTCGCTGTTGAGAGGAATGTCATTACATGTATTGCCAAATGCATTGAGTTGACGGACATCATTTTGAGCATTTATTGCATTAATGTGGTATTTACAGGTAATCACACTGTAACAGCATGCGTTCTCAGAAATTATAAGTTCACAAAGGTACATGTATCACATTGGAACAACTGAAATAAATTGTTCAGACATACCTACATTCTGTATTTTTAATTTAAAAAACCTCCCTGTTACCAACTGTTCATCTAAAATTGTGAGCCATATGTGACTATTACAGCGCCATCTATCACAAAGCGAAAGAAGTGGTCCAACTAAAACATTCAGATTTCTTTACATACTACACAAATATGTAATTAAAAAATCTGGGTTCCTATTTTTAAAAAAACGCAGTTGATATCCATTTGACCTATGGCAGCGCCATCTAGCAGGCCAACCATAGCGCCATCTGGTTTCCCCCTTCAAGCTAGACAAGTTGTGTTCTTTGTAGTTTTTTTGTTTGACATTATTTCATGAGATATTTGGCCCGGTCATGATCAATGGACCACCCTGTATATAAATATATGTCTGTAAGAGTATATGTCCAGTATCTCCTCCTACACCACTAGATTGATTTTGACCGCAACTGCTTCACATACTGCTTGCTGTATGAGAATCAGCACTGTGGGGTTAGAACTTCCTAGTTCCCATAGGAGCAGAGACACAGCCAAAAATTATTTTCTACTCCTGAATTGTAGGCTATCCTGCACAATAGGTATGTGGTGTGTGTACAGGCATGCTTTGCAGGGCTACACATACAGATGGGCACAGCTGAACAAAGATAGATGGGTGAGGACGTGGATAGTGAGGGGGAAGGTGGTGGTGGAGCATGAGAGGTTACAAAAAAAAGGTGGGAAGAGGAGACAGTCATACAGAGAAGAGGGAGAAGGTGAGAGAGAACGAGAGAGAGAGAGAGAGAGAGAGAGTGTGTGAGTGGTGGGGGGCGTGTGGAGGGGGGGGGGAGGTGATGGACAGAAAGAAGATTGAGGAGGAGATGGAGAGGGAGGAGAGAATAAGATGGATAGTGAGAGCAGAGAGGAGAAGAGAGGGGGGCAGAGGAGATGGACAAAGAGAGTGTGGAGTAGATGGAGGTAGAAGGGAGCAGAGGAGGCAGTCAGAGAGAAGGGCAAGGAGGGTACAGACACTGAGAGGAGGAGCGGGAGATGGGCACAGAGAGGGGAGGAGGAGATGGACAGAAAGAGAGGTGAGAGGGGGGGAGATGCAGGAAAAGTTAGGTGAAAGGTATAGGGGAGGGGGGATAGTGGGCAGGTGGAAAAGAAAAGAGGGGATAGGAGAAGATAGGCACAGAGAGGGGGAGGAGGATATGGACAGAGGGGGGATTAGGAAGATATGTTCAGTGAAAGGGAGCAGTGGAGATTGACAAAAAGAGGGGGATGGGCGAGATGAAGAGAGAGAGTGAGTGGGTAAGAAATGAACAGGTAGAGGTGGGAATACAAGCTCAACAGGGAGATAGGGTGAGGAAGAAGTGAGCTCACAGGAGGGGGGGGGGGGAGAAGATGTGTGCAGTATATTTACTAAACTATGGAAAATCCAGGATAGAATAATGACAATATAATGAAAAGAATAGATTACTACTCACCATATAGTGAAGATGAGTCACAAACAGAACCTGCCTGTGATTCAACATTTCCACTATATGCTGAGTAGAAGTCTACCCTTTTCCAGAATGAAATTTTCACTCTGCAGTGGAGTGTGCACTGATATGAAACTTCCTGGCAGATTAAAACTGTGTGCCCGACCGAGACTCGAACTCGGGACCTTTGCCTTTCGCGGGCAAGTGCTCTACCAACTGAGCTACCAAAGCACGACTCACGTCCGGTACTCACAGCTTTACTTCTGCCAGTATCTCGTCTCCTACCTTCCAAACTTTACAGAAGCTCTCCTGCGAACCTTGCAGAACTAGCACTCCTGAAAGATAGGATATTGCGGAGACATGGCTTAGCCACAGCCTGGGGGATGTTTCCAGAATGAAATTTTCACTCTGCAGCGGAGTGTGTGCTGATATGAAACTTCCTGGCAGATTAAAACTGTGTGCCCGACCGAGACTCAAACTCGGGACCTTTGCCTTTCGCGGGCAAGTGCTCTACCAACTGAGCTACCGAAGCACGACTCACATCCGGTACTCACAGCTTTACTTCTGCCAGTATCTCGTCTCCTACCTTCCAAACTTTACAGAAGCTCTCCTGCAAACCTTGCAGAACTAGCACTCCTGAAAGATAGGATATTGCGGAGACATGGCTTAGCCACAGCCTGGGGGACGTTTCCAGAATGAAATTTTCACTCTGCAGCGGAGTGTGCACTGATATGAAACTTCCTGGCAGATTAAAACTGTGTGCCCGACCAAGACTCGAACTCGGGACCTTTGCCTTTCGCGGGCAAGTGCTCTACCAACTGAGCTACCGAAGCACGACTCACGTCCGGTACTCACAGCTTTACTTCTGCCAGTATCTCGTCTCCTACCTTCCAAACTTTACAGAAGCTCTCCTGCAAACCTTGCAGAACTAGCACTCCTGAAAGAAAGGATATTGCGGAGACATGGCTTAGCCACAGCCTGGGGGATGTTTCCAGAATGAAATTTTCACTCTGCAGCGGAGTGTGCGCTGATATGAAACTTCCTGGCAGATTAAAACTGTGTGCCCGACCGAGACTCGAACTCAGGACCTTTGCCTTTCGCGGGCAAGTGCTCTACCAATTGAGCTACCGAAGCACGACTCACGTCCGGTACTCACAGCTTTACTTCTGCCAGTATCTCGTCTCCTACCTTCCAAACTTTACAGAAGCTCTCCTGCGAACCTTGCAGAACTAGCACTCCTGAAATAAAGGATATTGCGGAGAGGGGGATGTATCAGATGTAAAAATTACAGATTGATTTCATTTCTTACAGTGTTTCCAAAAATAGCCATAAATGTGTTGCATGTTAGGACTGTCAAACACCAGGGCACTTCAATGTTTTAAATAAAAGACAATTTGGTTTTCAAGAGAATGTATCAACTGATCAAATGAATTCACATTGTGAAGGATATCTTAAGAGTTCATAAGTGAGAACCGTTCACCTCCGGTGTTTTCTGTGATCTGACTAAAACCTTTGGTTGTGTGGTCCATCAACTAATACTAGGTAAAGCCTTGTAATAGGACATCAAGGCCCCATTAAGTAATCTGCTAAAATGCTGTCTTACTAACAGGACACTAAACTAATTTTGGAAGAGGTGAACTGCAAATTGGGAGTAGTGGAAGCATCAGACTAGGGCATTATTCATCAGAATCCATCAGGTTTCTATCCTTGGTCCTTTATTGTTTCTGATTTATGCTAATAATCTACCTGCAGCTGTGAACAGTGTTGAGTACAAATTTATCATGTTTACAGATGACACCAGGATTGTAACAGAAAATTTGTCAAACACAGTCCCCACCATTTTATAAAAAGTCATTAACTGCCACCCTAAGCAAGAGAAATTTTAGGTTGTTTGGATCAAGTTACATAGACACAGAGGAATACTCAATGACACAGAATGAGAAGGAATGCATGATTGTTGATTGTTGGGGACTGCACCAGACAAGATTTGAAAACCTGAGAGCTTAAAGTTGGAATATAGGATAATAAGCAAGACAGAGATTACTTACAAAACATCATTCAAGAGTTTATAAGAGCAGAAAGCTAAGTGTATTTTATGTGGTAGAGGTAGAAGGTTGGGAAAAGTAGACAAGTCAGAGCACAAAAGATACAGAAAACTAAAAGTGGGTGAAGAAAAGAACAGTTACTGAGAAGAAGTGCTGAAAGCAAAGATATTAACGTAAATTAAAGCCAGGTGTGCGGCAAGAGCCAAGGATGTACTGTAATGCCACTTCCAACCTGTGGAATTCTGATAAACTGTTGCCTGGGGGAAGAATCCAGATGGCATGTGTGGTGAAACAGGCACCAACATCATGACTGTCACGTCGTATAGCATGCTCAGCAACAGGATGTTGTGTTTTACCATTATATACCCTCTGTCTATGTCTGTTCATCATAACTAATAACATGGTGGAAGTATTACCAACATAAAAGGCCAAACAGTGTTTATAACAGCTGGTACATGAAGTGTCATTCACAGGTCGCCTCCCTGTGACAGTGTATGTCTTGCTAGTTACACGGCTGGTATAGGTGGCAGTTGGAGGATGAATGGGAAATTCTTACAGGTGGATGGTCACAGGAATAGGAGGGAAAAGGGTGCAGAAGGAGTGTGTCTGACCAGGATACTGTAGAGATTGGGGGGGGGGGGGGGGGGAGGCCATCAAAAAGCTATTCTAGGTGTGGTGGGCAAAATGTTAGACAGAATAGACTTCATATCAGGGTATGATTTTAGAAGTCATAGCCTTATCAAATTAGCTGATTAATACATTCAAGACCAGGACAACACTGAGTGAATAGAGATATATACTTAAGCTGTTATTTTGGAGGGGTCAGCAGTACCAGAACTGGATATGATAGCCTGGGAAATCTGCTTTTGAACTAGGCTGGTGGGATAATTACATCCAGTGAAGACTGAGGTGAGAATGGTATTGTATTGGTGTAAGGAGCCTGCACCTGAACAAATATGTTTGCCTCAAATTCCAAGGCTGTATGGGAGGAAACATTTGATACAGAAAGGATGACAACTGTCGAAATGTAAGTACTGTTGTTTGTTAGTAGATCTAATGTGAAGAGAAGTGTGTAGCTGATCCTAGGCAAGGATGAAGTCAAGATCAAGGAAAGTGGCATGGTATACAGAATAGAACCATGTGAAATTTAGTTGGCTGAATGTATTTAGAGATTACAAAAATTTTAACAGGCCAGCCTCACCTTGAGTCCATATGGCAAAGATGTCATCAATGTGTAGCGATCGTACAGTAATAACCTGTACTTCCGTGCATACCTATGTATATGTCTTTGCTATATTTATGATCTTTGGGTCTGCTTTGCCACAGAGTTGGAGGAGTCAAGTGTTTACTCTTGCACAGTAATGTTAACCTGTAAGAAGTTGGTTTATGGGACTCAATACCTACCAAAACTCTACAAATGTATCTAAACGATACTATGGGCTGAAAGCTTAAGGATCCCAGGAAAGCCTCCTACAACTGACCCATGAAAAGGCTGGCATAGGAAGAAACCATCATTGTTCCCATTGCCAAGCCTCTGAACTGTTTTCTCTTTAATGTGTGCCCCTCAGAGTGGGCAGATATATGTTCAATGTGTGCTTCAAAGCCAGCAACTGTGGGGTGGCCAGGGTGATTGGGTTTGTGGATTTTAGGAGGAAGGTAAATGTAAATGTCATGTGACTAGGGCCTGTCGACGGGTAGACCGTTTGCCAGGTGCAAGTCTTTCAATTTGACGCCACTTCGGCGACTTGCACATCAATGGGGATGAAATGATGATGATTAGGACTACACAACACCCAGTCCCTGAGCAGAGAAAATCTCTGACCCAGCCGGGAATCGAACCCGGGCCATTAGGTAGACATTCTGTCAGACTGACCACTCAGCTACTGGGGGCAGACAGGAGGAAGGTAAAAGGCGGTTATAGGTGGTTTGGGTGGGGTAACAAGTTCTATGGATTGAGGTATTAGTCCATTTGAGGGTCTGAGGTTTTAAGGAAGGAGCTGTAGGTGATGTACGTAGAAGTGTCAAACAGCTGGTGTAGAACCTTGCTTATATATTCCCATCGGTCAAGTACCATAGTAGTAGATTGCTTTTCACTGGGAGGATAATGATGGAGTCAGCAGTTTCTAGGGACTGAAGAGCCTGGAATTCTGGAGAGGACAGGTTAGGGTAATGTTGTAGGGACCTGAGAAAGGGTTGTGCAGCAATACTGAATGTTACGAAATCTTGAAAGGCTTATAAGGAGTGTTTCTGAGTTAGTGGTGGCAGGTCAAATTGGAATTGTACATTCAAGGGAGAGTCAGATTTCCTGTTGAAAGGTTTTGTGATTGGGTTGCATAGTGATATTTCCAGTTGACATTATGTGTGAAGGAAAATAGGTCCTTCACTAAAGCAGCATGATTATGTGTGGGTTTAGAGTAGAAAGTGAGACACTTGCATAATACATGCAATTCAGGATAGGAGTGTGAATTAGATGACTGGCTGAGAACACTGTAACTTGTAGCTAGTCCTTGTGATCGTGAGTTGATCCATCATGCTTATTGACCTATCTTCCACCTTTAAACTCCCAGGTTTTCAAATCTCATCCAATGCAGTCCCCAATAATTGGCCTTTCCTTCTCATCCCATCCAGTAGAACTTCCCTGTGATTGGATTCTGGTCAGCTTTTCCAAACTCTCCCCATTTTCCTAACCCCACCAGCCCTTATCATTCATTTTATAGGAACACTTTGTTGTCCATCTGTCTGTCTGTCTGACCATTAAGAACCTTTTACTTAAGAACCATTAGATATACCAAGTCCAAAATTATGTCACATACTAAGATCTATGGTCCCTCGGCAGTGTAAAAAAATTAAGCTTCTAAGTCAATGCAAACAAAAGATACCACCATTTAGATCCCATATTTTGATACTCGCAAACCCACACATCAAAACCTATAACATACTCATGTTGACCTAGAAGCATGAAATTTGGCAAGAAACAAGGTTTCACAAAACAAGTAATGGGAAAAAATCCATATATTGTTAATTTGTAATTGTATTATTTGTCTGACATTTTGTATCTGACTATCTGTCTGTCCAACTGTTCTGAACCTTTTTTTCTCAGTAACAGATAGACATATACAGTTGAAATTTATGTCACATAGTAAGGTCTATCTTTCCTTGGCAGTGTGAAAAGTTTAAGTTTGTAAGTCAATGTATTTAAAAGATACAGCCATTTATGCTACATATTTTGGTACTCACAAACTCACGCATCAAAACCTATAGTGGAGTTCCTATTGACTTAGAATCATTAAATTTGGCATGAAGCAAGGTTTCACAGAAGAAGTAAAGCCAAAAGATCTAGAAATTTCTAATTTGTAATTATATCACACGAAATTCATTGAATTCCCAGGACTAATATCTTGCCAGTACCAATATTGATAACAGACAAAAACTGTAGAGATTCTTGTTTCCCAGGATGGATAAACTATCTACACACATGACTAAATTTTTACATAACCCACATAGTGTGAGTCCTGCTTACACCTGGTAAATTTTATATAAATGATCTGCATGTGTATCTATACTCTGCAAATCACCATGAAGTGTATGGCAGAGGGTATTTACCATTGTACCAGCTGTTAAGAGTTTCTTCCCATTCCATTCATGCATGGAGCATGTAATTATTCTAATCTTATTCTCGTTATCCCTATGTGAGTGATACAAATGGGGTTGTAGTATATTCCTAGAGTCATCATTTTACATCGGTTCTTGAAACTTCGTTAATAGACTTTCTTGGGATGGTTTACATCTATCTTCAAATGTCTTCCAGTTCAGTTTCTTCAGTATCTATGAGACACTCTCCTATGGATTCAACAGATCTGTGACCATTTGTGTTGCCCTTCTCTGTATATATTCAATATCCCCAGTTGGTCCTATTTGGTACGGGTCCCACGCACTTTAGCAATGTTCTAGAGTTGGTCACATGAGTGATTTGTAAGCCATCTCCTTTATAGACTGATTGCACTTCCCCAGTATTCTACTAATAAACCAAAGTCTATCACATGCTTTACCCAAGACTGAACCTATGTGATCATTCCATTTCATATCTCTACTAAGTCTTATAACCCGGTATTTATATGAGTTGGCTGATTACAACAGTGATTCATTGCTATTACAATCATAGGATGTATGTTCTTTTCCTTTTGTGAAGAGCACAATTTTACATTTCTGAGCATTTAAAGCAAGTTGCCAATCTCTGCACCACTCGGAAATGTTCTCGAGATCTGAGTGAATATTTATGCAGTGTCTTTCAGACATACTTCATTACTGATAAGTGCATCATCTGCAAAAAGTCTAAGGTTATTATTAATATAGTCTGCTAGGTCATTAATATATAGTGTGAACAGCAAGGGTTCCAACACACATCCGTGGGACACACCTGACTTTACTTCTACATCTGACGATGACTCTCCATCCAAGAAAACATGCTGCAACCTTATAACATGCTGCGACCATCTTACCAAAAAGGTCCTCAATTCAATCACAAATTTCACTTGATGCCCCATATGATTGTACTTTGGACAGTAAGTGTAGGTATGGTACTGAGTCAGATGCTTTTCAGGAATCGAAAAATACTGCATCTACCTGACTCCCTTCATCCAATGCTTTCAGTATGCCATGTGAGAAAAGTACAAGTTGGATTTCACATGACTGAAGTTATCGGAATCCATACAGTTGGCACTGAAGGATGCCGTTTTGTTCAAGACATCTCATTATGTTTGAGCTCAGAATATGTTCTAAGGTTCTACTACAAATTGATGTCAAGGATATTGGACTGTAGTTCAGTGGATCACTTCTATTACCCTTCTTGTAGATAGGTGAGACCTGTGCATTTTTCCAAGTATTTGGCATAGATTTTTGTTTGAAGGATCTACAATAGATTACAGTTGAGAAGAGGTGCTAACTCAGCTGCAAATTCAGCACAGAATCTGTCAGAGATTCAATTGGACTGTGGAACTTAATTCAATTTTAATTATTTGAGATGTTTCTCAACACGACTGACACTAAAAACTTGTTTCATTCATCTTTACAGTGGTATGAGGATTAAATTGGGGCAATTCTTATGGGTTTTCCTTTGTAAAAGAACATTTGAAAACAGTTAAGCAAGTCAGCTTTTGCTTTGCTATCCTCAGTTTCAGTTCCTGTCTCATTCTCTAGTCACTAGACACTAACTCTGGTGACACTAACAGTCCTTACATATGAGCAGAATTTCTTTGGGTTTTATGAAATATCATTCGACAATATTCTGTCACAATAGTCATTGAAGGCATCAGACATTGCTCTTGTGACAGCAAAATGTGTTTCATTCAGCATCACTCTGTCTACAGGCCTATGCTTTGTTTTACACCTATTATGCAGTAATCTCTATATCTTTAGCAGTTTCTTTAGAGTTATTGTATGCTATGGAGGTTCCCTCTGATTATGAACCATTCTATGAGTATATACGAGGGTCATCCACAAAGTAAGTTCCGTTGGTTAAATAACAAATGTGTACAGATACAGGAAAAATATTTATTGTACAAAACTCTATAACTGTTAAACTACTTTTCTACATAGCTTCTGAAATTTTGTAGGCACTTGTCATAGCGTGGCACAAGTTTTTGTATGCCTTCTTCATATAAGGTTGCCACCTGTGTATTCAACCATGTGGTAACATGTTCTTTCAGTTCGTCATCATTGTTGAAGTGTTGACCACCAAGGACAGATTTTAGGTTTAAAAAGAGATGAAAGTTGCTAGGAGTGAGGTCTGGGCTGTACGGTGGATGATCAAACGCATCCCAGTGAATTTCCCGCAAGAGTTGTTTGGTCACATTCGCCGTGTGAGGTCGGGCGTTATCGTCCTTCATTGAACAGTCGAACCCATCTTCCAACCATTGAATCATTTGTAGCATTTTGTCTGTAAACCTCACAGGTTTACCGATGAATTTCCTTTGGTTTAACTTTCTTTGCATTTAGAAAATGAATCACAGATCTGATTTCACACATGACGGCATTTTCAATTATGGCTGACATTATAAAGAAGCACACATGTTGGCAGCAGCAATCTGAAAATGGTGTACATGCCTTCTCCTTGAGTCAGAGTACCTGCCGCGCAGGCTCGGAACTGCGATCATAGCACCGCCGTGGATAGGAATAGAAATGAAACTTACTTTATGGATGACCCTCATATCTGTTAAGTGCATCGTTAACTATTCTTCTAAACCTGAACCACAGTTCCTCTACGTGCTCCTGACCTGTGTGAAAATTTCAAGTTTCTCATTGAGACATGACATTACTGATTTTTTTATCTAGTTTACATATAAATATTTTCCTGCTTAGTTCAGCTATCCTTTGTATTTCGGTAATCATTGTTGCCACAACTGCATCATAGTCACTGATACCAGTTTTGATATGGACATCCTCAAGGAGGTCAGGTCTGTTTGTTGCCGTTAGATCATATATATTTCCATCATGGGTGGGGTTCCTAAATCTCTATTGTAGGCAGTTTTCAGAGAAGGCTTTTAGTAATGTTTCACAAGCTGTCTTATCACACCCACGACTAACAAAACTGTTATTTGCCCAATAAATTGTTGGATGATTGAAGTCTCCACAGATAATTACAATATGTATTGGGGAACTTATGTACAAGTGAAGTGAGGCTCCTTTAAAGTTTTCCACTACATAAGAAGATGAGTCTGGTGGGCAGTAGAAGGATTCAATTATCATTTTATGCTGACCCCTGATAGAGTCTTTCCAAAACAGTTCTCACATGCAGCTTCAGTTTCTATCTTGGTGGTTTAGAATTTCTTGTGTACTGTGACAAATACACCACCTCCATTCCCATTAGCTATCCTTTTGATATAACTTAAATTTTCCCCAAAAATCTCACTGCTGTCGATTTCAGTTTGCAACCAGCTTTCTGTGCATAACATTATATGAGCTTCACTGTTTTTTGTGACCACTTCAAACTCAGGCAGTTTGTTGTGAATGCTTCAGCAGTTAACCATTAGGATTTTAATACTCTCATCTTTGGGGGCATTTCATTTGATCTTACACTGATACTTCTGAGTTTCATACAGCTATCATTATCTTGATCGAATGGAGAGTTGCCTAACCTAAAAAACCCTTGTGTGTACCCCACACACAGTCTGCTACCTTAGTTGCAGCCTCTGGTGTGTAGTACACTGACACATTTAGGGGGCCCTACAGTTCCCAAACCAATGGCGCAAGTTGAGAAAGTCACAGCCTAGCAGTCCCTCCACTCACCTCAGAACCAAAGAGCCATGATCAGCTCTGGGGATAATGCTCCAAATTGTGAGCTTCTTTGGAACTCCACGCATAAGGCTGGTCTTTTCAGACCTCTTTACCAGTCACTGTAATGAGCCAAGCGTGACCTCAGATGACAGGCATCATATGTTCCAATGTGTCCCACAATCTGCAGTTGGTTGCTGTTCCCTTAGTGGCTGCTGGAGTAGCCACTTAAACATGTTGAATGAGGCCCCGAGGCATACACACTGAGTGCACATGGTGTCTTTTCCTGTCCATTGCTGCCATTTCTGTAAGGGTACCATGATCTGCCATCATATATCCAAGTATCCAAAAAACTCTGCCTGACAAAAGAAGTGAATATGACATGGTTGAATGTCAATGGAACTTTGTACACACACACCATCTGCAGATGTGTAAATGGGTAGACTTAGAATTCTTTGTGACAGATAGAACAGCCACAGAGTGCATTAGTGTTGTTCACATTTAGTGTTTTTACCAGGTCTGATACAGAACATAAAGTGCATGAACAGTGTCAGATGCTGAGTGAAGGACATATAGATTCTGCATGCTCGTGTGAGGTGGCATTACCAGCACCTGACAGAGTTCTGAAAGGAGCGTAATTGTTGCGTTGTTGCAGTGCATGGGGATGTGAGGGCAGGCATATTTGTTGTCAAGGTACTGGTCAACCATGTCTGACCACGACATGGGAGGATGACCATATTGTGCACCAAGAACACCGTAACCCCTTCATGCCTGCTCCTGCCATCCAAGTGAGAGTAATGGACCCCCTGCAATATTCTGTCTCATCCCACAAAATTGTTTGGAGACCAGCTGCAGGTAGACTAGGAAATTACCATCTCCTACATTGGTTGCCATTTCCACTACAACACAGACACTATGTTTGGACTGTTAGCATGGCTGGGATGCATGGACTGCTAATGAATGGCATTACATTGTGGTCAGCAATAAATCACAGTTCTGCAATATTGTGGGCCACCACCATAGGTGAGCATGACAGCAACTTGGGGAGAGGTCCCAGTCTCCAATGTTTTGGAAAGTCACAGTAGTTTTACTCCTGGTGGTACGGTACGGGGAGCCATCGGATATGACTTCTGGCCACACCTAGTAGTAATTGAAGGATATATGACAGCACAATGCCACATCATGGACTTCCTGTTCCCTCATGTGTTGTCTCTCATGCAACGGTAAAGTTGTGCCATTTTGCAGCAAACAGTGCTCATCTACACACAGCAATGCCTCCATGTATTGTCTATGTGATACTGATATACACCCATGGCCAGCAAGATCCCCAGATCTATCCCTGGTAGAAGGCGATAGGACCAGCATGGATTTCAACTCCACCTCAGTGCCAGTATTCCAGATATTAAGGACCAGTTACCACAATTGTAGGACAGATTGCCTCAGGAGAGGGTAAAATTTCTGTGTGACACACTCTCCAATTGAATGAATTCAGGCCAGAGGGGGTGCAACTTCATACTGATCAGTGGGCTTGTATCATCAAGTTATTTGTAAATTTGATTCAGTATTATAATCCATGAAGTAACATCATGCATTCTCTGAACCCAGGAAGTTTCATGTAATTTTCCACCTATCCTTCTGTGTGCTACACTTTTTTTTGTCAGGCAGCGTAGTTCTGTTTGTTGATGTGAGTATTATTACTGAGCCTTATGATGAATCTTCAACATACAAAAATGTATTTTCAATAATTTTCTTGTGTGTTATGAGGGCTAATCAAGTAAGATAGATTGATTTTTTTTGTGTAGTTTCCATGATAGTGTCCTATCCAAGCCATGAGTATTTGAAAAGAACAGGTTTTTTGCACAATGTCCATAGGTGACAGCACTTTCGTATTGGTAGGTTGGTAGTAATGCTCTATTTTGCAGACTCTCTTTGCATTTCACATACCAAACAGTGGAGGTGATGTGAGAGAAGCAGTACAGCGTAATAAAATTCTATGTTCATTTAAACCATGCAGCCACTGGAACATGAAAATCTGTAGCAAGTTTATGGTGAAGATGTACTACCTCATGTAACAGTGTTTAGGGAGTTCAAGGACTTCAAAGAAGGTCAGCATGTCTGTGTTAAGCAAAGTGGACCTGTTGTTTTGGCTTCTGCTGTGATTGAAGTCAACATCAATACAGCTGATGTGATTGTCTATGAGGGTTGGTGGGTAAAATCATCTAACCTCAATGAACTGTTGAGAATTCCATATGGCAGAAGTAAAATTGTGAGGATGGGTCGTGAGTCAGGCTTAGATAGCTCAGTTGGTAGTGCACTTGCCCGCGAAAGGCAAAGGTCCCGAGTTTGAGTCTCGGTCCGGCACACAGTTTTAATCTGCCAGGAAGTTTCAAAATCAGCACACACTCTGCTGCAGAGTGAAAATTTCATTCTGGTTCCATATGGCAGTTTCTTTATGATTATGCATTATCGTCTCTGTACAACTCGTGTTTGTGCCCATGGGGTGCCCTTACTGTTGACTCTTGAACAAAAGGCTGTACAAATGGAGACAAGCTATGATATGCAGCTATCTTTGCTGATGGAGGGGATACATTTCTGGAATCAGTTCTCACCGATGGTGAGTCATGGTTGCAGTGTTATGATCCTGAAGGAAAATGAGCCAGAGCAGAGTGGAAAACCATCAGACAAAAGTTGTTCCATCTGCAGGGAAAATGGTGATCACATTTTTTACTGTTGTGGAATAATTTACCAGCATGCTAATCCCCATCACACTACTTTTGCAGCAGCTGAGAAAGCACATTGCAAGGAAATGACCAGAACTTTCCTGAACTGGGTAGCGACTTCATCATGACACTGCATGGCCTCATGTCACAAATCAAGTCATGCAGTTTCTGGCTGAATTCAACATAGCCCCAATCTTGCTCCCCTTGATCTTTTTTTTTATTTTTTCCCCTCAGTCACTAAATGCAAAGCTTCAGGGCTTTCGATTTGAGAACTCTGAAGCAATGCTCAAGGGAAGTGAGATAATTCTCAAGAACCTGGTAAAGAATGTATTCAAGGACTGGCAGAGACGAACACATTCAAGCAAGTGGAACCCACCCACATATGGCTAATGTCATATATAGATGCTAAGACTTTGTTTGAAAGCTGATCAGTTCTTATTGTCTGGAGACAACAGTAGTTTGTTTGTTTGTGTGTGTGTGTGTGTGTGTGTGTGCGTGTGTGTGTGTGTGAATTTTCTTCCTCTGATGAAGAACTATGTACAAAAGCTGAATATTTCTAACAATCTTTTCATGGTTACTACATATATCACTAGTCTTTATAGTAGTACAAGGATTACCTTGGGCAGTACTTCTGTCTGTTCATTTGTAAAGTAACATATGAAAATGGACTTCAGAAATTTTGCTTTTGCTTTCCTACCAACAATTTCAGTTCCTGTCTCATCCTCAGATGTCTGAAGATGAACTTTGGTGCCATTGATGCCCTTTACATGTGACTATAATTTATTTGGGTTTTGTAAGAGATCTTTCAATAAGGCTCTACCATGGTAATAATTGAAGTCATCATGTAATGCTCTTCTGACAGACAAAAGTGTTTCATTTAGCTTCTACATATCTATAATCTCATCTTAAAGTGTTGCACCTGTAGCGCAGACTTGCTGTTTCTTTACTAATTCCTGTGCATTGTTTGTGTACCTGGGAGTGCCCCTCCCATCATGAAACTGCTCCACTAGGTACACTTGGTCAACTTTTCTTCTAAATTTGGCTGCAGTTCACCAACATGCAGTGAATTAAATGTTTAATTTTAGTACTGTTTTCAAGGATGTCTTGTCATGGTCAGCACTTACAAAAAAGTAATTTTTACAACCAATAGTTGGATGATTTAAGCCTCCAGTAATGATAGTGCAATTAGGAAACGTGTAATAGCAGGCTGAGGCATTCTCTTAACTTTTCATTTATATCTGAGGAAAAGTCTTCTAATTTATAAGTCCCTCACAATATTAGCTAATACTGTAACTTCAGACAGATTATATAATTTAAAAATTGGTTTCTGAATTATGTAGACAACACTAATATAATAACAACTTTATGCTTATTGCTTCTATCAGTTAAAAATACAAGCTCACTTTTCAATTTGCATCCACTCTACAAGACTGCCAGAGATCACACGAACACCATATTCATCCTTTTTTTTTAATTTTGTCATTAGACAATGACAAGGGAAAATTACTTGGCACCAAAAATATATTTTGTTCAAGTAAGTGCTTAAATCCTGTATATTGAGGGCTTTTCAGCAACATGACCTTCAAATACACAATTAAAGCTGCAGAAGTCATGGCACCAAGACCACGATACACAGGTGGATGAATACCATCCTGAGTGAATATAGGTAGAACCCATCATCTTGGATGTGAAAATGATCATCACCACTAGAGGGTGTCGACAAAGTGGGATCTTGACCTCACTACTGTGGAAGCTAATGGTGAAAGGGCTCATAAAGAGCTAAAAGCTAATGATAAACTTTGCCAAGGATATGCAGTCAGTTTAGTCATAATAACATCATAAGTAATACTTGGCAAACTTGCAAGTACTTTTAGAACACTGGCACAATGCATTCTGAACACTGTGCGAAACGGAAGTAGGAAACAGTATCTCAGGGTTAGTCCTAGGAAAACTGTTGGATCACCACTCATGATGAAGCATATCTAGGACACATACTGAAATCTTAGCTCTTCGCCAAAATTCTACCAACAGAGGTGGTGGTGACGTAGCTAGAGGTGCAAAAGATGCTCTATCTACACCATTAGGGTCTGTGGAAGAAACTAGGGTCTTACTCCCAAGAACATTCATTGGATCTACACCTCTGGGTTAAGACTTATGATAATTTTGGAGCTACAGTGTGGTGGAATAAACTAGAACAGAAGGTGGCTGCTAAGGAGCTAAAGAAAGTACAGAAACTGGCCTGCCTAGCCATAATGAATGCAATTAGCAGCACTCCTGCTGTTAGGTTGGAGACCTTGTTGGACATACCCCCACTATATCTTTGAGTTACAGTTGAGGCAGTGGCAGGGGCATACAGGTTAAAACTGCAGAAGAAAAATAGTGCTGATGTATTTTTATAAATTTGTAACCAGCAACATTTTTTGTAATACAAAATTCTGTTGGTTCTTGTAGGTCATCAGAAACAGTAAAAAAACCTAACCACTTTTCAAAACATAATGTAGCTTTCAAAACAACAGTTTATCCTTGCACCAGACTGTAAGTAGTCGGATGTCACACAAAACAGTCACGAGTTTGACAGCTAGCAAGTTATACCTATGCTAGACATGCTCTCATTATTGACTCACATTTACATTATGTACATTCTGCACATGGGAATACACACACTGTAAACCATGAAACTCATGAACATTAATATTTAATTACTGTTGACTAAATTCAATATGTAAAATTAATGAATATTTTTGTGAACTGTGTTCTTATTATCAACAGTATATAATATTATTGTCATTGAAACTAGCTATTATTGGACTCAGTGAAAAAATGAAATGAAATGGCCATATGGCATCGATTCCCAGCAGTCCCACCAGGGGAAGGAAAGGAAATGTCTAACAATTGTGCAAGACACCTTCTGCCATGCAATATATGGTGGCCTGTGGAGAATATACATGTAGCTGTAGAATTCAGTCACACAGCACTGTTTCTTCAATTCCAAATAGTATTTGACTCAATACCACAACAACGTTTATTAATGAAGTTTGGTCATATGCAGTATCAAGCAAAGTTTGTGACTGGATTGTGTATTTATTGTTAGTGTGGGCATAGCATGTTGTTCTGCATGGACAGTCATTGACAGGTTTAGAAGAAACTTCATGTGTGTTCCAGGGAAGTTTTTTAGAATTCTTTCTATTCATTTTGTATATTGATGACCTGACAGATATATTAATAGTAACCTCAAACATTTCAGAGGTGATGCAGTCATCTATAATTAGTGCTATCTGATAAAAAGCTGCACAAATATTGAATCATTTCTTGATAACATTTCAAATTGCTCCAAATACGGGGCTTTAAATGTTCAAAAATGTAAAATTATGCATTTTACAAAATGAAAATTATGTAGTGTCCTGTGATTATAATGTCAGTGATCAGTCAACCATACCAAAAACTAGACATAAAAATTGATAGGGATTTAAAATGGGATAATTACATGAGCTCAGTTATAGATAAAGCACATGATAAACTTTCTCTCATTTGTAGGAAACTGGGAAAATACCATCAGTTTACAAAGGAAATCCCTTAAAAATTCATGCACACCATCCTGTGATATTGCTCCAGTGTATGAGACCCATACCAAAAAGAACCAACAAGGGACATTGAAAGTATGCAAGGAACAGTGTATGAAAGGTTACAGATTTGTCTGACGATGGGAGAGCATCACAGAAATGCTGAAAAATCTGGGCTGGCAGATGCTTGATTGATGCCACCTAACCTGTGAAAGCCCATTTAAAGAGTTTCAATAGCTTCAATTGAGGAATGTAAGAGTATCAACAAAAGCCCTAAGTATAGCTCTATTAGGGACTGTGAAGACATAGACTAATTGTAGCATGCACAGAGGCATTTAAGGAATCACTTTTTCCTCTCTACATATGCAAATTGAATGCAAAGAAACCATAATAGGTTTTTACAATATGGAGTACCCACTGCCAAGCAATTTATAGTGGTTTCCAGATTACAGATACAGTTTGCTCCATGGTTATGGAGGAAAAGCAGCTGATCTTAAAATTCAGAACTGATCTGACAGTAGCACAAGCAGAATGAGAACAGTTGAGGGCTGCAGTTGTTAACAGTAAATTTAGGAATAGGGTAAATGACTGGACTATAATCAGACCAGCCAGATAGGGCAAGTGGTTCAAGAGAAGCTGGAAGTCTGCTAGCTTCACTTCAGATATCACCAACAGCTTCACTGCTCTGGCAACTGGATAAAAATGTGTTAACAATCCAAGGAATTAAAGAGCACTTTGACAGAATATGGAAAAAAGTACAAGCCACTGTTAATGGTAATCGTAGGCTCAAAAAGACCAAACAAGTCCAATTTGGTGTTGTGGAAGAGGAATGTCTGAACTAGTACGAAACTTCCTGTGTAGTGAGGACCAGATGAGGCATGTAGCATCTCATTTGGGTTGGACATGAATTGATTAATGAAGGTTTAATATTGTTCTTCTTTGGCTCTCAGTTACTCAACTGTGGCCTTCAATGTGGCAATGGAAGACTTGGTCTGCTCCATGCTTGATTATTGCTGTAAGGAAATGTAATATTATTACTTTTTCTTTTCTTATATTATTACACCAACACCTTTCGTATATACACTCCTGGAAATTGAAATAAGAACACCGTGAATTCATTGTCCCAGGAAGGGGAAACTTTATTGACACATTCCTGGGGTCAGATACATCACATGATCACACTGACAGAACCACAGGCACATAGACACAGGCAACAGAGCATGCACAATGTCGGCACTAGTACAGTGTATATCCACCTTTCGCAGCAATCCAGGCTGCTATTCTCCCATGGAGACGATCGTAGAGATGCTGGATGTAGTCCTGTGGAACGGCTTGCCATGCCATTTCCACCTGGCGCCTCAGTTGGACCAGCGTTCGTGCTGGACGTGCAGACTGCGTGAGACGATGCTTCATCCAGTCCCAAACATGCTCAATGGGGGACAGATCCGGAGATCTTGCTGGCCAGGGTAGTTGACTTACACCTTCCAGAGCACGTTGGGTGGCACGGGATACATGCGGACGTGCATTGTCCTGTTGGAACAGCAAGTTCCCTTGCCGGTCTAGGAATGGTAGAACGATGGGTTCGATGATGGTTTGGATGTACCGTGCACTATTCAGTGTCCCCTCGACGATCACCAGTGGTGTACGGCCAGTGTAGGAGATCGCTCCCCACACCATGATGCCGGGTGTTGGCCCTGTGTGCCTCGGTCGTATGCAGTCCTGATTGTGGCGCTCACCTGTACGGTGCCAAACATGCATACGACCATCATTGGTACCAAGGCAGAAGCGACTCTCGTCGCTGAAGACGACACGTCTCCATTCGTCCCTCCATTCACGCCTGTCGCGACACCACTGGAGGCGGGCTGCACGATGTTGGGGCGTGAGCGGAAGACGGCCTAACGGTGTGTGGGACCGTAGCCCAGCTTCATGGAGACGGTTGCGAATGGTCCTCGCCGATACCCCAGGAGCAACAGTGTCCCTAATTTGCTGGGAAGTGGCGGTGCGGTCCCCTACGGCACTGCGTAGGTTCCTACGGTCTTGGCGTGCATCCGTGCGTCGCTGCGGTCCGGTCCCAGGTCGACGGGCACGTGCACCTTCCGCCGACCACTGGCGACAACATCGATGTACTGTGGAGACCTCACGCCCCACGTGTTGAGCAATTCGGCGGTACGTTCACCCGGCCTCCCGCATGCCCACTGTACACCCTCGCTCAAAGTCCGTCAACTGCACATACGGTTCACGTCCACGCTGTCGCGGCATGCTACCAGTGTTAAAGGCTGCGATGGAGCTCCATATGCCACGGCAAACTGGCTGACACTGACGGCGGCGGTGCACAAATGCTGCGCAGCTAGCGCCATTCGACGGCCAACACCGCGGTTCCTGGTGTGTCCGCTGTGCCGTGCATGTGATCATTGCTTGTACAGCCCTCTCGCAGTGTCCGGAGCAAGTATGGTGGGTCTGACACACCGGTGTCAATGTGTTCTTTTTTCCATTTCCAGGAGTGTATAATCCATATATTGTCCACAAACATATACAGAATCCTTTGGATAACACAAACATCAAATCAGAATTTCCAACACAAAATCTCTACATCCAAAAAGTAATAGATTCAGAATGACATTTTGTATGAGTAAACTACTGCCAAGAGTATATGTATTCTCTGAGGGCTTCATGCTTCTCACAAGTAGGCCAGCAGTTCTAGGGGCTTCTATAACAATATCCATCCAGAAACTTTCTCTCACAAAGTGACTACAATCATACTGAAGACACACGTCATCCCTCTGCGTGATTCTCCAGATGCAAAATAAAATAACAAATCCACACAGTATTTGTCCCTCCTGTATGTTAATTATTTTATAGTTTTCACCCATGAGTATCATTCATCAGTAAGAATACTTAGGGTATGCATTATTCCTCTGGACTGTCATGTAACATCACAAATTCCCCCATTTAGACAAATGATCTCACAGTACATATATTTATGAGAACACAATTGATTCTGGCTGCACTATAGTTTGACAGTTTTGTTTTAAAAACAATCCAGGTGGTATTACATTCTGAGTACTTAGAAATTTTAAACTTCCCTACAACACGTATGTCATAATTCTTCTGTCTCTTAAATCTCCATTATTTTAACCATACAAACTTAGGTGCTCTTTACATTTTTATTAATTTCCTATTTAATTATTTATCAAGCTACTACAAATAAGGCAGGTTTCCTTCTGCACAACATTGGAGAAAGTCTCAAAAATATCAGTATTTCATCCTCATTGAAATTACCTCACACACCTCTGTCCTCAGACATACTTCTCTTACTTCACCAAACATTTCTCCCTTCCCTTACAGAGATAGTGTCCCTGTATATGGGATGTAAATGATAATTGTTTACAATGTACCACAGTGGTGTAGAGAAAGTGAAGACTAACAGTTTGAAACAGGACACTTTGCATTTATCACATTGGGAAACCACTTCAAGTTGGCCTGCAAAACCCACATAAGCTATAGCAAAGACATATACTTAAATTTTTAAGAAATATTTCTATTTCATAATACTACATTGACCCCAGTAAATAAGCGAGATCTTAAACTTGACAGTTTGTCAAATCTAGAATTAGAAATGGTTTAAAGACATTACCTGTTTCCCGTCTGTCTTCTTACAATCCCTACATATTACTATTTTTTTTTCAGCAATGAATATCAAGAAACTATTTTTACAAAAACTATTCATCTGGAGAATGAAATACAGCAGTTAAAGGAACAAGTGGAACAGCTGCGAGTCGAAAAGCTATGCATAATACAACAGTGTGCAGAGGAACTGTCTACTTCAAGATATCTTTTTGAAGAAGCTTTCAACCAACTGATACCAAAAGCCTGTCATTCTGAATATCATAAATCTGTGAAATTAACTCTGTGTCCAAGGGATGAAAGTGAAAAGCTCTTCATAAAACAGGAAACCACAGAACAAACAGCTAAACACTGTTTAGAAGGAACAACAAAGCCATCTGTATGATTTTCTGTGATTGATGTTAGAGTGTGTCACTTAATGCTATAAAGGCACAAATAGTTTATTCCAATTGCTTGTCTCCATGTTATTTGTTTTCTCAAAATGATTACAGTATTTTACTGATGAGAATCAAAAATAAAATTATCAAAAAGTAAAGATTATGCACTGCACTCTTGTGAATGAAAACCAGACTCACATTATTCTTCAGGAATGTGAAACAAATAAAAACATGCACCACTCTTAATATTCTTTTTTGAAGAACTACATTTTGTGAACTACATTACCATCATAGTTAAAGTAAGTTTATGTTAATCATTCAAAGGGAATTCATATTTTAAAAGGGTACAATGAGTGTGCATTACATATTAAATGGCTGAACAATTGAAATTTTCAACAGCAAAATTTATACTTACCTAATTATACAGGGTGATTCAAAAAGAATACCACAACTTTAAAAATGCGTATTTAATGAAAGAAACATAATATAACCTTCTGTTATACATCATTACAAAGAGTATTTAAAAAGGTTTTTTTTCACTCAAAAACAAGTTCAGAGATGTTCAATATGGCCCCCTTCAGACACTCGAGCAATATCAACCCGATACTCCAACTCGTTCCACACTCTCTGTAGCATATCAGGTGTAACAGTTTGGATAGCTGCTGTTATTTTTCGTTTCAAATCATCAATGGTGGCTGGGACAGGTGGCCAAAACACCATATCCCTAACATACCCCATAAGAAAAAATCGCAGGGGGTAAGATCAGGGCTTCTTGGAGGCCAGTGATGAAGTGCTCTGTCACGGGCTGCCTGGCGGCCGATCCATCGCCTCGGGTAGTTGACGTTCAGGTTTCATAACTAACCTTTTTCGTAGGACTCTCCATACAGTTGATTGTGGAATTTGCAGCTCTCTGCTAGCTCTGCGAGTCGATTTTCCTGGGCTGCGAACAAATGCTTGCTGGATGCGTGCTACATTTTCATCACTCGTTCTCGGCTGTCCAGAACTTTTCCCTTTGCACAAACACCCATTCTCTGTAAACTGTTTATACCAACATTTAATACACCACCTATCAGGAGGTTTAACACCATACTTCATTCGAAATACACGCTGAACAACTGTCGTCGATTCACTTCTGCCGTACTCAATAACACAAAAAGCTTTCTGTTGAGCGGTCGCCATCTTAGCATCAACTGACGCTGATGCCTAGTCAACAGCGCCTCAAGCGAACAAATTTACAACTAAATGAAACTTTATAGCTCCCTTAATTCGCTGACAGATAGTGCTTAGCTCTGCCTTTTGTCGTTGCAGAGTTTCAAATTCCTAAAGTTGTGGTATTCTTTTTGAATCACCCTGTATTATTGACATGCTGTTCAGTCTTCCAAAGTACCAAAATTAAAAATAACATTAACTTCATTGTATTTACTGACAAAGAAGAAAGTAGAATTTGCTTCTTAGAGCACTTAAATACTTCCTAGAAAATCAACAGCATTTGTGAAGCTTAGTGCTCCTTTATCCAAAATAAGAAAACTTGTCTCCTTATCAGAAATCAGTTAGTAAACTCTCAATACCATTCTTGTGTTGTTTGGGATGTCAAAGGACATCTTCAGAAAAGAAACCTGAAACACTGGCAAAGAATTAGAACAATGTTTTATTCATTTATCAAACAATGGCAACTCCAGGTAGGAATGCCAACAATGTAGGAAAAGACAGATTGCTACTTGCCGTAAGGAAGACATATCAAGTTGCAGACAGGCACAGTCAAAAGACACACATAGATTTCAGCCCCAGTCCTTGCTGCAAAGCGGAGTACACACACACACTCACTCAAACACACACACAAACACAAGCAAGCACACCTCAGACACACACAACCGCCAACTCCAGCATCTTGGACTGGAACGCAACATCACCTAGAATTGAAGCAGCAATCTGAAGGAGGTGGGGAAGGGGCAGAGGAAGGGATTGTGGTGTACAGGTAGGGAGGGAGGGAGAGAGAGAGAGAGAGAGAGAGAGAGAGAGAGACTGTCTGGTGGAGTGTGCAAGGACTAGACTACCAACAGGTGCAGCATCAGGACATTTTGGGGCAGGGAGGTGGGGAAAAAAAGAACAAAAAAGGAGATAATTGGGGAAAGATGGGCAGATGTGTTGGCAGAGAGCTACAAATAAACAGGATAGTGGATGAGAATGGGGGGCAGATGACAGGACAGAGGGGATAGAAACTGTTGGCTGGAGGATGTGGGGAGAGTATGTTACCATAGGTTGAGGCCAGGAAAATTACGGGAGCAGAATTGAATTGAACTGAATTTTATTTGATCCTGTAAGATTACATTGTGTACAGTAAATGTACGTGTAATATAGGACATGTCAAAGTGTTAACATTCTTTATCACTTATTTTTCTACACCTTTAGCTTACATTGTTACATCACTGATAACGAGTAAGAATATATACAAATTTAATGGCATAAGTATTCTGCAACACTGTAAAACTCTTTTTCAATGAGATAGTCTTTAAGACGGGAGCAGAGAATGTGTTGTAAGGATAACTCCCATCTGCACAGTGCAGAAAAGCTGGTGGTGGAGGGAAGGATCCAGATGGCTCAGGTAGTGAAACAACCATTGAAATCAAGCATGTTATGTTCAGCTGCATGTTGTGCCAGAAGGTGGTCTACTTTGCTCTTCACCACAGTTTGGCAGTGGCTGTTTATCCTGCTGGACAGCTGGTTGGTAGTCATACCAATATAAAAAGTCATGCAATGGTTGCAGCAGAGCTGGAAAATTACATGGCTGCTTTCACAGGTGGCTCAGCCCCTGACGGGGTAGGATAAACATGTGACAGGACTGGAATAGGAAGTGCTGGGTAGGTGGATTGGGCAAGTTTTGCATCTGGATCTTCTACGGGGATATGATCCTTGTGGCAAGGGGTTGGGATTGGGACTGGCACAGAGATGGACTAGGAAGTTGTGGAGGTTGGGTGGTTGACGGAACACCACTTTAGGAGGGATGGGAAGTATCTCAGGTAGGATGTCCTCCATTTCACGGCATGATGATAGGTAATCAAAGCCCTGGTGAAGGATGTGGTTCAGTTGTTCCAGTCCTGTGTGTTGTACTGGGTGACAGAGGGGACACTCCCTTGTGGCTCATTTTTGGGGGTGGTGGGAGTATTGGGGCTGTGAGGGGAAATGGCATGGGAGATCTGTTTGTGGACCAGGTTCGGGGGATAATGCCTGTCTGTGAAGGCATTGGTGAGACCTCAGCATACTGAACAAGGAACTTTCTGTCACTGCAGATACACCATCCCCAAGTATCCAGGCTATATGGGAGGGATTTTTTGGTGTAAAAGGGATGACAGCTGTTAAAATGCAGGTACTGTTGGTAGTTGGTATGTTTTGTGGTGGAGTTTTGAACTTCATTCTCGCTAGCAAGGATACGAATGAACACGGTAACGGCTGGGTCACTGTTGCTCTTGTACGTGGACCAAAAGTCGATAAAGTGAAAGGGCTAGATAATTTCAATTCATGTGATGTCATCGCTTATCGGATGTTTCAGATTTGTGAAGTGTACAACAGAGATAAGGTTTCATCATATTACATGTCAACTATGCCTTTGATTCTCAGGACCTGGAATCATCGTAAAATAAATTAATTGGAATCTGTCTCAGTGTGGGTGAAAGGTGTTGACAATTGAAAAAAGATCACACTCGTTGGTGATCTGACTCATTGTTATAGAAATTAAATAAAGTTCCCTTCCTTAAAGCAATGGCCTTGCCGCAGTGGATACACCGGTTCTCATGAGATCACCAAAGTTAAGCACTGTTGGGCGTGGCCGGCACTTGGGTGGGTGACCATCCAGCTGCCATGTGCTGTTGCCATTTTTCGGGGTGCACTCAGCCTCATGATGCCAATTGAGGAGCTACTTGACCAAATAGTAGTGGCTTCGGTCAAGAATACCATCATAACGACCGGGAGATTGGAGTGCTGACCCCATGCACCTCCTATCCGCATCCTCCTCTGAGGATGACACGGCGGTCGGATGGTCCCAGTAGGCCACTCATGGCCTGAAGATGGAGTGCTTTTTTTTCTTTTTTCTTTCCTTATCCTTAATCCTTATCTACTAAAAAAACTTCACATTGATCTTGCCAGAAGCCAAGAATCGATTCTTCTTGGTGTTGTAGCTCTCTGGGGCACCCTGGGATGCTCTCTGTGGCCACACACATTAACGCAATGGCTCAGCATAAAAGAGAAATAACTAATGTAGGAATATTATTAACAGTGTAATATGTTGTTAAATTAGCCCAACATGTATAAGCACTCAGTAAACTAGCTCAGTTCTCAGGGTAGTTACGTAATCATTGATAAATAATTGTCCTTTTCTTATTTACCCAACACTACAGATATTATTCCAGGCTCATGAGAAGTCGTGTGCTTATTGCACCAGAGAATATTTGCCAAGTCTGTTCGATATACACTACTGCAATACGTAACTTAACATCGTGGTTACGTCTTGATTCCCCAATATAAGATAACAAGAGTAGCATCTACAAATGAAATCCTATAATGGAACTGGAATTCTGTGACCAGACCTTTTCTGCCTGGGATATTATCTTGTTGTATAAAGAAACTCTGTAAGTAAAATTGTTAAATTATAAGTAGCTGCCTCTGGGCTCGTGGGATCTGAAATAAAGTTAATTGTCCTAACCGACGGCACGTCTTGTAGATGAGCTGAAAGAAAAATGTTAAAGATTTTTCTAATATGGTGGCTAACAATGAAAATTCTTTGTTAAGGCCCATATCTACTTAAGACAATCCAGGTATCAGACTACCATTTGACTGACTACATACACAAATTCTTTTGAAAAAATAACCATTATATTTTTCAGGTTTTAAGTACAACTTACATTATAAGCTGCTACAGCAAGATGAGTTTTCCACAAGAACGTCCCCTTAGGTCTGAATCCAAGCAGATAAGATAAGTGAAAGACAAAGGAAAGATAAGTCCACTCAGGAGAAACAGTAAAGTCGGAATATCAACAATGTAGGAAAAGACAGATGACTTACTTACCATAAAGAAGACATGTCAAGGTGCAGACAGGCACAATTAAAAGACACTCAATATAGCTTTTGGCCACAGCCTTCTTCAGCAAAGAGGGACAGACACAACATTTATTTATTTATATTTCGTTTTGTATGAAGTCATCAAATGATGGCTTTTGCAAACATCATATTGTTACAAAGTTATAGTAAATATATTTGTGTACAAAGTTTTTATACATAACATTTTTAACTATGAACATTGGCCATTGTAGTGTCGATGGACATTACACATCAAGTAATGACCTGCCAGCCAAAATAATATTTGATAGTTTTTTTAACGCATTCTTGACCCAATTTAACCACAGTATTCCCATAAAGAAAATAAAAAAAATGGATAGCAGCCACAAATCCAGATCTCAAAACAGACAAAATGTGTGGTACCCTAAACAGCTGACAGATCTAAAAAAAAAAAACAAGTTTTGTTACTGTACAACATATACAATAGTATGAAGTCTGATAATGCCAAATCAGCCTATTTGGAATGCAGGAATGAATACAAAAAAGCCATCCTGCACGCCAAATAAACCTACCTTGCCAACAGCATACGTAATTCCACCAATAAATGCAAAACTGCTTGGAAAGTAATTAACAGTGCTGCCACAGATACTAAAAAAGACAAAATTAATATCCCAACTCAAACACTCAATGAGTTTTTTATTAATTCAGTGAGAGAAATAGGAGATACAATTATCAAACCAGACATTAGTCCATCAGAGTTACTCTCTCAAAATTGGGGTATACAGTCACTAAACACAAGCTTGCTAATCTTCTCCAAAGTATCACCTAGATTTGTACAAGACATCATAAAACAACTGAAATCATCTGATAGCTTAGATATATATGACTTATCATGCAAATTGCTAAAAAAAACGTGTGACTGCATTCTGTACCCTTTAATCCATTGCATAAACAAGTGCTTACTTGAGGGATATATTCCTGATGAATTAAAACTGTCTAGGATCATCCCAGTATACAAAAAGGGAGATAAAGACTCTCCATCTAGTTACAGGCCTATTTCAGTAGTACCCGCATTCTCCAAGATAATAGAATGCATCATGTACCAACAATTATCATCTCACTTTGTGAACCTAGGGATAATTAATGTTACACAATAAGGGTTTAGGAAGAATCTGTTGACAATTGATACAACTGACACGGTAGTCAGTTACATCCTCAAAGTTTTTGAGGACAAGGGCTTTGCTCAGGTCTCATTTTGTGACCTAAGCAAGGCCTTCAACTGTGTTGAGTACACACCGCTACTAGAGAAACTAGAATTCTATGACATCAAAGGAAACAGTCTCAGACTATTAAAAGCTTATCTCAGTAACCATAAGCAGGTAGTTTGTGTTGGTAAGGAAATGTCAAATATAGAAAATGTTAAAGTAGGTGTGATTCAGGGATCTGCACTGGGCCCCTTCCTGTTTCTGATAATGATCAATGACCTCCCCTTGTTTATTAAATCCACCATTGTATTGCATGCAGATGATATGACTTTTCTACATAGTAGCAACAATCTTCCAAAGATCTTAAAACCTGTGCTGAAAATACACTCACTCATGCAGCATATTGGTTCAGAGCAAATGGTTTCTTGCTAAATGAAAATAAAACTCAACAGATAATCTTCACTCTAAGAGACAAGCCACTATCTAATGACCCTATTTCTGTTAAATTCCAGGGAGTTTATTTAGATGAAAAGTTATCCAGGGGCCAACATGTAAACTACGTTAGTAGTAAGCTAACTAGAGTAATTTATTTATTAAGACAACTCAGAAATTGTGTACCTGAATCATACATCATATCATCTTATTTCGCATTTTTCCAAAGTATAATATCCTATGGCATTATCTTGTGGGGTAATTGTAGTCATATACATGACATCCTATTATTCCAGAAGAAAGCCATTAGGAAAATTACAAATTCTCAACATAAGGCTCACTGCAAACCCTTATTTACTGAACAAAAAATAATGACAGTAATAAACCTCTATATATACAATGTCCTAATATATACAAAGAAGAACCTACAAGGAATAGAAAAGCAACTGGAATCACTCAACAGAGGAAAGTCCACCGGACCTGACAGGATACCAATTCGATTCTACACAGAGTACATGAAAGAACTTGCCCCCCTTCTAACAGCTGTATACCAAAAGTCTCTAGAGGAGCAGAAGGTTCCAAATGATTGGAAAAGAGCACAGGTAGTCCCAGTCTTCAAGAAGGGTCGTCGAGCAGATGCGCAAAACTATAGACCTCTATCTCTGACATCGATCTGTTGTAGAATTTTAGAACATGTTTTTTGCTTGAGTTTCATGTCATTTTTGGAAACCCAGAATCTACTCTGTAGGAATCAACATGGATTCCAGAAACAGAGATCGTGTGAGACCCAACTCGCTTTATTTGTTCATGAGACCCAGAAAATATTAGATACAGGCTCCCAGGTAGATGCTATTTTCCTTGACTTCCAGAAGGCGTTCGATACAGTTCCGCACTGTCGCCTGATAAACAAAGTAAGAGCCTACGGAATATCAGACCAGCTATGTGGCTGGATTGAAGAATTTTTAGCAAACAGACCACAGCATGTTGTTATCAATGGAAAGACATCTACAGATGTTAAAGTAACCTCTGGCGTGCCACAGGGGAGTGTTATGGGACCATTACTTTTCACAATATATATAAATGACCTAGTAGATAGTGTCGGAAGTTCCATGTGGCTTTTCGCGGATGATGCTGTAGTATACAGAGAAGTTGCAGCACTAGAAAATTGTAGCGAAATGCAGGAAGATCTGCAGGGGATAGGCACTTGGTGCAGGGAGTGGCAACTGACCCTTAACATAGACAAATGTAATGTATTGCGAATACATAGAAAGAAGGATCCTTTATTGTATGATTACACGATAGCGGAACAAACACTGGTAGCAGTTACTTCTGTAAAATATCTGGGAGTATGCATGCGGAACGATTTGAAGTGGAATGATCATATAAAATTAATTGTTGGTAAGGCGGGTACCAGGTTGAGATTCATTGGGAGAGTCCTTAGAAAATGTAGTCCATCAACAACGGAGATGGCTTACAAAACACTCATTCGACCTATACTTGAGTATTGCTCATTAGTGTGGGATCCGTACCAGATTGGGTTGACGGAAGAGATAGAGAAGATCCAAAGAAGAGCGGCGCGTTTCGTCACAGGGTTATTTGGTAACCGTGATAGCGTTACGGAGATGTTTAGCAAACTCAAGTGGCAGACTCTGCAAGAGAGGCCCTCTGCATCGCGGTATAGCTTGCTCGCCAGGTTTCGAGAGGGTGCGTTTCTGGATGAGGTATCAAATATATTGCTTCCCCCTACTTATACCTCCCGAGGAGATCACGAATGTAAAATTAGAGAGATTCGAGCGCGCACAGAGGCTTTCAGACAGTCATTCTTCCCGCAAACCATACGCGACTGGAACAGGAAAGGGAGGTAATGACAGTGGCACGTAAAGTGCCCTCCGCCACACACCATTGGGTGGCTTGTGGAGTATAAATGTAGATGTAGATGTAGATGTGAAACATAGGGAAAATGTACATTGTTGTAATACAAGAAGCATCAAACACATATACATGCCTTACCACAGATTATCAAAATCAATAAATAGCTTTGAAGTCTATAGCATCCCCAGTGAAATAATACGAAAAGACTTAAAAAACAGTATTTGTAAAGAAGAGACATTTAAAAATTGAATAACATACATTTTTCTCATGTACTCATATTATAATAATTTCTCTGTATAAGTTTCGAGGGCAAAGAAATATAACAAAATGATCTAAAGAGACAACAAGATATGCTCTTTTGTTAATTTTTTTGTCATCTTCACTTCTTCTCTTGTCTTGGTTGCATGTAGATGGACATCTTGCAAGTGCTGGCAAATGTAAGCATATTTGTACTAATTAAGCAAATAATATATTGATTTAATATTATTGTGCACTATTAATTTGTAAGAGGCGATCCCGATTTCATGCCCGCCTTCCTTGAATTTACCTGCATTCGAGTAATTTACAGTGCAACAATCGCAGTGGCCAATGCAGCCAACAACGCCAATATGTGGTGATATTAACTTATAAAAATTAGCGGAAGTGAAAAACTCGCCCGCTATTAACATATTATACATTTTTTCCACAGCTGCCCGAGGTTGCAGAAAATACGTAGCTTTAAGATTCTTATTTTCAGTACCACAGCCAAGAGCCAGAGCCAGGAATCCAACTACAATGCAATGGTTAATGGAGGTAAGAAGAAATACTCTCGTACATGTGTGGGCCACAATTGTAATTAATAACTAAAGGTTTTTTGCTTTAAAGTGAACTGACTAGCCGAGGAAATTAATATGAAAAGTTTATTCCATTGTTCAACTTATATGTTCATGCTTTAAGATTCAGTGAGTCTAACATTCACTAACGTAAAAAATAATTTCCACTCAAGTTTAATATTGTTAAAAAAAGAGAACTTCACAAGAGCATTTAATTGCAAATCAAAATTGAATGAAATATCATTTTGATTCAGGCCCATGATGTAAGTCGGCAGCAATCAACATTACCAATCAATTTCTGCAATTAAATTACGACGGCCGATGGAAGCGAGATCTGTGTGCCCCTACAGTTGAGTCATTGTTTGTTGTGGTCTTCAGTCCTGAGACTGGTTTGATGCAGCTCTCCATACTAATCTATCCTGTGCAAGCTCCTTCATCTCTACTGCAACCTACATCCTTCTGAATCTGCTTAGTATATTCATCTCTTGGTCTCCCTCTACGATTTTTACCCTCCACGCTGCCCTCCAATGCTAAATTTGTGATCCCTTGATGCCTCAGGACATGTCCTACCAACCGATCCCTTCTTCTAGTCAAGTTGTGCCACAAACTTCTCTTCTCCCCAATCCTATTCAATACCTCCTCATTAGTTCCATGATCTACCCACCTAATCTTCAACATTCTTCTGTAGCACCACATTTCGAAAGCTTCTATTCTCTTCTTGTCCAAACTATTTATTGTCCATGTTTCACTTCCATACATGGCTACACTCCATACAAATACTTTCAGGAACGACATCCTGACATTTAAATCTATACTCGATGTTAACAAATTTCTCTTCTTCAGAAATGCTTTCCTTGCCATTGCCAGTCTACATTTTATATCCTCTCTACTTCGACCATCATCAGTTATTTTGCTCCCCAAATAGCAAAACTCCTTTACTACTTTAAGTGTCTCATTTCCTAATCTAATTCCCTCAGCATCACCCGACTTAATTCGACTACATTCCATTATCCTCATTTTGCTTTTGTTGATGTTCATCTTATACCCTCCTTTCAAGACACTGTCCATTCCGTTCAACTGCTCTTCCTGACAGAATCACAATGTCATCGGCGAACCTCAAAGTTTTTATTTCTTCACCCTGGATTTTAATACCTACTCCAAATTTTTCTTTTGTTTCCTTTACTGCTTGCTCAATACACAGATTGAATAACATCGGGGAGAGGCTACAACCCTGTCTCACTCCCTTCCCAACCACTGCTTCCCTTTCATGCCCATCGACTCTTATAACTGCCAACTGGTTTCTGTACAAATTGTAAATAGCCTTTCGCTCCCTGTATTTTACCCCTGCCACCTTTAGAATTTGAAAGAGAGTATTCCAGTCAACATTGTCAAAAGCTTTCTCTAAGTCTACAAATGCTAGAAATGTGGGTTTGCCTTTCCTTAATCTTTCTTCTAAGATAAGTCGTAAGGTCAGTATTGCCTCACGTGTTCCAACATTTCTACGGAATCCAAACTGATCTTCCCCCAGGTCGGCTTCTATCCGTTTTTCCATTCGTCTGTACAGAATGCACGTTAGTATTTTGCAGCTGTGACTTATTAAACTGATAGTTCAGTAATTTTCACATCTGTCAACACCTGCTTTCTTTGGGATTGGAATTATTATATTCTTCTTGAAGTCTGAGGGTATTTCGCCTGTCTTGTACACCTTGCCCACCAGATGGTAGACTTTTGTCAGGACTGGCTCTCCCAAGGCCGTCAGTAGTTCTAATGGAATGTTGTCTACTCCGGGGGCCTTGTTTCGACTCAGGTCTTTCAGTGCTCTGGCAAACTCTTTACGCAGTATCATATCTCCCATTTCATCTTCATCTACATCGTCTTCCATTTCCATAGTATTGTGCTCAAGTACATCACCCTAGTATAGACCCTCTATATACTTCTTCCACCTTTCTGCTTATAACTGGGTTTCCATCTGAGCTCTTGATATTCATACAAGTGGTTCCTTTTCTCCTAAGGTCTTTTTAATTTTCCTGTAGGCAATATCTATCTTACCCCTAGTGAGATAAGCCTCTACATCCTTACATTTGTCCTGTAGCCATCCCTGCTTAGCCATTTTGCACTTCCTGTCAATCTTATTTTTCAGACGTTTGTATTCCTTTCTGCCTGCTTCATTTACTGCATTTTTATATTTTCTCCTTTCATCAATTAAATTCAATATTTCTTCTGTTACCCAAGGATTTCTAGTAGCCCTCGTCTTTTTACCTACTTGATCCTCTGCTGCCTTCACTACTTCATCTCTCAAAGCTAACCAGTCTTCTTCTACTGTATTTCTTTCCCCCATTCCTGTCAATTGTTCCCTTATGCTCTCCCTGAAACCCTGTACAACCTCTGGCTCTTTCAGTTTATCCAGGTCCCATCTCCTTAAATTCCCACCTTTTTGCAGTTTCTTCAGTTTTAATCTACAGTTCATAACCAGTAGATTGTGGTCAGAGTCCACATCTGCCCCTGGAAATGTCCTACAATTTAAAACCTGGTTCCTAAATCTCTGTCTTACCATTATATAATCTATCCGATACCTTTTACTATCTCCAGGATTCTTCCATGTATACAACCTTCTTTTATGATTCTTGAACCAAGTGTTAGCTATGATTAAGTTATGCTCTGTGCAAAATTCTAACAGACGGCTTCCTCTTTCATTTCTTAGCCCCAATCCATATTCACCTACTATGTTTCCTTCTCTCCCTTTTCCTACTGTTGAATTCCAGTCACCCATGAATATTAAATTTTCGTCTCCCTTCACTACCTGAATAATTTATTTTATCTCATCATACATTTCTTCAATTTCTTCGTCATCTGCAGAGCTAGTTGGCATATAAACTTGTACTACTGTAGTAGGCATGGACTTCATATCTATCTTGGCCACTATAATACGTTCACTATGCTGTTTGTAGTAGCTTACCTGCACTCCTATTTTTTTATTCATTATTAAACCTACTCCTGCATTACCCCTACTTGATTTTGTAATTATAACCCTGTATTCACCTGACCAGAAGACTTGTTCCTCCTGCCACCGAACTTCACTAATTCCCACTATATCTAACTTTAACCTATCCATTTCCCTTTTTAAATTTTCTAACCTACCTGCCCGATTAAGGGATCTGACATTCCACGCTCCGATCCGTAGAATGCCAGTTTTCTTTCTCCTGATAACAACGTCCTCTTGAGTAGTCCCCGCCCGGAGATCCGAATGGGGGACTATTTTACCTCCGGAATATTTTACCCAAGAGGATGCCATCATCATTTAGCCATACAGTAAAGCTGCATGCCCTCAGGAAAAATTACGGCTGTAGTTTCCCCTTGCTTTCAGCCGTTCGCAGTATCACAACAGCAAGGCCATTTTGGTTAGTGTTACAAGGCCAGATCAGTCAATCATCCAGACTGTTGCCCCTGCAACTACTGAAAAGGCTGCTGCCCCTCTTCAGGAACCACATGTTTGTCTGGCCTCTCAACAGATACCTCTCCGTTGTGGTTGCACCTACGGTACGGCTATCTGCATTGTTGAGGCACGCAAGCCTCCCCACCAACGGCAAGGTCCATGGTTCATGGTGGGAGGAGTTGAGTCATAAGGCACAAGAAATTTGAATTGTCATCAGTGACACGGTACAGTTTGAACAAGTTCTCCACCAGTGCAAACCACATTGCTGGGTTGTCCTCGGATAGTGGGGGTAGGGTTGGTAAGTAGTCTGCTGGTGGTGATGAAGGCTCAGCTAGTTCTGTATCTGACTCCCTCGTATCACTCGTATGACATGGGTGCTGGACCGATGCAGATGGCACTGCGTAGGGTGTGCATGAGCAGTCTGTTGGAGCTGATGAGAACAACACCAAAGCATAAGGAAATGATGCTGTAGAACTGTCTGATGCAACATTCGCAGTGTGAAAGTCTGACACAGAAAGAATGGCTGGTGCCACGTGAAAAGTGAGTGGGTGAACGGCTGCAGCCAAAACCCGCTGCAAGTTTACTTGTGGTGGCAGGGAGGGGGTGGAAGAGCAGACGTGTGTGGAGCAGCACAATAAAATGTTCCCACTGGGCTGTTGACGAGCTGGGACATGTTTGGAGGGGCATAAACCACAGTTAGTATCACTACGCGGGACATTGTTCACATCAGGTGGGGGCCTGTACAGTACGCTGAGGAGCCAAATGGTCACTGGAAGCAGAAACTGGACTGGAAATGTTTGTGATGCACACTAGGCATTGTCCATTTCATAAACCAATGAAGCAGTAAAGTACTGTTGTAACAGTTGCCCAGGCAGCCAGCGTCTGATATATGGTTTGTGCACAAAATGCAGAATCCATGTCAGCATGATGAAATGCAGGAACTTTGCCCTCTTCATTATCATTTTTGAAATGCATATGTCGATGCATACTCACTAGAGAGTCTGCAGTCACATGTTGCACTGTCGGGTGGTGAAAGTGTTGAGGCAACGAAACTGCAGGAAATGTGTTGTAGAATCCAGGTGGTGGTGAAGAAACAAAATGTCCCATTGTAGGTGCAGAGCTTCAATATCCACATACTGTGCAGCAGCATACATGGTCGTGCCAAACGAATGAAGGATTAAACAAAACCAGTATGGTAGACGTGAAAATACTTGCAATATGAAGAAACGGTGTGCAAATTCTTACTCAGTGTCACCACTGTGGGATTGTGTGCTCAAATCATGCCAGGATCACCATGGTGGGATTTCTGTTGGGTTGCAGCCCATGGAAACACGCTCATTGCTACAAGACTTGGTATATTTCATACAGACGTCTACACTACAACAAATCATACAGTGAACTGAACAACCAAGATGGTGTGGAACATTAGGTTCGGAGTCAAAGAACTTGCGATGCCGGAGATATATCATTCGTACTTGCAATACCACAGATCCATTACTGTGATGTTAAGTTATTCTCACTGGAATCAGTCATATCTATTAAATATTTGGGATTATGCAGATGATACAATTAGGAATTAAATTAACCCATAAAACTACTAATGGGTACATAGATTCCAGACTGACATTCATCAGCAGAATGCTCAGGATGTGTAGTATACCAAAGCAGGATATGGCTTGCAAAACCCTCATGTGACTGATACTTTAACATTGCTTGTCAGTCTGGTACATTTCCCAGATAAGACTGATAATGGAGATATAGCAAAGATACGCAAAAGATCAGCACATTTTTGTCAAATATATTTAGTAAGCACAAAAGTATAATGGAGATGCTCAGGGAACTCCAGATACTTCAAATGAGGCATTATGCATCATAAGGCATATTCTACAAGAAAGGTGTCGTGTATAGTGATGTGGTTTACATTTAAAATTCTGAGAGCCTATGTTTCTCAGGAGTCAACTAACATTTTGCTAATTCCTATATACATATCTCATGAAAAGACAATGAAGGTACAACTAGAGATACCTGAACTCAAATGGAAGCTATCAACAGTCATTCTTCCCTTGCATCATTAGGAACAGGAAATGGAGAAAATGACAGTGATACGAGGTGCGGCTAGAAAAAAACCGGACTGATGCTGGAAAAAACATTTATTTACAATTTCATGTTATCTCCTTCAATGTACTCTCCTCCTCGGTCTCTACACCGCTCCATACGAATTTTCCAGTGTTCATAGCAATGCTGCAGATCATTTTCGGTAAGTCCATACATTACTTCCGTCGCTTTTTCTTTTACTGCTTCAACAGTCTCAAATCTAGTTCCTTTCAAAGCTGACTTGACTTTAGGGAAAAGAAAAAAGTCACAGGGGGCCAAATCAGGTGAGTAGGGTGGATGATCTAAGATGGGAATGTTGTGTTTTGCCAAAAACGTCTTCACTGACAACGCACTGTGAGCTGGGGCATTGTCTTGGTGAAGGATCCATGACTTTTTTCTCCACAAATCATTCCGTTTTCTCTGTACTCGCTCACGTAGGGTAGCCAGGACGCTAATGTAGTAATGCTGATTCACTGTTTGTCCCTCTGGTACCCAATCAATGTGCACAATCCCTTTGATGTCAAAAAAAAATCATCATTGCCTTGAATTTCGATTTTGACATTCGTGCTTTTTTTGTCGTGGAGAACCAGGAGTTTTCCAATGCATCGATTGGCGTTTAGTTTCGGGATCGTAAGTAAAAAACCACGATTCATCGCAAGTAATAACATTTTGTAAGAAGGTGGGATCACTTTCAATGTTTTCCAGGATGTCAGAACAAATCATTCTTCGGCGTTCCTTCTGTTCAATTGTGAGACACTTTGGAACCATTTTTGAACACACTTTGTTCATGTTGAAACTTTCATGAAGAATCTGCCTAACACTTTCCTTGTCAACTCCTGTTAACTCAGACACTGCTCTGATTGTTAAACGGCGATCTTGTCGAACAAGTTTACCGATTTTTTCAATGTTTGCATCAGTTTTTGCTGACAATGGTCTGCCAGTGTGAGTGTCATCACTGGTGTCTTCGCGGCCATCTTTAAATCGTTTAAACCACTCAAACACTTGTGTTCGCGATAAACAATCATCGCCATACACTTGATGTAACATTACAAACGTTTCACTTGCAGATTTTCCTAGTTTGAAACAAAATTTGATGTTAACACGCTGTTCTTTCTGTACACTCAACATTTTCCGACGCACAGACAAAACGTCAACTACTTAAAACAGACGCCACGGGCAGACTGAGTGCAGGAGGCAGATGAAACTTGAGCAGTAGGTGGAGCGAGAGTCACGTGACAGGCCACGCGACTTTCAGCCTTATTGCATTCGTTTTATTGTTTCACCAGTACTAGTCCAGTTTTTTTCTAGCCACACCTCGTACATGAAGTACCCTATACTAACACTGCAAGGTGGCTTGCGGAGCATAAATTTAGATGTAGAGAATGAGTAGTAGCATCATACACTGCATGATTCAATTCATGCATTGTGCTCTATAGATTCCACCAAGAAGACAATCTTCACAACATATGGGACTTTCTCAAAACAGTCTCAGTGACATGCCTCTCCTTTCCAACCTCCTTATTTCTCCCTGAGGAAGGAAGACATGAGATCCAATAATTAGGTGTATTTATTTCCCATTTTAAGTTTTTCTGTCAGAAGTGCTAACAATTTGATTTGATGAAGGTAATTATCAGAAGTACTAAAAATTTGATCAGGTGTTTTTGTTTCCATTGTCATAGTGTGGATGGAATACCACAGTGCAGAGGAATTTCAGGATCAGACAAGGGCAATCACTTTTGTCTGCCAAGCTTGATGTAATAATAAAGAGTTTGACTGTAATCTGCCTCTATGGCTGCGCTCAGCTTCAATAGACTTGCCTCCCTTACCTATCAAACAAACTCACAATGCCCCAGTGGAGAGTAGCTAGGCCATCCCAACAGACCAAAGCAATGCTCATACCTCTGAAGTAGTGGACAGTTGTAACCAGGCTGCTGCTTCGAAGGTCTGCCAACCATTTCAAATGACTGATACGGATATTTATGGATCCATCACACAAACACCAAGTGTGGAATTTGTATGTTTTAATTCACTAATCATTTCTAATGTTACATAATTGCTCTATGAAATCAGCAAGCAGAGAAAGTGGTTCAGACATGGGTTAACCATTGGATTTTGAAATTTGGGACACCATAAATCCTGCTAACCAAACAGGAAATTAATTTTATATCTGAACTGATGAAACAATTAGGCTGGCTCCTGTGAATTTGGAAGCTATGGACAAGTGCACTTTCCTGCGGTGTTCAAATATAAGATTTAATTAATATTCCTTTCATCACTTGGTAGGCGAGGCTCATACTTCATAACTTGAATGACGTTGGGGCAAATGGCACAGCTACAAAATGATGTAAATTCTCATATTTCTCTCTTTCAAACAGTTTAATCTGAATATTAAGATCCCAATTAATTATTATTTTGTTACAGGTTTTTCACATCATTGATGAGAACAGAGAGAACCTTCATAATTTAAATTCTTCTAAATCTTATCTCTGGTATTAGTTAAAAGCAAAATCATGGAGAAACTCGCCAAAGACAAAGTATTCCAATGTCCATAGCGCTTTGTTAAGTTGATAAAATAAATATTCCTCTCCATTTACATTCCATTACTACCTCATCACTAGCAGGTCATGGAACATATATTGGAAAGACAGAATAGATGCCATAGGAGAGGGAGTGTTCATTGTAGCTGAGAAAAATATTGTCTGTATTGAGTTTGAAGCTGAGTGTGACAGTGAAGCTATCTGGTTGCTTATAACAGGTCTAGGTGAAACCAAGTTAATTGTTGGATGTCTTTATTGGCCACCCAATTCCACTGCGGAAGTTCTAGAGTCATTCACAGAAAATCTGTGACCAGCAGCACAATACCTGTAGGGATGACTTTAACCTATTGAGAATACATTGGATTCATCGCAAGAGGTATAGACAGACAGTCTTATGAAGTAGTTTTGAACACATTTTCTGAAAACTGTCTTGAGCAACTGGTTTGACAACCCACATGCAATGGAAATATCTTAGACCTTTCAGCTAAAAACAGGCCAAACCTTATCAACAGCATCAGTATAGAGACAGGGATAAGTTATCGTGATGTCATCATAGAGATTATGGTTACAAAAGTTAATAAATCAGTCAAGAAGACTAGGAGAATGTTTCTGCTAGAAACAACAGATACGCAGTTATTAGCTTCTCACTCAGACAATGAATTGACATCATTTAGTTCCAGTAAGATGGACATAGAGAAAATATGGGCAAAATTTAAACAGATAGTAAATAAGTCGATTATGCAAGAATGAAATTTTCACTCTGCAGCGGAGTGTGCACTGATATGAAACTTCCTGGCAGATTAAAACTGTGTGCAGGACTGAGACTCAAACTCAGGACCTTTGCCTTTTATGGGCAAGTGCTCTACCATCTGAGCTACCCACACAGAAGATAGGAGACAAGGTACTTGCAGAATTAAAGCTGTGAGGACCAGTCATGAGTCGTGCTTGGGTAGCTCAGATGGTAGAGCACTTGCCCACGAAAGGCAAAGGTCCTGAGTTCGAGTCTCAGTCTGGCACACAGTTTTAATCTGCTAGGAAGTTTCAAGTGGATCATGGATGGAAAAGACCCAATGTGGTCTAACAGTGAAATTCAGAAAATGCAGAGGAAGCAAAAGCAGTTCCTCTCTTGGTTCAAAAGAAAATGCCCAATTGACACAAGCAAAGGTTATGAGAGATTAATGCATCTGTGAGAAAATATGTTTGAAGCATACAACTATCACCCTCATACCTTAGCAAAACTGGGAAAATAAGAAAATTCTGGTCCTGTGTAAAATTGCTAAGTAGGTCTAAGGCTTCCATCCAGTCACTTGTTGACCAAATGGTGTGGCAGTTGAAGGTAGCAAAATGAAAGCCAAAGTTTTAATTTTTAAGAAAATGTTCATGCATGAGAACCATACAAACATACCATCATTTGACCATCAAACAAACTCCTGTATGGACAACATAGTAATAAACATCCCTGGCATAGAGAAACAACTGAAAGAGCTGAAAACAAATAAGCTGCCAGTTCTGAATGGAATTCCAATTTGGTTTTACAAAGAGTACTTTATGAAATTGGCCCATTATTTAGCTTGAATTTATAGTGAATTTCTCACCCAGCACAAAGCCTGAAGTGACTGTAAAAAAGAACAGTAACTCCTGTATATAACAAGGGTAAAAGAAAGGACCCAAAAAATTACAGACCAATATCCCTAACATTGGTTTACTGCTGAGTCCTTGAACACATTCTCAGTTTGAACACAATAAATTTCCTTGAGATTGAAAAGCTTATGTTCACAGATCAGCATGATTTTAAAAAGCATTGCTTACGTGAAATGCAGCTTGGCCTTTTCTCACATGATATACTGCAAATTATGAATGAAGGGCAACAGACAATAAGGGTTAGAACATAACATTGTGGAATTCAAACACATATAATAAACGATGCATTGTAAATTCCTTACATACTCATCCTAATAATGTGCAACGGGTTTCTTGACAATACAGTCAGTGTCTTGTCCTGAGCATCAGCTTAAAGTAAAAGTGTAGAAATGATCTGTACTACCCCATCAGTAGAAAAACACTGGCCTGCACTGGCATAAATTCATGCACACAATATGAATAGAAAAGACACAATTTTTTTAATAGTTGACATATAAGTAATTACCTCACATTGCTCAGCAGGGAAGACATCTTTGTTAGAGAGAAAATTCTGCCACAGTGCAACCCACGATCTAATGGAACAACAGAGTGGTTGCACAACATCATGAGTAAAATATTGAGTGACTTTATAACCATCACCATACAAACTGGGATGGCTCAAATGGCTCTGAGCACTATGGGACTTAACTTCTGAGGTCATCAGTCCCCTACAACTTAGAACTACTTAAACCTAACTAACCTAAGGACAGCACACACATCCATGCCCGAGGCAGGATTTGAACCTGCGACCGTAGCGCCTAGAACCGCTCGGCCACAAACTGAGATGCTTTGCTACAATATATAGTAGCAACACACACCTCAAAGAGGCGTGAAAAGACAGGACTGTCACCCTGTGAGGTTGTCTGTGGGCAGAAATTCCTTCCACTTTTGAGTAATGTAGGGTACCCCTGGGGAACATGTATCAGCCATCTGTGGTTTTACAAAAAACTTGGGAGATGGGTGGCATCAGATAAGGGCAGCAAATACCTAAGCCCTACAGCAGCAAAAAAGCACACAAAAAGAGCAAACCAAACTGCCTATGTTCTGTATCAGATAATGAGTAATACTAACCAACCCTTATGTTTATAAGGATAAAAACAAGAAATTCATTATGCAGTACATTGGGTAGTTGAGGTGACATCCTCAGTCAGTGTGAAGTTACAGCTCCTGATGTGCATGTGAAGTGAATTTATCCATCCAAAGGCACCCCAGTACATCCAACAGAGTATCAGCATCTATTCCTTACATTAGGAACTTGTACTTCAGCCACTTCTTAGTCTTGACCATAAGCATTATCTACACTGCCACAAGCAGAGAGTCATCCAAATCCCACCATCTATCCTTCCTCCTACAGGCCTATACCAACAGTGTCAATGCCCATGGAGAAATGGCACAAAAACTTGGAAAAAACCAAAGCAGTCTTCATAAATATTTAATAGTTCAATATGCCCAAGTGAAGTATGTAATTCAACAGTACTCACAAGCACAGGAGACTTGCCTGTCTGTATAGACTATAATGTGAAGCTGTGGTCAATTAAAATAAGGAACTCAAGATTCAATAAAAACTGAAAATGTGTCCAGTATGAACTGTCTGTGAAGTAAACAGTCATTATCCAGACAGTTACAAATTCGACAACAGCACAGAATTTGGGGGCCAAATTCTTCAAAGAGAAAAGAAACGTAGTGGCACTGGTTGCACATACCACCACTGTTAATAACCACATTGATACTGGTGCCACATTTTGCAATTATAGCTGACATCAGTAGATTGGTACCATCAACTGTCAGCAAGCAGTGGTTTTGTTAGATCCATGATGCTTCTGCAACATTGCAACAGATGAGTTGTGTGATGCCTAGGACATTTGCATGTCAGTACTTGTGGCCCTGGAATGTAAAAAAAGTACTAGCTGCCCAGCCAGCAAAAGGCTTCAAATCAGCAACAACTGTGGAGTGGTTCCACATGGCCTGGAGAAGTATCATCACTCTACCATTGTCTGCTGGTGCAATCATCATTGTTTATCTTCTATAGGACCATACACCATATGGTGTAGCATTAGCTTCAACAGGCAGAGAGTCAAACTAGCACTCTTCAAGCCATCAGTCCACTTACCATCTGTTGTCTCCAAGTTAGATATTGGAGACCTGGGTTCACTCCCCAGATGCCATAGCTTTCATCACTGCTGTTCCTGGGGCAAGCAGCATCTCCCGCATGCAGCATAGCCGTACAAGTCTGTAAGTCTGTGGAGCCAACTACTGAGGTAGCTCCATCACTGGCTGGGAATGCCTACCTTACAAAGCTGCTACACTCTTGGGCTACACTAAGCCTTTCTAGTCAAAGGCAAGAACTATGGATTGACACCCACCCATGGCCTGTTGGATGTGGGTTATTGGACCTCCCATGTTTGGTGAACCCAAGAAATAAATCAACTAGTTTAAACCCGAGAGTGACTGGATTTGCTCCTGCCCCAACAAGAGAATCTGTAGACATGGGGTGAAGGGGTCATTCCAGATGCAATGACAAACTGTTTCCATTCCCATACATAACCAAATTTTCTTGCTATTTTTTAACTTATTTTCAAACATTTGTCTCTTGGCATGTAACACATGAAAATCTTAAGACTGAAATGGGGCAATGTGGGATTCCCTTATTTAGGATTGTAACTAAGGTTTAACTTCTCATTTGATCTGTCACTTCAATGCTATTCATAATGAAAGTTATCCTATTCAGGCTTGATGATCACCTCGATGACACTGTTGACCTGCTATTCAGTTCCACTAATTACATTGTGCAGACTTTTTCACCATATGCAGAGGACTGAGAGCTGTAAGAGAGCTCACAACTACATCAACTCGCTACAAAATGAATTAACTACCTTTTCAAATAAAACTATTACACAGTTAGGTGAGCAAATCTCAAATCAAGCAACATTTATGGAATGAATCTTATGATGTCACCTCAAAGAATACACCAAGGCAAGTTGCATATCAGATTGTTTTCTTGGGTGTTGACATTATAGACAGTGCCCCTTTTTCTATGCCACCCAAAACACTGCCAATCTATAGCACCAAAGCATAAGTGACCCCTTCACAGCAGGTGGAGGCACACAATTTTCATAGTGCTTTCCTCATGTCTAGTGTCCACACTTTGTTCATTATCTCTGCACATATCAATATAAAACATTCACAGTTGCATTTATGCTATCTACAAACTATGTGAAATACATTTTCTACTTTCACAAGCATCTTTCATCAGCCTAAGAGGATAATAGTGGAGTATATTATTCCAGATACTCTCATGTTCACTTCAGATTCCCCCACTTAGACAAAAGATATCATGAAACTCAATTTAAACAATTAATTACAGTCTTTTTCTAATCTACACGTTTTGTCAAAGATTATCTCATTCTTCAGCTTCAACTTTCAAAAGAATAAGCTTCATTTTACACTATATCACATGGTTGAGCATGTCTCAAAGCTCAGTAATTTTTACTCACAATCAATTTGGTTTGTTTTTCTGTTCTATATAAATATTTAGCATGTACTCACACTAACTTAGTTAAAGTATAAGGAGTCTCATTTACAAGTTAATTCCTTCCTAACGTACTTAAGTTTGACTTGCTACTAGGTATTTAGTCAATCTGAGATTTGTCTGACATGTAAAAATAATCAATTTGTCCTTTTGCATCAGGCTAAAACATGTTTTCATTTATTTTGCTCAAAGGTAATCAGCTTTAAACCATGGTACATAACATTACTAGGTTCTCAAATGTATTTAGGTAGAGACAGGAACATGTTTTTATTTACCATAAGGAGTTACATACTGACATTTTGCTATCTACTGCTTTCTTCAATCTCAGATTTGTCATAAACCAACAAGTGCAGACATGAAGATTCAAAGAATTAATCATTGCTCATAAATCAACATGTGCAGACATGAAGATTCAAAGAATTAATCATTGTTCATGTTAAGTCCATTCACTTTTGACTACCTTGGAGAATACTTTATTAGCACGACTAACAGTCACATTACAAGTTCATACCTTTGTAAGAACTGCATTCACACCTTACCTTCAGTCAGATAATGTGTGCATACATTGTTGTCTTTGTGATGTGGATTCCCTTTCCTTACAACTCTGCATTAAAGAATGGCTTAGGTCATGTCTTACATGGATGCACCTGACCCAGATATAGGTCATCCCTTCCTCTGGGTTCATCTATCCTTTCACTATTCCACCATCATAATACATTACAGGCCATTCCTCAGGCTCAGTTCTTTGTTAACTTTTTGTTTCATCACATAACCAATACAGGTTATATTGTCTTTGTTTCTCCAGAAGTTATGAATTAGTATCCAACCTTTAGGCCCAAACTTTCTAAGAAATTTAATATATTAATTGAGTAGTCTATGAAGTTATTCTTGTTTTAACTCAGACTAAAGCTAAAATTTGTTTGCCATGTGTGAGAAGTGTATGACTTGCTGTGGGATTGTTAGTTATGGGGTGTGGTGTGAGGGTTGTTGCAGTTTCTTTCATGTGGGTGACTGTAGCGGTGTGGGAATTCGGGAAATAAACAAGACTCACTGGTTGTATAGGATTTGCTGTAGAGACAGGAAGATAGTGGAACAGGGGGAGAAGATTGCTGCCCTTCAGGCACAACTAGATAAATTGAAGCAAGATCTGGAAAGGTTAAGGGGGGAGAAGGGAAAAGAGAGGTGGGAAGTGACAACAGGTTATAAAAGAAATAGGAATAGGATGTTCTCAGAGAATGTGGTTGTGAATGTGGAGAACAGGTTTGATCTGTTGTCACAGTTGGAAACTGATGAGCCACAAATAGATGTAGGAGTAGACAGGACACTAAAAACTTTCAAAAAGTGTTTGAAAAGTAAGAAGTCACAAGAAGCTGTGAAGAAGAAGGAAGTTTTGTTGTTAGGTAGAGGTAGAGGTAGAGGTGTTGGCCAACTGTTGCAGGATAAACTAGGGTCATGTTACCAGGTCACAAGCTTCTTTAAACCTAGTGCAAGTCTGAGTCAGGTGATAGAGGATGTAGGTTTACTTTATAAAGACTTCACAAAGGAAGACACTGTGGTAAGAGTGGGTGGGGCAGGCAACAGCATAGATAGGAACCCTAATTATTCAAGTGAAAGTGACCTGGTAAAGATAGCTTCAGCAACAAGACATACTGGTGTTGGGCTTGTGTCTGTTCTGAGGCGCCATGACCAGCCTCATTTAAACTCTTCTGTTAGGAGAGTTAATTTAGAGGTGGAACTGCTACTTGGATCAGATATGGGGTCTCATATCAGTGTGGTTCCTGTTGATTCTATCCGCAGGTGGGACTATACTAGGCATGACCTTCACCTCAACAGAAAAGGGAAGGGAAAACTGTCTGGGCTAATAGCAAATAACTTAAGGGGGGCACTGTCATGAGTGGTAAAGTACCACTGGTTACAGGTGACAGATCAGCAGTTTTTTTAGGGTAGGGAGGGCAGAAACAAAAGATGTTCAGAGACAGCCTGAAAATGACATTCAATTGATAAAACAGGCAGCCAGAAAGCAAATTTTAATGTACACAACTCATACAGACAGTCTCTGATTGAAATTAGAGATACTCAAAAATTGGCAGGAAAATTGGGTTCATCCAGTTGTAATTCAGCCATTGCACAAAATCAGTTACCACTATTGCATCAGAATATCCAAGGACTAAGGATTAAGCTTAATGAGTTGTTTATTTGTGTTAAAGAATTAGAGTTGAGCAAACCAGTTGATATAATCTGCCTCTCTGAACATCATGTGACCACTGGTACAGATATGTTAAATGTTACAGGATGCAAGTTAGCTTCTTATTTCTGTAGAGAAAATATGGTGAAAGGAGGAGTTGCCATATTTGTCAGAAAATGATCTAATTTCAAAAACATTGATATTAATAAAATTTGTTAGAGCAGCACTTAGAAGCTTGTGCAACAGACTTAGTATTTCATAATAAGTCCTTTATAATAGTAGGTATATACAGGAAATTTTAACCTCATCATAAAAAATCTGGAAGCTCTGCTGTCCCATCTCATGGTAAAAAACAACAAAATAGTCGTTGCTGGGGATTTTATGTGGATTTATTGAAAAGCTCTGTCAGTGAACAATTATTGCAGTCAGTAACACTATCATTCAATTTAGTTCCTACTGTGAACTTTGCTGTGAGCTTTGTAGACATATCTAAGGAAAAAAGTCATATCACAAAACCAATAGCAAATGGGCTATCTGATCATGACATGCAGCATCTTATGCTAAATTTTGAAACATGTCAGGATAAAAAATCTATTAAATCCGAGTACAGGAGGGTAACAAATAAATCAAAAATTGAGAAATTCAGGAAATTGCTCAAAGATATGAACTGGATAGACGTTTACAATACTTCTGACTCAAATAGAAAATACAAAGCATTCATTAATAAAGTTTCCTCCATTTTTTAAAATTGTTTTCCCCTGAAGGTAACTCAAATAACACAAAAGTCAAACAATAAACTGTGGATTACACAAGGCATAAAGATATCATGCAGGAGAAAAAGGAGACTGTATGTACTATCAAGGAACAGCTCTGATGTTAGAATTATAATGTATTACAAAGAAGACTGCAAAATATTGAACCAAGTAATCGAGAAATTGAAACAGCTTTATTATGAGAAAAGATAATTACATCAGGTAACAAAATAAAAACAGTATGGGATATAGTGAAGACAGAGACATGTGGGGCCAAAAAGGAAGAGGAGCAGATAGCTCTAAAAATAAATGAGACATTGGTAACAAGTACATGTAGTGTTGCAAACCTCTGGAACAAGTACTTCATTTCTGTTACTGACAGCTTGGGGTTATCAGGTTTGGTGAACAGTGCAATGGAGTATCCGAGACCAGTCTATAAAAATAACTTCAGTAAAATGGAAATGACACTCACGTCTCCCAAAGAAGTAGCATCCATCATAAAAATCCTCAAAAACTAAGTATTCCAGTGGGTATGATAATATTTCAACAAAGTTAATCAAAGAGTGCTCAAGTGAGTTTAGTTCTATCTTAAGTTATTTGTGTAATCAATCTCTTATCAGTGGAACATTTCCAGACTGGCTAAAATATGCTGAAGTTAAGTCTCTTTACAAGAAGGGGGATAAAGAGATGCCATAAAACTATCAACCAATTTCACCTTTGCCAGCTTTCTCATAAATATTTGAAAATGTTGTGTTCAAGCCTCTCCTTAAGTATCTGACTGCAAATAATATATTGTCCGAGACACAGTTTGGATTTCTTAAGGGCTCTGATATAGAGAAAGCTATTTACGCGTACAGTGAGAACGTACTTAATTCATTAGATAATAATAATAAATTAGAGACTACTGGCATATTCTGTGACCTGTCAAAAGCCTTTGACTGTTTGAACCCCAGCATTCTCTTAAGTAAATTAGAATATTGTGGTGTCACTGGCAATGCTGCAAAATGGTTTGAGTCTTGTCTATCTAACAGGAAACAAAGGGAGTTGTTTCAAAATACCTGTGCAGTAAGCAGTCAGTCTTAATCTGATGGAATTAACTACATGTGGTGTTCCTCAAGGTTCCATCTTCGGTCTATTGCTTTTCTTGTGTACTTTAATGACCTCTCATCTGTTACATTGCCAGATGGTTAGTTCGTTTTGTTTGCAGATGATACAAACATTGCAATAAGTAGCAAGTCAAGTACAGATTTAGAAATAGCTACTAATCAAATTTTCACTGACATTAATAAGTGGTTTAAAGCTAATTCACTGTCATTAAATTTTGAGAAGACCCACTATATGCAGTTCAGAACATGTAAGGGATTTCCTTTCATCATGAGTATAACATATAAAGACATGCAGATTGAAGAGGTTGACAGTGTTAAATTTCTGGGATTACAACTCGATAATAAATTCAGTTGGGAAGGGCATACCACAGAATTGCTTAAGCACCCAAACAAGTCTGTATTTGCTGTGAGATGGTGTCAGATGTAGGAGATATAAATATAGAAAAACTTGCATACTTTGCTTACTTTCGTCCTATTGTGTCACTTGGGGTCATATTCTGGGGCAACTCACCAAACCGAGCAAAAGTTTTTAGGGTGCAAAAGCATGTGATAAGAATCACGTGTGGTGTAAATTCAAGAACATATTGTAGAAACCTGTTCAAGGAACTTTGTATTCTAACCACTGCTTCTCAGTATATTTATTCCTTAATGAAATTTTTTGCAAGTAATACATCTCTATTTCCAACCAATAGCTCAATACAATGTATCAATACTAGGAATAGGAGCAATCTACATAAAGACCTAAAATCACTTACCTTGGTCCAAAAAGGGGTCCAATATTCAGGAACATACATTTTCAATAAATTGCCAGCAACCATTAAAAACTTGGTTTCAGGTAAAGCATGGTTTAAACAGAGTTTGAAAGACTTTTTGATAGGCAACTCCTTCTACTCCATAGATGAATATCTTAATAGAGACTGTTAAGCCAGCTTAAGTAAAAATATCTATTAGATTTCAGTTTTGACAACACTTCATCACAACAGTCAATATTAGGTATTTTGTGAATGATAAATTTATTAATAGTGCTTAACAGTGTTTCATTCTGAGAGTGTGTTAATTCTGTAAATATTAGCTGTTCCATTTTACTGCCTTGTATTAACCTATTTCAAATATCCCCTGATCAGGGTAGTAAGTATTACATTCAATTTTTTTTATGTTTTTATGTTGTAGTTTCTGGCATGTTCCACACCCACAAGAATTATCTCATTTTTTGGGTCTATGGAACGAAAAACGAATCTAATCTAAAATTATCTGGATGCACCTGACCACACATTAGACCATCCTCTTTCTATTGGTCTCCCTATCCTTGACTCTCCAACACCATAAAATTAGGTCCATGTCATCTTAAATCTTTGAAACTATGTGCACAATTTAATACCCTTATTCTTATAAAGTCTCCAGGTGAAGTTTCTCCATAGCCTATTGACTCTACCGAGCTATTATGAACATTAGTTTACTAACACTTTCTTTGTCATTATGCACTTTGCAGCACCATATGGCTTACATTACTAACATATTTCATCCTAGATTTTGCTTTATTAAACTTTGTTCATTTAGAACCTATGTGTTCTTACTGGATTACAATATTTTGTACCGCTCAGTATTATTAACATGATTATAAACCACTTAGTTTTAAAAATTAGGTAGAAATCTAGTGGTCATTATCTTTGGTTCTCTACATTTCTTTAGCAATACCATCTGCATATATATGAAAGCCTAACTTACTAAATCTCTTTAAGAATATTTCTTAGTTAGCTGTTAATTTGTTTTTTAATTCCTTTTAATAATCATCAGGTATAAAACCTTTACTTAAATGCACTTTAGATATTTTACTGTATCAAAAAACACACAAGAAATTAGTAATTCTCACCTTTTCCTTACATCTACTTAAATCTTATATACAGGAGCACTCTCTTCCCATAGATGACATGAGCTTTTAGAGTGATTTCTCACCTCATTTGTTAAGACAGCTGATAAGCACACTCTTGCTGATAATTTAATGCCATCCATAATTGCATCCATATTTCAACATTGTAGTACCTTGAGAATTTTGGGGTAAATTCTAGAGACACTCCTATTTTCACCGTCTCGAACATGCGTTATTTTTAAGATGAGTGTGTGAACGTGGAACTGTGTCTAGGGTGCCATGATTATGTGTGTGCAGGACTGGCATGTATCAGACGGTTGATCAGCCTGGGCTGGCAGTCACAGCACTCGCCTCAGAAGTTACACGCCCAGCACAAGGAACAAATGCAACGTACTCCGTGACGGTGCTACGTCAGTCATTATTGAGAACAGTTGGATGTTGTTAAAGAAAAGAAAAGACACTTACTTATTCACTTACTTACATGATGTCTAGATGATGGACTTGCTAGAGCTTTCTAGATTGTATTTGTTATAAAGTATGCAATAGTATCTGTCAGACCAGTAGTTGTTGGGCTTACAAAAAAGTGAATCATTTATATGGTGTCTTGTTTGTGGAAGTGAAAATATAGTGAGATTGGTTTAAAAGTATCCTGAGTGTACAGAGTTATTTTAAGAGTATAAAAAATTCCTCCAAAACAGCATCTTATCTTTGGAGAAGAAGTTGGGCAGACAATTGCAGCTGGCTATCCTGAAAAGAAGATCAGCGAAGCAACTCCACGTAAGCTCAATAATAAAGTGGGAGTGGGAGTCTGGCACACAAGCACCACATTGCTCCCTCTAGTCGCCGGAAACCGCCAGAATGTGGTGACCCATTACAGGACTCAAAAAGGAGGAACTTTTTGGAGTAGGTTGAGACAAGAAGAAGTTGAGAGTTGCCATAGCAACCCTTAGTAACAAGATGGAAAAATTGGTTTGTAGGATTCGATTAACAAGATTTGGGTGTAGGAAGGAAGCAACCCTCACATATGCAGTAACCAGCCAACATCGACACAGTAACCAGCCACTGCCGACACTGATACAGTAACTCGCCACTGTTACTGGCTGCCATTTGAGTTGCTGGCTTCGCGCACACCGATGCCACGACCAGTGTTCGGCACTACCAGCGCTCATGCTATTCATCAGTGCCAATTCTACACCTCATCGATGCAGCTTAGAACTCTATGCCAGGTGAGCTAAAGACAATAACTGTTTGAATGTAAAATAGTGTGGCCATTATTCACAGAGGTGATTTTTTTAATGATCACAAGGTCCAAAAATAATAAAGATATGGAGCAGGAACAACAACCTACAGAAACTTCTGAACCGGGCATGGCCATAAGAGTTAGTAGAGAGATCCCAGATTGGACTAAATTATCAAATTTAATAACTGCTCAAATTTCCTCTTTAAGTGAAAAATTAGGTGGAGATTCAGCTTCTTTAAGACAAGAACTAAATGCTCAAAATGCTTCATTAAGGGAAAAAATAGAGAAACAAAGTGTAGCTGCAACTGCTCAAATTGACTACTTGAGAAATGAAATAAGTACAAATTTAAGTGGAAAACTAGAAGCACAGGGTGAAGTTTTAAATTCTAAATTTGAGGTGTTAAATGATAAAGTGGAAAATCAGTAGATTTAAAGAATTAATTAAGTAACTCTTTAACTGTACAAATAAATCAAATGTTGCTGGACTTTAACCAAAAGCAGGATGATCAATTTCAGCAGTTGACCCAAAAATTAGAATTTGATATTGAAGACAAGTGTAACAATATACAGTCTGAATTTAATGAAAAATTAGGATCATTTCAAAATGTATGTAATGTTACCTTCGATACAGTGAAACAAAGACTACACACCTTAGATGATAGCATGGAAAGACAGGATAAACTGATGCCTTTTGTCCAGTCACAAACTGCAGGAGTCAACACTCAAGTAAATGATGAGGAGAGAAATTTCAAGGAAAAACTAGAAACCTCAAACACCATAAATATAAACGGTCTGGATGAACAGGTTGAGGAGTTGATAGATTGAGAAGTTACTGAGAGTATAATATCTGGAAATGTTTCAACTATTGCTTTTTCCAAACTTAATGATAATAACAATGTTAGAGATGACTCATGGAAAGAATTCAGGCTTGTCCAGGACAGATTAGAACATAGAATAACTTTACTTAATGTCATGCTTCCTAGTGAAAGGGTAATTGTTTTGCTGTGGGGAGACTTTCACTCAAAATTTAATGAGAAGTACTGGTATGTACTTGCTCAAATGAGGTTAATATCAGATCCATGGGATCTGGGCGGAGTTACATTTGTTCCCCAGGGATGTTAACATTGTTTGTTAACGGGCAGAGTGACGACTGTCTGATCCCGAGTTGGGTTCGGTGTTACTTCCATATTCATTTTCCAACACCGAATTCTCTTCAAGTATTACACTATCCTGTATCCTGTTCTCATCCTCGTATACTGTTGTGGCATACAAGCAAGAGTTGCAGCAAATCACTGATATGATATGATATGAAGGTCATACTGCTTCTTGTGGAGGTAGCAGTAAGTGATCTTGTCATTATACACAGTCTTACTTGTTTTACAGGTGCTAGGATCCCCAGTTATGTAATCACTTTGATGTATTTTTTGTTATATCGAATCTAGACTGAAGCATTTGGTAATGCCTCGTAATATGTAAGTCAAATGCATGCTCTGTTCTAGTCTCGATGTGAAAGTAAATTGACAGCGTGCTCAGCTCTAGTCTCAATGTAAAGGTGAATGGACATCATGCTCCGCTCTAATCATCAAGGCTCTCGAATTCGATGATAGTTAGGTTTTATTTTTGCCAAAAGTAGTCTTTGAACATAATCTCTTCACCAGTTTTCCATATGAACCTGTGTGCAGAGGTATTCATGCATGGCAACAGAAAAAAAATTATACCTGCTGGGGACATTTTATGACATCATCCTTGGTTATTCCAGGTTATTGCTGGTCTTCGTGACTTGTCCTGGGGTCTTGATTGTAGTGTCGACAGCAGCCGATGCAGTCTCCATGGGTTGTTAGGTCATTTTTTTGCCTAACCATCAGGATAGCCGGCTGCGATTGTCTGCCCAACTTCTTCTCTGAAGATAAGATGCTGTTTTGGAGGAATTTTTAAACTCTTAAAATAACTCTGTACACTCAGGACACTTTTAAACCAATCTTACTATTTATTCACTTCCACAAATAAGACATCATATAAATGATCATTTTTTGGAAGCCCAACAATTACTGGTCCGACAGATACTCTTACATACTTTATAACAAATACAATCTAGAAAGCTCTAGCAAGTCCACCATCTGGACCTCACTAAAGACACAAACAGAAAAGACAATGTGAGAACTGTCATGTGTTGGAGGGGGAAAATTGTGCACATAATGATGGGTATGCGCACATGGTTATGTGAGGTAACGGTTCCACATCACATACAGATATGTACAGGTATATATTTATATATGTAAGAACTAAGAGTATTCATGGTTGTTATGATGGTATACATTGTGGTTCATTATGCTACATCATATACCTAAGTGTACAGAAATATATTCGGATTTGATGTCAGTCTAACAACTATTCTGACGAATTGTTGGATAGTGGGACAAGTAGGACATAAAGCAGATGGAAACATTCCACGTGGGAAAAATATATCTAAAAACAAAGATGCTGTACCTTACCAAACGAAAGCATTGGTATGTTGATAGAGACACTAACAAACACACACACAAATTTCAAGCTTTCGCAACTCACGGTTGCTTCATCAGGAAAGAGGGAATGAGAGGGAAAGACAAAAGGATGTGGGTTTTAAGGGAGAGGGTAAGGAGTCATTCCAATCCCGGGGGAAAAAGGGACAGGTATCATTCCAATCCCGGAAACGGAAAGACTTACCTTAGGGGGGAAAAGGGACAGGTATGATACCTGTCCCTTTTTCCCCCTAAGGTAAGTCTTTCCGCTCCCGGGATTGGAATGACTCCTTACCCTCTCCCTTAAAACCCACATCCTTTGTCTCTCCCTCTCCTTCCCTCTTTCCTGATGAAGCGACCGTGGGTTGCGAAAGCTTGAAATTTGTGTGTGTGTTTGTTAGTGTCCCTATCAAAATACCAATGCTTTCATTTGGTAAGTTACAGCATCCAGCACTGATTGGACAGAAAAGGGCAGGCAGGCAGATCCAAGAAGGGCTGACCTATACTGTGTGGTCAAGGGCACCAAGAAGGGGATTGACCTGTACCATAAAATATTAGGAATTTGTTTAAAGGGGCGTACCTACCAAAACAGGAGGAGGGAGTGCATTCATAGTATCAACCCATATGTAAGGTATAGCTACTGTGCCTAAAAGGAAAAGGGCAGTATCATGACAAAAGTCACACATTTTGTAGAGATTATTCTAGTAAGTTTGAATTCTCTTTTCCACTCGCATTGTTATGTGGGTCATGCACACTAGGAATTTACGACTGGAAAAGGGAGCAGAAAACGGAAATATTCTTGTCTTAATGAAATTTAGATTTTGAAAGAGCTGGCTCCAATATTGATCAAAAGGCTCAAGTTTTATAATGGTAGTAAAACAGAAAAAACGAGAGCTATAGATTAAGTACATGACTGTTGAAAGGAATGTCATGCAAACTGATCGAACTATAAATTAATGTTATATGAATATGATAGTGATGCACATAATAAACATGTATAAAATATCGCGTGTCCGAACTAAGGAGAGGGATACGAATATGTAGTGCCTCGAGAATTTCGGTGTAAATTCTAGAGACACTCGTATTTCCACCATCTCGAACATGCGTTATTTTAAAGATGAGTGTGTGAAAGTAGAACTGAGTATACTGCGCCATGATTATGTGTGTGCAGGAATGGTGTGTATTGGACGGTTGATCGATGCGGGCAGGTAGTTACAGCACTCACATCAGAAGTTACACTCCCAGCACAAGGAGCAAATGCGACATACTCCGTGATGGTGCTACATCAGTCATTATTGAGAACAATTGAATGTTGTTAAAGAAAAGAAATGACACTTACTTATTCACTTACTTTCGTGAGGTCTGGATGGTGGACTTGCTAGAGCTTTCTAGATTGTATTTGTTATAAAGTATGTAAGAATATATGTTGGACTGGTAATTGTTGGGCTCACAAAAAATGAATCATTTATATTGTGTCTTGTTTGTGGAAGTGAAAATATAGTGAGACTGGTTTAAAAGTACCCTGAGTGTACAGCGTTATTTTAAGAGTATAAAAATTCCTCCAAAACAGCATCTTATCTTTGGAGAAGAAGTTGGGCAGACAATCGCAGCCGGCTATCCTGAAAAGAAGATCGGTGAAGCAACTCCATGTAAGCTCAGTAATAAATTGGGAGTGGGAGTCTGGCACACCAGCACCACACTGCTCCCTCAAGTTGCCGGAAACTACCAGAACATCCTGTATTTGTGTTCCTACATGCTTGTTCAAACATCAGTTTTTCACTATTCATGTTTTCTGTCTCCCTCTTTCTTCCCCTGTTCATTTGACATTACTAACAAGTATGCTTTTACTATTCTATTCACATATGTTCCATCACTGTAGCATTGGAGACATTCTGATCATTCACAACTTCACTACAGCTTGTCACCATCGTCCCAGTGCTGTTTCGGTGGCCTCTCACCCAATCAATGCTGATCATCACTGTCTGCTGTCTTGGATCACCCCACAACATCTGGCATCTACACCTATCCTTCTCCTGCTGGTATCGTCACCCCCCTACAACTATCCTCCCTTACCAACAGTATCCTCTCCGACCACAGCAGTAACACATGCATCTCTCTCTGTCCCCAACTCCCCCATCTTTTTCCTTTCAGCCTCAACTTATCAGCCACCACGTCCACCACTGCTGCATACAGAACTGCCAGCTGAGCTACAGTTGCCTCAGATGACATCACTTCATCAAGCTTCACCACACCACCTAATGCCTGCCACTCTGAAGGATCTGCATAACTCTCAGGTAACCCTCAACACCACCACACCCCACCACACTCCACCCCACAACCATCCTATCCTCCAACAGCCATTAAAATCCATCAGTCCCATGCACACACCGAAAAAACCACAAACTGATGCCAACGACACTCTCCATATGGCCACAACTCCTTTCCCCTCCCCATCATCTTCCCCTACCATCTACAGCTTCATCCTCTCCAACCCAGATCCAGAGTTCCTCAAACCCAAATTCCTCACCCTTAAAATAAAAAAAATAAAAAATACCCACCCAGTCTCCACATCCTACAAATCATCCCTAGAAAGACTCTGTATGACTTAAGTCCCTGAACCCCAGCTTCCAAAGTAATCTTCTCCCCAAAATTCATCACATTACCTTTGGTCTCAAAGCCTCCTTAACATCATTACCACAATACCACATGTCAAACAACCCCAACCTCTCTTCCATCCTTCCACTGCATGACCTTGAGATCATGAATGAGGAAGTGGTATCCAAACTGAACAACAAGCCAAATTTAGAAGTTCAGAAAGTCCTTCAGATCAACAATGATAATGGCCCCACTAGCCTTGCCCATGTCTTTACTGAGCCCACCTCCATTACAGACCTCCTTAATGAGGGAGCCCTGATGTATCACAACTGCCACAAGGTCGCATCTTCCAAGTCCCATCCCCAGTCCTACCACTGTCAAAATTGTCATTACTACAATGACCAGCTAACTGCAGATTGTAAAAGCCCACCCACTTGTCCACATTGCAAAGACTCCAATTACCTCAATTCATCCCAACAATTCCCTCCAAAATATTGATCCATTCCAATGTCACACACCCTGTTATGACTTAAAGTCAAGTGTCGGCATGCCAGTTGGGAATGATAGAGAAGAGATGACTGTCAGAAGACGTCAGCCAATCACGCACTGACCGACTCCTCGCCAGGACGACAACACAGCAGCAGCAGCCCCTATGTGGAGAGGACACAAGTGCCACAACTGACTGGTGACACCCAATTCAATAGCAGCTTCAAGACTAGCAACTTGTATAAAAGCGGAAACGCTAATGACTTTGCTTGAAATCTCCACTGTTTACACTGAAGAAGAGTCATTATTTCATATGTCGCCCTTTGCTTCTGCGACACATCTGTGTAATTGCAAAAGTATTGTAACTAATAAGACTGAAAACAGCCGACCAGTTGCAATGGATAAAGTAATCTTTACCTAGGTTTCGACAGATTTAAATCTATCTTCTTCAGAAGGCGGCAGTATTACATTAATATGGGATGATGTATCGTCATTTTTACAAATATCTGCATAAATCCATTAGTCCAAATTAAAATATAGGCCTGTAAATAGGGTTTGTCATGTAAATAAAATTTAGTACATGGATGTTGCAGAGCTCTGCAACATCCATGTACTAAATTTTATTTACATGACAAACCCTATTTACAGGGCTATATTTTAATTTGGACTAACTCTGCAACATCCATGTACTAAATTTTATTTACATGACAAACCCTATTTACAGGGCTATATTTTAATTTGGACTAACTCTGCAACATCCATGTACTAAATTTTATTTACATGACAAACCCTATTTACAGGGCTATATTTTAATTTGGACTAATGGATTTATGCAGATATTTGTAAAAATGACGATACATCATCCCATATTAATGTAATACTGCCGCCTTCTGAAGAAGATAGATTTAAATCTGTCGAAACCTAGGTAAAGATTACTTTATCCATTGCAACTGGTCGGCTGTTTTTAGTCATATTACGTGGAACCATTGCTGTTGCGCAGCTATGTTTAAAATACTGAAGTATTGTAACTGTTCATTTTGTAATAAAACTCATTAAAATGATTTGTCTGAATGTTTGTCTAGTGAACCGAGTAAGCAGGCTTCCTAGACACCACATATTTGACAATGTGTAGGGCACCGTACACCAACATGACAACCGAGAGCTGGGCTACCACAATTTTGATTTGTCATGGGCTTTTGTGTTTTTCAGGCTCCTTAATTTTACCTTGTCTTTTCTTTGCAGGGGTCTGTTTACATGTTTTAACATTGACTTTTATAGTGTTTTCGCTATTCAGAGTTTTCAGGTGGCGGTTGCAGAAATTTTCTTTGCTTGTGCGCATATTTTTATTGCTTGCGTTTTCTGTTCTTTGCATTTGCCTATTCCAAAATGAGCAGCCCACCTCTCCCACCCAGCATTGCTCACAAAGTACCAGGTACTGTGAAACTACATTATTTTTTGTCAACGGTAGGAAATGCAGTTTTTCGCCTCATTGAGAAATTGTTCCCTAATTCCACGCCATGTGAACTTTCCTATGATCAGGTTATAGGTTCTCTAACTATTATGACCAACAAGTGAATGTGGTGGCAGTTAGGTACCAATTCTTTCATTGCAAAAAAAGGTCAGAACAAACTTATCACAAGTGGGTAATAGATTTGCAGGGCATGATGACATGCAAATTCAAATGTGCTTGTGATGCTTATCTTCAGATGAAATGTTGCGTGATGCGATTGTGTACAGTGTAACTAATGTCAGACTTAGAAAACAGATTTTGAAACAGTCAGATCCATCATTTCTACAACTAGTGCAAATACTAGATCAGTATGATTCGGGTGCCGTAGCGCCCAATAAATTTGAGTGGCCACAAATTCGTCGTGTAGAGTCATCCCTTGCTCACGACCGGCCCATTAGGCAGCAACAGCCAGCACACGCCATGCTGCATAAACAGTTCTCTAAATAGGTGAACAGAATTAAGTTGTGCCCCCGGTGCTATTCATGGCACAAATGCCAAGATTACCTGTGAGACAATCACAGTGTTATGCTTGTGGCAAGATCCGTCACGTGCAATTCGTATGTTTGCAATGAAACAAACATAAGAATTCTGCCCACTCACAAAAATCTAGTCACAAGATCCATGTAATCAGTGCAGTGCATTCAAAGCCTGCTGCAGATATTATCAAAACTAGCAAGCAAACAGTTTCTTCAGTGCTATGCCAGTCCAACAAACTTTTTGTTCATTTGCATATTAGTGGAAAACGAGGGATATATCAGTTGAACACAGGTGCCTCTGTTACATTGATGAATTGCAAAACACGTGAACTGTTAGGCTTCCAACACCTGTCTAAAACTAGCATGCACGTGATGGCTTGTAATGGACAAGACATTCCTGTTCTCAGAAAATGTACTTTGCTTGCCATGTATCACTCATATACACTAACTGTGACTTTCATTGTGCTACAATCACACAATTGTGAGTACATATTTGGCCCTGATTCGTTTGATTTGTTTGGCTTTAAAATTCAGGACAATGTGTTGTCAGTGACTGCTTTTAATGCCAAAGACAGTGTAGCTAGCTTTCTGAAAGAATTCCCTGAACTCTTTTCTGAAGGTTTAGGCAAGGTTAACAGTTTTGTTGTATATATTACTATGAAAGACAATGCTCAGCCAAAAAACTGGCAGGGCCACACATGTTCCCATTGCATTACGGGACAAAGTGAGTGCTGAACTTAGAGAATTAAAGGATAGCAGAGCTATTGCACCCATACATGTCCACTGGTTTTGCTCGCCAAACCTTCAGGTCACATTCGCCTCTGTAGTCAACTCACAAACTGTGATTGATAACTCATGGACAGATTAGACACTGGTCGCCACTTTTCAAAAATTGATTTGTGCGACACACATCTTCAAATACCACAAGATAAATAATCTCAAACCATGTGTGTTGTGAACACTCCTTTGAGCTTGCTTAAATATTTGTGTTTGCCTTTTGGCAGTGCTTCTGCTCCCGCCATTTTCAAACGGTACTTGGAATAGCTGACTGCTCAAGTATCAAACTGTTCAAATTATTTGGATGATATTGTCATAGCAGGTCATACACCTGAAGAACACATTGCAACTTTGCATGATTTGGTTCGTGTATTATCTGATGCAGGACTAAATTGTAGACTGTACAAGTGTGATTTTTTTTTAAACCTGAGTTGCAGTATCTTGGTCATGTCATAAAAGTCAAGGTGAACATCCTCTTCAGTCACATTTGTTAGCCATACGTGACCTGCCAGTTCCTCACAGTATCACAGAATTGCAGTCAGTCTTAGGGAAAATGTACTATTATATTCAGTTCATACTGAATGCTGCACATATTGCAGCTCCATTGCATTGCAAGAATGTCCCCTTTGTTTGTACAGACAAGAGTAAAGAAACTTTTTGAAGACTTAAAGATGCATTGCTCAGTGATCGATGCTTGGTTCACTCTTATCTTGACAAACCAGACGTGTTGCAAGTTGATACTTCCTCTTATGGAATCAGTGCAGTGCTTTCACACAGATTTGGTGATAAAGACAGACCTATTGCTTTCACATCAAAAGTGTTGCCCAAGGCACAGTGTAATTATTCACGAATAGAGAAAGAGGCATAGGCTGTTGTATATTGTGTCAACAAATTACACCACTTTTTGTATGGCAGAAAATTCTACTTAGTGATGGATCACAAGCCATTGCAGGCCTTGTTTCATCTGCTGAAGCTGGTTCCTGTACGATATGCCCAAAAACTGCAAATATGGGCTTTGTTGTTGTCTCGATACCAGTACAAGATTGTGTGTCATCTGACAGCTCAACATGGTAATGTGGACACACTTTCATGTCTCCCGATTGGCCCTGATACAGACTCTGATGCTTCTGCTGCATCTTGTTGTCAAATCGATGCTCACAATTCTGAATTGCTTCAATCCTTTCTTCTGAACTACAGGAAAACTGCATAGACCACACAGGATGAATCAGATTTGCACATTTTGCTAAAATACATTTGCACATCTTGGCCTCACTTATTCCATAGCATAAAGAACTCTGTAAAGTGCTGATATTTTGCACATCAGCATAGCCTCGCTATACGCCAAGGTGTGATTCTTTATCAAAATGACAGTGGACAGTCACGTGTGTTGATCCCCAAAGCTTTGCAAAAAGAAATTTGCTGTTACTTCACCTAGGACACTGGGGGATTGTTCATACAAAACAGTTAGCACATCGACACTGTACTTGGCAGGGCATGGGCACCCAAATAGAACAGATAATGTGACAGTGTCATGCGTGTGTGGAAAATCATTCTATTCTGTCACAAAAATTCTTTGCTTGGCCTAAGTCACAATTGCCGTGGCAATGTGTGCACATAGACTTTGTGGGCTCTTTTTGGAACATTCATTGGTTGATTGTGGTAGACTCTTATAGCAAGTTTCCTATTGCTGTGCCAATGAACTCAACAACATCACGTTGCACAGCTCAGGCATTGTCCTCTGTTTTCTCCTTGAGGGTATGCTGAAATCATAGTGCTGGACAATGGCCCTCAGTTCACGTCAAATGAATTTGAAACATTCTGTAAATGCCACATAGCATCTCACTATTGCACTGTTCCATCCACAGTCAAATGGTGAAGTGGAACATTTTGTTAGAACCTTCAAGCAGCAGATGGGCAAACTTCAAACTGCACACACCAGGGATCAAGCATTGCAACTGTTTCTCACCTCCTATCATTCTCATCCATGAGATGGATCATTGCTGGTGGCATTTCTTCACGGCCACTGCCATCAGAGACTGCTCCACCCTCCTTAGGATCTGGCGTCGAAGAAAGGCCACAAGTATCACTTCACGCCATATGATATTGTGTTTTTCAGGGTTTTTAGTCGCTGCCAAGGTGGGGGCAAGGTGAGATCCTTTGTCAACTTGATGCATGCATGTATCTCATTTCAGGCACAGGTGGATTGCAGTCCTGATGTCACAATCAAATTCGCCACTGTCATAAGTGCACTGTGATCTTTCTGTACCTCCTCCCCCAGATTCATGAATTCTGAAGACTGCGTGGTCATAGCAGCCACCGGAGGGTGTCATCACAACACCATGGGACAACCCCATGGAGATGGAGCCCTCGGATCCTCTCGTCCTACCGATTAAACTGGACCCGCCCACGCCGCAGCAGCCGACACCTTTGACATCATTGTATGGGCCTCCAGAGATGGATGCATACCCTTCTGGGCATTTTCCGGGGTATGTTTCCACCAGAGTGCAGGCTGGATGGCAGGGTATGATCAGAAGTCTGACGTCCCCTTCAGCCACAGCTTTCGGTCCATCACAGCATCCACACTCCTGCCCCCCCCCCCCCCTCCCACTGTCATGCACCTTATACGTTGATGGTCTGTCACTTTGGAAGGGGGGAGGGATGTTATGGCATAAAGTCAAGTGCCAGCATGCCAGTCTGGAATGATGAAGAAGTGATGGCTGTGAAAAGACGTCAGTCAATCACACGCTGACCGAGCCCTCTCCAGGATGACAGTGCAACAGCAGCGGCCCTTATGTGGAGCGCCACGATGGTGAAGCCCAGTTCAATAGTGCTTCAAGACTAGCGACTTGGAGAGAAGCGTCAATACTAGTTCCTTCGCTTGAAATCTCTAATATAGCACAGACTTGAGATTGTTTGTACTGAAGAAGATTCATTATTTCATATGTCACCCTTTGCTTGCGACACATCTGTGTTATTGTGAAAGTTAAGTATTGTAACTGTTCATTTTGTAATAAAATTCATTAAAACAATTTGTTTGAATGTTTGTCTAGCAAACCGAGTAAGCAGGCTTCCTTCACACCACATATTTGATGATGAGCATGGAGACGTAATACACTATTCAACAAATCTCACTTGCTGCCCACTCTGCACACACATACCACACTTACTTCAGTATAATGGTGTGACAGCATTACAAAATCTGTACCGCAACATTCACACCCTACTCACCTGTAAACTTCTTTCAATAGATACCATGTTGCAACATAACTTCTATACCTTGATCTGCAATGAAACATTTCTCCAGCCCTATCACACCATCCACCACACAGTTATCTGCCTTCCCTTGGCCAGAGGCAGAGCTGTAATTGGCCACCACAAGAACGTCCCTGTTTGGTCACAACCCTTATACGATACTCCCAATGAACACCTTATCGTTTTCCTCTTTTTCTAAACTTAACCATTGACTGTGCCACCATCCACATCCAACATAATCACCCCACCCCTATGACGTCCTCGCCCACATCGACCATACCTTATCCACTTATATTATTGGCGCTGACCTAAACATCCATAACAGATTCCCCACAGAACTCTAGCAATGGTGTCAGTTTACCGATTCCCTGCAAGGTGACATTGTTCCCATCCCACAACACACCCACCCTGAAAACAACACTACCCCAGATGTCATCCTAACATATGCCAACCTGCTTAGCCACCTCACTGCAAAAGTCCTCAATCCAGTTGCAAGTGACCACCTACTTGTGCATCTCTCCATCTCCTACAAACAACCTCATCTCCATGCACCCCATCCCAGTCTCCATCCAAGAGTTAGCCAAGACTACTCCCATGCCAACTGGAATGCCTGCCAGGAGTCCACAGAAACACAGACTGGAAGCCACCTCTAACCTTACAACAACCTGATGATATTCCTCATTCCACTTCCTTCCTATACGCACCCACACTACTACCAAGACCAGGATACACTCACACGTCACCAGCACAAATCCATAGACACATCAGGAATTTATTAAATGCAAAAAAGAGGCACCAGACTCAGCACTACACTCACTATAAACGCTTCCAAAAACTGGAAATCATTCATAAACTCACTGGCCCATAATCCTATGCCTCACTACCTACTCCTCCACAACAACCATCCATCACCTGACAACCAGAGTAAAGCTGACCACTTTGTATCCTACCTCATCAACATCTCCATCCCTGATGACCCTCATTTTGATTACTCCCTGTACCCTACCATCCACAAACATATTAATGCTGTTGTCCCACCCCTGGCTCCAAGTTTTGAGTACTTGAACAACATACCACTAACAGAACAAAATGCACCAATCACAGTACATGACTCAAAACTAGTAGTTCACTGAAAATGCAACACATCTCCCCACACATCCCCCCATCACCTATTGACACTTTAAAGAATGCCCCTCTCCTTCCTTGTTACCCTTTCAATCCTTTATACCAATATCCTCTCCACAGTTACTATCATGAACTGTGGAAAAGCTCAAAAATCCTACATTTCTTCAAACAGTGTAAAGCCCCTACTGATACCTACCTCCTCCTACCACCCCATCTGCCTCACCTCAACATTCAGCAAAGTCTTCAAATCCATCCTCTCCCAGTGCATCCATCATCATCCAAACCATTACCATCTTCTTCCTGTTAAACAGTATGGTTTCATCCCAGTTTCTCCTCTGATGACCAGCTGCTGCATCTTACCCATCTTCTGTTCCACCAACTAAACTCCTGTACATCCACTCTTCTTGTCTCCCTTGTCCTAGAGAAAGCCTATGACCATGTATGGCATTCTGGTCTCCTTTTCAAACTCCAAACATATCCACTTCCAGTTAACAATGTTTGTCTTATTGCATCTTTCCTATCTACTCACCAATCCTTTGGCACTATTAACAATACCAATTTCCATACCTTCCATCCCACTGCTGGACTGCTCCAAGGCTCCGCCCTCTCGTCTTTCCTTTATCTCCTGTACACTGCGTATATGCCCATACCACCTCCACCAGTGCACCTCCTCCGAGTATGCTGATGACACTGCTTTCCTCACCTTCTACCCTATACTCTAGAAGTCCCAATGATCCCTCCAAATATGCTTTGATCAGTTTACCTCCTGGTATAACCACTGTCTCCTCAAGATCAATCCCTTCGAAACCAAAGTAATAATTATACGATGAACCGCCCACACCTTTTACCTCCGTGACTTCCACCTTACCATTTACAATTGTCCTATCCAGTTAATTAACACTAAAATATCTTTGACTAACTGTGAATGGAAAACTAAAATGGAAACCCCCACCTACAAACTGCCCAACAGAAAGCCCATAATAGACTAAAACTACTAACAGGTCAAACTTGGGAATTACAACCATCCACTGTTCTCCACATCTACAAAACCCTGATCTGACCCACCCTCTGCTATGCAAATGTTGCATGAATCTCTGCCCCACCAGAGGTCTGTAAGTCCCTCCAAGTCCTCGTACCATGTACACCATCTCACATTCCGCATCTGTTTAACTTCCCCCATATGGATCCTCTACCATCTAATAAAATTCTCAACCCTTCTCACACACATCGAATGACTCTGTATTTCTTACATTATCCACAAACTACATTCCAATAAACCCATTACCTCCCCTCTGATCACTAAGTCCTGCCGAGTCCTCACTAACACGTTCCTCTGTCCTTTCCCCTACATACACTCCATATCCCATCCCAGTGCAACTTCAACCAACTCCCCCTCCCAGATCCTGAGATCTGCCAGGTCCGTCCTGGTATTTATTCCTCCTACCAACTTCAACTCTTCCCATCTCTCCCACCCCACATCAGGGCTCATCTCTCCTTTTCCCTCTCTATACATCCATCCCTACTCCTTTCCTCTTAAAACCAGTACCCTATCCATACATAACACTATCCCTCACTGACTGTCTTTCCTACTACGTGTTTTTAATGTTCACATCAACTCCTACCCATCATCTCTATAGTTTTCCTACATAACAGACCCCTATCTATCTTTTTACCCACACCTCTCAACCCTATGTAACATATTCTCTCCTCCCACAATACTTCTCACTGAGTGCAGATCCTTCAAATTTTAAGTGGAAGTGCAGTGCTCCGCTGTTTTTTATAGAAGAATATGCCACAATGCAACTATTTTTAAACTGTATATATTTTTTATCTTTTTTGCTGTCCTCCTTTAATCTTTTTAATTTAAAAATGAAAAATAGCCTCATATTTTTTTCTCATCTTTGTTATATTTTTAAGAATGCTCTTGGCTGAAGAGCGGAGTTTAATACCGCTGACAGCCCAACCCCCACACATATGGGCAGAGGAGGATGAAATAACAATAAAGAAAAAATTAGAAAAAGGCTACAGGAAGGTTTTCTGCACTAGAAACATGGATATCAAATCAGGGAAGATAGAACCAGTACTCCTATTGGGGAAGATTGAAAAGAAAAATACAGGAATGTGTGTTTTAAGATTGAAGAAGTAAAGAAGATAGTTCCCAAAAGACAGAATCCCATACAAGTCCCCACTCAAGATTCACTTCCTCATGAGTACTTGACTATGATACTGGAGGACAAAGAGTGGTCAAAATGCCCTACAGAAAAGACTCATCGTGGTTTCACTCATAGGGGCCCTGAAAATGGATAGCCACTAGAGATTGGGCAACCACACGTCACTCATCAGTGTAAATCAGTCTTGGAATCATGAGTTTGTAAGTCAATGGTCACTTCACATTTCATCACTGTGAAACATATATATTGGATTACAAGTTAAGACTGTACTGAATGTGTTACAGTATATATTAAATACCTTATATGACCAAACCTCCCCTATAAAAAAGATATGAAACCCAACCATTGTTCATAAAAGGAATGGAACAGGTAGAAAATCCCTCATATAGGACATGCAACACTACTTTTTCATACATTGAAATTGAGCTCAAAATTATCCATACATATCAAAATGTATGGGGAGGGGGTGTGCACACATACACTACTGACTGTATTCAAAAAAATTTCACAGACAGTATCCACATACTAAATGCACCTATAAAATTATATCATTGTAAGACACACAGACAAGGAGTTAGGAGGTCATAAACAATGAAATATATGGATACATTTCTTATTACTACACCATGAGTTGTTAAAATATGTGGGAGCTCATAATTCTAATGTTAGTTTCTCCTGTAAACTAATTGATTTGTTTTTAAATTTTTCTTGTATATTGTCCGAACATGTGAATTCTGAAAGGGCTGTTCCCCAGCCTGCAGCATTTCCTACTGTATAACTGAGTGCAACATCTAATTTCTTAGACTCCTCCCACTTCTTTGACAGAGATCAAGAGAATGCCCTTAAAAATATGTAAGATCAATGTCACCATCTGGCTAAATTTTGGAAATTGTTTTGACCAATCCATTCCACTACTGATTTGCAATTTGTTTGTCATCACAATAGATAACCCAATGTTAGATACAGTCACCTTGTTTCTAAGTTCCTGCTTGGTATTTTCTAACTGCTCCTTAATTTTTGAAATTCATTATGGGGTCAACAGCATCATCAATTGAACTAATGGTAGCACTAGTAGTGTCTACTTTCTCTTGCACTCTTTGTTCTACAAGTTTTTTATTTAGTTCTAGTATTTCTACCCTGCTTTGTGTATCTGAGATTTTATTATTAATAGTTGAAAATTATTAATTGATGATTCCTCTAGTTGCTTCATCTTATCATTTATGTCTTTAAACTGTTCCTCCATTTCTTCCTGGATCTAATCACAGTGCTTAATTATTTTTGTTTCAAACACCTTTGGTACGTTGGTTGAGGCTGTGAAGCTGAAAGCAGTGGAATTATAAAATGAAGATGGAAGCTGTTGCTGGTTACTGTCAGAAATCTCTGGTAGCATCCAAAAAATATTGTTCTAAAACTAAGGACAATGTGGAAGCTCAATTTGTACAAACCAAGACATATCTAGACAATAAAATAGGAACAGTAGAAAGAAAAATTGAAAAGTAGTGTGATTACTAGTGGAAAGAAAAGGGATAAGGTCAATGAAAATGTAGATTTTAAGTTAAATTAAAAAGAAAGTTAGTGAAGTTCAAAATGTCAAATAAAGTGTTTGTACTGCATCTAAATGAGATTCTTTTATTAGTTGTAAAAAGTTTAGCAATTTTGAACCAACTTCTTTTCGTTGTTGGGCAGTTGAAGTTGCAGGCTCATGTAATTGATGGGAAGAGTTAACAAAATTATTTTTGGAGAAGTATTGGTCTAAGGATGAGCAGCAAAGGATTTTGTAAATTTTGGGATGGTGATAGGTATGATCCAACAAGAATTTGTAGATGGGACAAAATTATCCCATCACTCAGTAACGAATTTTTTTTATTTCCCAACTTTGGCCAATCATGATTTCAAGAGGAAATGCAAATGAAAGGAATCCTGAAAATTAAAGGTACCAAGAGAGTTTTAACAATATCAACTAGCTGCCTTAACAGCTTTGTATACAATTATGCCAACTGTTAATCTGAATGGTAAATTGGCTGGAAAGCTATTTATTGCGCTGGAAAGCTATTTATTGTGCTGCAAGAAGTTGGAGCTGCTCTGACCCCTACAATTCTTTCTCATGTGCATGATCTTGCAAGGGCAGTAAGGATTATTTACGTCACAGCAAGAAAGAGTGGGAAAATGGGCATAAGAGAACTATGACTATGGTAGGAGCACTGCATTGGGCCAATAGCTGGTCAAAATAATTTTCTTTTGCACCATTCCTGATCTGAATATAAAAATCACATTCCTGTAGAGCAAACTACCCCTCCTGAAAAGTGTGTGACATTGCAATTCATACCACCTGGAACCTCCAGAAAAGTTCAGCCTCTGGATGTTAGTTTCTTTCCATGTCTATAAATCATTATCACACTATCTACAGCTATGCCTTAAAGGATAAGTAGTTTCACATTAATCTCCAAGACAAACTATTTCATATTCCATCAATTCTCATCACCCAATTACACAAATATGACAACATGCATTCTTTAAGAGTGGATACTTAGCTTAATGTCCTGCACAGTAACTCCCAAGGAGTTCACCTTTGATATTGGTGGTATGAACCTTTGTGATCACTTTGACACACCGTTTTTCATTTGGTGTTCATGGTGCAAGTTAATGGTTTGTTTTAACATATTTTAAACATTGAAGATGACCATTTTGTGAAGCATAATACAACTATCCCTCAGAAGACAGATCTTTGCACCTCCCAGACATTTTCTTTCGCCCTCATGATGCATGACACAGCTAATATTTCCTCGGCCATAATTGTTCTCACAACACCTTCAAATGAGTCTTACTAAAGCCTCAACTTGTGATCTCACACTCAAGGGGTTCCTTGTGATGTTTTCAGCCAATCACTGCAATTTCTTGCATATTTTTATATTAATTTGTTTATCAGTATTTCCAATACTGTCAGCTCCCAATCTAATCATTTGTAACGACTACTGTACTAAACCAGTTCACTAACGAAAATATTCATCACTGCACAGATGCTGCCTTGGTACGTGGCGAACATCAGTTTAAATAAAAAGAAAACTTTTCTTCTTTCTCAGTAAAATACCTTAAATTCAATTCAATAGTTTCCACTGTGTACTAACATATCAGTTTGTAAGCGTAAGTTGGTATCATTTTAAATTTGTTGAGAAATATCCTTAAATGATAATCAGGGGCCTTCTATATCACTTTCACCAAAACTACATTTCAGTAAAAGCAAGCAGTGGTACATGGCTCTCCATTTCCTTGATAAAATATTAGGCATAGACAGCAAATTCATCTAGACAGCAAATTCATCCTACAAAAGTTTCAGTGTTTTCCTTTAAACATTCTCTACTCACTCACTCTTCACTTCAAATGGATTTCAGAAAGCAATACATAATGGCGAAGTTATAACCTATTTTTAATTTACTGACTCCCTTGTAATATAAGCTTTCATGGCTGTTACTGACATCACTTAAAACTTCCAGGCTGGTAGGCTGTGGTTGATGTGTAAAACCTGCTCAACATTTTCTCTCTGACTGCGGGAGACATCTTCAGAGGTAAAGTGGCGAACAGCAAGCGAAACTCAAGGGAGCACCGAATATTTGGGCACTGTAGAGGGCACCACAGTCAATGTGATGTCAGCTACAAGATTATCTCTGGTAATGACAACTTTCTCAATTGAAAGTAATCAATCATCATTCTCATGCTGCACTGTTGACATCCAAATTTTATCCGATTAAATAACACCTTCCTGTTACAATTATTACAATGTTATAAACCTCCGTAGCCTCTCTATATGTAAGGATAAAACATTCGTAGTGGAACATGTTTACCAAAAGGGTCATTACAAAATAAAATTCACACATCGAATACATTGCATTATCATACTCCCACAGGAGAGTGTTAACTCATAAGTAATCCATGAACACGGCTGACATGCAACACGCTCACAGTTGTTGCTAGCAAGTAGAACTTCCTTCTTCTGAATACTCATCTCTTTAATGTACATCTTTTCGCTATTTTGAAGTCTGCTTCAGATTTTTTGCACCTACTGTAAGCTCTTCACATCAACACTTTCTAATACAAAGCTGTCTGAATGCATTTATTTTCACCGGCCACCCATTCCTGAACTAGCATTCTTATGACAATTTATTCCTCAACATTCTGAGCATCAAGCCATCTGTCTTCCCTTTCTATTACTGTACTAGCCAGTTCTACATGCAAACTTGGCACGCCTAGGTCTTGGCTGTAGTAATTTCCACATGACACTTTATCCTCATCTGATGCACAGCACTCCACTGTGTAAACTCAAGGGCCCAAGAAACAGGTACACACATGCATATTAAAATACAGCTATATGTAAACAAGCACAATACGGTACTGCAGTTGGTAACACATATATGAGACAACAAGTGTCTGGCACAGTTGTTAAACTGGTTACGGCTGCTACAACGGCAAGTTATAAAGATTTAAGCGAATTTGAATGTGGTGGTATAGTTAGCACACAAGTGACGGGACATAGCTTCTCTGAGGTAGATGTGTGACTAGGGCCTCCCGTTGGGTAGACCGTTTGCTGGGTGCAAGTCTTTCGACCACTTTGGCAACTTGCGTGTCGATCCAAGGTAGTGGCAAAGTGAGGATTTTCCCAAATGAGCATTTCATGAGTGTACCATGAATATCAGGAATCTGGTAAAAAACATCAACTCTCCGACATCACTGCAACTGGGAAAAGATCCTGCAAGAACAGGACCAGTGGCAACTGAAGAGAATCTTTCAACATGACTGAAGTGCAACTCTTCCACAAATTGCTGCCCATTTCAATGCCGGGTGATTATCAAGTGTCAGCGCACAAACCATTCGACGAAACATCATCAATATGGGCTTTCAAAACCATAGGCCCATTCGTGTAGCCTTGATGACTGCATGACAAAAAACTCTACACCTTGCCTGGGCCCATCAACATCGACACAGGACTGCTGACTGGAAACGTGTTGCCTGGTCAGACAAATCTCAAACTGTATCGAGATACAGAGATAACCTAAAAATCCACAGACCTTGCATGTCAGCAAGGGGCTGTTCAAGCTGGAGGAGGCTCTGTAATGGTGTGGGGCATGTACATTTGGAGTGATATGAGACCCCTGACACATGTAGATACAACCGACAGGTGACACAAACGTAAGCATCCTGTCTGATCACCTGCATCCATTATGTCCATTGCGCAATTCCTAAAGACTTGGGCAATTCCTGCAGGACAATGCGACACCACACTCATCCAGAATTGCTACAAAGTGGCTCCAGGAACATTCTTCTGAGTTTAAACACATCCACTGGCCACAAAACTCAGACATTAACATTATCGAGCATATTTAGGATGCCTTGCAACATGCTGTTCAGAAGAGATCTCCATCCCTTGTACTCTTATGGATTTATGGACAGCCCTCCAGGATTCATGGTGTCAACTCCCTCCAGCACTGCTTCAGACATTAGTCAAGTCCGTACCATGTTGCGTTGTGGCACTTCTGCATGCTCGCGGGCACCCTACACGGTGTTAGGCAGATGTACCAGTTTCATTGGCTCTTCAGTATATAAACTTACAGAGCAGTCACATTTCTCACTGCTAGTGAAGTCAATAAACAAAAGAAATCAAGATGGCTACTTTATAAGGTACAAATCATTCATACTAGCTATGGGAAGAAATTTTAGATTTGCAAAGCACTGGGTCCCAAATTAAGGTAGCAGAAGAAAAATTGGTTTACTACATGAACACTTACGATGGCAAACTTAACAACTTCAGATCAGCCTCATTTGCTGTGTAAACAATCCATCACAACTACTCTCAAAAATGTGACAATGTATAACTCCGAGAAACAATTTATCAGTACTCATCCCTTCACTCTGTGTATTATACCGCAAAAAATTCAGGCCAGAGCTTAATGGCACAGCAAAAACTTCGCATCCTATACCAAACTGATTTATCCACTTTCACTACTATTCACAAAAGGTTGGCCCAACAGTGCATAAAATGATCAACCTGTGTACTGATTTCATATAATCGCATTGAAATATTAAATTAATAGATACTATTGGTTTGCAACCTTACTCTGAACACCATCCACTTTAGTTTCTGAGCCTTTCAATGGCCAGACTGGTGTCACTGGATTTCTTCACCATGTCTTAAGTGGAAACAAATTTAACATTTATTCTAGTATTAAATTTCTGACAAACTTGTTCTAGTCAGTTTATTGTAACTTCTGTTCCATATCATGACCATAATTGGTTTAAGAAAATATGACAAAATGCATGAAATTAATCATGCTGAACTGAGGAAATCAAAGTATGCCTATACTGAAACTGCCCAAATAAAAACTTTCTGTACACAGTAAGAGCCCCAGAACATTAGTGACATGATCTGTTGCTTTTTCAAAAAACTGAACAATGATGTAACCAAATTCTTGTGTTCCAACAAGCAGTCACTGTTTCTCAAATTGCTCAGGCAGAAACATTTGTGATCAACTTACTTCTCACATTTATACTGAAGTTGTCAGTAGAAAATACATATATTGGGGGCAGGTGCACAAGTTATATTTGTGTCAAATCTTGAAGAAATAAGACTTGTTTCAGAAATAAGGAGAAAAAAACAAAAACTTGAACACTATATGTCTGTCAATACATCAGCAAGTGTTGAACTGACACAAAGCACAGTTAAATGCAGTATTGGCCCCACCTCCCATCATCATATATACATACACAGCATACTGTAATGATTTTATTGGGCAACACACACCCTAGGTTTCCTGAAATGTTAGACTTCTCACAAAATCTATCAACATTGTCAACATCACAGTGTGTGTAGTATCCAAATTGCAATAGAACTAATTATTTCTCTGAATAAATCAGTTATAAAATGTGTTAGAACTGAATGAGATTTTCACTCTGCAGCGGAGTGTGCACTCATATGAAACTTCCTAGCACATAGAAACTGTGCCGGACCGAGACTCGAACTTGGGATCTTTGCCTTTCACAGGCAAGTGCTCTACCATCTCAGTTACCCAAGCACGACTCAAGACCTGTCCTCACAACTTCAAGTTTGGAAGGTAGGAGATGGGGTACTTGCAGAATTGAAGATGTGAGGACAGGTCATGAGTCGTGCTTGGGTAGCTCAGATGGTGCAGCACTTGCCCGCAAAAGGCAAAATTCCCGAGTCCGAGTCTCGGACCAGCACACAGTTTTAATCTGCCAGGAATCTTCTTACTGCGTTAGAACTAATGTTCCACTGTACCACCAATAGATACAAATTAAAGTTTTTTCTCAAAGGGCGAGATTCAGTGCCTAAACCAGAATTTGAGAAATAAAACTTCTGCCAGCAGCTAAAATTTTGTAATATGTCTGCGTCTTATAAGTTTTCTTGCTGGGTCATTCCATGCCAAGTGGTCTAGAGGCTCCTGCATGACCCTCATGGATTTTGATGAAATTTTGTATGAACATTCACACATGTTCTCAATGAACACTGGTAAAGTTTCAGTTTCAGAAATTCAATACTTTTGGAGATACAGTCACTTGTTTAAGACCATAGCACAGCTTTCTATAGTGCGTCCTTGAATTTTCAGCAACTTTGAGATGAGATATCTCTAAGTATTTGCATGAAAGAAACAAAACTTGGCCATCTTATACAACTTTTAGAGCTCTTTAAAGTAAAATATTAAAAGGATTTCTGAGCAATTTTCGTACAGATAATTTGAAGCAAAGTTGGGCGAAAAAATAGCTGTTTTTAAAAAATGCGAACTTTAGTTTTTTATATCTCCAAAAGTAATTGTAGGATATACATGAAACTTTGCACACCATAACTCACCAACACAAGGTCTTAGAATATAAAAATTCATTCTCCTATTGTTTTCCATTATTTCACAAATCTAGGGTTAAGTTGAAGATTTTTCAAAAAGTGCTAAAAATGGGTGTTTTTAGTCAAATTTTTCAAAAAATTGTTTTCTCCAAACTCTTCTCAACTATGGTCATTAGAAAGAGCATATTCTAAACTATGTAGAAAAGTGGATTTGTTTTTGCAATGCAAGTATATAAGGCCCTGAAAAGTAGCATCATCAAAGAGGTGCACTGGAAGTTTGAACACTTTTTCTGGCACTCAAATTATACCTGAAATCTTTTATTTTGCCTTATACATGTTTATTAATGTCTGGGATAAGTGAAATAAGAAGTCCTGATGAATAGGACCTAGCTTAAGTCCGAATAGCAAAAGAATAAAAATAGAAACAATGTTATTTCTTAATTGTCACCTCCCCTCCCACCCCCCCACCCCCCCACACACACACACACACACACACACACACACACACACACACACACACACACACACACACACACACACACACACACACTATTGAGAATGAATGTAAATCGTAAAAATTATTTGCATAATCATCTAATTATTAGTTTCCTGTTTAATTAACAACGCCAGCATACTAATGGAAAAGAAGTGTATAAATGAGTTGCTATGGTCCATGGTGGCTTAACCACTGCTAGTTTCATTTCACCTGAGAAAACCAGCATTCCCATTGCCATAGGGACCACGCCCAATAGCTTAGCAACAACAGCCACGGGTGGGTTTCTTTACCACAGGATCCCAAGCCTGATAAGGGTTTCTTTACACAGGTTCCCAAGCCTGATAGTAAAATTATATAAGTGCTCTGTGTAAAATTAGAAGGCTCTATTGGGTTCCTTAGATTGTTTCCTCTAACCTATTTCAATTTTTAATATGCTACATTAATTTTCTGATGAATATCAAGAGGAATGGTGTATTGCCGACCAGACGAATTTACTGATGGAGCTGGAATAACTGCAATAATGTGGTGTTCCGGAACCCAGCACTTGTCACTCCTTGGTGGCCAATAAAATGAATTTGCTGGACCATGTGGGTGCATAAACTTTATTACTGCATCCCTTTGCTCTGTGGAGGTCTCACAGATATTCCCAATCCACCACACGTTTTCATAGATGCATGCAACATATTGTCCTGGTTGGAGAGCAGACATTAATATGCCTTTCATTACTGTGACCCATTTTAGCTAGAAAAGATGAACAATGATTTGAAACTCTGCTGACCTTAATTGTTGTTTCATCAATAGGTAAAAAGTGATGATTTTCTCTAGTGCCTGCTACAGTTTGTCCAAGTTTAAATCTCTCTTCTTGTGACAATATTTTTTTCAATTTCATCTTTACTGACAAAAACAAATTTAATTCCATTAATGTTTTCAGAGAAGTGAAACAGATCTAGGGGAGTAAGAATTTGTCCATTAAGTAGCCGTTGCAAGCTTGCTCTTGCTGCTAATTGCTTTGTTGTATCTCCAATCCCATCACAAGGTGATTTCCTGTGACTAGTAGCAAAAAAATTGCATTCGGCTACCATTCCAAAATCACTCTTAGGACAACACAAATTTAGGAAATATTGAACACTGGAGCCATCACTGAATAATGAATGTGGGATATCTGTGTAAACCGTGCTTTTGTATATTTGATGAGATCCTTGATAAAAGTGTGAACTGTAATAGTGTCATGCCGCAATCAATCACTGATAATGCAAAAACAAAGATTCTACTTTCTCATTTTGACAAAAGTAGATAAATGGATGAATTGTTGCTTGACTATTGTCCCAGTGGAAGCCTTGCACAGCATCCTGAATGATAAAAGAATAATTTTCTGCAAAATCCATTAGGACAACAAGCTCTTCGTCTTTCAGATGACATTTAAGGCCTTTAAGATGCAAGCTTTGATGCTCGGCAATGTAATGATGGCACGACAGACTCCATATTTTATTTTTTACATCTTCAATAAAATCATCCACTACCATTTGCTTTGTGTCCAGTGTGGCCCGATCGTTATGTTGTTGTTGTGGTCTTCAGTCCTGAGACTGGTTTGATGCAGCTCTCCATGCTACTCTATCCTGTGCAAGCTTCTTCATCTCCCAGTACCTACTGCAACCTACATCCTTCTGAATCTGCTTAGTGTATTCATCTCTTGGTCTCCCCCTACGATTTTTACCCTCCACGCTGCCCTCCAATACTAAATTGGTGATCCCTTGATGCCTCAGAACATGTCCTACCAACTGATCCCTTCTTCTGGTCAAGTTGTGCCACAAACTTCTCTTCTCCCCAATCCTATTCAATACTTCCTCATTAGTTACGTGATCCACCCATCTAATCTTCAGCATTCTTCTGTAGCACCACATTTCAAAAGCATCTATTCTCTTCTTGTCCAAACTATTTACCGTCCATGTTTCACTTCCATACATGGCTACACTCCATACAAATACTTTCAGAAATGACTTCCTGACACTTAAATCTATACTCGATGTTAACAAATTTCTCTTCTTCAGAAACGCTTTCCTTGCCATTGCCAGTCTACATTTAATATCCTCTCTACTTCGACCATCATCAGTTATTTTGCTCCCCAAATAGCAAAACTCCTTTACTACTTTAAGTGTCTCATTTTCTAATCTAATTCCCTCAGCATCACCCAACTTATTCGACTACATTCCATTATCCTCGTATTTCTTTTGTTGATGTTCATCTTATATCCTCCCTTCAAGACACCATCCATTCCGTTCAACTGCTCTTCCAAGTCCTTTGCTGACTCTGACAGAATTACAATGTCATCGGCGAACCTCAAAGTTTTTATTTCTTCTCCATGGATTTTAATACCTACTCCAAATTTTTCTTTTGTTTCCTTTACTGCTTGCTCAATATACAGATTGAATAACATCGGGGAGAGGCTACAACCCTGTCTTACTCCCTTCCCAACCACTGCTTCCCTTTCATGCCTCTCAACTCTTATAACTGCCATCTGGTTTCTGTACAAATTGTATATAGCCTTTCGCTCCCTGTATTTTACCCCTGGCACCTTTAGAATTTGAAATAGAGTATTCCAGTTAACATTGTCAAAAGCTTTCTCTAAGTCTACAAATGCTATTAACGTAGGTTTGCCTTTCCTTAATCTTTCTTCTAAGATAAGTCGTAAGGTCAGTATTGCCTCACGTGTTCCAGTATTTCTACGGAATCCAAACTGATCTTCCCCGAGGTTGGCTTCTACTAGTTTTTCCATTCGTCTGTAAAGAATTCGTGTTAGTACTTTGCAGCTGTGGCTTATTATGCTGATTGTCCGGTAATTTTCACATCTGTCAACACCTGCTTTCCTTGGGATTGGAATTATTATATTCTTCTTGTAGTCTGAGGGTATTTCGCCTGTTTCATACATCTTGCTCACCAGATGGTATAGTTTTGTCAGGACTGGCTCTCCCAAGGCCGTCAGTAGTTCCAATGGAATGTTGTCTACTCCGGGGGCCTTGTTTCGACTCAGGTCTTTCAGTGCTCTGTCAAACTCTTCACGCAGTATCGTATCTCCCATTTCATCTTCATCTACATCCTCTTCCATTTCCGTAATATTGTCCTCAAGTGCATCGCCCTTGTATAGACCCTCTATATACTCCTTCCACCTTTCTGCTTTCCCTTCTTTGCTTAGAACTGGGTTTCCATCTGAGCTCTTGATGTTCATACAAGTGGTTCTCTCATCTCCAAAGGTCTCTCTAATTTTCCTGTAGGCAGTATCTATCTTACCCCTAGTGAGATAAGCCTCTACATCCTTACATTTGTCCTCTAGCCATCCCTGCTTAGCCATTTTGCACTTCCTGTCGATCTCATTTTTGAGACGTTTGTATTCATTTTTGCCTGCTTCATTTACTGCATTTTTATATTTTCTCCTTTCATCAATTAAATTCAATATTTCTTCTGTTACCCAAGGATTTCTACTAGCCCTCGTCTTTTTACCTACTTGATCCTCTGCTGCCTTCACTACTTCATCCCTCAAAGCTACCCATTCTTCTTCTACTGTATTTCTTTCCCCCATTCCTGTCAATTGTTCCCTTATGCTCTCCCTGAAACTCTGTACAACCTCTGGTTCTTTCAGTTTATCCAGGTCCCATCTCCTTAAATTCCCACCTTTTTGCAGTTTCTTCAGTTTTAATCTACAGGTCACAACCAATAGATTGTGGTCAGAGTCCACATCTGACCCTGGAAATGTCTGTGTTTTGCGACCGCACCACAAAACCGTGAGATTAGTAGACGAAAGGACGTGCCTCTCCAATGGGAACCGAAAACATTTGATCGCAAGGTCATAGTTGAACCGATTCCTCCACAGGAGGACATCTGATATATTCTATACGACACTGGTGACGGCATGTGCGTCACAACAGGAATATGTTGTCGACCCACCTAACTTGTACACTTAGCGAATGGGTAAAAAGATTCTTCTACCTTGCCCGATTTAGGTCTTCTTGTGGATGTGATAATCACTCCGAAAAAAGTGATGAAAACAAAGAGTGTCACAAACTGAAAATAAAAATTTAAACTTTTCACTCGAGGGAAGAATTGAACCTAGGACCTCTCGTATGGTAGCTGCTCTCGCTAACCACGGCACTCCGTGACACCCATTCACCTTGATGTTGCCTATCTTCGCATGGACTACTCAGTTTGTATATTTTACTAATTTTTTCATAGTTCCACACAACTTCTTCCGGTTTTCTCGATAGATCTGTGTTCAGTTTTTCAAGGCCTATCCACTGTGCCAACTTATAACTAAATCTGAGGGGGGTGCGATGGGGAGGTTCCCTTGTAAGTGCAAATTATAATCTGCTTAAATGTCAGACAAATTGCCACTGAATGAAATTATACAAAATGTATAATACCAATGAAAAAATCTAATAAGAGATATATGCTATAAAAGACACAATCAAAACAATTTTTTGTAAATTAGATTACTAACTTTGACGGTCTTACGAATCACTTAACAAGCCACACTCAGTCAAGAGAACCCACTCACTATGCTGCAAACACATCACTGAAATACTGATTGTTCAAACAAGGCTCACAATAATGAAACAATCTGATTGTTAAAGTAATTGTTGCCATTATATTTTCTATAAACAGTGAATCTTGTGAATTTTCTCTGTGAAACTAGTGGTTACGTATTTACCAAGGTAGTAGGCTACATTTAAGTGTGGTTAAATACAAAATTAAAACTATTAGATGTTTAACCAACCAATTTCACACGTTTCGCTAATAACTTTTAAGACATAAATTCACAGGTTACAACACCTAGGTATTCTCTGCAATATTGATTCGAAAATTTTGAGAAGTACAAAAAATATGAAGCTATTATTCATTGACTTCTTTATGATCTCTCTCTCTTTCTTTTACAAATGAGAAGAGTTCTATGTAGGTGAACACTTACAATAAAAGCATAAGGGCTACTTCTCGTAGTTTTCAAGTTTTTCTGAGTGTCCTTGCCTATTTACCAGATCTTTTAATTTTAATTATTTAAGGCACTAATAAACATTTATTAGGCATAATAAAAGGTTTCAGGTATAATTTGAGTGCCAGAAAAAGTGTTCAAACTTCCAGTGCACCTCTTTGATGATGCTACTTTTCAGGGCCTTATATACTTGCATTGCAAAACCAAATCCACTTTTCTACATAGTTTAGAATATGCTCTTTCTAATGACCATAGTTTAGAAGAGTTAGGAGAAAACACTTTTTTGAAAAATTTGGCTAAAAATACCCATTTTAGCACTTTTTGAAAAATCGTCAATTTCACCCTAGATTTGTGAAATAATGGAAAGTAATAGGAGAATGAAATTTTATATTCGAAGACCCTGTGTTGGTGAGTTATGGTGTGCAAAGTTTCATGTACATCCCACAATTACTTTTGGAGATATAAAAAACTAAAGTTCACATTTTTTTTAAACAGCTATTTTTTCGCCCAACTTTGCTCCAAATTATCTATATGAAAATTGCTCAGAAATCCGTTTCTTAATATTTTACTTTAAAGAGCTCTAAAAGTTGCATAAGATGGCCAAGTTTTGTTTCTTTCATGCAAATACTTACAGAGATATCTCAAAGTTGCTGAAAATTCAAGGATGCACTATTGGAAGCTGTGCTATGGTTTCAAACAAGTGACTATATCTCTGCAAGTATTGAATTTCTGAAACTGAAGCTTTACCAGTATTCATTGAGAACGTGTGTGAATGTTCATACAAAATTTCATCAAAATCCATGATGGTCATGTGGGAACATTTCTCGATATTAGACCACTTGGCACGAAATGGTCCTGCTGCAGATTCAAGTATCAGTGCATAAAAGGCACCTAATAACCAGACCTGTGCTTCCCTCTAAATGTGGACAGGTATTTCTCAAACGAAACAGCTGAAATGGAGGGAAAGATAGGACATAACTACATTAATATTCTGGATGAAACCATAAACGTTTTAGAAATTCATTTTATTGGATAACATTACAATCTATGATCTAGGTCTTTCTTTCTTTTCTTTATACAAGGCCAGAAGTGACACGTTGGCAACTTTCACAACCTTGAATCGAACACCTGTAATAAAAGAAAACATACATCATTTTTAAATTTATGACAAAATTAAGTACATACAGAAATACACTAATTAAAGTGTACCACCATGCCAACTTTATTTTTATCAGCAGAACGAAGTGGTCTATTCAAAGCTACACAGTATTTTTTAAATAAAAATGAAGGAAATCAATGAGAATTTGCACCTAACAAATTTCCTGTAGATTCAGCTTTCATTTAGACCCAAAAGTGAGATGATTCTTGTGGAAGGGGAACATGTCAAAAGTATATTATAAAACATCTGAATAGAATATTCACTACCCTGATCATTTGTCAGGATATTGTCAAAATAGGTGAATACATTACAGTAAACTGGAACTGCTAATATTTAAAGAATTAGTACACTGACAGAATGCAAATTATGTACTTTTAATAAATTTACAATACACAAAATACCTAATGCGGACTTTACTTTTTAAACTGTTCATACTTTCAAAAGTGATCACCTTAACTGTTAACACATTTATCCCACTGAGACAAGATGGTCGCCGACTTCATAGAGAATGTTCGCAGTTGCCCACTGACTCTTGACTGCACCCTGGTGTGCACCTTTTTGTCCGATGCAAATCGAAGGGCACATATCTTCCGAAACAGCTCCAAAAATATGGATATCGCAAGGGCAGATAACAGATTTGTATGGAGGATGTGCAAGGGTTTACCAGCAAACTTCTGTAGGGAACTCTAAACAACCTTGGCAAAATATGTGTGGGCCCACAGAGTGGGAAAAATTAAGTTATTGTAATTATTTTTAAATTGAACAGTTAATTCTTTCCCATCTGTCTCATCTAACGGCCCCTTACAGTTAAGTGAAAAGTTTCCATTTCAGCCACAAGAATTTTTAAGACCAACAAATGGTTAACTCCAACTTACCAGGAATGTCACCAACAGCATGACCTTTACGGCCAAAACCAGCTACCAACACTTCATCGTTCTCCTCAATGTAGTTCAAGCAACCATCTCGAGGAACAAATGCTGTAATCTTCTTTCCATTCTTAATAAGTTGTACTCTTACACACTTTCGAATGGCAGAGTTGGGCTGCTTAGCTTCCACACCACTATAAAAAATAAAATATTTCCATAAAAATTTGGAAAAATAGAAAAATGTGAAGGATAGCAAGTTTGCAATTTCCACAAGGCAAGATGCAACATCTCGAGTTCCAACATATTGCTGGAACAGCTAACATACATTTGTTGAAGTCTCTGGTGCACAGTACTTTGTGACATTCCACTAAGTTACAAAATGAGTCTTGCATCATAAGTGGTGCCTGTGGAAGACAGACGACAGATGGTTGAGTATCGTAAATTGAACATTTAAGCGGAGCCAGCTGACGTGTTGTCTATTAGTTATGTTTCTGTGTCAGTAATAATTAGACCTGTCATATTATTGTAGTCTTGTTGACTTTAATTATAGCGAACAGTCTATTAGTGAGGATAATGGGAGCAATCATTAAAATGTTTTAAAGCCTTACTGGGAAATCAAGCACTGAATACTAGTAAATCACCAGTATGGTAAACAGGTAAATCATATGCCTGGTTTAATTGGCATACAAATTACTGTACGCACATTAGTAAATACCATTTGCCTAAGAAACTTAACCAAAGTTACAAAGTCAAAGGAAGTTTAATGACTTCCACACCAGTTCATTGTAAAAATGTGTGTGATTAATTGAAATCTTACAGAAAAATGACAAATTAGCCCAAGAACATTTGAGGTGTACCTCAACTTGTCTGTTGTGTTCTGCTCCAGGCAGTTTGTTATTGTTCGCAGATGATATCGTATAGTAACCAATGAGAATCACTCCATCTTATAATCTTGGTTACCACAAATACCTGAATTTTTTTTTTTTCTAACGAGTTAGGTCACAATTTGAAAGGCTGTAGTTTGGTTGAGACCCGATAGTTCTGCTTAAATCGCCGTGAATGAGAAACTACCGACTAAATTAACTTGCTTAACACTGTAAATTATGAATAAGCAATATGATCAGCTAACCATATCCAATTGATTCATGATTAATGTTCATTTCCCTTCATTCGCCAAGACAAGTGTTACCAATAACAGCACACAACAGAAAACTCTCAGTAGGCTACACTGAGTGCAGTTTTCCAACAAATTAAATGCAGAAATACTTTTACTTGCTGAGATTGGTGCAATCTGAAATCAGCCAATAATGCCCTGAGCAAGTAATGTACTCCCACTGTCTTAATATACCAACAGGGTGTCAGTCTGAATGGTTCATGCTAGAGGAAATAATTTCAAGATCCACCAATACTCTGTATTTGGGATCTTATCCCTTGTAGCATGAAAACATCGGTGAGCCGGAAAACTTAATTACTGCCATAAGAAAGTTCACTGACGTATCAAATCAATAAGAAACTAATTCATAACAATAATAAATTTCAAATATTTCTACCCAACACACAATGAGAGAACATTTTGGAACTAGAGGGTGATGCTGGACAATCCCTGAAGTCATGGGTTTTGGTGGAGATATTCAGCATGTTTCCAATAATGGATCCTGTACTTAAAATTAAATAACTGACATTTAAGAGTGGAATAGTAGGCAGTTTGGCATCATGCAACCACACTATCAGCTTCACTGTGCTGATTTATGTTGCATGTCTTACAGAAATCTCCAGTCTTGCAAGGAAAGCACTACACATAGGGCAGAGGAAAGTAGCCAACAATGCAATGACCTGCTGCTCAAGTCAATCAAAATGCTAGTTTGAGCTGCAAACATTTACTGGCTGTTGTCACTTAACTACAAACTTTACTTTTCTCTCACAATCACCCTCTCTTTGTTAAATACGCTTAACATACATGCAATCCTTAGATTCCATATCAAGGCACAATGGGCAGAATTTAAGCATACATTGTGGCATGCCAACATAATCCCTCTGTGCGACAAATGTTTTACACAGTGCTCAACGTTCTCTCACAAGACTAATTATCAACTTCAAATGCCAAGATGCAGGGGCCATCCAGCACCTACAACATATGCTTATATGGATTGTACGATTATAATCCACCAAAATAAACCGCACAAAAATCATAAATGAGCATTTTTCACATAAAATAAGCTACAGATCACTATGTTCATTTATCGGACACTTCGCGTGCAGTCACCAGTTTCTCCAATCCACGGTAGTTATTTCTCAATAAAGTGAGAACAAGTCATCACTTACGGGAACAAGGCGAGATAAATATGGTAAACTATTTTAGGTAAATAAACATCACTTCTACTTACACTTTTTCCAAGACAATTCCTTTCGCGTGGGACGCACCACCAAATGGGTTGGCCTTCCATCTAGTACCAAGATGAGCTTTCTTATAATCGTTATCTGCCCACCTCTGTTCTCGCCTGTGATTTACATGCTTGCGAGCAGTACGAAGACCGCGTGGTTTACCTGCACGATAAATGTTAAATTATATACACGAAATCGGAAACAAACATAACTCCAACGAATACAGCCACGTGGTTGAATCAGTGGAACAATTACATCTGTTTTCCTCCAATCAAACAAGAAAATATTTTCCACGTCCATCAAAATTAATATAAAACACGTTTGCGTTGGGAAACAATATAAAAATAAAACATACACAATACGTACCCATTCTCTTAACTAGAACAGACCCACACCTCCGGAGGCAAGGAACTGAAAGATAGAAAATCAAAGAGAGTGCAAAACGCTACTTGGAACGCCTACCATCTTTGGTATAGTGCTACTACACCAAAGAGTTAACAACATTCCATGCACAAGACTGTGCACATCGTATTTGCACAGAAAGACTTATAGCGTGAGGACAGGAGGTTTGCACACATATACGTTGAGTGCAAACGTAAAATTTGGAGAGTTGATCAAAATTCCTCATAAGTAAACAGACAAATCGTACAGTGTGGACAGAAGACTGCCGCAAGCATGGTGCACAAAACGCGTTTGAGTCAATTATGGTTTAGTATAGTTTTCCTCATTCTTGGGTACACAGTAAAATCTAAAATGATTGATTCGCGTCAGTGCTTCAGGGTGCCTATTACTGAGTTTATTGAAATAATAGGACTCAGGCATGATTGTGAAAAGTTAGGACCAAGGAACACAGCAATCGAGATAAGAAAGTGGTTACTTATTATTCTTTAAAAGAGGATATAAGAGAAGTTGATACTACGACAAATGAAGAAACTTTAATTAAAAAAAAATCGTTGCAGGCTTAACCAAAATTATTACTCACTCGATGCTGTCTTTTGCCATAATCTTTCATGGTACTGTAGATAAAATAAAAGTATCTGCACTAGGGAACAGTCCAATCAAATTGCTGTGTTCAGTTGACAAAGTTAAAAAATGTTGACATCTCATTGCTGCATCATTAGCTCATCCGTTTAACGGTTCTTTTCAAACTGGACAAATCAAGAAAACTAAAAAGAACAAAGTAGCTAATTTCAGGCCCAATGCTCCATTATATATATTCTGAAATATCGTACAAAAGATTTTTGGAGGAAAGTAGCAGATTTCCTCGAAAAGTTTAGATTACTATCTATAGCACAACATGGTTTCAGGAAGGGCTGATCAACTGATACAGCAATTTTTTAACTTTTAAGTAAAATGCTTCAAAAACTACATGGAACATCAACGGAATATGTTTACATCTGTCTAACGTTTTTGATATCATAGACACACTAAACTATTGCTTACGCCTGACAACATCAAGAAATTTATCATGAGAATTAAAGGAAGATTCAACAACTGCAAAAATCAGGAGTAAGCAGATGAAAGCAATTATTGAAGTATGTAACCACAATTTAATATTATTCATCCCATGATGCCTTTAAATATGGAGCGCCAGAAGGCTCAGCACAATGACCTCTTCTATATCTATTGTACATTGAGACTGATCACCTCAACAAATTCTGTAACAGCTTGATTCAGTTTGAAGACAATGCTAGTGTGCTAGTTAATGGGAAAGAAATGGAAGGACTACAATCAAGTTATCTCATGGTTATTTCAAACTGTAAAACAATTAACAAGGTTCTGCAAAGGCAAGAAACTGCAACTGGCTATTCATATTCTACTCTTGCAATGAATGTAGCCATGTGGACGGTTAACAATGACACTTAAGAAAAACAGTGAATGTCACTCAATTACATTAAGAATGTAGATAGTGCCATCTTTAACCCTAAAGAAACATGTGAAGCATTGAATAACCATCACTGCAACACACAACCCAAATTGGTACAGCAACGCCCCCCCCCCTCCCCTCGATCAGACCACGCCTTCTTACTAGCTACATTTGCTTGATCCAGTCTCACTAGGTGAGTCTTATAAAACAAAAACCAAATTCTCATGTGGTATTGATGGCATATCTGATAATCTGTCCGGAGAAGTCTATCAAAACACTAACATGTGCATACTTTGCACATTCACACTCATATTAGATTTCATATTGGGGCATCTCAGATCAAAAACTATTCTGAATGTAGAGAACAGAACAGTGTAAGGCATGTGGGAGCTTTACATACACAAGTGACCAAAAACAAAGAGACAGAAAGATTCAGGGAAAGTAAAAAATCTTCAAGAATTTCCATGTAGCAAAATAATTAATTGATAAGTAAAATAAAATGAGTGTTCTTTCAGTGTTTTTACAGCAGTTCATTACTTATGAACATAAAATCAAAAAAGAAATACAGGTTCCAGTAACTGTGGTACAACAGCTGATCACTATGTTTTATTTCAAGAAATAATAACAATGAAAGTTTACTGAAGCATTTCCTTTGAGATGCTGATAATTTATGAATCACTAACTTTCATCTGAATGCAAACCCACCAAAATTTATGAGCCTTCAGTTATGTAAGCAACAAGCCATTCTCTAGAGATTGCATCAAAATGATACAGTATTTTTAATCATAGTTCAATGAATTGCTCAACATAGAAATTCAGAATACATGACGTCTATTTGTATAAAGACGTTACAATTATACAGTGAAATATGGATTAATCTGTCAATGATTCTAAAAACAATGATAAGGATTTTTCATCATAATAAAATGAAGAACAGCTCAAAATATACAGACAGAATATATAAAGTTTATTTGCATAAAACATTACAATCATACAGTGGATTATGAAATAATCTGTCAGACAGGGAATTCTATAAAATAATAGACTTCCTTTAGATCATCTGAGTTATTTGTACTCTTTAAATGTTCGCCACAACAGCAGTGCATTTAATGATATGACATTATCTGAATAATGAGTAATTATCTAAGCTTATGAAAAACATGACATCTGTAAAACTGACAGCAATGTTTTAATTAATTTAATATGAGCCTTTAGAAACAATCCTTTACACCACTTAGAAAGACAGTACCTAAAGTGCTATAACAAGTGCATTACAACATTTTTAGGACCTTTTCTTATCTTGCTGTAATTCAACACAAACAGCACATTGTATATTTAATGTAAGTGAATCATTAGCCATGACTCACTGCCAGAGGTGGGATTAAACAAACTGGGCCCATATTTCTTGCCCCACATACGAAAATGCTCTTTGTGAAATCAAATAAAGGTCACAGGTAGGGCCTTCAAACCTCTCATATCAATAAATATTGCAGCATAATCTGGTACTTCTGCACACTCAGCGCATTTTTTAAAGTGTTAGTATGAGTCTCAAACATACGTTCATAGTTTACAAATGTAGAATGTTTGTGTTTCAAATCAACATCATTATATCATGAGTAGAATAGTATAGTCAGTTGCATAGTTTCCTTTACTTTTGGGAATAGGAGAGTGATAGTAATAATGAGTTCATTGCCGAGTGGTCAATCTCAGCAAAACGTAGATCAGATGTAGAATGGTAGTTGGTTGTAGTTGTCTTGAATAGGCCAGCCGAAGGTTGATATCAGTAAAATGACCCTCAGGAAGGATCAGCAACATCTTGGAACAGCCCATCTAGTACATGAAACATTTGCAAATACATGAACACCACACAAAATCTGAATATACCTAAAAAATTAACATCATTAGTAGAGGCAGGGGTACCTCTTTTTACAAAGTCAATGTTATAACCAAATTAAACTCCAATTGGTCCAGGAGACCCAAGGGGGGGGGGACATATTAGTTTTTACCAGATCACTGCGTGCATTTCAATGACTCAACATTTCGGCTTTAGAGGATTAGTGCTCTTCTTTAATGCTAAAGTACCGGGTGATCAAAAAGTCAGTATAAATTTGAAAACTGAATAAATCATGGAATGATGTAGATGTTGTTGTTGTGGTCTTCAGTCCTGAGACTGGTCTGATGTAGCTCTCCATGCTTCTCTATCCTGTGCAAGCTTCTTCATCTCCCAGTACCTACTGTGCAACCTACATCCTTCTGAATCTGCTTAGTTTATTCATCTCTTGGTCTCCCTCTACGATTTTTACCCTCCACACTGCCCTCCAATACTAAACTGGTGATCCCTTGATGCCTCAGAACTACCAACCTATCCCTTCTTCTAGTCAAGTTGTGCCACAAACTTCTCTTCTCCCTAATCCTATTCAATACTTCCTCATTAGTTATGTGATCTACCCATCTAATCTTCAACATTCTTCTGTAGCACCACATTTCGAAAGCTTCTGTTCTCTTCTTGTCCAAACTATTTATCGTCCATGTTTCACTTCCATACATGGCTACACTACATACAAATACTTTCAGAAACGACTTCCTGACACTTAATCTATACTCGATGTTAACAAATCTCTCTTCTTCAGAAACGCTTTCCTTGCCATTTCCAGACTACATTTTATATCCTCTCTACTTCGACCATCATCAGTTATTTTGCTCCCGAAATAGCAAAACTCCTGTACTACTTTAAGTGTCTCATTTCCAAATCTAATTCCCTCAGCATCACCCGACTTAATTCGACTACATTCCATTATCCTCGATTTGCTTTTGTTGATGTTCATTTTATATCCACCTGTCAAGACACTACCCATTCTGTTCAACTGCTCTTCCAAGTCCTTTGCCGTCTCTGACAGAATTACAATGTCATCGGCGAACCTCAAAGTTTTTATTTCTTCTCCATACATTGTAATACCTACTCCGAATTTTTCTTTTGTTTCCTTTACTGCTTGCTCAATATAGAGATTGAATAACATCAGGGAGAGGCTACAACCCTATCTCACTCCCTTCCCAACCACTGCTTCCCTTTCATGCCCCTCGACTTTTATAACTGCCATCTGCTTTCTGTACAAATTGTAAATAGCTTTTCGCTCCCTGTATTTTACCCCTGCCACCTTTAGAATTTGAAAGAGAGTATTCCAGTCAACATTGTCAAAAGCTTTCTCTAAGTCTACAAATGCTAGGAACATAGGTTTGCCTTTCCTTAATCTGGCTTCTAAGATAAGTCGTAGGGTCAGTACTGCCTCACGTGTTCTGATATTTCTACGGAATCCAAACTGATCTTCCCCGAGGTCGACTTCTACCAGTGTTTCCATTCGTCTATAAAGAATTCATGTTAGTATTTTGCAGCCGTGACTTATTGAAGTGATAGTTCGGTAATTTTCACATCTGTCAACACCTGCTTTCTTTGGGACTGGAATTATTATATTCTTCTTGACATGTGAGGGTATTTCGCCTGTCTCATACATCTTGCTCACCAGATGGTAGAGTTTTGTCAGGACTGGCTCTCCCAAGGCTGTCAGTAGTTCTAATGGAATGTTGTCTACTCCCGGAGCTTTGTTGCGACTCAGGTCTTTCAGTGCTCTGTCAAACTCTTCCCGCAGTATCGTATCTCCCAATTCATCTTCATCTACATCCTCTTCCATTTCCATAATATTGTCCTCAAGTACATCGCCCTTGTATAGACCCTCTGTATATTCCTTCCACCTTTCTGCTTTCCCTTCTTTGCTTAGAACTGGGTTTCCATCTGAGCTCTTGATATTCATACAAGTGGTTCTCTTTTCTTCAAAGGTCTCTCTAATTTTCCTGTAGGCAGTATCTATCTTACCCCTAGTGAGATAAGCCTCTACATCCTTACATTTGTCCTCTAGCCATCCCTGCTTAGCCATTTTGCACTTTCTGTCGACCTCATTTTTGAGACGTTTGTATTCCATAATGTAGATAGAGAGGTACAAATTGATACACATGCTTGGAATGACATGGGGTTTTATTAGAACCCAAAAAATACAAACGTTCAAAAATGTCCGACATATGGCGCTTCATCTGATCAGAATAGCAATAATTAGCATAACAAAGTAAGACAAAGCAAAGATGATGTTATTTACAGGAAATGCTCAACATGATCACCAAAGCATGTCTGGAGTTATGGTGAGGCATTGGCGTTGGATGTTGTCTTTCAGCATCCCTAGAGATGTCGGTCGATCATGATAGACTTGCGCCTTCAGGTAACCCCAAAGCCAATAATCGCACGGACTGAGGTCTGGGAGACTTGGGAGGCCAAGCATGATGAAAGTGGCGGCTGAGCACACGATCATCACCAAACGATGCACGCATTAGATCTTTCACGCGTCTAGAAATATGGGGTGTTTTTTTTCAGTTCTAATAAAACCCCATGTCATTCCAAGCATGTGTGTCAATTTTTACGTCTCTATCTAAATTATTCTGTGGTTTATTAAGTTTTCAAATTTATACTGACTTTTTGATCACCCGGTATTTACATTCTACAAGAACTTACCTATGACATTTATACTACATAGTTTCTTTTATTATATCTGATATATCACAGAAGCATTATCAGCACAGATTCAGCAGTACTACAATACTGTCATGCTGTACGTAAGTAAAAAGAAATATACAACATTAACCATACTCGAATAACTTTATTTCTTAGCAGAGAAACAGAAAATATCAATCAGTGTTCAGAGCTGGTATTACATTTGTGATTCTCTTATATTATTTCATGTTATTCAAACTTATTCAAAGTTTTCCAGTCAGTTGAGCAATTATCACTAATTACAGTAAGTGTGATAAAGCATGAATAGGATTTGTGATCAACCTAAAAATATTAAAAAACATATAACAAACAAGTAAACAGTGAAGATTCCAAGAACTACTACAAATAAACTCAAACACCCATGAAAATACAACCAGAAGATATAAAGCCATCAGCGAGTCATGAAGTATGAAGGTTAAAGGGTATAAAAACAAAGCATGTTAAGGATATTAAACATTTGCAGAACTGTGTAAAAATGCACAGAACCAGCAAAAAGTGCATCTGGAACAAATAACTACCAGAACATTGGACTGTGGCTACTATATATCTGTGACAAAATGAAAAAAAATCATAACTAGAGTGATATCCTTCTTCAATCGCACACCAAGTTTAGTCAGTTTTGTACAATCACTGTACATATGAAGTTGGAAAGAAACTAAGAGATTCCCAAGGAGTTCATAGACCCTGGAGAAGCTAACAACAACATTATTTTGAAACTAGTAATGGATGTCTACAAAAGATGACTGAAAGAAGTGATAACCTTTGAAGGCGTCAGTAAATCTTATGAATACACCCATATCTCTTGCAATATTGGACATATAAACTTAGAATTTAATCCAAAATTAGTCAAAATTATAAAATAAATCTTCATAAGCATAAAATATGAAGTCAAGTCCAGGAGAACTATCAGAGCCATTAATGATTAAAACAGGGTGATGGTCTATCACCATTATACCTCAGCCGTTTGTAGCACTTAGTGAATAATACAACAAAAACGTTAAGAAAATACAAATTTGAAACATGAAATATCAAGCACTTAAATTGCTTGGGATTTACAGACTATTCACCATTACTTACTATTAATATAAAGTCCAGAGACAGAGAAAAAAATATAGCACAAAATCAGGCTCCCAGATATCACTGGAAAAGAATATAATGGTAAGAAAAACTAGTAAAATAAGAAACAGAGGTGAAAATAGTGAAGCAATTTGAATATCATATTTAGGAGAAATTATAACATACAACTTGAACAGAAAACCTGCTTGGCAAGAAAAAACCAATACAATATAATGGCTCAAAAACTACTATGGTCTATATTTAAAAATAATAGTAAAAAACACTCAAAACAATTATGACAATGCAGTGGCTCATCTACAGAACATACACAAGTTAAAATTTTTTAAAAGCCTTTCAGAGACTCAGAACCTCTAGATACCACTGCCAGACAGTATGCCTATAATTTAAATAGCTGAGCTGAAACCAGATACTTAAAGAGTTCCAGTATTACATTCTTTAACATTATTTGTTTCTTAAAGCAATTATTCAATATGGAAATACTTTAACTGATTGTTGTGTCTAAAACTTTTACTTCAATTTATATGCCTTAGCTGTTGATTATTCTGGGACAGCCCTTCATTCATCGTCCATAGCCTGTAGTTGGCTTTCTTCACATTGAGCTTCCATGTGTTGTTCATGACAGCGTATCCTAACATCCACATCAATGATACTATCTACAGAGGGAAAAAAATCCAAATGTATTGCAACCTCAGTAAAGTATGTTTTATGCTTCTGTCAGTCAAGGAACTGATGAGTATAAATATCTTATTGTCAGTGTACCTTGCTCTTTTTCACTCAATCCTAACATATGGCCTCATATTCTGCGGCCACGGTTCTGAGTCCAATAAAATATTTAAGCTCACAAATAAAGCTCCCTGGATAAAGTTATTTCTAAAGCAAAGAGGCTATTCTAAACAACTATTCCTAATACTAGGTATTCTTCCACTGCCATGCCATTTCATATTGGAGATACTAATTTTTACCAAGCTAAATATCAGCAACCTGAAGCAGAATCTGGACTATCACCAGTGCAACACTAGAGGGAAATACCTGCTGACACAGTTGCCCCATTCCACCAAATTATATGCTGATAGGGTAAAATGCATGTGGATTTAGCTTTATAATCATCTACCACTAATCATAAAAAACCACAATCCAGTATATTTTAAAATAAGGCTTAAATCGATATTATTAAAATACTGTTTTTATAACTTACATGAACATTTTGAATGCTATTTTTCTATGTAATATATCTGCACACTTATCTTTCTATACTATAATTTATCTTCAAAATGTAAATTTCAATAAGGCCTAACCAACTGTTAAAAGTTGCTCTACTTGTATGTACTTCTTATATTTATCTAGTAAATCTTAACTATTGTATAAATTACGTAATGCTTATCTGTACTTAATTTGATTTTAAATGTATCCACAAATTTTAATTTTAATTTGGCATTGTTGACCTTAATTTTCAACGACTTATGAATATACTAATACTGTATCCTGTAATCTATAATTATTATACAATTGTGTAAGTCTAGGTGTATTTGATTTTGTGTTATGTACTTTTTAAATGTTTAACAAGTATAATGATTTGTCCCATATCATGTACTCTCATCATCATCATTTTTGTGAGGCCTCATTCCTACAATAATGCAGGATCGGCATGGTTACTATTGACTTGGTAGTGTTAGTTGCAGAGGGTGGCCGGATGCCCTTCCTGCCATCACCCCAAACCCCATGCGATGGAATTAGTGTACTCCAGCTGTCTGCATCTAGTGTAAGCCATGGAATAGTGCGAACATGTTTCAAACGTCTGTGAGTCATGTAACTCAGGCGGAATGTGGGGACCAGCCAATATTCACCTAGTAGGATGTGGAAAACCACGTAAAAACCACATTCAGGCTGGCTGGCATACTGACCCTCGTCATTAATCCCCCGGGCAGATTCGATCCGGGGCCGGCGCACCTACCTGAGTCCAGGAAGCAGTGCAGTAGTGCTCTCAGCTACCCAGGTGAGTATATCATCTACTCTCTTTACACAAAATGATTCAGTGGATCAATAAAGAATGAATGTATGAAATTCTTAGACACTGAACATTAAACCTTCAGATTTGTAGTAGGGTTTTAAATACATTTGTTGCCATATGTTGGTGATGGCGCATCTGGTCCTGCATTTACATTTGTTCCTCTTTGCAATAAAGCTTTTGTCATCTCTGTTGTAGAAGTCAACTGCTGGTTCTTCAGCTGGTGCATCAACTTGTTCACCTGAGTGGATCAGATACTTAATACACTCAAAAGAATTACAAGTTAATGGTATATTAAGCTTATGACAGTTGTTGTCGTTATGGTCTTCAGTCCTGAGACTGGTTTGATGCAGCTCTCCATGCTACTCTATCCTGTGCAAGCTTCTTCATCTCCCAGTACCTACTGCAACCTACATCCTTCTGAATCTGCTTAGTGTATTCATCTCTTGGTCTCCCCCTATGATTTTTACCCTCCACGCTGCCCTTCAATACTAAATTGGTGATCCCTTGATGCCTCAGAACATGTCCTACCAACCGATCCCTTCTTCTGGTCAAGTTGTGCCACAAACTTCACTTCTCCCCAATCCTATTCAATACTTCTTATATTTATCTAGTAAATCTTAACTATTGTATTCAATACTTATGACAGTAGCGTTTACAAAATTATTATAAACGTAGTAAAACTCCAAGTTATCTTCCACGGAAAGTGTTTTGACTTAGGTCTTTCAGTGCTCTGTCAAACTCTTCACACGGTATCATATCTCCCACTTCATCCTCATCTACATCCTCTTCCATTTCCATAATATTGTCCTCAAGTACATCACACTTGTATAGACCCTCTATATACTCCTTCCACCTTTGTGCTTTCCCTTCTTTGCTTAGAACTGGGTTTCCATCTGAGCTCATGATATTCAAGTGGTTCTCTTTTCTCCAAAGATCTCTTTAACTTTCCCGCAGGCACTATCTATCTTACCCCTAGTCATATACCCCTCTACATCCTTACTTTTGTCCTCTAGCCATCCCTTCTTAGTCATTTTGCATTTGCTGTCGTTCTCATTCTTTAGACATTTGTAATCCTTTTTGCCTGCTCCATTTACTGATTTTTATTTTTCTCCTTTCATCAATTAAATTCAATGTTCCTTTTGTTACCCAAGGATTTCTACTAGCCCTCATCATTTTACCTACTTGATCCTCTGCTGCCTTTACTATTTCATCTCTCAAAGCTAACCATTCTTCTTCTACTGTATTTCTTTCCCCCATTCTTGTCAGTCGTTCACTAATGCTCTCCCTGAAACTCTCTGGTTCTGTCAGTTTATCTCGCTCCCATCTCCTTAAATTCCCACCTTTTTGCAGTTTCTTCGGTTTTAATCTACAGTTCATAACCAATAGATTGTGGTCAGAGTCCACATCTGTCCCTGGAAATGTCTTACAATGAAATGTCTTACAATGTAAAACCTGGTTCCTAAATCTCTGTCTTACCATTATATAATCTATCTGATACCTTTTACTATCTCCAGGATTCTTCCATGTATACAACCTTGTTTCATGATTCTTGAACCAAGTGTTAGCTATGATTAACCTATGCTCTGTGCAAAATTCTACCAAGCGGCTTCCTCTTTCATTTCTTACCCCCATTCCATATTCACCAACTACGTTTCCTTCTCTTCCTTTTCCTACTATCGAATTCCAGTCACCCATGACTATTAAATTTTCGTCTCCCTTCACTGTCTGAATAATTTATTTTATCTCGTCATACATTTCATCAATCTTTTCGTCATCTGTTGAGCTAGTTAGCATATAAACCTGTACTTCTGTGTTATGAGTGGGCTTTGAGTCTATCTTGGCAACAATAATGTGTTCACTATGCTGTTTGTAGTAGCTAACCTGCAATCCTATTTTTTTTTTTCATTATTAAACCTACTGCTGCGTTATCCCTACTTGATTTTGTATTTATAACCCTGTATTCACCTGACCACAAGTCTTGTTCCTCCTGCCACCGAACTTCACTAATTCCCTCTATATCTAACTTTAAGCTGTCCATTTCCCTTTTTAAATTTTCTAACCTCCCTGCCTGATTAAGGGATCTGATATTCCACACTCCAATATGCAGAACACCAGTTTTCTTTCTCCTGATAACGACGTCCTCCTGAGTAGTCCCAGCCCAGAGATGCAGATACCACTGGAATATTTTACCCAAGAGGACGCCAACATCTTTTAACCATGCAGTAAAGATCCATGCCCTCAGGAAAAATTACGGCTGTGTTTCCCCTAGCTTTCAGACTTTCACACTACCAGCACAGCAAGGCCGTTTTTGGTTAGTGTTACAAGGCCAGATCAGTCAGTCATTCAGACTGTTGCCCCTGCAACTACTAAAAATGCTGCTGCCCCTCTTCAGGAACCACATGTTTGTCTGGCCTCTCAACAGATACTCCTCAGTTGTTGTTGCACCTATGGTAAGACGATTTGTATCGCTGAGGCACGCAAGCCTCCCCACCAATGGCAAAGTCCATGGTTCATGGCGGCAGGCTTTTTCACTTAAAAAAGGTTATTTATTGAAAATAGCATCATCAGTCTATGTTCTTCTTTACACATAGCATAGGCATCGCCTCTGTGTAGTTAGTGTGAAACCTAAATCATTTCTTATGGAATAACACTCAAAGCAAAAAAAGCCAAGTTGTGGCGAAACACTTTGCAGTAAATCACGAAAAAATAAAGCAAAGACTAAGAAGATGCAAAAGCACTAAATTGTTTTTATTTATTTAATCATGCCAGTAGAATCAAACAGAATATGTATAACAACAAAAACATATTTTTTAAAACAATAAACTGTGTAGAGGAAACACACTATGGCTCACCGTCCACATGCCTTTATTGGCAAATACTTCATGAGAGGTACTGTTACAGTCTAACATAATCAGTCGCGACACTCACTGCTGTGAAAATTGTTACTGTCTGACAGTTGGACAACACTAGCGACCCTAGCGACGAGAAAGCAGCGGTAAGATTAACCTTCGTTTTTAATTATGTTTCTACTTAATTAACAAAATAGTTACTACATTTTTGTATTCTGAGAACTAGTAAGTTACCGATAGACATGAATGATACTGAAATAAATGTAAAAACAGCCAAATCTCACTGATTCAGTGCCATAAGCTACAACTTATTCATGAAGAAATAGTATGGACTTTTTCTTGCCACATTTATACTGTGGTTTATTTCAGTGTGTTAGTGAGATTTATTGTGCAGAAAACTCCCTTTCCATTTAGGTCAGCGGTGGGACGACTGGCATACAGACAAGGGATATTCTACTGAAATAGAAAATACCATTGTTTTTGGCATTACTTGGTACTTAGAAGGAAAAGAAAACCAGAATGGAAAAAAGAAAAAAGCCCTGTGTTTTACCTTGCAAATATTCCTTTCTACACTCCTGGAAATTGAAATAAGAACACTGTGAATTCATTGTCCCAGGAAGGGGAAACTTTATTGACACATTCCTGGGGTCAGATACATCACATGATCACACTGACAGAACCACAGGCACATAGACACAGGCAACAGAGCATGCACAATGTCGGCACTAGTACACTGTATATCCACCTTTCGCAGCAATGCAGGCTGCTATTCTTCCATGGAGACGATCGTAGAGATGCTGGATGTAGTCCTGTGGAATGGCTTGTCATGCCATTTCCACCTGGCGCCTCAGTTGGACCAGCGTTCGTGCTGGACGTGCAGACCGCGTGAGACGACACTTCATCCAGTCCCAAACATGCACAATGGGGGACAGATCCGGAGATCATGCTGGCCAGGGTAGTTGACTTACACCTTCTAGAGCACGTTGGGTGGCACGGGATACATGCGGACGTGCATTGTCCTGTTGGAACAACAAGTTCCCTTGCCGGTCTAGGAATGGTAGAACGATGGGTTCGATGACGGTTTGGATGTACCGTGCACTATTCAGTGTCCCCTCGACGATCACCAGTGGTGTACGGCCAGTGTAGGAGATCACTCCCCACACCATGATGCCGGGTGTTGGCCCTGTGTGCCTTGGTCGTATGCAGTCCTGATTGTGGCGCTCACCTGCACGGCGCCAAACACGCATACGACCATCATTGGCACCAAGGCAGAAGCGACTCTCATCGCTGAAGACGACACGTCTCCATTCGTCCCTCCATTCACGCCTGTCGCGACACCACTGGAGGCGGGCTGCACGATGTTGGGGCGTGAGCGGAAGACGGCCTAACGGTGTGCGGGACCGTAGCCCAGCTTCATGGAGACGGTTGCGAATGGTCCTCGCCGATACCCCAGGAGCAACAGTGTCCCTAATTTGCTGGGAAGTGGCGGTGTGGTCCCCTACGGCACTGCGTAGGATCCTACGGTCTTGGCGTGCATCCGTGCGTCGTTGCGGTCCGATCCCAGGTCGACGGGCACGTGCACCTTCCGCCGACCACTGGCGACAACATCGATGTACTGTGGAGACCTCACGCCCCACGTGTTGAGCAATTCGGCGGTACGTCCACCCGGCCTCCCGCATGCCCACTATACGCCCTCGCTCAAAGTCCTTCAACTGCACATACGGTTCACGTCCACGCTGTCGCGGCATGCTACCAGTGTTAAAGACTGCGATGGAGCTCTCGCAGTGTCCAGAGCAAGTATGGTGGGTCTGACACACCGGTGTCAATGTGTTCTTTTTTCCATTTCCAGGAGTGTATTTTCTATGTATATTTTTTCTTTAATAAATAAATGTCGACGTTTTGAAAAGTGTTGTATCAGTATTTAGCTGTTCATCACACTAACTTTGCCAAGACCATCCATCACAAATATGAATTTTGTTTTGTCTAGTAATAAACTGTATAATCCATATTTCCTTTAATTCTGACACTGTATATCGCCTTATTTGTGTAATCTAACTTTAACCGTTTTGCACTGGGCTAAGCACAGTGATGAGGTTGTGTTGATGTTCTGCCTAGTGTGGATACACCACGATTTGAATGTGATGTTGCCTTTAGTTACACTTACATCCAGCGTCAATCTGGTTTGAACACCAAAACAGGATCTATAACGGAATACCTTGAGCTGCATTTTCACAAAAAAAAAAGATAGTGTACCTATATCCCTCCATCACCACAGTGACTATACAACTTGCCTCTGGAAACTTGTTACTGTCCCTCATTTGGACGACCCTAGTGTCAAGAAAGCAGCTGTAAGATTAACCTACGTTTTTAGTTATGTTTCTACTTAATTAACGAAATAGTTACAATATTTTTGTATTCTGAGCACTAGTAAATTATCTATAGACATGAATGATACTGAAATAAATGTAAAAAGGGCGAAATCTCACTGATCCAGTGCCATGAGCTACAACTTATTTATGAAGAAATATTGTGGAATACGTCTATAATTTCAGCTTAATCCGCTGAAATAAGAGAATATAAACACACATATCATGCATGAAGAACATATATTTGTCTGCTATGACAGGCAATTTCTTAATACGTAACCATTCTGTATGGGATCTAACAATTTGCACATTCTTAGATTTTACTCGACTTTCCAATGCACAAATATTTCTGTAAAAGTAACTGCTTTTGCTTCTAAAGCAAATGTGCTGATTTTTGCCATTTGCGACACAGAAGCTGCCCACTTCATACTAGAATTGGTTTCTTCTGGTAACTTGGGAAATAGTTTTAATACTTATGACGTTTTATTGTCACATCTGTGTTATTTTCCCTTCCAATACAGCTGTGATGGTTTGTTTGGCACGATATATAACGTATATATTGCATTCTATACAAGTTTTCTACACTCCATATTCAGTGATTTGAGTGGAAGTTTTCAGTGAAGAAAACTACATGTTGTTGAGTAGATATACGATATCTTTGCGCAAAAAGTCTGGTATTCTACTGTTTATTAGCTATTTATCATTCTTAAAAGAAAATAATATTATTCTTTAAATAACTGTAGCTTACAAGAAAATCGAAAATAAATTTTTCTTCAAGGACCTTAGTTAACTAAAGAAAGACAAATGTTAGTCATTTCATAGTTATTGACGATTTTTATAGCACTACATACTATGCAAACAAATCAATATAAATTACAAATGAATATAAATTACTCATCCAGTTCCATATTCAGAAATGTAACTTACAGGCCGCCTGGAGCGCTGCTGTCACACTGTATAACAAAAATTAGCAGTAGTGTCACGACAGTGTATGTTTAGACTGTGGTGCTGTGGTTGCACTCCTCAATAAGATATACTTTGGATTTCTGTTGTTCCTGTTGTCGTGACTGTGGTAGCAAGTCCAGCAGGCGAATTAAAGCAGAAGTTATTTATATGTTTAGCTGCTGCGTTCACTGCAAATTTCGGGACTATTGCTATAATTTCTTTCTTTGAAAGTGAAAAGCTGCCCACTTCATACTCGTTATTTAGATAGCAGTATGTAGTATGAGAAGTACTTAGAAAACTCCCCCAATGCTAAATAAATGTGCTGGGTGTGTGAAGTGTATTTTAATTTGTGCTACAAGTTACGACTTTTGCTGTATTACCATTCTTTTAAAGTGAGAACCTGTCAACTACATTTTAGTTACTTACAGAATGGCATGTGTCACAAAAAGTACTTTAAAAAGGAGCGCTCTACTGCTAAATAAATGTGCTGGTTGCGTGAAGAATGTTCTAAATTGTGCGACAAAATGCTGCCATTAAAGCAAATTCTTTCCTTTGCTCATGAAAGTAACTGAAACAAGGAGAAACAATACCAGCAGGTACATGCCTGCACAATACCATAATATGTTTTGTCTGTATATTTTCTTTATTTGGAGACGTTTTGGCTGGAAAAGAAATTTCCTAAAAATAACTAATTTGTAAATTTTCTGGTATACTTCATAGGTGGCTGCTGCCACCTTTCAATTCTTTCACACATGGGTCAGTTCTCGTTATGTTTCTTGTTCTGACAATGAATGGTAGTTTGTTTTTACCAGTCAATCAACGTATTTTGAATATCTGCTCGTGCTTCCGTGTTACATGCTTAATTTGAAAATTACTGACAATTACAAGTAATAGCATGACAGGTATATTTTCGTCGTGTAGAGCTACTCGTACTTAATAAATACTCAAACAAGCACTGAAAATATACTTGAACTGTTTATTACTTGGTATTACAGCAAAAGAAGCACAGTTGCTACAGCTAACTTGTAAAACAACAAATACAGTAACCAAGGAACAGAATAACCATAAAAACTAAAGTTATAAGTCCAAAGAGTAGGCAAGAACACTATTCAGCGTTCCAGGCGGCGGTTTCAAACTTGGCGGTTTACGCCATTCATTTGTTGCCGTGCCGTCACTGAATTTGGGACACAACTGTATCTATGGATGGCGCGAACGGAACTAACGTGTGCGGACGCAGCAGTCGACGTGAGTAATGGTCGGTACAGGAGCCGCCTTGGTGAAAGCGGGGCATGGTGCGTCTTCTCTGAAAATGGCCGGGAAATGGACATGTCCGGAATGGGTGGTGCGTGTTGGTTCTGCATCGATGTGTTGTGGCGGCGGTGCCGGAAGTCGAGGTGTTGCATCTGTCAGGCGTTGAGCTCTTGACCATAAGGATGGTGATGCCTCCTTGAAAATGTAAGCTGGCTTCACTCTGCTGCTGGCCGGAGTGGCCGAGCGGTTCTAGGCGCTACAGTCTGGAACCGCGCGACCGCTATAGTCGCAGGTTCGAATCTTGCCTTGGGCATGGATGTGTGTGATGTCCTTAGGTTAGTTAGGTTTAAGTAGTTCTACATTCTAAGGGACTGATGACCTTAGAAGTTAAGTCTCATAGTGCTCAGAGCCATTTGAACCATTTTCACTCTGCTAATAGATATGGTGGCCTGTTTGACATTTACTATGATGAACATCGTGTGTGTCTCTGCACAGGACACAATGGACTCCAGTGTACGGTGGCTGCAGCAGTGGCTTGACGTAGTCTGTATGTAACGTAATGTGTGAACAGCTTTTGAGGTTGTGCAAAAAAGTTGTTGGACAATCATGCCTGGAGGCCTTTGTGGGTTTGATTTGGCTTACATGTTCCTGTAACTTGCAAAGGAACTGTGGATGGTCGTCCGTTTCTGACAGTAGGCCTGTGTCGACAAACTCCCCTGGTAGGCGCAGAATCTCACCAGAAACAAATTTAGGTGCCAAGGCCTGGTTTGTATGTGACTTGTAGACCCAGCAGGACTATGGGAAATGCAGACGTCCTAGATGTCCCATGGCACATTAGCGCAGCCTTCAGCACTTGGTTCAAAAATGGTTCAAATGGCTCTGAGCACTATGGGACGTAACATCTGAGGTCATCAGTCCCCTAGACTTAGAACTACGCAAACATGACTTACCTAAGGACATCACACACATCCATGCCCGAGACAGGATTCGAACCTGCAACCGTAGCGGTCACGCGGTTCCAGACTGGAGCGCCTAGGAACGCACGGCCACACCAGCCGGCTCAGCATTTGGTGCCAACGTTCAAGCATGCCATTGCTGGCTAGATGATAACTGGTCGTTTTGTGATGAACATAGCCACATAACTTTGCCAACTGTGTGAACAAATCTGAGTCGAACTGTCGGCCCCTGTCGATGGTGATATGGAGCGGACAGCAGAATCTCGACAGCCAGGTTGATGTGAAGGCGGTGGCTAGCGCTTCCCTGGAGATGTTGTCTGTAGGTACTGCTTCAGGCCATCACGTGTATCTGTCAATCATTGTGAATATGTACTGCTGTGCTGGCCATCCAATGGAGGAAACAGTCCTACCACATCAAGATGAAGATGGGCGAAGCATGAAGAAATGTCTGGGAACTCTCCTATTGGGGGATGAATGTGGCGAGAGATTTTGCAAATTTGGCAACGCTGTCAAGTTCTCGTCCATTTGCGGAAGTCTCTTTCTATCCCTGGCCACACGAACCTTTGAGACACTAGCTTGAATGTCGACCGGACTCCTGGGTGGCAAAGATTATGTAAGGACTCGAATACTGGCCTGCAAAATGCAACAGGCTCAAAAGGGCTTGATCTGCCATGTGACACTTCACAGTACAATTTCATGTTCTCGCCAGGAATGTCGACTTGCTGTAACTTGAGTGCTGCAGTGTCGTCATGCAATATGATGTGTAGCTTGGAGTCTTCTTGTTGCTCCCTGGCAAGCGCCATGATGTCCACAGGCTGCGAGACACTGGCCACTCTAAAGAGGCAGTCCGCAACCACATTAGTGATGCCTGATATGTGGTGGATGTCTGTACTAAACTGGCTAATAAATTCCTTTTGGCTGTATTGTCGTGGAGAGCAAGTGTTGCTGTTTTTCGTGAAGGCATATGTTAAAGGCTTGTGGCCAGTGTATATCACAAACTCTTGTGCCTCAACCTGTGGCCGAAAGTACTTGATTGGTTGATATATGGCTAAAAGTTCCTGATCATATGTGCTCCATCTTTGTTGTACAGGTGACAGCTTCTACGAGAAATACGCCAGCGGCTGCCAGGTATTGTCCACCCATTGTTGGAGGGCTGCACCAATGGCAAACTGATTGGCATCCACCACTAATGCCAGTGGAGCTTCGAACTTAGGGTGCGGCAGCAGTGCTGCTTGTTCTAGGCTCTTTTTGCTTATTTCGAAAGCTGCATTCATCTTTCCGGTCCACTGCACAGGAGAACTGCTCTTAACCTTGAGACAAGCCAGTGCTGCGTTCAATGGCGCCTGTTATTTAGCAGTGCGAGGTAAATGATGGCAGTAAAAACTGAGAATTCCTATGTATCTGCGTAGCTCTTTTATTGCAGATGGCTTGGGTAATTGCAATATGGCTTCAACCTTCTCAGTGAGTGGTAATGAGTCTGATGAAGATATTCGATGACCCAGGAAATCGAGTTGATGTTGGACAAACACACATTTAGCTGTGTTTAACTCCACGCCATACTTCTCTAAAAGCTCAAAAACTTCTCTCAGGTGCTGGCGATGTTGCTCCTTGGATGATGAATACACTAACACATCGTCCAGATGGGCAAAACAAAAGTTCAATCCATGCAAGATAGACTCGATGAACCTCTGCCAGATTTGAGCAGCATTACGCAGGCTGAAGATCATAAACTTGCTTTTATACAACTCAAATGGTGTAATAATAGAGGTCTTTGGAATGTCCTCTGTTGCCACGGGAATCTGGGTATACGCTTTTGCTGAATACAGTGTTTCCATGCAGTGCATGGCTATAGTCTTTTAGTAGTAGCACTGGGTAGCGATCAGGCATGGTCCATGAGTTGAGCACTCTGTAATCGCCACACGGGCGCCAGACTCCTCCCTTTTTGGATACTAAATGTAGTGCAGGTGACCATGGACTACTTGAGGGTCGGATGATACTTTCTCGTAACATAATGTCGAGTTGTGTTTTAGCAATGGCAATACATCCTGGAGCCAATCGTCTCGGCCAGCAAGACACAGGCGACCCGTCCGCAGTTTTTATGTGGTGGACCGTATCGTGCAAAACTTGCTGTGGCGCGCCTGGAGGCCTCGTTAAGGTCGGGAACTCATGCAGCAGCGAGTGATACTCTTCGTCTGCAACCTGTATAACCTTGATGTTTTATGTTCTGGCATCACGATGATACCCAGTGGTTGTAAGTCTGGAACATTGTCTATTAGGCGGGAATTCGCTACATCTGGGAGGAGCTGACAGTGAGCTAATAAATCAGCACCGATTATTGGCTGGCTCTGAGCACTATGGGACTCAACTGCTGAGGTCATTAGTCCCCTAGAACTTAGAGCTAGTTAAACCTAACTAACCTAAGGACATCACAAACATCCATGCCCGAGGCAGGATTCGAACCTGCGACCGTAGCGGTCTTGCGGTTCCAGACTGCAGCGCCTTTAACCGCACGGCCACTTCGGCCGGCACACCGATTATTGCTTTGGCCATGTATGCTACAGTGAAGTCCCATGTGAATTAACAGTGGAGCCCCAAATCAAATTCTTCAAGCTGCGTGCCATACGTCGCAATTGCTGAATTATTTGCGGCAGACAAGCTAAATGTAGTGGGTGGCCTGCAACAGTGCAGTGACGCTCTCGGCAGGATACTAAGGTCGGACCCTGTGTGTATTAAATACTTCTGGCCTGACACCCTGTCAGTAATGAATAGGCGACAGGATGTAGTTGAGCAGTCAGTGGCGCCTACGTCCAACTGCTGTATGCATTTGGGTAGGTACTGGGGCTAGTGCACCTTTTAGACTGCTCACCAAATCTTCTGTGGTACCAACAAGTGGTCGCACCAGCATCTGATACAGACTGAGTCGAGGAACGGCTCCTAGATAGTCTTCTATAGCGACTAGGACCTTCTTGTGACAACAGTGTGCCAATCTGTACGCTCAGTGCATCAATTTGGCGGACAGAGCATCGTAATCTGCGCGTGAAACGGGAAGGGCCACGGACGCACACTACCAGACATTGTCGCAGAATTAACCCGTTGGTCCGGAACAAAGGCATCTTGGATGCAGTCAGCCAGTTCCGCAACAGCGTCCAGGGGCATCTCTGTCTGCAATGCGACGATCGCCTTTACATGTGGTGGCAGATGGCTGCTTCATAGTGTATGCAGAAGATTGTCGGGCACTGTTCCGATGTCCACCTTGCTGCGGAGGTGACGCAGGTACTGAGACGGTTTTCTGTCACCTATATCTTCCTGAGTCAGCACTTGTCTGATATGGTATTCCTGCGATGCTGCAAATCTACGAATAAGCTCAGTCTTTAATCTTTCGTATGCATTCTTGGTTATTGGTGCCGTGATTATATCTTGAACTTCGGAAGCGTAGTGTTGCTCTAGCTGACTCACTATTAATGCAAACTTAGTCGCATCTGCTGTAATTCCGGAGTAGCAAAAGCTGGCCTCAACTTGCGCGAATCATAGAACTGGATTATGTGGCCAAAATGGCGGGAGGCGAACAGCTAGTCTCGATACTGCAGGCGATTCCATTCTGTAATCAATCTTGGCGCGGTACCGGTTTTCTCCGAGCGAATCGCTTCTGGTTCAAATGGTTCAAATGGCTCTGAGCACTATGGGACTTAACATCTTAGGTCATCAGTCCCCTAGAACTTAGAACTACTTAAACCAAACTAACCTAAGGACATCACACACATCCATGCCCGAGACAGGATTCGAACCTGCGACCGTAGCAGTCCCGCGGTTCCGGACTGCAGCGCCTAGAACCGCACGGCTACCGAGGCCGGCGAATCGCGTCTGGGTCACAACTGACGGGTATATTTTCGTCGTGTAGAGCTACCCGTACTTAATAAATATTCAAACACGCACTGAAAATATACTTGAACGGTTTATCATTTGGTATTACAGAAAAAGAAGCACAGTTGCTGTAGGTAACTTGTAAAGTAACAAAACCAGTAACCAAGGGACAGAATAAACATAAAAACAAAAGTCATAAACCCAAGGAGTAGGCAACAACATTATTAAGCGCTCCAAGCGGTGGATTCAAACTTGGTTGTTTACGCCATTCATTTGTTGCCGTGCAGTCACCAAATTCACGACGCAACTGTATCTATGGATGGCCGAACTGAACTAACGAGTGCGGACACAGCAGTCGACGTGAGTGTGCTACAAGCACATCTCGGAAATGTGTAGATGAATAACAAAATTCTTGCCGATGGCAGTACGTGATCACAGTGCTAATATACAATTTGGAACTTAGCCCTCTGTCATTTGCCTTCCGAAAACTTTATATGACGATAATTCATTATCTGATATTTAATATCAATAAATTGTCTCTTTTCTAGAGGTTGGCACTGTGGTAATGTGTTGGGAAAACATTTATTTATAGGACATAAATTACAACGTGGTTATAATACACTCCTGGAAATGGAAAAAAGAACACATTGACACCGGTGTGTCAGACCCACCATACTTGCTCCGGACACTGCGAGAGGGCTGTACAAGCAATGATCACACGCACGGCACAGCGGACACACCAGGAACCGCGGTGTTGGCCGTCGAATGGCGCTAGCTCACCACCACCTAAAGAGAAGGCCGCGGCGCGCTCTTGTGACGTCACGCAAAGCGGGCCAGGGTTGGCTTGGCGCTGCGCTTAAAGAAACGAGACGCACGGCCTGCAAATCTTTGTCAAACGGTTTTACAGAACCTATTCCGTAAAAAATAATTAATTTCTGAAATACTTTTAGCTTTATATGGCAGCTTCATGATGAAGTGCCAATCATTTCGATAATGGTCATAACTATTGTGGTATTTCACAGATAAGTATCAAATTTGAGAACGTTGACATAAAAAATAGGGGTCGCTATGAATTTGTGTTTGATGCACATTACACATTCTATTGCTGAGTATGAAATACAGATGAGGATTTGAAATTTTCGTAAAACTTTGGATTAATATCTGCTTCCAATCTCGAAAAAATTGAGCATCTGCAGCAACTTCACTTCCGATCGCAGCGCGCGGGAATGAAATATTCATAACGCCTGTCATATCTCGTAAACCGCTGGAGATAACGAAACGAGATCTTGGCAAATGATACCACGCAAAGAGGAGAGTACTTTGCCGAATGGTTAAAATAAGTAACTTTATCAATCGCGATATAGCAGAAACTATAGTTTATAATTCTTTTTTACCGGTAATGTAATTGCATAAGGCTTATCAATAGCCAGTGAAAACGTACGAGTGCGGGATGTAAATAATATTGCGATATACATGATAAAACAAGGTACATTTGTGGAAAATGCACTGTGATAAAGTACCTTCTTTCTGGGCCAGACAACTATTATTTACACTCACTTGAAAAATTCTGCACTAATACAGTGTATAATATTAAATTCCTCTGCCTTTAGTATCCTAAATAAGTATTGTGTAGCTATTTATAGAGCTCCCTCAGGAAAGCTGAGTACATTCCCCAAGCAAACAATCACTTTTAACTCACCTCACAAAAACAATTATGCGTTGTTATTGTAATGTAAATTTTCTTTCCTGTAAAAATAAGGCAGATTTTGAGCATAAGTCAACAGTGAAAATCTACAAACCTTCAGCAGACATTTGCAACAGTTGGAATGAGACAATGTGTCAAGCTAAAAACGTCAATAATAAATTTAGCCTATTTCTAGATTAATTTGTTCCATTGTTTGAAACATCGAAAAATAAAACAGATATGCTTCATACAGAGAGATCGCTTTTTAAACATGAAAACAGCAGTTTCAACATTCGTTAGCATTCATGCTAACTAATGCGAGAGTGAAAAACAACACCCACTCACAAATAGAGAATAAAACGTATCGGTAATGCGTAACAAAATACGAACTGCAGAGAAATTTAAACACGAATAAAAAGTAACATGAGCCACAAATTTATATTTCGTTTTCAAAATCAAAATAAAGCCACTTGATAACGAATACTAGGCCTATTTACTGCGAACTTTTGCTCACAATTTTAGTCAAATGTATCCAAAATGCAAGATATTCCACCAGAAAAAAATAATAATTGTACTAGGTATATAGCTTTTACATACCTTCGTGTGCTCAGTGGGTTGGAAATTGACCCGATGAATCGCTGAAAGACATTTCCAACGCAGATTCGCATCTTTTGGAAAGGAAAACAACATTACTTTCGGTCGAGTTCCGTAATTCCCACGACACCTTGGCACACAACACTTGTAAACCGTGTTCACAGTAGCTTCACTACACGTAAACACTGTAATCGCTAGTTTTAAGCACGAATATAGCACTCGATCCAACAAACGTGTAGATAAACAAACGCTTCGAAACACAATATGGTAGCCCGCTTGAAGTGACGTCACGGCCTGCTATGAATTTCGCGCCGCGGCCTTGTCTCTAGGTGGTGGTGGCTAGCTGCGCAGCATTTGTGCACCGCCGCCGTCAGTGTCAGCCAGTTTGCCGTGGCATACGGAGCTCCATCGCAGTCTTTAAGACTGGTAGCATGCCGCGACAGCGTGGACGTGAACCGTATGTGCAGTTGACGGACTTTGAGCGAGGGCGTATAGTGGGCATGCGGGAGGCCGGGTGGACGTACCGCCGAATTGCTCAACACGTGGGGCGTGAGGTCTCCACAGTACATCGATGTTGTCGCCAGTGGTCGGCGGAAGGTGCACGTGCCCGTCGACCTGGGATCGGACCGCAGCGACGCACGGATGCACGCCAAGACCGTAGGATCCTACGCAGTGCCGTAGGGGACCGCACCGCCACTTCCCAGCAAATTAGGGACGCTGTTGCTCCTGGGGTATCGGCGAGGACCATTCGCAACCGTCTCCATGAAGCTGGGCTACGGTCCCGCACACCGTTAGGCCGTCTTCCGCTCACGCCCCAACATCGTGCAGCCCGCCTCCAGTGGTGTCGCGACAGGCGTGAATGGAGGGACGAATGGAGACGTGTCGTCTTCAGCGATGAGAGTCGCTTCTGCCTTGGTGCCAATGATGGTCGTATGCGTGTTTGGCGCCGTGCAGGTGAGCGCCACAATCAGGACTGCATACGACCGAGGCACACAGGGCCAACACCCGGCATCATGGTGTGGGGAGCAATCTCCTACACTGGCCGTACACCACTGGTGATCGTCGAGGGGACACTGAATAGTGCACGGTACATCCAAACCATCATCGAACCCATCGTTCTACCATTCCTAGACCGGCAGGGGAACTTGCTGTTCCAACAGGACAATGCACGTCCGCAAGTATCCCGTGCCACCCAACGTGCTCTAGAAGGTGTAAGTCAACTACCCTGGCCAGCATGATCTCCGGATCTGTCCCCCAATGTGCATGTTTGGGACTGGATGAAGCGTCGTCTCACGCGGTCTGCACGTCCAGCACGAACGCTGGTCCAACTGAGGCGCCAGGTGGAAATGGCATGGCAAGCCGTTCCACAGGACTACATCCAGCATCTCTACGATCGTCTCCATGGGAGAATAGCAGCCTGCATTGCTGCGAAAGGTGGATATACACTGTACTAGTGCCGACATTGTGCATGCTCTGTTGCCTGTGTCTATGTGCCTGTGGTTCTGTCAGTGTGATCATGTGATGTATCTGACCCCAGGAATGTGTCAATAAAGTTTCCCCTTCCTGGGACAATGAATTCACGGTGTTCTTATTTCAATTTCCAGGAGTGTATAAAACACTCCAAATACGAGCTTGACTAAATCCAATATGGCCTCTGCGAGATGCTTCAGTCAATATATATCTTTGAAAGGAGCACAGCCACAGTACCTCTCGTAACGTATACGCAAATAAAGGAACTTTCGCTACTGTGTCAGCTGACACTAAAGCCAGGTTCATACACGTGACGAAAGTATCACCACAGCTATGATATACTGCAGTTGCATGTGTGAATTCACAGTTTAGTGGCGCAACTTAAGAAACGCAACTTTTGTCACGTCACAAAAAGTTCAGCTAGGTTGTACTGCCTGGTGGAAGTATTTCGAAACATGAGCATTTGTCACAGTTATCGTGGTGTAATTGAGACTGTATGTCGATTTAAGACTCAAAATCGCTATATTAAGAGAGCGTTGTGAAGAGCCCAATAGTCGTAAGTGTAAAATGTCCAGAAATTCAAATATCTGTGTGTCCTAAGTTTAAATCCACACCAGTTGGAGCCCACTTGCTACCGTAAATTTAGAACCCAAGAGCCCACATGTACAAGGGTTGGTCCAAAAGTAAGGTTCCCGAAGAGCTCCAGCCACACAGGAAGGTGCTAGGCAAAATCCATTGACACCACTGTGCATGGCAGTTCCCCCACTCTCGATTCCGTCCGGATGCTCTTCGCTGCGCCGTTCAGTATAGTCTCAGCAGCCGCCCGCGATGGAGCTGCCTATTGTTGATTCTGCCAAGTACGAAATTTGTTCTGCAATTCGGTTTTTGTGCGTGAAAGGGACTCCACCTGTGTATATTTATCGTCAGTTCACACAAGTGTATGGCGAAAATGGCGGGGGAGGTTAGTGCTTGTCAGAAGGATGTCCACGATGAAGAATGGAGTGGAAGACCTTCAGCTTTTGAGGCATTGATCAAGATGGACCAACGCAAAATGCTTCAAAACAGGAGGGTACCATCCGGGAACTTGTTGCTTGGATTCCTGGGAGTTCTTATGGTACAGTTGAAAGACCTTTGACGGAAAAATTGGGATATCACAAGTGTTGCGCTCAACGAGTACCATGGAGAAACGTCTTCACTGCACTTGCCAATTTCTCCAAAAGTGACAAGAAGATAAAGAAGGATTTTTGGGTTCCATTGTTACGGAAAACGAAATATGGGTGTTTCATTTCACTTTCGAAACGGAAGAAAAATCCAGACAATGGCGTCACTCAGGATCACCAGTCACAAAGAAGTTCAGACAAACTCCTTCTGCTGGAAAAGTCATGACCACTGTTTTGGTATCATAAGGGGATACTGGTGATTGATTTCATGCAACCTGGGATAACAATCAACTCAGATACTTATTGTGAAACACTACGAAAACTAAGGCAAGCTGTCCAGAACCGCCGGAGAGGACGACTGACAGAAGGTGTAACGTTAGTTCATGGTAAGGCCTGACCTCACGTCTGCTTCCCAACCCAGGAACTTCTGACAAACTTTGGTTGGACTTTCATGCCCCACCCACCTTACAGTCCGGACCTCACACCTAATGATTATCACTTGTTCCATGCCAACGCTTCCAGAGCGATGATGAAGTCAAAGAAGAGGTGAAACGCTCCCTCAATGGGTTAGCAGCGGAGTTCTAGGACATGGGGTTACAGAAGCTGGAACACCATCTAAAAAAAATGCATAGAAAACGGTGACAATTATGTAGAAAAATAGAGCTAAGTAAAAATTTATATGAGAATAAACAATGTTGTCATATTTTTAAAAATGAAGGGAACCTTACTCGTGGATCAAGCCTCATACTAAAGTGTCTAATGGTTAGATGTTTAAAAAAATCGACTTTTGGTAGTGTAAAATGGGGGGAAACTAAAAAAATTCACAAGTCCTAAGATTGAAATGGTAGAATATTTAAAAAATTCACTTGTGTAAGTTTAAAATGGGGTGAAACTCAAAAAACTCACAAGTCCAAATTTTAAAATGGCGAGAAATTCAAAAATCCACCTACCCTGAATTGAAATTGGCTGGAAGCCCACTCGTGCAACCTTCATGGTTGACAGAACTAGATCACTTTATTTAAAACTGTATGGCTCACTGGTGGTTTGTCAAATGATTATTATTGCTATGCATGTGTGTAGTAGGACAGAATAGGAATATGGGGAGATATGCACTTGTGTTTTATTTGTTTAAACGTTTGCCATTCACACCACTCAGCTTGCAGAATTCAGAAGGACTCTGCATCTGCCACTGTCATCAGTGTCAGAAAGATTACAGTGCACGGTGTTATGTCCTACCATTACACCACCATATTCGTAACTAAATATGAGTAGTAGTATGGTGAGGTCCCACTCACTATCCCCTCCAACACACCCAGGCCATGTGGTCCAGCATACCCAGCTGCTTTTGCCTGCATGGTACATATTGGAGTTCACAGGGTGTTTGTCTTGCTATGCCACAGCACGCAGGTTAGAATTTGGGCAGATGCCTATCGCTATGGGCAGAGGTGATGCTTTAAAACACACTTCTAAGGCTACACGAATTTACACTTAACCTCACTCTAATTTTAGAAATGAATAGCATCCTACTGTGCTAGAGGAATGCTGTGTTATGGTATTACATAGCTGACTCAGACTGCTTGGTTGTTTGCAGAGTGTAATTCAGTTTTCAGCCAGTAAACATTTGCTAAATAAAATATATTTATTTGACGATTCGATATCACAAGTAGTACAACATACGTTTTTCTCGACCAATTTCATTTTAGAAAATCCGACATTTGTTGTGGGACATCGAGGATAACTTCCGCTGCAGCCCCTATTGTTTTGTGAAGTTCCAATGGTGTCATCACTATACAGAGCCTTCAAAATGGCGTCTGTAACGGAGGAGCATTCTAAGCAAATAGCTGTCATTGAGTTTTGTAAATATTGATAGGTATTTGCAGAATGTCTGTGGAGACCTGGCAGTGTACAAAAGCACGCGTAAGTTGTTGGGCGAGGTGTCTGTCGTCGTTGCAACGATGTCATACCAACCTGTCCGATCTCTCGCATGCCGATTGCCCACCCACAGCTGTGACTCCCGTAATGTTGGAACATGCAGACACTGTCATTTGAGGTAACTGACAGATCACAATCGAACACCTCCCTGCTCAACTGGACGTTTTTGTTGGTAGTGCCAACCAGTGTCGTAGTGTGAGGGGAGACTTTGAGACTTAGTTTCCCTTTATTCGTGCATAAAAAAGATGCAATAGCAATTCATAACAAAAATATAAACAGCTTTGTACTAAGAGCACTAAATGTGCGAAGACATCAGTTTTGTAACCCGCGCCGCCGCACCCTGAGTATTGTTGTATCTGCCTACTTGAGACTCGACTACTCTCAGTCTCTGCCTCCCTTCCCTTACCTGGCTGTGTGCACCTGAGCGTTCTCGGCTCCCCTCCACTTCCCCTCTTCCACGAAGACCGGCGCGCTGCACTTGATAGCAGGCATCGAGACTAGTCTCTGCTGTTTCTATGCTGGCTTTTAACACGGAAGTGGACAGTCACACGATTTGTGTTCATAGTCATTCTTGGGTGATTTTAGTGCATATTTTCGTTGTGTCGCCAACATGAGTGAGCCATCAACTGTACACCTTATAGAATTTTTTATTATAAACGCCTTTTTCTACATTAACGTACGAAAAATAGTGCGAATTGAAGGACAAACGACCTACTCCTAGCCCGCATCTCGTGGTCGTGCGGTAGCATTCTCGCTTCCCACGCCCGGGTTCCCGGGTTCGATTCCCAGCGGGGTCAGGGATTTTCTCTGCCTCGTGATGGCTGGGTGTTGTGTGCTGTCCTTAGGTAAGTTAGGTTTAAGTAGTTCTAAGTTCTAGGGGACTGATGACCATCGATGTTAAGTCCCATAGTGCTCAGAGCCATTTGAACCATTTTTGACCTACTCCTATACTCAGTGTAGTTTTAAGTGAAGCCAAACAAAAACGCTCTTTTCAGACAGCCTGGTACGAAAAGTATGCTTGACTGACTGCGAATGCAGTTAATAACAGATTATATTGTTATATGTGTCTTCTGTTTGGTGGTGAAAAGGAATGATGCAATGAGGGCATTTGTACAATAAAGAACTTTGTCAGGAAAGCACAAAAACACCAGACATCAAAAAGTCACCTGCGGAACAAAGAATCATTTCAGTTATTGGGCAAAAGTAGAATTGAGCACGGCCTATCTGAAGCCGCAGGTCTGACAGCAATAAAATACAATGAACAAGTTGCATCCAGCAGGAGAGTATTGGCTCGTCTTATTCAGGTAATTGTATTTCTTTGTAAAGAAGAACTAGCCTTTCGCGGCCAACGAGAAGACGAATCCTCCAGCAACAAAGGTAACTATCTGGAATTGTTGGATGTGCTAGCTCAAGGAGAGCAGTTAATCCGAGACCATCTGTCATAATCCTCAACCTTTAAAGGAACGTCACCAGATATACAGCATGATGTAATAGAAATGATAACTCTGGCGGTTAATGAGAAAATAAAATCTGAAATTCAGAACTGCAATTTCATTTCGATTGAGGCTGATGAAACATTAGACGTATCATGTAAGAGTCAAATGAGTATAATATTCAGGTACTGTATTGCAGACAAAATTGAGGAAAGATTCGTTGGATTCTACGATGTTTCTGGAGATAAAACTGCTGAAGGTTTGTCAAACATTGTTCATGCAGTATTGAAAGAGTGGAATGTTTAAGTAAAAGTGGTTAGTCAAACATATGATGGCGTTTCAGTAATGGCGGGCAGAGAAAGAGGACTACAACAAATGGTGAAGCAGTTCTGTCCCTATGATTTGTTTCTTCATTGTTACGCACACCAACTGAATGTGGTACTGTTACATGCCTCCAAATTCATACGACAAGTACGCATGTTTGTAAGTGATCTTACTGCATTCCATTTGTTTTTCAGAAAATCATCAAAACGAACTGTATTGCTACTGAGACAGGATATAAACTACCACATGCAAGCAACACTCGCTGGAACTTTCGTTCCAGGGCAGTTTCAACATCTAGTCATTTCTCAGGACTATATAGTGTTTTTAATTATATATTTGATGATACAGACTCTCAGTGGGACCCAGAATCTTTGAGCTGTGCTTTGGTAATGAAACGACGGATGAATGATCCTACGTTTGTCTACTTGCTTTGCTTCTACAGACGGTGCTTTGTTTATGTTGATCATCTCTTTAATGTTATACAGTCAAAATCTGTCAGTATAACTGCTTGCCACGACGAAATAAGATCTGTTTTGAGAAACTTACGACAATTAAGAACGGAAACATTTGTTGTTGAATACATTAAATGCAGCTTGTGTTTGATTGGCAACTTATCGTTCTGTGACATTCAAAAGACATCTCTCAGGTCACTAACTTACGAGATACTGGATTTGCAAATTGTTCAGATATAAAGAAGGTTTCAAGACTTTCCCCAAATTCAGTTTGTTGAACTTTAGTACGAAAAGTGTTTCCCGAACTACCAAAAAAAATTCCCAAAGTTGAAACTGCTTCACTTATTAGAACAGTACCCTTTTTTCAAACAACAAGAAGTTGAAAATGAACTGTGTAACATATACACTGATGATAAAAAACACTTATCTCCAAGAATCCTCTTAAAGTACATTGTCAACAATGATTTAGATTCCGTTTATGAAGAAACAACGAAGTTCCTGCGCTTGGTTTTGACAGTACCTGCAACTACAGCAAGCAGAGAACGAAGCATGAGTACTCTTAAACGAGTGAAGAATTATTTAAGGAATTCAATGTCCAACATCTGGTTGTCGTGTTTGAGCACGTTAGCAATAGAAAAGTCACTACTTGGAGAGCTATCCAGTTATCAGATCTTTGTAGACCGAGTTATAGACTTATTCGTGGAAAGAAAAGACAGGCGCATTGCACTTGTGTACAAGAAAATGTAAGTGCTTCTTCTACAAATTTATCATCGTTTCTTGAACAAGTTAGTTATTATTATTATTATTATTATTATTATTTGTGGCGGTGGTAGTGGTAGTAGTAGTAGTAGTAGTAGTAGTAGTAGTTGTTGTTGTTGTTTTATTTGAAGCGTTTTGTGTCATTTGTTTAAATTTAAATTATTGTTTATTGTACTATTTTGTCTCCCTATAATAACTGCAGAGTCTCCCCAACTTTTCCAACCACGCTACGCCACTGGTGCCAACACACTCATCCACCAATTGGGGTACTCAAAGGAGTGCGCCCGCTGGGTTCCTCGCCGCTTAACTGTACACCATAACAAAGGACCATCTGTGTGGAATTACTTGGGCATTACAAAGCTGATTGTGACAATTCTCTGTCGAACATCATCACAGGCCATGAAACTTGGGGTAATCGCAACAAACTGCGAACAAAACGGCAATACATGGAGTAGCACTACACCATCTCTCTCCAAAAGAAAAAATTCAAGGCCACACCCTTCGCTGATAAAGGCGTGGTGACAGTCTTCTGGATCTCTGAAGGGATTATTCTGTTTGAGATCCTCCCTTATATTACAATGATCAACTCTGAAGTGTCTCATGCTACCGTCATGAAACTGAAGAAACGACTTCAGCTTGTCCACCACCACAAAAATGCAGATGAACATCTCCTTCTCTATGACAATACAAGCCTCACACAAGTCTGTGCACACAAGAGGAACTCACAAAACTTCATTGGCACGTTCTTCTTTATCGACCCTATAGCCTGGATCTTGCACTTTCCGATTTCCATCTGTCTGGCCCAATGAAGAATGCACTCCACGGGAAGCTGTAAGTGGACGGTAAGAGGCTATTGTAGCAGCAAGACGATGGCTCCAACGTCGACTGCTAGTGTGGTATCATGCAGGCAGCCAGGTCCTCCCACTAATATGGCGTAAAGTCGTCGCATTGGTGGAGATTATGTTGAAAAATAGGTTTTTGTAGCCAAAATAATAGGGAATAATATGGCGTATTGGAATCCTGAATAAAAACCGACCGCCTTTCAGAAAAAAGTGTTGAATTACGTATTGAGTGCCCCATGTATATTAGAGAGCTGTTAAATGCAGTATAGTTTTGCTTCTTTAACATAGTTTTGGCCACTTTTAAATGTCCTCATTCAAAAAAACCCACGAAAATTTTCAAACATAAAAGATTCTATTGGGATTTGTGATGGAGATAGGAAGAATTTTAATTTCATGCTTCTTATTTCCTGCATTGCTAAGACAATCAGCATCCCCATTCTGTAGCATCCAGTTTGGTAATATGTGATTCTTTAGCCTAGCACTTCCCACCCAGCTATCTCATACATGTCATGTGACCAGCAGCATCTCATAGCAGCTGCAGGAGAACAGACTCTAACCACTCTTCCAGAAGATACTCAGCAATTTTCGATGATACGTCTACAGCACTCACTGAAGCAGTTTGGAATGTGGGCACAAAGTAGCTATCATCTGCACCAGCTATTAATAAATGCAGCATCACAGTTTTCACAAATGTCAGTCACACGATTGATGTTATAGGTGCCACTGTTCTAGGGACTGAAGCGACCAGACTACAGTCTGATCCATGAACAATGATGGTTTGTGCAGCTTGAGACACAGGCAGGGATTGCATTTTTGACGGTTCCAAGCAATGGTTGCGCTAAGTGCATACATGTGTACTGTGCTTGAAGAAACCCTGTATACTGCAAATTACGTCTCTCACTTATTTTTGCAGAATTTAGCACTTACCACCACCATCAGTCATGACAGTTCGCAACAAATGGAATAAAAATCCACTAAATAACATGCTACAATCACATTTAATGCCCACATTGGCTACGACATTCACAGCAGAGAGCCGAGAACACTATGGAATGCTCATTGGCTGTCAGAGAATGCGTGACGTAGATGCACAGAACAAGCTGAAACTCGACCGCCAGTTTTTGAGATTCCAACTGTAGTGTCAGTGTGGTCATGGCACGCCACGTATTTAACTAACACAGATTTTGCTGCAGGTAGGCTTTGATGGGACAGAAAATTGTCAGTACTCGTGGAGAGCAACATAGCATTTGTTGTCAGGGCACACTTCCGTGGTGAATAAATGGCTAGTAAAGTCCACTCTTGAAACTACAAACGTTTTTCATAATCAAATTGATCGACTCCATGTCGGACTTCTGTTTGATGGCCAAGTGTGTTCTTAAGAAGCTTACATGGGAGAGTCATATGTTAAACTTCCAGGGCTGTTTCACGAACACACAAGATCTAATTTTCATCTATCTATTTGGACATGATAATGAAAGAATGTTGCACATCAGTCCTTTATGGTCATTGTTGATGATATTGCTACAAATCGTAGAATCCACCCTGTAATGAGTAGTATTTTCCAATAAGAGCTGTACGTTGTGAAGTCGAAGACCACTTCCATAGAGCTTATGACAAGCACTTGATGATGTACCTTTTGCATCTCTGAAAGTCTCAAGAATGGTGCTGCCTTCTGAGGTTGAACATCATGAGAACCTTTGAGCCATGGAGATACCTTTCACTGTAAGGAATATGAACAAAGGTACTTTACAGATAGTCATGTGGGTAGATCAGTGAGATTGTCTTGCTTAGAACAGTGGAAGCAATGAGATAGAAAGGTGCTGTTTGTGACTTCAGTCAGTGAATTACTTTTTACTTATCTCCATTTTCTCTTCTTGTTGTTGGCTGCAGTTATTGCATCTACGGGGAACATTCTTGTGACTGAAATTTTGATTTATAACATTGTGGTTTCCTGATGACTAAATAACTGATGAAGATTTGCCTGTACTATTCTTGAATTTTATTCTTTGTCACATTTTTCAGTACCACACCGTCTTTACAATTTCCAGTTCTATCACACCACAAATTACATTATTAGTCACACAATGAAAAACACGTCTGATTCCATCAGAGGCGTGCCCACCACTACTTACATTCTGTGGTACTTCCACTATTCCAAAGCGTTTACAAAGCAAAAGAGTTTACAAACTTTCTTGACAAAAGAAGAATGATCACCAAGATATAACATTATTTTATAAACGAATACAGAAACAAATTTAATAATTAGTGTTAGATTGTGCAATTAATAATAGAAATTTTAAGTGCGCCAGAAATTTTGTAATTTCAAGTATTTCTAAAAGAAGAATAATTTTAACCGTACTCACAGAGTGTAACAAATTTATTTCTTTTTATAAATTTTAGTCTGAAATTTAATAAATCTTATACAAAATCAAATGACATTCTTTCAGTCAAACATCTGAGAATGTTCACCTATACAAGAATCGATAGTATAAATGGTATTGATTATTTCTATTAAAAAAAGGCAATGTTAGAAAAGGGTGTCCCATTACAATATCCGCCTCATAAAATTTGGAAACAGTGAGTTTACAGTATTTTGTGCCTGGCTATAAGGTTTGCCAAACATTGCAAAATATTATGCCCAGGATTGCATAGGTGTATAGAAGTTCTGATACATACCATATTACAGAAAGTATAAGAAAAATATCTACTATACAAATCATAATCTATAGATATAGATATTGAGATATATTCAGATTTTCAGATCGATGGAACGTATTGTCACAAGGCAAATAATACAAGGTCAAACTACAACATTACACCACTAAACTACAGAAATAAATACAGAGACAATGTAAATTACTATAATTATAAATTGTAAGTTAACATCCATACTGTCAAACCTTCAGAAGAGAAGAGAAAAAGTTCAGAGCTTAAGTCTACGATGAGTGGGCCCAGTTGAAAAACTCACAACGATGGGTACAGACCAGAAGAATATACTCAATCATGAGTAGGAATATAATACAAAATCGATTAGTCACATAAACCAGAGTATTCAAGTATATGTTGACTCATAAAAAAACAAAATAATGGAAAAATATTAGGGCCTGAGTTTATGATGTGGAGACCGACCCATGAATCCAAACCACACCAGGTATAAACCAGCAAAAAATTTTGACGCAACAAAATGAATAAAGCTCATAATCATATCAATAAGCATGAGTCTGTCCACAACTCAAGTTCCAATCAGATACAGTATTGCAATATTCAGGATAAATACATGTAAAGAGTCATAGTTAGCTTTAAATGAAAACACAATCCAGTAGCTTGAGAACCAAAATCAGAGCATGAAAGCAGACAAGCATGCACCTTGTTATATTGTCCATACTAGTGAATGTCTTCCACACTATTTGCCAGTTGTCCATACCAACTAACCTACATACACAAAGACCTAGAAGATTCATTTACTAATGATTAAAAAAAATCATACTATTTAAAGTTAAATAATGTATTGGAAAGTCAGTCCCCCTACTTGAAAAAAAGTGCATTTATGCTGAATAACTATGTCTTAAGCAGTCTTGGCTAACAATTCTCAAATATCAATCACAACACAGATCCAGTCAACAAATGCTCGAGTACGTTACCAGGCACCCAAGATCTCTTGCAAGTTGATAGGTCCAGCAGGGTACAGCCATACAGCAGTGTGAGGAGTGCACCCGCCAACATTTTTCAGCTTCCTCCTTAGGGGTTCTCATCACACCCTCCAACGGATAGGTAACTTCCTGTCTAGTAATCACATAAAATCCCGAAACATTGTTTTGTGTACTAAATATGCATTTCAATACCTTCTTCACATCACACAAGATATGCTCTCCTTAGTCATTTATCAAAGGCGATTATTTGGGATTTATGTCAGGTGCAATTAAAAAGTGTTCACATATGAAACATTAGGAAACAAAGTTAAATGCAATAAAAAAATGGACTATGAAGGTATTACACACGGATATGCTCAGATACTATTCCAAATTTTTTTCTTTGCAGTACAAATTATGAATATTGTTCCATTTCAAAACTGTAAAAAGATCTACTCATTTAGTCTCATCTCATACATGTATCAAGTTCTAAAGCACAACTCTATCACAGAACACAACTATATAGTGTATCATAGATTTTTAACATAGTCAATAGATAAGACAGAACTTTAGGAATCACATCATCTCACATACTAAATTAATGACAAACAAAACACAATTATATGGTCTTAAAAATCTACAGATAGATTTAAACTCAGTCAATAGATAAGATAAAACTCTAGAAATCACATCATCTTACATACTAAATTCATGGCAATGAAAAAAGAACAAACAAACAAAAATTGGATATTTATGGATCATGTCTATATGCTCTCAGTTCAGTGATATTGTATAATCCAAACAACTTCTTAGATTGTGGATACTCAAGTCTGTATGCATTAGGATGTGGATTTTCAAGAATTTTGAATAGCCCAATATAAATATCAAAAAATTTCTTTATCTCAGATATCAACACTTAGATTTCTCTTTGGCTTTCACCATCATAAGATCTCCTACTTCAGATTTAGAAAATCTACCTTTACCATCATGTCTCTGCTTTCTCCTATCCCCCTGTTTTATCATCATCCTCCTAACATACTTTTCCCTCTCTTGTGGTGACAGAATTTTACATAGTGGAAACTCAACTTTTTCAGAAATAAACTTAGCTGGTCTGTGATTAAACATGATCTCAAATGGTGAAAAACCAGTTGAAGAATGTTGTAAGCTCTTCATACGATCCTCAAAATCACTGACATAATCTATCCAACTGCGATGATTCTTATTAAGTATGTTCTAAACAGTCTTCCAATCTCTCTCATATATCTTTCTGTAGGAATACCCACCCGAGGAAAATATGTGTTTTCAAATTTGGAGATGATTTGCTTACTGGTAGTTTTCTTTAGGGAAAACAACTTTATGAACTTCGAAAATGCATCAACCACCATTCTTAGCGTTAGGTAAGGGTCCATAAACAAACACAGACACAAGATCTAGGTTACTATCAGGCAGTATGTTTTGCATTTAGCCTCTACTTGTTTTTTTTTTTTTTTTTTTTTTTTTTTTGTCACAGTTGGCAATCTTCTTCTTGATTCTTCTTCTTATGTTATAAAAATAGATGTTTTCCTGGATCTTTTGTGTGCATTTGCTTGACCCACAATGACTAAGACTTTCATGTGTATAAGTAATTAAAGTATCAATACACTGTTCCGGCGAACATAATTTCCAATCCTCGGAGTCAGTCTTATGTCTCCTGAATAAAATACCTTATAATACTGTTCTGTCTTTTCTCCTCCTTTCTTACCCAATATGCTTTTAACCAATTTCCAGTTTTGATCATGATTTTGATACCTATGGATGTCTTTACAGATATTCAAGATCACTTTTTCCTCTTTCACACCTCTCTAGCACATTAAGTTTAAACTCTTTTTCTCCTTCTTCAAAGTTGTTGGATGATTCACTTCCTAAAGGTAGCCTAGACAAAGCATCAGCAACTACATTGTCTGTGCCCTTAATGCATCTGATTTCATAATTGAACTGCTGTAAAAACCAGGCCTATGAGTAATTCCTTTATGGTATAGCTTATACACCTGAAAAACTTCTCAATTACAATGTATGTCTTTTCATGTTTCTGCAATACTCTACTAGCAAATGCAAGAGATCTATGTTCAATAACACCATCAACTTCAACCTCCACCCAAACCAACATCACTACTGTTTGTCATAATACAAAAAGGAAGAGACAAATCTGGTCTGAACAATATCTGACTTTGACACAACTGTCCTTTGATCTCATTGAAAGCATCCTGACACTCCTGATTCCAGTCCCAGTCATCTTCAAAAGTTCACACAACCATGGAGCATTCAAAGTTTGGCTGCTACAAAATTTTCTATAAAATCCAATTAACCCAAAAAATGATTTAAGCTGTTTCTTGTTGTGAGGAGTAGGAAAATTAGCAATGGCATCAGGTTTCTCTTTATTGGGTACAATTCGTTTTTCCAATATAACATGTCCCAAAAATTTAACTTCTTCTACACCAGATTTACAGTTACCTATTTTCAAAGTCATGCCTCCTGATTCTAATTTTGAAAACACATCTCTTAACAGATCCAAATGTTGTTCCTAAGCCTTTTCAGTGACCAGAATGTCATCAACATATGCAATTAATTTTGAACTCACTTCACTTCCTACGACAGAACCCAGAGCTCTTATACAAAAATGCTACATACTTTTTAGAATTAATTTCAAGTGGGATCTGGTGAAATCCAGAAGTAAAATCGAAACTACTCATGTGTTTTACATTATCAAATTTGTATAACAGCTTGTCCATGCTCTCAGGATGGTCATTCTCTCTGATAAGAAATTTATTAAGCTGTCTAGAGTCCAAAACAATTCTCATTCCATCATTTCTCTCACTTACCACAACTAAAGGATTATTGTAACCACTCCTACTTCTTCGGGTGTTAATGACCATAGCAGTTTTGCGCCCTAAAAAAAAAACTCCTACTTCTCTCAATTACACCCCATGTTTCCATTTTCTGAATTCCTTTCTCTACATCTTTCCTTTTTGAAAATGGTATATTATATGGCTTGAGAAAGAAAGATTGATGATCTTTAAGGTAAGGTAAGCATTGATAGTCTTTCACCTTCCCTGGTTTTTCACTAAACACATTTCTAAACTCCAATAACAAATTCATAAGTTGTTCCTTTTGTATGTCATTAAGAATTGTAGCTTCCCGTACTTTAGAATCTACTACACTTTCAAAATCTTGATCCTCAGTCTCATAAAAATCTATATCTTCATCAAACACCTGATACTCACCTTGCGTCACAATGTTTTGCAAATAGTTACAAATTTTCCCACAGTTTAAAATACAGAAATTAGTTTTGTGTATTACTTTTAGATTCTCTCTATAAAAAAAAAAGCCAACCTCGGGTGTGCTACGTGCTGATTTGGTGAATGGCTGTTGAGGTAAAACAGTTTCTAGCTTCCAACCACTTGGGCACCTCTGCCCACAGTTGTATAAGGCTTCCTCAGGCATGCAGGGCTCTGCCTGGGTCGATGGTTGCTTCCATTGTGTCTCGTGTGATTCCAATGGAACTGTCTCATCAAACTACTCCTCCTATCGGGATGGGTGTACTGTCAGGCAGTACCTGCACCGACTCCTCATAGAGAGTTTCGGTTGGTCAATCCTTCCGAAAAGAAGTCTGAGAATCATAGTAACAGGGCATTCATGTGCCCCAACACTTAAATTGTAATCAAGTGAACAGGGGGAACCTTTGAGAAGATCTCCCCTTTCTATTTTCACAAGGCATTAGAAAGTATTGCTGGGTCTCTGAAAACTGTCAAACAACTTCGTAATGAAACACTTTTAGTTGAAACTGCTAATTCCAACCAAATATCTAAGCTTCTGGGATGTAAGGCCTTAGATGAATACCCAGTTGAGACTGAGTTGCATAACACCCTTAACTTTAGTAAGGGTGTGGTTACATGCTCCTATATAATGTAAGTGGACCCTGCAGAGTTATGTGAAGAATGGAAAAATATGGGTGTCATGGAAGTGCAGAATTATATGAAGAGAGTCAATGGCAAATTGGAAAAATTGGCAACATTTATTCTAACGTGTAGTACTTCAGAATTACTTGAACATAAACTTGCAGGCTATATCCGTCTTAAGGTTCGCTCGTTTCTTCCTAACCCAATGCGGTGCTACAAATGTCAAAGATTTGGCCATACCACTATGGGATGTAATGGGAAGGTTACGTGTGGCAATTGTGGAGGCTCAGCTCACAAGTCAGTCAATTCTGGTACACTTCTTCCGAAACGTGTAAACTGCTCTGGAGATCACCCAGTGTGGAGCAGAAAGTGTGAGGTTTACAACGTCACATACAGGAAGGGCGATACTACTGGAGACAGGGTGAAAGGTGGAGTGGTTATTTTCTTTGATGATGGATGCTAATCCTCTTCTGTCCCTCTTACCTTGACCATTGCTGTGAAAGTTCTCACACCCTTCAATATCACAGTATGTTCTTTGTACTTGCCCCTTAATGATGCTTTGGATGCAGACGCACTGGCAGAACTCTTCCGGGCACTCCAAGGCAAATTCCTCCTTGTGGGGGACTTCAATGCACGCAATGTGCTGTGGGGCTCAGCTACCACTTGTTCCGGGGTTGGAAGATCGAGCGACTCGACCATTCTGAGAATATCTGCCTTTTGAACATGGGTCAGATGATTCACTTTTCCACAGCTAAAGGGTATTTTTCAGCCATTGAGCTTTACTTTTGTTCTCCAGCTATTGCCGACTCAGTTCAGTGGGAAGTGGCCCCAGATTTACATTCTAGTACCCACTTCCCAGGGTGGATCCATATGCCAACTAGGACAGTGGCCAACAGGAGACCATGTAGATGGATGATACAAGGGTTCAGTACAGTCAACAGGCTATTTTTGAACAAAAGGATTGTGCACAGGAGGCGGTGACTCATATCACTTGTGAGATCCAATGGGCTGCTGCAGAGTCCATCCCCAGGTCTAGTAGCCACCTCAGATGAGAGCCTGTACCTTGGTGGAATGACAACTGTCGATTGGCAATCAGGGCCAGATGAACAGCTTTGTGGAACTTCAAACACTGTCCAACTACAGACAACCTTCATGCCTTCAGGTCTGCGAGAGCACATGCGAGGTGAGTGATAAAAGAACAGAAGAGGACTTCCTGGAGGGAATTCGCAATGTCCTTTAATCATCCCACTTCCACTGCACAAGTTTGGGAATCAATAAGACAGATTTCAGGCAAGGGTAGTACACATCCCCTTATGGCCTTGTCAAATAATGGGGTCTTGGTGTACACGCCAGAAAACATGGCTCAGGTTTTAGCTGAACACTTCTTTACTGTTACTACATCATCCAGACAAGCTCCCACTTTTAAGGCGTTCCGTAGGACTGCAGAGATGAGAAAGCTCAATTTCTTCTCACATAGTGAGAAGTCTATAACCTTCTGTTATCCATTTTGGAACTGGAACCAGTTTTGCTGCAGCCAGAGGCACTGCTCCAGAACCTGACGAGATCCATTATGCCATGCTTTGCCCTGAATCGAAAGGACATCTCCTCTCTTGTTTCAATCAGATGTGGTTTGATGGACAGTACCCCACAACTTGAAAGGAAGCAATATTAATTCCATTCTGGAAACCAGGTAAGGACCATAGCACCCCTAACAGTTATCGGAGTGTCGCCCTTACCAGTTGTATGGGTAATACTCTTGAACGCTTCGTAAACTGCCACCTTGTCTGGCTGCTCGAATCCTGAGGTCACCTGAGTCGCTGCCATTACAGTTTCAGGTGGTACCATTCCACCCTTGACAACAATTCTACTGGAGATGGTGATACGGGAGTCCTTACACCGAAACCATTTGTTTCGTGTGTTTTTTGACCTCGAAAATGCATGTGACACTACTTGGAGATATAACATCCTTCACCAACTTCATGAATGGGGACTAAGGGACGCCTGCCGCTTTTGATCTAATCCTTTCTCAAGGACCAGCACTTTCATTATCGCGTTGGCAAAGTCATGTCTGATTCCTATGTTCAGGAGAATGGGGTGCCCCAGGACAGTGTCCTCAGTGTCACATTGTTTGCCATCACTATATCAATGGCATTTCGTCTTCAGTCAGGAGCCCTGTCAAATGCTCTTTGTTTGTGGATGACTTTGCAATCTGCTACTCTTCCTCTGATCTTAAAACGACAATGAGACAGCTACAGCTGACCATTAAGAGACTGGAAACCTGGTCCTCGACAAATGGTTTTTGGTTCTCACCAGAGAAGACTACATGTGTCAATTTTAACCAAGCTCATCAGAGTTTTAACCAACCAGTGCTCACAGTGGGGGAGAATATTTTACATTTTCAAGACACTGTACACTTTTTGGGTTTATTATTGGACTCAAAATTAACTTAGCTCCAACACCTGAAAGACCTACAAACAAAGGGCTTCTACTCCCTGAATGTTTTGAAATGCCTCAGTGGAAAAACATGGTGAGCTGATAGGTCCCACCTCCTGCAGTTTTGTAGGGCATTTGTTTGATCACACTTAGATTATAGCAGCATGGTGTAGGATCAGCCCATCCTTCCTACTTCAGGATGTTAGATGCTATCCACCATGGGGGCATTCGGATATCAACTGGAGCCTTTTGGACCAGCCCAGTTCCGAGTCTGTGTGCATAGGCTGGTGAACCAACATTCTGGATTTGGTGATGTATCCTTTTGGCTTGACAGGCGCTGAAAGTTTCAGCATCACTTCAGTCATTGGCATTTAGTTCAATGGTCCAACCCACCTCTGAACAACTGTTCAGGAATTGGCCCCTAGTGATCAAGCCATTTGGTATACGTGTTCAAGGATCTGGATCTCTCAGGCATCAAAATACACACCCAGGGATGGAATGCATTGCCGCCTTGGTGTCTTCTGAGGCCCAAAGTGATTTTCAGCTTGACAATATACAAGTAAACTTTTACTCCAGATTTTATTTTTACAACTTTGTTTTCTTCTACTTTAAGTATGTACCACAGTTCTATCATTATTGATACAGAGGAGAATGTTCTCAATCATTCTGCTGTTTTCCCTGATAGGGTTTTTAAAGTGCATCTTTCAGAACAATTTACAAATTATGGCACTCTGATGGCACTGGAGAGGGTTCACAGACATCACCGTACAAGGTTTCTTGTCTGTTCCGACACTCTTAGTGCACTGCAAGCATTTCACAAAATCTATCCAGTAGACCCACTGATTCAGCTCGTCCATGACTCCTTACAGTGGCTCCAACACCATGGCAAGGAGGTGATCTTCTGCTGGGTAACTGGCCGCAGTGGGATACAGGGCAACAACAGGGCCGACAATGCCGCCAAGGAAGCATGTTGGGATAGTGCTGTCCATCAATGTCCCATCCCGCTGCATACTATCATCTCATTTTTGACAGATGCATCATGCGTCAGTGGGAGACTGAATGGTTGCAGGTGACAGACAACAAACTGCAGTCACTCAAATCAACCACAAAGGTTTGGCAGACTTCATGTCAGCCTCGCCACTGGAAGGAGGTTCTGCTAACCAGACTGCGCATCGGGCATGACCCTTTAACACATGGCTTCCTCCTCCAGCAGGAGGATCCACCACTCTGTGACGTTTGTGGCATGCCACTTTCAGTTCATCATGTTGTAGCTATGTGTGTCCTCTATACTGATATTAGAGCAACCCTCAGTCTCTCTGGAGATCTACCCACTATCCTCACAGATACTAATACCAGTGTGACACAGGTGGTGAAATTTTGTGAACTGTAAGGCCTCATCCCTAAATTGGTGGGAAAGGGTGGCAGACTTTAATACATTATAAACTGCTCTGCATGGGGGAGAGGGGGGGGGGGGGGGCACCCTTCGTCCCCACCTTCGAGATTTGCATGCTGACTTTTCATCAGGGCACTGATGACCATGATGTCGAGCACTCCCTCAACCCAAATCATCACATCATATCACAAACAATTCTTTAGAATTCCATCCAAAACAAGCCTCCACTTCCACTACCCAATCTATACTGAGAATTATATTTTCTTCCAGACTACGGATCACAAAGCATCCATGTTCAAAGGTTTTGCCTTCTATTTGAATGTTAAAAGTACCTGAGGTTTTACCAATTTGCTTTACTTACCTGTAGCTCCTCTTATCTTTACACCTAAAATGGGCATTTCCACAAAATTCTCACTATATTTAATCTTGACCCTAAATTGTTCAGATATACCACAAATTGGGCTACCTGTATCAATCAAACAGTTCCCTTCCCACTGATCAATTGTAATCTTAATCTTAATGTATGGACATCCAAAATCTGAATCATCATCTCTGTTATTAGACACTTCATGCAAAAGATCACTTTCAATTTCATCAAATGCTACCTCCACATTGTTTTTACAGGGTTTAACAAATTTACTAGTGTCATAGGATTACTTTGATTACTCATGTCAACAGGTAAAGATTGAATACACTGAATGGGTTCCATAGCACAACTAACATCATTTATTACAGAAGGAACACAAAATCTATTACTGTCAAAATTACATTTCCTACTTAGATCTTCTTTCACTTCATTCCACCAATTTGGATACAAATTTGGACTATCCACAGCTAACTTATTCCAGAATTATGTTTATCTACATTGTCATCAATTTGGTCCCAAACAAATTTCAAAAAGTTTTCACCTTTATTCTCTAGGCTTACAGATAACTCACTTTTACTGTTTGGATCATTACTGTGCATGACATTAATGAAAAACTGCTTTGACTGGACTGGTATTCCATGACTCTCACTTACATCATCATAAAGATCACTTACCTTATCTGTATTCACAAATAACTCTGAAATTTCGTTATTTTTAAACTCCACAAATACCTGATACTCATCATCATCAACAACAACATCATATTCTTTCAAAATTACTTCATCAACAATATCATTAACAACACAAGTCTCATCACTACCATTTGTCACACACCTCACCTACCTATATTAATTTGCAATAAGCTACCAGTGTCAGACTTACCAACCTCAGTCATTTTACTGCTCTCATTCACATCTACATCAAAAATAACATCTGATGTAGATCCAATCCAGTCATCATCTGTTTTACATACATCAATAACACTGTTTTCTGACCAACAGAAGAATCATTAGTTCACACTACATCAACATTCTCATTACTCTCACATTCTGATTTGTGATAGTATCTATATCATTGTAATTAAACACAGTATTCCAAAAATTTTGATCAAAACACAAACAAGAAATCATTCCAACTTCAGATACCTGTGCCACATTATTAATACTGTTGTTCTTGTACAAATACAACTCTAAATTGGGTGTCCTGTACTTGCTGTGTTTCCTTGCCACAAAACTGTGGACCTTCATTCAGGCAGACCGCCATTTCCCGAATAGTTGCCTCTATGATTATTTTTCCTACTAAGTTGCCCATAGTTATCCCTGTTATTCCTGTTCTGCTGATGTTCAAAGTTTCTGTCTCTGTTATCATTTTGACCCTGATAGAAGCTACCACTATCTCTGTTTCTGTAGTTTTTACCACTGTGATCTCTATCATTATGATTGTTATGGTACATGCTTCTTCTACTGCCCTGTCTAGCCCATCAACATATCATAAAAATTGTTCAAGGAAATCGTCAGGTCCGTGTACTAAATCCCACTGCTATCTCTCTGGTAATCTCCTTTTTAGAGCATCAGTCAATGTCATTTCGTCAAATGGTTTGTCAAGATGTGTTAATTTCCTAAGTTGATTCTTACAAAACTCTTTCAGGGTATCATCCCTATTCCTATAATTTGGACCATTCAGAAATTCACTTCTAATTCTTCCTTGTTCAGCTTCTGATCAAAATTTATTTAAAGAACTTTTTTTGAAACTATGATATGTTTCCCATTGACTTAAATTTAGATTTATCCAAAACAGAGATTAACCTTCAAGACATCTTTTAAAAAATTTAATCTTTTGACCATCACGCATGCCCGACACAAAACTATCTCTACAGTGGCGTAGAAAATCCACTGGATGTAAATTGTCTGATGGAAAACTTTTGATTGGAATGTTGGACCACGCAATACCATTGTTTGAATACAGATTGTTGTGAAAGCAATTTTCCTGAGCTACTGAAATTTTTTGAGCAAAAACATTTAAATTAGTTCGCATACTGTTTCCAACATTTAAAATTTTTTGATCTAAACTGCTAAAGTTCTGTTCCATTTTTTCCTCTATGGCCTTCTGTTGAACTCTGACATCATTAACATTCTTCTCCTGATTTGCAGATTGTGCAACTAACTTCTTCCAAAACAATAAATTTATTTTCTAATACATCAACTTTTTCATTCACACATCCATCTGACAACCCATTTTTTAGCTCCAAAACCTGGTCTCTAACTTGGTCTATTTGGTATTGTACTCTGTCCATTTTATCATTGTTTTTGGTTTGTATTTCCATTAACTGATCACTCATCATCATCATCATCATCATCATCATTTAAGACTGATTATGCCTTTCAGCGTTCAGTCTGGAGCATAGCCCCCTTTATATAATTCCTCCATGATCCCCTATTCAGTGCTAACACTGGTGCCTCTTCTGATGTTAAACCTATTACTTCAAAATCATTCTTAACCGAATCCAGGTACCTTCTCCTTGGTCTGCCCCGACTCCTCCTACCCTCTACTGCTGAACCCATGAGTCTCTTGGGTAACCTTGCTTCTCCCATGCGTGTAACATGACCCCACCATCTAAGCCTGTTCGCCCTGACTGCTACATCTATAGAGTTCATTCCCAGTTTTTCTTTGATTTCCTCATTGTGGACACCCTCCTGCCATTGTTCCCATCTACTAGTACCTGCAATCATCCTAGCTACTTTCATATCCGTAACCTCAACCTTGTTGATAAGGTAACCTGAATCCACCCAGCTTTCGCTCCCATACAACAAAGTTGGTCGAAAGATTGAACGGTGCACAGATAACTTAGTCTTGGTACTGACTTCCTTCTTGCAGAAGAGAGTAGATCGTAGCTGAGCGCTCACTGCATTAGCTTTGCTACACCTTGCTTCCAGTTCTTTCACTATGTTGCCATCCTGTGAGAATATGCATCCTAAGTACTTGAAACCGTCCACCTGTTCTAACTTTGTTCCTCCTATTTGGCACTCAATCCGTTTATATTTCTTTCCCACTGACATTACTTTCGTTTTGGAGATGCTAATCTTCATACCATAGTCCTTACATTTCTGATCTAGCTCTGAAATATTACTTTGCAAACTTTCAATCGAATCTGCCATCACAACTAAGTCATCCGCATATGCAAGACTGCTTATTTTGTGTTCACATATCTTAATCTCACCCAGCCAGTCTATTGTTTTCAATATATGATCCATAAATAATATGAACAACAGTGGAGACAGGTTGCATCCTTGTCTTACCCCTGAAACTACTCTGAACCATGAACTCAATTTACCGTCAACTCTAACTGCTGCCTGACTATCCATGTAAAGACCTTTAATTGCTTGCAAAAGTTTGCCTCCTATTCCATAATCTTGTAGAACAGACAATAACTTCCTCCTAGGAACCCGGTCGTATGCCTTTTCTAGATCTATAAAGCATAGATACAATTCCCTGTTCCACTCATAACACTTCTCCATTATTTGCCGTAAGCTAAAGATCTGGTCCTGACAACCTCTAAGAGGCCTAAACCCACACTGATTTTCATCCAATTGGTCCTCAACTAATACTCGCACTTTCCTTTCAACAATACCTGAGAAGATTTTACCCACAACGCTGATTAAAGAGATACCTCTGTAGTTGTTACAATCTTTTCTGTTTCCATGTTTAAAGATTGGTGTGATTACTGCTTTTGTCCAGTCTGATGGAACCTGTCCCGACTCCCAGGCCATTACAGTTATCCTGTGTAGCCATTTAAGACCTGACATTCCACTGTATTTGATGAGTTCCGACTTAATTTCATCCACCCCAGCCGCTTTATTGCACTGCAATCTACTGACCATTTTCTCCACTTCCTCAAATGTGATCCTATTTCCATCATCATTCCTATCCCATTCTACCTCGAAATCTGAAACATTACTGATCGCATTTTCACCTACATTGAGCAACTCTTCAAAATATTCCCTCCATCTGCCCAAGGCATCCACAGGATTCGCCAGCAGTTTTCCTAACCTGTCCAAAATACTTGTCATTTCCTTCTTACCTCCCTTTTGAAGACTGCTAATTACACTCCAGAATGGTTTTCCAGCAGCTTGACCCATAGTCTCCAACCTGTTTCCAAAGTCTTCCCACGATTTCTTCTTGGATGCTGCAATTATCTGTTTGGCTTTGTTTCTTTCTTCAACATAACTTTCTCTGTCTACCTGGGTTCTAGTATGCAGCCATTTTTGATACGCCTTCTTTTTCCTTTTACAGGCTGCCTTGACTGTATCATTCCACCAAGCTATTTGCTTCATCCTACTTTTACACACTACTGTTCCAAGACATTCTTTAGCCACTTCTAGTACTGTGTCCCTGTACCTCGTCCATTCCTTTTCCAATGACTGTAATTGACTACATTCAACTAACTGGTACCTTTCTGAGATCGCTGTTATGTACTTGTGCCTGATTTCTTTATCCTGTAGTTTCTCCACTCTTATCCTCCTACATATGGACCTGACCTCCTGCACTTTCGGCCTCACAATCCCAATTTCACTGCAGATTAAATAATGATCAGTGTCATCAAAGAATCCCCTGAATACACGCGTGTCCCTCACAGCCTTCCTGAATTCCTGATCTGTTATTATATAGTCAATGACAGATCTGGTTCCCCTGCCTTCCCAAGTATACCGGTGAATATTCTTATGTTTAAAAAAGGAGTTTGTGATTACTAAGCCCATACTGGCACAGAAATCCAAGAGTTGTTTCCCGTTCCTGTTGGCCTCCATATCCTCTCCAAATTTACCCATAACCTTTTCATACCCTTCTGTTCGATTTCCAATCCTGGCGTTAAAATCACCCATGAGCAGAACACTGTCCTTGTCCTTTACTCTAACAACTACATCACTGAGTGCCTCATAAAAACTATCCACCTTATCTTGATCTGTTCCTTCACAATGCGAATATACTGACACAATCCTAATTTTCTTGCTAGACACTGTCAAATCTATCCACATCAGTCGTTCGTTTACATACCTTATTGCAACTACGCTGGGTTCCATTTCTTTCCTGATGTAAAGCCCTACACCCCATTGTGCTATTCCTGCTTTGACTCCTGACAGGTAGACCTTGTATTCTCCCACTTCCTCTTCTTTCTCACCCCTTACCCGAATGTCACTAACAGCTAAAACGTCCAGCCCCATCTTACTTGCAGCCTCTGCCAGCTCTACCTTCTTCCCAGAGTAGCCCTCATTGATATTAATAGCTCCCCATCTCATTACCATTTGTTTGCCAAGTCGTATCTTAGGAGTCCCTGGTTTGTCAGTTAGAGGTGGGACTCCATCACCTCCAAAGGTCCGAGGCATTTTGCTCTGATTGTTGCCAGCATCATATTTAAAGTACCAGGGAAGCAGGTTGCTAGCCTTACTTGCCCCGAGTCCCATTGGGTTTTACCCCTAACGGCTGAGGGACTAACCGGTGGATTTGGTAGTCTTTGCCGTATGAGCACAAAGGTGACCACGACTCAGAATATGTCCGAGATGCCCAGCCTTATTCCAAAGTAACTGGTATCCCGACTGTCGGGACCACTTACTTGGCCACTCATACATTGCCCGTGGTTCATGAACTAGGACATGACTACAGGAACCCACACCATGAACCACTAACTGCACTAAATTTGCTATTGTTATCTATTTTAATTTCTGTTAATTGATCATTAACTGCACTCAATTTTGCCAAAATCAACTGCATAACATCAGTTTTAAATGTTTATTTGCTGACTACACTTTCACTTGGTTAAAACATGTCTAGGCTGTGTCCTACAATTTTCACTTTATGGGAACGGATCAGTAATCGTGATATAGAAAACTTAATTCAAATATATGTCGTAGCTCGTATATATTTACACTTGACACTGCCTCCATACAGAATGAAGTATAACAAAGAACTGACTAAAATAAAGCTAAGGGGTCAAGAAAAGGAGGTTGAAGAGGCTGCCTAACCGCATCATCATGCAGCATGACGTGGGAGCAGTCAGAGAGTGCGGTGGGAACATAAGTCTTGGGCAGTGAGTGACTGATGGGCAGGTGCAAACACATTTGTTGAAAATGTGTGTGCATCCGGCTAATGAAATCTGGTGAGGGGGGAAGATCCTCACTAACCTGGGGTAGAATAAGTTCCCCCCGTAGGACCGGATTCTCAGTGAAAACAAATTCGGATATAGTCCCCTGTAGGTCAGGTTTATAAGTCGAGCGTAGATCAAGTAGCACCCACGGGAGAGCTTCCAACCAGAGACAATTGTGGCATCGAAGGGCCGTCTCGAGGGTGCGGTACCATCTCTCCACCAACCCATTGCTTAGTGGGTGATAGGCAGTAGTGCGTATTTTTTTAATACCGCAGATATTGCAGAGGATGGTGAAAAGGGAGGATTCAAACTGTTGATCCTGATCAGTAGCGATAGTTGTCAGGCACCCGAATCGAGTGATCCGCAAGCCAATGAAAGCCTTGGCTACCGTCTCGGCAGTAATGTTAGGGAGAGGGACCCAATGAGACAAACGATCAATAGTTGATAAGATATATCTGTGGCTCTCCGAAGGAGGAAGAGGCCCATCAGATCAATATGCTGGTCGAAGAATCACACCACACCTCGTCAGAAACGCAAGGAAATTTAGCCTTTGTGAAAACAAGTGATGTTTGTGGGTCTCGTAGGAGAGCTTGAGAATCTTCGTCAGAAGATTTGAGGGGGCCCAGATCAGAAAGATCAATGATGTGGAAAACAGCATTGATCCACGAGAAGAAATCTGCAGTAACGTTATCTGCACCCTTGATGTAACGGATGTACATGGTGAATTGAGAAACCAGGTCAAAGTGGTGATAACGTCGAGGGGGTGGGTCCTCAGATGGGTTGCAGAACACTTCTGCCAGTGGTTTGTGATCGGTGAGGACAAAAAACTAATGTTCCTTGACGTTGGGGCGGAAATGTTTGATTGCCTTGTGAACAGCAAGGAGCTCTCTATCGAATGCACAATATTTTCTCTGAACCGTAGATAGTTTCTTGGAGAAGAAATGAAGGGGAGAAACAATGCTGCCCTTGCATTGTTGCAACACAGACCCCACCGTGATGTCACTGGCATCCGTAGTGATGAATAACTCAGCCGAGGGGTCGGGGTGGGCGAGTGTCACAGCGTGAGCTAAAGATGTCTTCAGAGCCTTGAAGGCCTCTAGCATTGGAGCAGTCCAAGAGATGGGTTTGATACCGGAAGTTTGTTTGCCTGGTAGCGCGTCCGTCAGGAGTGCCTGAACAGCAACGGCAGATGGCAGGTGGTGACGATAGTAACTGATCGTGCCGAGGAAATGGTGTAGCTCTTTGTAAGTAGCTGGGAGTGGCAGAGACGTGATAGCCTGCACACGAGATTGGTTAACGTCCTGGAGCCAAGTCTTCGGATGAGTAGGGTGTGACGATGCGTAGCCGTTAGTGTGAGTGGGGTAGGGTAGAACAAAAGTCACATATCTCTTACAGGAGCACTGCATGCACTTGTGTGGAGGGGGTGAGTGCATGCACAGCGCTGAGTGAAGGGGTACGGGCAGCAACTGTCTGCTGTTAACCTAGCACTGGACAATCGGCACGAGCGAGAGCAGCGCTGACATCGCACGTGGGGCCACAATGGCCGCTGGGCCATGTGGCCGGTGAGTGAGAGAGGGGTAATGTTTATCAACACGTGCGATAGCTGTCTGAGAGGTGGGCGTGGCCGCAATGCGTGCATGAATATCATTAGTAGCACTGTTTGAAACACACGGCCCTAATGAGGCGAGCACGATGGGGGGGTTGGAACGTCACATGCGAGTAAAGTTTGTGGACTCACCTGGTGAGAATTCGAGCTAGGCTCAGCTGAGCAATCTTGTTTAGGTGGCGGCGCCGTGGGCTGCAGTTGCAGAAGCAAGGTACGAGCCGTGACGAGCTTGCTGTAAGTGGATGCCATGCATTGTTTCAGCTTCTCGTTGTCATGGCGGAGTTGTGTTGCCCAGTCCTATTCTGACAGCAGATCAGTAATGCAGGTCACAATGTTGCCTGCGAGGGTGGAGCACTCACGTATGATATCATATGTTGTGATGGAAACAGAGTGTTGGAAATAGGTGCGGGTGCACAGTATGTGAGGCTTTATAGTATGGTGGAGCACTGAATCGTGTATGATGTTCGAAGATAGTTCATAATGAGACAAAAAATCCATACTGAGGATTGGTTCATCGATGTTGGCAATGTAGAACGTCCACGGAAAATGTAGAGACGGAGATGGGGTCACCATAACCTTTACTGAGCCTGAGGTAGGTAACGTCGACGTGTTGACAGCTCATAGAAGTGAATTTGTCTGTGAAGAAGTGGGTGGAGCCATCAAAAGAGGTATGATTGACACGTCAGCACCACTGTCGACCAGAAAAGCTAGACCTGATGCAATGTCAGTCACACAGAGACGACCACTCGGCCGGCTGGACAAGTGAACGGAGTGTAATCTAAGAGGACACCTGTTAGGTTCCCCACAGCACTCGGCATACCTTAGTTCCTGCGGTCGGCATTTGGGTGTTGGCATGGCAACCTACACTTCTTGGCATCGCCGATGAACACTTTGTGGTACCAGCAGAAAGGGTGAGCAGGGTGAGGAGGAGGTGGCAACTGCGACAGTGGGGATGCCTTGTCCTTGTTGATTTGTTCCAGTAAATAGACTGGTATGTAAGGTGTGTGGCCGATCCTGGAGTGCTCGGACAGCAGAGAGAGTGAGCCGACACTGCCAGGAGAAGTAGACAAGGTGACGGCAGAGCGAGCCCTGCCTCTGCTCACCAAAGGTTGGTATGTGGGGGCAGCTGTGCCAATGAACAGTGTGGAATGAACTGGCTGATGTTGCCACAGCAGCGAATACAACTGGTCAGCGATGCATAGGCAGGAGCCAATGGACTCACATGAGTGTGGTAACTGATGGATCCATAGATTGGTAGGTAGTTTGGCTGACCACACAGCCCATAGCATGGCATCAGGCATGGTATGCTCATTCATGAGCCATCAAAGGCAGCGCCAGAGTTGTGAGGGGGTGCGTTCCCCCAGGTGCTCCTTGTAGAGAATCTTGATTATTAACACTTCCGCTGCGGCATCGGTGCAAGCGCGCAACTCTCCAGTGCGGCCGGGCAACGCTCGAGTGCGGGCCGGTAACACTCCGAAAGTGCAGGTACCGCTCGTAACCGACGCTCCTAAGCACACCTGAGTTACAGGCTGACGTCAAGACCTTGTAAGATCTGTAGGGTCATGTTATATACTGACTTAATGATGACACCTTAGATGCATTACTTCAAATAAGCTTCGTCTGTATTGTGGTCTTGTTTTAAAGTCTCTTTGCTGTCTGACACCTATACGGGTCACACAGGCGTCATTCAGATGTTCATTAGCCGCCATTACGAACAATATACATTCGATAACTGATCACAGAAAACAAAAGTTTACACGCTATGATGCTAGCTTAGACACTGCAACTAGACTGAGTAATCCGATAGTGAGCGCGGACGCTTCTAAGCGTCAGCCGCACTGGCTCATGGCTTGTTGTGATGCTTATAAGCGTCAGCCACAGCGAAAGTGTTAACTCTTGTGGCGAGCAGGCAAGTCGTTCCATATAATCTTCTTTGCAGACTCGTATTTTGGTACAGGCAGTGGCGAAAGGAGCAGGTCACAAATCAAATCCAAGTGGTCATGGAGGTGTGTGACGAGGCAGAGAAACTTTGAGTTGTCGTCAGACACATGATGTAACTTGAACAGATGCTCAACGAGCATGAACCACAGTGCCAGGTTGTCCTCATATAAGGGCAGTAGCTTCGGCAGGCGGACAGGAGGGGATGATGATGGCAACTTTGGTGTCACCTGGGTTAGCAACTGAACTGAGGTTAAGACAGAGGCCGGCACAGTAGGCCCGGATTTAAACCAAGCAAGTGAATCCGTAGTAGCGGCAACTGGCATAATTGACTGTGTGTCATGAAAACGCTGCGCGGTGGGCACAAACGGTACAGTGGAAACGGGCGGACGGACAACACACGAGGGGGGCCCGGCAACTAGGCCATGAGTGATGAGTGCTGGATGAAAATGACCCAATTCCAGAACAGGGTGAGAGACCAGTGCAGCAGAAACAGGCGGGGCTGTGGGAGATGCAGGCGGTTGATCTACCGGAAACAGGGACCCCCACAAGTGAGGGGGAGGGTGGGGGGGGGTTGAGAACTATCCGATGCATAACATGCCTGTGGTGTGTGTGGCGGGCCACTGAGGTGAGGTAAGGGGTCCATGTTATGCGAAACACTGAATGGTGCGTGTAAATTAGACACAACTGGAGCACCACGTGCGTGGAATGGATCCGGAACAGTTTGTAGTAATGGCGGCATTGCACGCAGCCTGGCAGTAACTGATGTAGCGTGCCGGTGGGTGGCTAATGTTGGAATGGAGATCACTTTGTTCGTGAAACACTCGATTTAAAGAGACACAATTTGAAATATTGTTCAGTTCACATTTCACTGTCGAATGGGCATAATCCAGTGACGCGAAGCCTGAGTCTATTCTTCGCTCTAACGGCATAGTTGTCGACCGTTGAAAACTAATGAGGTTAGCACACGGTGTTGGTTGAGAACGTGAATCACTGTGCGGAAACGATGAATACACCGTTGGCGAAGAAACAACAAAACTCGGTGAGCGGAGTTGTGCTTCCACATCTTCGAACAAGGCATTGTTTGGCATGGTCACTGCGTAGTGCATATAACCTGTTGCATAAACACTGGTGCGGAAGATGCGAAACATGAACGAACTGCAGGGTCGCCACTATGGGAAAGGGATCGGTAATCGGGATATAGAAAACTAAATTCCCATATATGTCATTGCTCATATACATTTACACTTGACACTGTGTCCATACAGAATGAAGTATAACAAAGAACTTAATACAGTAAAGTTAAGATGGAGGCTCGACAGAGCACTTAGAGTTCACAGATATTAAGTTTCATGGTTGATCCAAACTATTGATGCCACAACTTCATCACTACTACCCTCATCTCTATTCATTTTCCTAACAATCACATGAGTATTTCACAAATAGTTTGTATTTATCTTTTTTCTTATTGATGTCCCTCGTTGTATTTGTAAAATCCTCTTTCAATTCATCCAGTCCATCATTGTGGATATTATCTCGTCACTGTTGATCCAACTTTGTTGGGCATCTCTCAGGTCTTCTTTTGTCGAGTGACTGAAGTTTATGTACATAATAACTGTAAATACACAAATAATTGCTCTTCTTCTGTAACAGACAAAACCTCGTTATCAGTCAACAGATCATGGCTGACGCCCACACTTGTAATCTTACCCTCCCACACATCACTATTAAAACTCTGTACAAGTTTTGAAAGCTTAGTGAGGCATAAGGTATACAAAAGAAAAACTTTTTACTAATCTTCATTTTCTCTTGTTGTTGTTGGCTGCAGTTATTGTGTCTAGGGGTACATTCTTGTGGCTGAAATTTTGATTTATAACATTGTATGTTCCTGATGGCTAAATAACTGATGAAGATTTGCTTGTATTATTCTTGAATTTTATTGTTTGTCACATTTTTCAATATCTCACTGTCTTTACAATTTCCACTTCTATCACATCACAAATTACATTATTAGTGACACAATCAAACACACGTCTGATTCCATCAGAGGCATGCCCACCACTACTTACATTCTGAGATTCTCACACTATTCCAAAGAGTTTACAAAGCAAAAGAGTTTACAAACTTTCTTGAAAAAATAAGAATGATCACCAAGAGATAACTTTATTTTATAAAAGCATCCAGAAATAAGTTTAATAATTAGCGTTAGATTTTGCAATTAATTCTAGGAATTTTAAGTGTGCCAGAAATTTCGTAATTTCAAATATTTCTAAAAGAAGAATAATGTTACCCATACACAGGGAGTGCAACAAATTAATTTCTTTTTATACATTTTAGTCTGAAATTTAATACATTGTATACAAAATAAAATCAAATGAAATTCTTTCAGTGAAACAGCTGAGAATGTGTTCATCTATACAAGAATCGCTAGTATAAATGGTATTGGTTATTTCTATAAAAAAAAAAAAAAAAAAATCTGTACCTACAAGTGATGTAAATAGTTTTAGTCATGGCAGAGTAGCCTCTGTATGGTGAAGTATTGTCCTGCTACATACTACATAGTTCAGTCACATTAATTTGACCACCGCCTATGTTCGATGTCAACATGCAATAACCACACACAGATGGCATGTGACAGCGCTAGTAGTGGAGGATATACAAAGTATGTTGGGGATGTGGAAAACAGTGTAGTCATTGTCATAATGTAGAAATGGAGCAATTTATCTGGTGTCCATATGGACATGATCATTGGCTTTTGGGTGAAGGATGGAAGCACTTACGTAACAGTTAAGTTCGTAAACTATTCACATGCCACTGAGCATGGCAAAATGGTCCTATCTGAAACCTGCACTGAGGCAACTGTGGTACATGACAGGCCATAGATAATAGGGGTTAATGATGGCTGTGGACTTGTTTCCGGGTGATAGATGTGCAACTGATGAGTAACTGATGAATCAGACGAACCAAGGGCTACTAACAGTGTCTCCTCAATGACCTTTCAGCAAATGTTGCTGCATAAGGGCCTCCACAGCAGGTGCCTGGTTTTTGCACCCATACTAACTGATGGAAAATGGCAACAAAGGCTGGAATTTGCACACCAATACCACAAGTGGATGCCCACTGAGTGGTGACAGATGGTCTTTGCAGATGAATCACATGTTATATGGTCCATTAGGCAGATGCCCTTTGGCATGTATGGCCTTGCAAGAATCGTGAAAGGGTCCAGGCCAGAGGAGAGTGCATTATGGTCTGGGGAACGTTTTCATGGCATCACCTGGATGATCTTGTCATTCTTGAAGGCACACTGTATCAACACAAGTATCCATCTATCCTTTGGTATCATGTCCAACCCTACAAGAAGTTTCTTTTTCCTCAGCATGATGGCATATACCAACAGGACAATGGAACACATCACACAGATTGTGCATGGTTTTAAGAGCACCAGGATGAGTTTACCATACTCCCCTGGTCACCAAACTCCCCAGATTTAAACCTGATCAGAAATCTGTGGGACCACCTCGATGGGACTGTTCACACCTTGGATCCTCAGCCAAGAAACCTAGTGCAGCTGGCCCTGGTACTAGAGTCAGCATGGCTTTACATCCCTCTCCGTACTCTCTAGAATCTCACTGGCAGTCTTCCTACCTGTCTGTGCTGCAAAAGGTGATTGTTCAGGCTGCTGACAGTTGGTCACATTAATGTCACTGGACCATGTGGATGAACAGAAATAAGTGTCATGGATTTGTGACTGAAAATAATTGATGGCACATATGTCTATTTGGAAGCACCACTGAAGACATGCAGATCAGTGGTACAAATCCATGGAGAGATGTTTTTCTCACAGAAAACCTTGACGTCTGAACACAGAGCCACCAGTGATGCATGTTCTTGAAACACAAAGTCTCTTTCCACATGGCCCAAAACTATTTCTGGAAATTTCATTCATCTCTGGAAACATAACCACCCATTAGCAGCTAACTGTCATCATATCCAAACATTATAGATGTGAGAGTAATTGCCATACATGTTGTTGAATGGAACCTTGGACATGTAAACCTTACATAAGGCTGAAGAAAATTTATAGTGAGGCCTGTAAAAAATAAATGGATGCTGCTTTTTTGTGGAAAAATCTGACTCAGTGTGTAGAACTACTGCCTTCATGACTTAAATGTGCTCAACATGACAGCATAGGATTATCAGTACATTAAGCATACTAGCTGATTGATGCTACTGTGGATTCTCCTTCTAAGTTTCCAAAGGTAAGTGGTGTAAAATGTTTGCACAATTCCTGTAAATTGCAGACATCAAGTAGCATCCCAGACATATTCTGATAAGACAAATTTGGTGGTGTTGTCAATGTGGGTCCATTAACAAGACTGCTACAGATTAATACACTCATCAGTGTGAGTTAGCATTTTGTCTCCAATGATTTTGATGTAGATGGTACACTAAACTCAAATTGCCCTTCCTTCGAAGAGAAAACAATCTAGCATTTAGTCAAAATTTGCAATTGTTAATTACTTTAAGTGATTCTTCATATAACTTGCAATGAAAGGCTAACTGTTCATATGAGTTGCTTGAAGCATGCCAGATGGGACAGAAAAATGGTGTAGTTCAGTTCTTTGTTGAACAGACTCTGTGTTGAAATTAGTGAATTTTGTCACAGTCATTGAATTTAGTGTCAAAATCAGAGAATGAATTGACGGAATTGTGTGTCAAAGTCAATGAATTTTTGTGTCAAATCTGCTCTCCCTATCGTTGAACCCATACGTTGACGAACCAAATATAGTTATTCACCTGGTTTTAAACTCTGCAAACAACATTTACAGCGCTATGTCACAGACCACTTACATAAAAGGATTCCTGCATCACTGTGTGTTTTGAGTTGTGCGTATGACATCAGACATTTCCACAAGGTTTCTAAATCATTTCTAACAAAAGCAGCTCAGAGTGATAAGAAATAGTTGCATCAGTCTGCTGGAGATGCATCTGTAAGCATGGTATAGACATAGGATGTTTCCACAGTATTTCTAAATCATTTCTGATGAAACCAGCCACAGTTCCTTCAACAAAGGCACTTGTGTGGGAAATCCATGCTGGCCAAGCTTGTGGCAATCTGATGGTGAGTGCAGGGAGATGAGCAGTGAAATGGCTGCACATGTGGTCTTGGAGAAACTACAAGTCAGATAGTTCGTGAGATTTCGAAATATTCCAATTGCAGTTGGACTTTAAATAATTATTTCCGACAAATTAGAGTTATGTGAGATCAGAGGGATTTTTATTTTATGAAGGCTACTCATAAATATTTTGGATGACATTCAGAATTTAAATATTTTATGTGAAGCACGTCATATTACATTTCAAAAGCTTCTGTTCTCTTCTTGTCTGGACTGTTTATTGTCTACATTCCACTTCCTTACAGGGTTGCACTCCAGACAAATATCTTCAGAAAATACTTCCTAATACTTAAGTCTATATTTGATGTTAACAAATTTTTCTTCTTCAGAAAGACTTTTCTTGCCATTGTTTTGCTTTTTTTGATGTTTATCTTTTCTACTCCTTTCAAAACACTGTTTGTTACATCCAGTTGCTCTTCCAAGTCCTTTGCTGTCTCTGACAGAACTACAATGTCATTGGCAAACTTCAAAGTTTTTATTTCTTCTCGCTAAACTTAAATTCCTTCACCAGTTTTTTCTTTGGTTTCCTTTGCTGCTTACTTAGCATACATCGGCGATAGGCTACAAACTTGTCTCACACCCTTCTCAACCACTGTATCTCTTTAATGCCCCTTTATTTTTATAACTTGTGTGGTTTCTATACAAGTTATATACAACTTTTCTCCATCTGCTCTCCCAGCCATTGTCAGCTTGCATGACTGGGGCTGCTAGTTCTCAATCAAGTAGCTCCTCAATTGGCCTCAAAGGGCTGAGTGCACCCTCACCAACAATGCTTAGCAGAGCAAAACAGTCACCCATCCAAGCATTAGCCAAGCCCAACAGTACTTAACTTCAGTGATCTGATGGAAACTGGTTTTACCACTGTGGCAAGGCCATTGGCAGATAACATCTCATGTATTTTGCTCCTGCTACCTTCAGATTTTCAAACAGTGCATTCCAGTCAACATTGTTAAAAGCTTTCTCCAAATCTACAAAATTTGTTAATGGAGACTTGCCTTTCCTTAACCTACATTCTAAAATAAGTCAAAGGGTCAGTATTGTCTTGTGTGTTTCTACATATCTCTGGGATCCAATCTGATCTCTCCTGAGGCCAGCTTCTACCAGGTTTTCTGTACTTCTTTAAATAATTCATGTTAGTATTTAGCATCAATGACTCATTAAACTTTAGGGCACGTGGGGTAGCTGCGTGGTCTGAGGCGCCTTGTCACAGTCTGCGTGGCTGCCCCTGTCGGAGGTTCGAGTCCTCCCTCGGGCATGGGTGTGTGTATTGCCCTTAGCATAAGTTAGTTTAAGTTAGATTAAGTAGTGTGTAAGCTTAGGGACTGATGACCTCAGCAGTTTGGTCCCGTAAGACCTTACCACAAATTTACAAATTTACTAAACTTTAGTTCAGTAATATTCACACCTGTCAGCACTTGCTTTCTTTGGAATTGGAATTATTACATTCTTCTTCATCTGTCTCATGCATCTTACATACCTGGTGTAATAGTTTAGTTATGAAGAATGCGGTCTATTCCAGGGGCCTTGTTTTGATTTAGGTCTTTCAGTGCCCTCTCAAATTCCTCTCTCAGTTTCATGTCTCCTGTCTCAACTTCATCTATGTCTTCTTCTCTTTCTATAATATTGCCTTCAAGTACATTTCTCTTGTATGTCCCTTCTATATACTCCTTTCACCTTTCAGCTTTCCCTTCTTTTCTTAGTATTGGTTTTCCATATAAGCTCTTGATATTCATACAACTGCTTTTCCTTTCTCCAAATATGTCTTCAGCTTTCCTATAGGTGGTATCTATTTTCCGCCTATGTATAGGAGTCATTCGTTTAGTCATTCCTGCTTAGCCATTCTGCATTTCTGTCAATCTCATTTTCTAGATATGTGAGTATTGCTGCACCTGCTTCAGCTGCTGGATTATACTATTTTCTCCTTTCATCAGTCAGATTCAGTATATCCTGTGATATCTAAGGATTTCAACTACGCCTTCTCTTTTTACCTATTTAATACTCTGCTGCATTCACTATTTCATCTCTCAAAGCTATCCATTCATCTTCTACTGTATTCCTTTCCCCTATTTCAGTCAGCTGTTGCCTGATGCTCCCTACCTCTCAACAGCCTCTGGTTCTTTCAACATATCCAAATCCCATCTCCTTAATGTCATACCTTTTTGCAATTTCATCAGTTTCAATCTACTGTTCATAATCAATAAATTATGGCTGGAGTCCACATTGGTCTCTGGAAATGTCTTCCAACTTCAAATCTGGTTCCAAAATCTCTGTGTTACCACTACATATTCAATCTGAAACATCCAGTGTCTCCAGGTCTCTTCTGAATGTACAATTTTCTTTGGTGATTCTCAGGCCAAGTGTTAGCAATGATTTAATTATGGTCTGTGCAAATCCTCTTTCATTCCCATTCCCCAGACCATATTCAGCTTCTATTTTCCCTTCATTTTCTTTTCCTAGTCATTCATCACAATTAAATTTTCCTGTAACTTAACTAACTGAATAATATCTTTTATCTTTTCACACATTTCTTCAGTCTCTTCATCATCTGTGTAGCCAATTGGCATACAAACTTGTTCAGCTATGGTGGGTGTTGGCTTTGTGTCTATATAATCCATTCACTATGCTGTTCGTATTTTGTTATTCATTATTAGATCTAATCCGGCATTACCCCTGTTTGATTTTGTATTGATAACCCTGTACTCAACTGACCAGGAGTCCTGTTTGTCCTGCCCCCATGCTTCACTTCTCACTTAAACTCTCTGGCCTAGTTTCTGAATAAAGGGAACTAACCTTCCATGCTCCAACCCATAGACTGCCAGTCTTGTTCTTCCTAATGATGATACACTCCTGAGTAGTCCCCAACCAGAGACCCCAGTAGGGGACTGGAATATTTTATCCAACAGGATGCCATCACATTTAACCATACAGTAGAGCTGCAGGCCCTTAGGAAAAATAACAGTTCTAGTTTTCCCTTGCTTCCAGCCATTTGCAGTACCAGCACAGCAAGACCAGTTAGTTGATGTTGCAAGGCCAGATCAGTCAATCATCTGGCCTGCCTGCCCCTCCAGCTACTGGTACCCCTCTTCTTAACATTATGCTGCAGATATTTTTCTAATGTCACAAACAAGAACAGAATAATTGTGCATCATGATTTTTTGCAATAACTGTTGAGTAAGTAGCTAGAGACATATTCACACAGGGCTGATACAGTCTCATCACTTCCTTCACAGACTCAAGGAACAGATTTGGTTCTTTATCTTTCAGTGTATCTACTAACATTATGGCGCTTTTAATGAATTATAATATTAGAATTTGAACAAAGCAAATAGGGGACAGTCGCAGCAAATCTGCTACAAGTATATACTGATGACATTGCATCAAGTCTTAGGAGATCATGCATTATTCAAGGGAAAACTTCATCAGCTGAATGCAACAAAAAGAGTGGGCAGGAACTCCGTAATGCATAAAGCAGTGTATGGAGCATTTTGTTATAATTTCACTTTAATATAGGGGCAGTGTGTTACAATTTTGCTTTGACATGGAGAATTTTATTAAAGTTTTTGCTTTAATATGGGGTAATTTGTTACAGTTTCTCTGCAACAGGGGCATTTTATTACAATTTTGCTGTAGCACATTGATGTATGGGCCAAGTGTCATGAAGTTGCCACTATGTGACTGATTAAGCTGGCACTGTCAGCAGAAGATGACAAATATTTTATACTGAAAAATGAAGTTATTACTCTAGCACAGAGACAGTACAGTGTTTATGTGACTTTGAAAGGTAGTTCAATGTGGGTAGTTGAAGGCATGGCAACACTCTTTTCCTGCCTACACAAATGAGTATTACTAGTGTACAGCGTGCTATTACATTGAAGTTTTATGCAGTTTTCATTGCATGACAGCATAAGTCAATCATCAACAAATGCACTTTAACTCAGAAGTTAGGTAAGTAGTAGTGCCATGTGGGGTCTTATAATGCTATACAACAAACAATGGAAAATCCAGGATGGAATACAGCAATATTGTGAAAAGAATAGTTGTTACTCACCATGCAAGGTCTATTCAAAAAATTCTGGAAAATTCGTAATTTCGCACCAGTGGTGTGTTAGAGTGAAATGCAGATGGTCTCCCTGCACATACACCTGTGTTTAATGTGTAACTGATGGAAGTTTCATTGTTGTATTTGTGTTAGTTATTGTGCAATGCTGTATTGAGTCGAACACAATGTCAAACAGTTTGCGAATTTTATGATGGCAGAGTTAGAGGTGTAACTTTTGCATTAAATTTTGCATGAAACTCAAGAAAACATTTACAGAGACACACGAAATGATGCAGAGAGCCTATGGTGATGAATGCTTAAGCCATACTCAGTGTTGTGAATGGTTCACACAGTTTAAAAATGGCTGGACAGAAGTTTAAGACGGTTGTTCAGAATGCCCATCGATGGCTACCGATGATGCTTGTGTCAGGAATGACAATGAAATTGTGACTGTCTGACAGATTTCAGTTGGATCAGGTCATGAACTCCTGACACAACATCTTGGAATGCATCGTGTTGCCATCAAGTTCATCTCATGGTTCATGAGTCAAGACCAGAAAGACCTTTGCTTTGTAATCTGTGAAGAGGTTTTGGATCACATGAGTGAGAGACCTGGCCCCTGTGTACCTTTCTTTATTTCCAAAGTTGAAAACCCTGTTGAAAGGACAAATATTTGCAATGATAGACAAGCTAAAAGAAAATTTGCAGATGGTGCTTCACGCAATCCAAGACTGATTCTGGAAGTGGAAATGGCATAGGGGGTTGTGTATAATTGTCGAGAAGAGTATTTCAAAGGAGACCATGCACAATAAGTAAAAGGTAAGTGTAGAAAAATTTTGTGGTCAAAGTTCAGAATTTTTTAAACAGATCTCATATAGCGGAGATGCTGAATCACAGATAGGCACAACAAAAAGACTGTCAGAAAATGCACTTTTGGCCAACATGGCCTTCATTAAAAATAGCAACATACACACACACTCATGCAAATGTAACTCACACATACATGACCACAGTATCTGGCTGCTGAGGCCAGACTGTGAGCAGCAGCACATGATGGGAGAGGAAACTGGTTGGTGGGGCTAAAGAGGTCACTGGGATGGGGAGGGAGAGGGATAGAATGGTAGGGGTGGAAGATGTTAAAGTACTGCTTTTGGGAGTGTACAGGAGCGAGGTTGAGAGAAGGTAGGGCAGCTAGGTGCAGCCAGGAGGTTAGCGGAGGGCTGGGGAGGGGGAGGGGGGCAGGTAGTGCAAAAGGAGGGTGCATTGGTGAAGTAGAGGGCTGTGTAGTGCTGGAATGGGAATAGGGAAGGTGTCTGATGTGTAAGGACAATGACTAATGAAGGCTGAGGCCAGGGGGGTTACGGGAACTTATGAGATATTGCAATGAGAGTTCCCACCTGCCAATTCAGAAAAGCTGGCGTTGCTGGGAAGGATCCAGATGGCATAAGCTCTAAGGCAGTCATTGAAATGAGGAACATCATGTTGGGTGGTATGCTCAGCAGCAAGGTGGTCTAGCTGTTTCTTGGCCGCAGTTTGACGGTGGCCATTCATGTGATCAGACAGCTTGTTGGTTCTCATGCCCACATACAATACAGCACAGTGGTTGCAGCCCTCTACTCCCCCAATGCACCCACTGGCTTTTTACTTCTCTCCTTTTCCACTACCTCCTACCCCCTCCCACACTTCATCTAACCTCCCACCTGATCCCTGTATGCTCCCACATGCAGTACTTTACCATTCTCCACCACTACCCTGCTACCCCTCCACTTCCCGCCACAGCCTCCTCCTTACTCCCCACCACCTGGCTGCGTCTCCCACCATGTGCTGCTGCTGGCAGTCTGGCCCCTGTAGCCAGAGAGTGTGGTCTTGTGTGTATGAGTTACATTTGCATGAGTGTGTGTTTGTGTATGTTGTCTATTTTTGATGAAAGCTCACTTTCTGACAGTCTTTTTGTTGTGCCTTTCTGTGGCTCAGCATCTCTGCTATATAATGAGTAGAAACTATCCTTTTCATAATGTTACACAACCATTTTTTAAGTATTTTGATGAGTAATATATGAAACTGTAACTGTATACATATATGGTCATGAAATAAAAGATCTTGGAGATAGATTTTCCAGTATAGATTCTTGCAGTTGAATCCAATAGTTGGCCATTATTGGACATAATGCTATCACATTCATGCGGTGGTTGGACGAGTCTACAACATATCTGGTTGTCAAGAGAATAGGATTCCCAGTGAGTTAGTTAGTTGAAATTCTAAGAAAAATAAGCATAGGCTATAGGGAAATATTGGTAATAAACAACATGTAGAAGAAACTGTACAGTATCATAAGAATGTAAGTTCAAGGGAGATGTGCTCAAACTGTGATATTCCAGGCAGTTGTTTCATCAGAACACTCATTTTATTGGCAGCCAGTTCTGCTTTGCATGGTATGGTCACAATGGTTTTCGATGCATCTTTGCTGATTTTACCCAGTATTCCCCTTGGTATAATATTGTCATAGTATCTCTGCCTTGACACCATCTCTCACAGACATGAACTTGGAGAATTTACCACATAGATAGCTGTTAAATGCACCTCACATATTTCCTTCTCTAACCTGATGGACCCTTCCCTAATTTTTCATAGCAATTGTAATGAGACAAACCGGGTATATCAACTGAATATTACAGTTCCACATATTAGTATACAACCTGATACCAAATGCCTCACATCTCTATATATTTTAATACACATGTTGCCACAAACTATCTACATCTACATCAACATCTATACTCTGCAGACCACCATGAGGTGAATAGCAGAGGGTACACCTCACTGTACCAGTTGCTAGGGTTTCTTTCCACTCCACTCATGTATGAAGCACAGAAAGAAAGATTGTTTGAATGCATCTGTGTGTGCAGTAATTATTCTATTCTTATCCTCATGATTCCTATGTAAACAATACATAGGGAAATGTAGCATATTCCTAGAGTTGTCGTTTAAAACTGATTCTTGAAACTTTGTTAATAGACTTTCTTCAGATAGTTTACATCCATCTTTAAGAGTCTTCCAGTTCAGTTCCTTCAGTATCTCTGTGACACTCACCCACAGATCAAACAAACCTGTGACCATTCATGCTGCCATTCAATACACCCTATCCCTGTTAGTCCTCTTTGGTGTGGGTCCCATACACTTGAACAATAGACTAGAACTGGTCACACAAGTGATTTGTAAGCAATCTCCTTGAACTTTCCCAGTATTCTACCAATAAGCCAATGTCTGCCACCTGCTTTACCCATGACTGAATCTATATATATGTGATCATTTCATTTCATATCCCTACAAAGTGTTACACCCAGGTATTTGTATGAGTTGGCCAATTCCTACAGTGACTCATTGATGCTATAGTCATAGGATATTGCATTTTTTCATTTTGTGAAGAACACAATTTTACTTTCTGAACATTTAAAGCAGCTGTAGCAGTTTGCCTACTTAGTTTCTTCGTTTGCTGTCCTCAGTGTCAGCGTACTGGCTGGAAAAAATAGGGGGTGGACATGCAGTACTGTCTTCTGTAAATGATGTAGCCAACAGATGCACAGTTGTGTTCCACAGTCTTTTTTTACTTTAACTTTTCACAACCCCCTCCCTCCCCCCCCGCCCCGCAGTTATATATGGCCAGTGCACTACTATTGTTACTGTTGAACATCTACGAGAAATAAAAGCCTAACCACAAAGTTCACAGTTCTTGAAGAATAGAAAAGTATGTTTCGAGCAGACACTGTCACTGTTTTAACAGATGGCCTAATTGTTTAACACTTATTACACTGTTAAGTTGTTGCATTGTTGTCATTTTAACCAACACAGGTTCATCATCTGAATCTCTGCCATGGACTGACTGACTCATAACCAAAAATCAGGCCCTTACATATCTTCACAATAATAGGTGGTGAAACTGCACATTGTTTGAAGTTTAATTTACAGAAATTACAATTAAAACTTAACTAATTAAATTAACTGAATACATTGAAAAATTCCATCTTTTAACAGTTTCTTCTACTACAACATTTAGGCCAAATTATTTGTTTAAATAGTGAAATTAACAAATATAGTTATGCAGACAATACTTTTGACAAAACTGTTAATTACTTTGGAATTAATTAAGAGCTGGCTTCGCTAACATGTTTTCAAATAGAGCCAAACAGATACTTTAAGATTCCTAGCATTTTGTCTTCCAGATGTTTACAATTAGTACAGAATTTGTATTTGTTTATACGTCAACAACAGTATTTAAGTTACAAAACAGTTACTGATTTTGCTCTATAATAAAAGATACTAACTAAGATTTAGTCAAAATAAATTAGAAAATCAATTACATACATAAAACTAAGCACAAAATTAGATCTGGTGTTATATTCTATAAAACTGAGGGCCAACCTTTCTCTTTTCTGAGAACGCAGATTATATTCATGTTTGTTAATGGTAATTAGTTAAAAGTGAAAAAATGAATTTTAAGGAGGCACATGGCAAAAAAAGAGGGGAAGTAAAAAATCTCCAAGCTTGTTTTGTCACACAGTCTTTGCAGCACTTTGAAATCTTATCAAGATCTGACTGAATATTTACGCAGCTTCTTTCAGGCAGTGCTTCATAACAGATAACTGCATCATCTACAAAACGTTGGAGGTTCCTAATAATATGGTCTGCAAAGTCATTGATATACAACACAAACAGCAAGTGTGTCGAATGAAAAAGAGCCCACAGTTGAACTAATTACGTTTATTTTAAACCTTGACCATGGTTTCTGCTATAATAATATAGCCTTCTTTAGAAGTCCTAAAAAGTGATCAAAATAACATATAGATCAGTAATACAATCTATACATGAACTTAAAAAATTACATACATGATAACATTTTACTTACATAAGCTTTTAAAAATGAAAAATGTCTTAGCCCAGCGGCTGCATCAAAATCAGTAAAATAAAATAACTTTAACAGACATAGGCCTGTTTTGATCATAAGTAAAATTACATATGGCACTGTATGTCCTCCACCACTACATCTGTTATACTAGGCGCACAGTCAACAATGTGCTATACCCTGTGCGCCATAGGTGGCGCTCACAACAGTGAGCTACATTGCACCGTTTATCAGGAAACTAGTTGATATCTATGATAAAATGTTAATAACAAGCCTACAAGTGAAACTGAAGGACCATATACTTATTAATATGACTGTCCAACAGTTAAAATGCTGTTGCATACAATCATTAAAGTGGCCAGACATTAACAAATTCATATAACAAAGTTTGCATCACTATTTAAAGCATCATTCAGAAACTGGGCTATTATATGCAAATATAACTCCAGCTTACATTATACACTCTAACGGCTTATAGGGCTAATTGTGTCAGCCGTCCTTAGTCGTTGTACATAGCCACACTACTAAATGATTGACAATAGTTCTACGAATAGCAGTCTAGTGCATAAGTGCGGTAACATGGGACAAGACAATGAAAGGCACATTAACATAACTGTCTCAACACAAACTACTGTTAACATAATAACAGCTCATGGCTTTACGACAATTTCCTACTGGGGTATTGTCCTAAAACAGTAGTTTATCTCAAATAATCATATAATAATATGGTACAATCAAATCACCACTAGTACCCATCTCCTATACCCAATATGGGCTGAAAACCTTGAAGGAACCTGGAACTTTTCAAATAACACTGATCATTCAGTAAATTCCTATAGTCACACATTTTGTGCTTATATATCTGCACCTCCTCAAGTAAATCTAATTTCATACCCTCGGCTTCTTTACACAATAGCTCGGTGTCAGTAACAGTTTGGAGCATATGTCCTAACTCAATGATGTGTTCGGCATACGTTGACCCATTCTTATTCATACCCATCCTCAACAGCATATTTTCTTTATATCTTATGGCTATAGGCCTACCTGCCTGCACTATGAAATCAGCCGGGCAATCATTACATTTCAATTTATAAACTCCTGATTGCAATAGCTTATTATAATTGTTATTGCTAAAACATACAAAATTCCATTTTATGCTATTGTTTTTGGAGCACACATTGAATTTTATACAATATGCTACCTAGAAATGGAATAGCTATAAATCTCTTATGTTCATGGACTGCGTCAATGTGGAAACTGTCTTTCTCGTTTTGCGCTCAATTATATCATCAAATATGTTGGGGCTATAACCATTATTACTGGCAATCTATTTTAGGGTACACAATTCTTTTTGAAATTTAGCCTGGGTAAGAGGTAAATTTACTGCTCTGTGTACACTCAAATTGAAAAAAGCCATTTTCTACGCCCAAAGATGTGACGACCCATTGGGAATGACGCAATCTGTAAATTTAGACTTTCAGTAAATATTAAACTATATCCCATCATTGACAACCAATAAAGTCAAATCCACGTAATTAATCTCTCTAGTACCATTGTGAATTTCATTTTTTCATGCATCAAATTGAAATGAGTATGTAACTGCTCCAGCTCCTTATGGGACCCATCTACCACAAACAACAAATCGTGAACATATCTTTAACATCCATAATGCTGTTGAAAAACCTGATTTCTTTTGAATTAATAAAAATGTTGCCCATAAGCCCAGCAAGCAGGCCATATGGTTGCTCATAAATCTTCCCATTAAATTCAAAATAATTACACTTCAGTGTTGTACATAGAAGCGTCATCATCTCAGTGGTTTCCTGCAGTGTTATTTTTTTATGATACCATAGGTTTTGTTCTATGATATCGAGTGTGATGTCAACTGGGACATTGGAATATAAATTAACTATGCTGAATAACACTAACTTAGTCATAGAAGAGCATGAGATAGTTTTAAGCCTCTCTACTAACTCCCAGGAGTTTTTTATCATGTAAACATGTTTGAATACATACATTTCCTTTAAATTATTTTGCAGAAAACCAGCTAATTTATGATGAGCACTATGGGAACTGTCGACAATTGGATGAATCAGATGGTCCTTTTTATGAACCGTAAATTGGCTACGTAACTTAGGTGGCTTCAGATTAATGTTGATTAATGTCTTCTTTTTGTATTCACCTATAAGGCATTTTGTGTTACTAAGAGCATCCCTGATGCCTTTTTGCAAACTATTCTTGGGGTCTACCTGGAATTGTACAATGTTACTCACATTGAAAAATTTCATGGTCTTGTCGATATACTCGTTAACATGTGCTGCAATAACTGAGTTTCCCTTGTCACCCTTGATGAGAATGGCCTCATGTTGCTTCAACTTCATATTAATGCACCTTATAATCCTATATTCTTCATTATTTTTGCTAACCGTCTTACGTTCTTTTTCTATTAATTTTGAATATTCATGTGCAATACGCACAGTTCCCATAGTGCTCATCATAAATTAGCTGGTTTCCTGCAAAATAAGTTAAAGGAAGTGTATGTGTTTGAACATGTTTACTTGATAAAATACTCCTTTTAGTTAGTAGAGAGACTTAAAACTATCTCATGCTCTTCTATGACTAAGTTAGTGTCATTCAACATAGTTAATTTATATTCCAATGCCCCAGTTGACATCACTCTCAATATCATAGAATAAAACCTATGGTATCATAAAAAAAATAACACCGCAGGAAACCACTGAGATGATGACACTTCTATGTATAACACTGAAGTACAATTAATTTGAATTTAATGGGAAGATTTATGAGCAACTGTATGGCGTGGCCATGGGCCGCCCGCTTGCTGGGATTATGGCCAACATTTTTATCAATTCAAAAGAAACCAGTTTTTTCAACAGCGTTATGGATGTTAAAGATAACATTAGATTCTACGCATGATATGTTGATGATTTGTTCTTTGCGGTAGATGGGTCCCGTAAGTGGCTGGAGCAGTTACACACTCATTTCAATTTGATGCATGAAAAAATGAAATTCACAATGGTACTAAAGAGACTAATTACTTGGATTTGACTTTATCGGTTGTCAATGATGGGATGGAGTTTAATATTTATCGAAAGCCTACGTTTACAGATTGCGTCATTGCCGACGGGTCGTCACATCCGTGGGTGCGGAAAATGGCTTTTTTCAATTTGAGTGTACACAGGGCAGTAAATTTACCTCATTCCCAGGCTAACTTTCGAAAAGAATTGTGTACCCTAAAATAGATTGCCAGTAATAATGGTTATAGCCCCAACACAGTTGATGATATAATTGAGCGCAAAACGAGAAAACAGTTTCCATGTTGATGCAGTCCGTGAGCAACAGGGATGAATTTAAGAGATTTATAGCTATTCCATTTCTAGGTAACATATTGTATAAAATTCAATGTGTGCTCCAAAAACAATGATTGCCCAGCTTATTACATAGGGCGGACAGGTAGATCTATAGGTATAAGATATAAAGAACATGTGCTGTCAAGGATGGGTAAGAATAAGAATGGGTCAACGTTTGCCGAACACATCACTGAAGAAGGACATAAGCCCAAACCTGTTAATGACACCAAGCTATTGTGTAAAGAATAATAAACAGTAAGGTCCCAACACACTTTTCTGGGGCACATATGAAGTTACTTCTACGTCTGATGATGGCTCTCCATCCAAGATAAGATGCCGTGTCCTCCCAACCAAAAAGTCCTCAATCCAGTAACAAATTTTACTTGATCCCCCATATGATTGTACTTTTGACAGTAAATGTAGGTGTGGTACTGAGTCAAATGCTTTTCAGAAATCAAGGAATACTGCATATATCTGGTAGCCTCGATCCGAAGCTTTCAGCATGTTATGTGAGAAAAGTGCATGCTGGGTTTCACATGGTCAAAGTTTCCATAATCCATGATGGCTGGCAAACTGAAGAGGTCTTTCTGTTCAAGATATCTTATGTTTGTTTGAGTTCAGAATGTGTTTTAAGATTCTATAACATATCAGTGTCAAGGATATTGGATGGTAGTTTTGTGGGTCGCTTCTACTACCGTTCTTGTAGACGGGTGACCTGTGCTTTCTTTAAAGAACTGGGCACGGTTTTTTGTTACACAGATCTATGAGAGATTATAGTTAGAAGAGGGGCTTATTCAGACACATATTCAGTATATGATCTGATAGGGATTCCATTGGGTCCTGGAGCTTTGTTTGGTTTTAATGATTTCAGCTGTTTCTCAACATCACTGACACCAATACTTGTTTTGCTCATCTTTTTGGTATGAGGATTAAATTGGGGCAATTTTCCTGGATTTTCCTTTGTAAAGGAACATTTGAAAATAGAGTTCAGAATTTCAGCTTTTGCTTTCCTTCCATCAGTTTCAGTTTGTCTCATTCGCTAGGGACTGAACACTAACTTTTGTGCTACTAACAGCTTTTATATATGACCAGAATTTCTTTGGGTTTTGTAAAATATCATTTGACAATAACCTCCTATGGTAGACACTGAAGGCATCAGGCATTGCTCTCTTGACAGCCAAGCATGTTTCATTCAGCATCTCTTTATCTATAACTCTACACTTTGTTCTACACCTATTATGCAGTAATCTCTGTTTCTAAAGAAATTTCTTTACAGGACTGTATACCATGGAGGTTCCCTCCCATTATGAATTGTTCTACTGGGTGTATAATTATGCATGCATGGTCAACTATTCTTTTAAGCTTAAGCCGTAATTCCTTTACATGCTCCTGCCTTGTGTTGAAAATTTTAAGTCCCTCATTGAGATATGATGCTATTGATTTTTTATCTAAAATCTCATTCTGGATCTCAGTCTGATTTTTTATCTAGTTTACTGAACATTTGTATCTTTCTGTTTGTTTTAGTTGTCCTTTGTACTTTGTTAATCATTGTTGCCAAAACTGTGTCATGGTCACTGATACCAGTCTTGATGTGAACATCCTCAAAGAGGTCAAATCTGTTTGTTGCCATTAGATCCAATATTTCCAACATAAGGGGATTCCTGTTCTAGGTAGTTTCCAGAGAAAGTGTTTAGTAATGTTTCACAGGGTCTCACCACCAAAAGAACTGTAATTTTCCCAATTAATTGTTGGATGATTAAAGTCTCCACTGATTGTTACAGTATGATTGGGGAACTTGCATACAAGTGAACTGAGGTATTAGTCTGGTGGGTGATAGAAGAATCCAATGGTCACCCCTGATACCAAGCCTTGCCGAAACAATCTCACATGTAGCTTCAATTTTTATCTCATTGGATCTCAGTTTCTCGTTTGCTGTGACAAATATACCACCTAAATTTCCCATTTCCCATTAGCCTATCCTTTTGATATACACTTAAATTTTCCCCAAAAATCTCACTGCTATTAATTCCAGGTTTCAATCAGCTTTCTGTATCTAGTGAGTTTCAGTGCCATGAGTGCTTCAAACTCTGGCCCTTTGTTGAGAATGCTTCAGCAATTTACCATTAGGATTTTAATACTCTCACCTGTGGGAGGCATTTCTTTCAATCTTACACTGATCCTTCTAGGTTTCCTACAGCTATTGTTACCTGGATTTGATGAAGAGTAGCCTGATCTAAAAAACCTCTGTGTGCACCCCATACACAGTCCAGTCAGCTACCTGAGTAGCAGCCTCTGATGTGTAGTGCACACCTGATCCAGTTAGGGCAACCCTAAAATTCTCAACCTTATGGCACAAGTCCAGGAAGTCACAGCCTAGCTTGTCACAGAACCTTCAAAGTCTCTGGTTCAGTACTTCCACTTGACACAGAAACAAACTCAGTTCCGAGGACAGTGCTGCAAATTGTGAGCTTTGATGAAACTCCATGTGTAAGGCCAGTCTTCTCAACTTACTCTGCCATTCACTGGAATGACCCAAATATGACCTCAGAGCCCAGATGACATGTATCACTTGTTCCAAGGTGCACCACAAGCTGCAGTTGGTTCCACTCTGTTCACTCAATGGCAGCTGGAATAACCTCTTCAGCATGTTGAATGAGACGCCCAGGCACACACACTAAGTGCACCTGGTGTCCTTTCCTCTCCCTTGCTGCACCATCATTCACTGTATGTTTGAACTGCCTATGATTGATAAACCACTACCCTTTTGCATTTGCCTCCTCATGATACCAAACAAAACAGCTTTTCCCAAAACAGATGAAGTGTGTCCCACTGGCTCAGTTTCAGTGACAGACTGCATCTCAAACAGGTTGGTTAGGAGGATCAGTACAATACCCTGAGTCCTCCTGGGTCCCCATCCACACTGTACAGGATGCCTAGATCTGCCACAACATGCCACTTGCAGTCAAGTGTACGAGTAATGACATATCCTGTACTTTCTGTAAAAGAGACAGGATCCATAGGAGAGGACAGTAATTGAGGTATCTCTGGTACTGGTATCACAGGTACATGATTATCAGGAGCTTTTTCACACACCAATTTGCAACAGGTGCCAATTGTTTGACAGTAGTCAGGACGAATTCCATCTTCTTACAAACATCAACCAACTCATCCCATGTTGAAGAACAGCATTCACAGTGGGGCTGCATTTTGGCTGGTGTGCAGTATATTAAGGGGACATTGTGTGTCCTATGCTGCCAATGTTAAATTATTGACTTTGAAACTTTTTAAGACATCAACTTACAATTTTCCATATTTATTGAATGTACCTTTCTAGGTACACTGAACTGGAATTACTAAAATTGTATTGTGGGGCATGTTATCTTTTTTTTCAAATGCTCAATTTTTTTACAGAATTTTGTAAATAAGTGAACATAATAACAAAACAACTCAGGATATTTTAATTATTCTAGTTCCATATGTGTTGAATCTCACACTTGGCATGCCTTGAAAATGTCTCTACCAGGTACTTTTTTTTAGGAAATGGATCATTTATTGCCAAAAACTTAGTTCAGAGATATTGAGGTTTAAATTTTTTTTATTACACTTCTTATAAAAACTTACATTTCTCTGTCTTTTATGCACTAGGATTGCCCTGGCTCATAGTCTATCTCTTCTTCAGTGTCATAACAGCCCAGTGCTTGCTCCCTCCTTTTCTTCCTTACTTCTTTTGTCATTTGCAGAGCAGCTAACTCTGCTTCATGTATACGAAGCTCATCCAGCCCCACAGTCCTTTAGCTGTGTTCTGTCCAAATCTTACCCCGTAACTTCTCCAGAATCTTAAGTCTTTCATAGTTCCCACCATTAAAAGTTATTACAGCATCAGACACTGCTAACTTTAGACCCATAAGGCCAACAAATACATTTTTAGGCACACGGCACCACACAACATTATTGAAGGACTCATTCACATTCTGGGTCTTCCCATGTAAACACTTCTTTAGTAGCTCAGGATTTGCCAAATCTCTGTAAATACGTTTGATTGCCTCCATTACTGCCAAAGGAAGAGAATGTTTAAGTGTAAATTCATGCAGGGTGCCAGAAAATTCTGCTTGCCTATATTTACACCAAGTGTTTGGTGGATGTGGACACAAAGCATGACATGGCTTTTCATTGGTTGATATTTGCTGAAAGAAAGTGCTCCACACAGCTCTTTTCATTTTCTCTAAATTTTCACAGTTATCTCTAATGGCCTTCCCATAATATTCTTGTAATTCATCAATTACTTTGTGTGTTAGTCTTCCAGCACATTTTATTGTCTTGCCATCAGACAGACAGTATCAGAAACAAAGGACTGACTTGTTTATTTGTAATGCCAACTTCTGAGACATAGCAGTAGGCACAAAACAAAGCAATTCAAAGCCTTCTAGACTGTGTAATTCCCAAGATATGACTGCTCAAGTGTGGCAGTATACGCGAAATTTGACAGTCACATGTCAACATTTAAAATATTATTTGAAGGTCTCACAGTTGTCTGGTTTTAATGTATTATATACCAAAATGTTCATGAAAGTCCAAAGTACATTACGGAGTAGAAAACAGAAATTGTCAAATTTCAATGAATTTCACGTACATTGTCCCCTTAAAAGGCAGTGAACAAACAACTTTACATTAAGCCCACTGATTATCTTTTAATCTGGTGAGATAAAAAGTTGCTAATCCCCCATAAAAATTGAAGCTATTACACAAATGTGATTTCTAGTAAGGCAACACAGAAACCTGTGGTAAAAATTACTAGTTTCCTAAAACATTTTTAGATTAATTATAGTTGTTAGCAAACTCGAAAACAGAACAAGATAAATGCAGATAATATATACAGCTGCTCCTCTTTAAAGGAAAATTATGTAACACAATATGTTAGTTAGAATATCTGCTACAGTAACCAAATCACAAATGTCGAGTTACCACAATTTGGTCATTTATTATGCAAAGGACAATGGTAGCCCCAAAAAATCCTCAAAAACGCACATTTATTTGCATTGGTATACAATGAAATTTGGGGGTGTTGTATTCTTTGGTGGAACTGTGAACCACAAACATTGATTTGCTATGAAACAGGTTACGTATCCAAATACTCATACCAATAGCTTAACAAAAATATAGTTTTGTAAGCATCTGAATATTCTTAGAAATAACCATTTTGCACTGCATGGTGGAATTCAATGTTATTAATACCTGTAAAGCCTTGAGTAGCCAATCAAGTAACAGAGAACTATTCCAAAAGTAATTTCTTGAAACAAATTGTAAACAAACAGCATATTACTGTAGTTTGAAAAACCTGTACATTAAAAAAATCTTAAAGATCATATCAAGCAATATATTTGGAACAACATCTGAATTACGAAGGAAATCATTTTTATACATTTTGTATTATAGGATCTGACTTAAAATACATTTTTGTTTGAAATCCAAGACAATCATTATTATGTGTTAGTTTGGTAATTTACTCCATGTAAAACCACAATAATAGAAACTTTTAATTACAAACTTACAAAATATATTGTAAATATATTTCATAATTTCATATTTTACCAAAATCTGTTCACATCACCCAAAAAAAAAAAAAAAAAAAAAAAAAAAAAAAAAAAACTGAATGAGGGCATCTGGAATTCACGAAACGTTATCCAAAAAAATTAATTTGTAATTAAAAATAAAATCAGTATTTTATATTTTGCATTATTGTATCAGATATAAAAGATTATTTTGCACAGTAAATTACAAAATCCACAATTATAATCACTATGTATCAATTTGGGAATTTATTTAATGTACAACTACTGCTGCAATAACTTTTGTAATTAACTTTTTTAATTGTGAGTCATGTATTAGGCAATTTCAATAATTACTGTTTAGGTTACTTGACTGTTGAGAAGATATATACAGGATGGGGGAAATAAAATTTACCCCTGAGGTATGCAAACATAAACTGCCTGCACTTACTGCAAGAATGGAATTCCACTCAAAAATTGGAGTATATATTGGCAAAGATGTCTGTAGGTGGAAGGTTACATCCATGAGTGCCACAGAACAAACAGATGGTCTGTAAGGGGGCAGGGGACTGGACTTGTGAAAAACTCAGACATTTTGTACATCAATAGTGGAGAAGACTCCAAAAATATGGACACTCTTGAAGTTGCAGTTGATAGCTGTCAACAAACACTACATTGCTCCTTCATTCATGCTACTGACCATACTGTTGAGCTAGAATGGTTCTCAGATGCAACTACAATAAATTTCTGTCATATCAAGGCATGCCTTTGTTGGAAATCGGAGTTAGCTAAAGAACAGTACTGTCATCTATCAACAATGTGTGTGGCCAAAGTAGTCCTCATGCAATAACTGCATAGGAGTTTTATCTCCTTTAACTTCCCCCCTGTTACAGAATTTGTACTGCTCTCCAAGAAAACACTTCAATGATAATCATTCCCTGACTCTTTGGGATGTTCTTGCACTTAATTTGCTAGCTAAAGTGCCCACGTGGCACCACAACTTTTCCTTTGAGTACTATAACATTATTAAATGCCTTCATTGAAAAGTACCTATAACAAATAGTTCGAAAGCTCACTCACCGAAATATTAGGCTGGTGCATAAGTTCACAGTGTTTTTGTTTTGCATGTTGGTATTCCGGTTGCTACAGGTTTAGTTATTGGTTTTCATATTTTTTGTTTCTTTGTAGTTCACTGTTGTTATTTAGGTTTACTAATTGCCATTTTGTGCTGCTGTCAGTGCTAGAAAATTGCGCGACAAGTGGAGAAATTGAAACATTTTCAACATAGTCTTCTGTCTGAGTTCAACAGAGGGGCAACAGCAGCAGAGGCAGCCAGAAGTGTTTGTGCCATTTATGGGGATAATGCTGTTAGACAAAGCATAGGAGAAACTGGTTTTCTCACTTTAAGGACTGTTTTGACATAAGTGCCAATGGCCTTGCTCTAGTGGTGACACCGGTTCCCATCATATCACTGAAGTTAAGTGCTCTCGGGCTTGGCTAGCACTCGGATGGGAGGTTGTCTGGATCTGTCAAGCACTGTTGGCAAGTGGGGTGCACTCAGCCCTTGTGAGGCCAACAGCTGCTTGATTGTGAAGTAGCAGCTCCAGTTATGAAAACTGACAACAGAGTGCTGACCACATACCCCTCCATATCCGCATCCAGTGATGACTGTCAGCTGAGTATGACATGGTGGTTGGTTGGTACCGATGGTCCATCTGAGACATGTTCAGATGGAGAGTTTAAATTTTGACATTAGTGATTTTCCATGTTCAGGAAGACCTTCATGGTTCGATGAAGATTGTTTGGATGAATTAATCCAGAATGATCCATATCATTGTACTTGAGAACTGGCAAATGTGTTGAACTGTGATAATTCCACCATAATGTGACATTTGCCTGCAATGGGGAAGGTTCAAAAATTGGATGTATGGATACTGCAAGCTCCAAGCCAAAATTATAAAAGTCAGTGGGTGGCCATATGTGCATATCTGCTTGCTCGTCATCAATTGGCTCATGAACAACAGTGAGCATTGCTGTCTTGCATCATTACTGGCGACGAGAACTGGTGTTTTTATCCCAACAACTCCCAGTACAAATGCCTGTGCACATTTACAAAAGATAATGTTATGCATGTGGTGGAACAGCAACAGTGTTGTGTACTATGAATTGCTTCTGGGATTTGTAACCATTACAGCTAATATTTATTGTCAACAACTGAGACATCTTACAGATGTAGTCCAAGAGTAAGGACTAGGAAGCTTGCACTAAGTGTTGCCACTCCTCGATAATGCTTGCCCATGTTCTGCTAGACTGACAAGAAACACTATACATAAGTTGAGTTGGGAAGTCATTCCTTACCCACCTTATTCAACTCATCTTGTGCCCTCAGATTTTCACCTTTTCTGCTCTCTATCAAACAATCTTCAAGAAGCTTCCCTTCCAGATGAAAATGCATTCTGAACATGGCTCAACAAGTTCTTTGGCTCAAAACCACAAATAACCCTCATACATGGGAGTTGTCCTTCATTTCCTTAATCCTCCTGGTCTGTTTCCACTAGCCCCCTCCTCTAGGACCCCAACCATGTAATCACATCCTCTTTCCTGCAATCTGTCTTTCCTCTCTTGTGTTCCCACCCCACAACCCCTCCCCAATCCACTTCTCCAGACCACTGCACCTCTACAGATGCTGTGTTGCATTATTATCCTATGCACCTGTTACCTCTCCCTGCTGCTTTCCTATCCCTTGCACCCTCTTGGCCCTCACAGCTCTCGCCATCCTTCCCCAACCCTCCCCCCTGCTCCCACCTCTTTTCTCCCCTTATCCACACCATCTGACATGAACCCTCAACCCAGTCAAGTTGCAGAACTGCAGTCCTGGCAGTATATTCAGCTGACACAATGTAGCTATACAGGTGTGTGTTTATGTGCTTATGTGTGTATGAGTACATATATTCTAGCCTGAGAAAGCATTTGTCCAAAGGGTAGCAAGGTTTCCAGTCTTGTTTATGTGCCTGTTGAGAACTCATCGCCTCTATTGTTTCGTGAGGTGCAACCTTTATTCCTAAATTATTTATGAAGACACCAATAAATGAAGTACATACAAGAATCACTAAAACAGAACACAGTGTACCATAGACACTGCAGACAGAAACTTTAAACATTGTTAAGTTTCTGTAATGTATTATTGTGCTGTGACTCCTCTACGTAAAAAGTATTTGATTTACATATTCAGAAAATGTAATTATGTGTAACATTCATAAATGTGGATATTGCAAGAGTATATTTCAACAAGTAAATACAGTGTACAAGGTGACCCAAGGTCACAAACATGAGTAATTTTTATTATTTTAATTTTACAAAGAGGCTGCATTTTTCATCCATCATATTTCAAGTGATGTGACAACAATCAAGTGGTTCATGCCATAATAGGCCAAATTATTGTCAGCAAAGGTACTTGCCAATCAAATCACATTTCAGGATCATCTGTCTTGTGGGACAGAAATCACTTGGAGCCACAACTGATAAATGTCTCTCTCCTCTTTTCTGATCTGCCAACTATAGATATGCTGAATGGCTTAGTTCCTTTAATTTAGCAACCTTCCCTTCTCCTCCAAGATGAGTTTGAGGCACTGAAGCTATCTTCTGTCATCCTCCTGCCAATCCATACCAGGTAATCTCCATGAGCAAATGAATTGATACAGTTTACTTTTCTAAATATGAGTAAATATATTAATTACAAGTCTATATAGCTTTCCAATCCTGATTACATCCTCGAGGGGTTGTACAAATTGTGTCAGAAATGGAATGCTTAATTTGCCCCATTTTTGGCTTTGAGGTGCCATATACAAATTAATAAGACATGAGCAGATGCTTGAAACCATTGTGCGGAGCTGTCCAGCTCTATGGCTCTATGCTGTGATGTGATGGATGTGTGCATAGTGCAATCAGTCTCAGCTGCCTTCTGCATTCTACCCAGAGCCACTGCCGCCACCACCACTGCAGATGTGCGAGTCCATCTGACATCGCCCATTATCTTTGCCACCTTCATACAAGGCCACATCATGGATATGATGACAGAGCACCATCCCTATGCTAGGCACCAGTGCTGTGTCACTGCCTGACTCTGCCATGCCATTTGTCAATCAACACATGTAATCTTTAAAAATAATTATCACAGTATAGATTGCAAGGCATATTCATTCAAAGATGATGAGTTCCGATCATCACATGATCATCTTCAGACCTACATCTATTATGATGGACAATGGCTGTGTATGGAGCATGAACTACTGAATGACGATGGTCAACAAGTAAATATGGTGAGCAGTTGACTATCATCATTCAGGAGTTCCTGCTCCATACACAGCCATTGTCTGTCAAAATGGTTGTAGGTCGAAGATGATCATGTGATGATTGAAACCGGTCATCTTTCAATAAATTTACCTTGCAATCTAGACTGTTGTAACTATTTTCAGATGATATAATCAGATCACTGATATCTCCAACAATGATTTCAAAAATAATCAACACATGATGTTGAAGACTTTTTGTTTGTTTTGATGTGTGTTATTTAAAGGGATGCCCACCACCGGGTTACAGGGACTGCTGAAGATGGATCAAGAAATGCAAGCAAGGTTAGATCAGATCTGGATGGTGAAGGAAGACCTGAAAAGGCACCTTAATGGGGCACTAATGAATGCAGTGCTGCAAAGCAGCACTGTGCCCACAGCTACTCTCGCTTTCCCATTTTCGAAGTTGCCACAGCTGGTTCCATCTCAGCCTGTAATTGATGTTGCAGTATGTTCACTGGTGACCACGTTCATGGGTAAACCAGGCAAAAATGGCTACACTTTCATGAAAAAGTTAACAGATGCAGGGAAACTGCCCACATGGGATGATGAAGTGTTGATAGGGGATGCTAATCTGAAGATGCAAGGACAGACTCATTCTTATGTAAATTCTGTGAAAGGGCTGAGAAATACCAAGGCATCTGACAGCCTTGCAAAAGAGCTATGGGACAGATATGGGAATAAGCAAAACGTAAGCTTCTATAGGGACAAACTTTGCATGCTACACAAAAATTCTGGAGAGGGTTTAGAGCACTTTGTTGACTTTTAACACTGTTACTGCAAGTTTGCGTCAAATACAATGCTCTATTGCAATCTAGCATTACCCTCTGGAAGGATTTTTTGAAGTTTGACCATGTGTTAACCTAATGGGCAGAGGGTATCGAACAGTATTTTCATTTCTATGGCAAGTAATAGAAAGGCTAACAGACTAAGTTTTGGAGATAATGAAAGTAATAAAATGCTTACAAATGAAATAATCAATGGTAATTAGGCATAATGCTTTGAAACATTAAGTTTAAAGAAAAATGAACATGGACTGCTAAGTGACTTTCGTTAATGCTCCTTTTAAATAGTGCAATGGATACACACAACTAACGAACGAACTAAGTAGTGTTTAGCAGTAGATAGCTTTTACATAAACCAGAAAACATACCATAAACATAAACCAGAAAACATACCAGAATACTTCACTCACAGCAATAAAAGTTACTATTGCAATCATTAATTGATTCAGTACTACTTCAACATTAAGATTTTACTAAAGATACACTGAACCAAAACTGGGCATGGAAAGAGTTCTGATTTCAGTTAACACATACATACCACAAATGAAATTAAATAATCCTACACCTATACTTGTTATGCCTTCATTATTAGCAATGTCACAGATTTCTTTTAATAGCAACAAAAAAACCAATTATCTTTCAATTTGAGAATAGATTACTGTGGGGACCCATAAACTGTTACTTTCTCTATGTGCAAACTCTGTAATTATTTCGGACACCAACTGCAATTTAATAACATTAAATCTTTAGCCCCACTTGCAGCAATTTCTGCTTTAATGTTTTAACACAAGTTAGTCAAATATTAAGCTCAACCAATTTCAGAAAATAGTTCATAATACTAATCAATGCACGTTACTTTTCACCATAGTCCAATATATGTGCCTTTCTTACCACCTGTGAGGCAGGTAGCTTGGATAACAACGTTCAGATATTTTAGCACTGAAATTTAGCACCTACAGTGCAACAACAAACCATTATTTTTCAGAAACAGGATGCTTGGTTATCTGTACGTTAAGAACAGGACCCTGCATTTGTTTGCAATTAGGCCAAATTTTAAGGTGCAAACACAGTTTTATGTCATTGGCATTATTATTGAAAAAAAAACACACACACACACACACACTCACATCAATATACTGGTCCAAACTGTTACACACATCTGAATTCCTGCAATTGGTGGAGCAGAGACGCAATAGTGGTGGCAAGCATGTGGTCCCATGCTCTTTGAGTTGGATGCTCTTTCTAAATTCTTCTTGACAACGTGTTTCCTTCATTTCAGAGCCATTCCATGATAACAAGAGCACCATACGCCAGTCAAAACCACATCCGAGGCAATTTCAACATAAATTGGCTTCCAAATGCCTCACTTGGTACCCGTGTTGTTAACAGTACAATGTCTAGCCACTGACAGCATAATGTGCTCTCTCTCTCTCTTGCTGCCCAGATTGACCTTTTCCCATGCGTCAAGCCCCTTCCGTAGTGGAAGGGGTTCCCTACGTCTTTTAAGTTACATCATACAATTTCCGGAAGTATGAACCAGTATTCAGATTACAAATTTTCTTTTATAAACATGAATAGTTTACAAAATTTCATTAATTTCAAACATCTTTAAAGTTTTTTTATTACCTATATTATACATATCAAATTTCCTTTCACAACTCAATGAACTTAATCAGTAAAGAACAACTACTTCATACTTACGCACACATAATTACATTGTATAAACTACTTACAATCAATACTGGTATTACAGACTGAATAAGGGCCATGTCATGTCGTACATATGTACTAGGCCAAATTAATGAAAGAAATGAGGTACTACTGAGTGAATCAGAAGCCCATTGTGTAGATGTATTCATTTGTAGGATTGACCCTCAGGTAGGTGCTCCACAGAGCACACTAAGAGAGGTTGTACAACTTGTGTTTCTATGAAGGAGTCCCAACATTTCATCCACTTTTCCAGGGTAAAGTCCACTAAATGCACATTCATTGGGGAAGTTCACTGCACATGTTGCAAACACCCAGGTCACAAGGCAGCTGAGCATTTAGCACCGGCATGTGCGTGTTGCGGAAATAGTGGACACGAGAAAGCAAATGATCAGTCTTTACTGAATCAATTGGTTGACCACACAGGTTACAGCCACGATCAAAGGAAATGTGAAAGGGACTGATTCTGCCACTGCTCCTAGTTCCCCTTCTGCAAAGCAAATCCAGTAAGAGGGGTAGGACCTGCTCAGGTGACAAACGTTACTATCCAAGATAAAATCAGTAGTAGCCAGTCTACCTTTATCAGTGATCAGGTGCACAAATAAGTGTTTTGTTCTTTAAATCTGCTCACAGGCGAGAATTAAAACTACCACTTTGTAGACTCGATGGATTGGGAAAAAGGTAATTTACCTAACAGGTTTTCAAAATGTGGAACTGCAAATAGATGGAAGTAACAACTAGTTCACAGTTGAAGTGGTATGGAAGCATGACCACAATTCTGATGACATTTTAGCCAACAATTCCCTGCTCCATTTCCAAGGCATAATTAACTTCTGAACATAAGAAATCTAAATTGGGGGACATGTCCACCATTTTGACTGTGTTCCCACTACAAAGACCCAAGCGAGTCCAGAATGAATGGTTAAGTCCTGACAACCCACTAAACCATGTAGCATAATGTTGAAGATAAACAAAACTCAGAAAATGTTGGTTGGTACCTGGAAAATCATTTAGATAGAGATCCATTAAAAGAAGTTTTATACAATAAACAGACACATGTGAAGTGCAGTTTATCTTGAATCAGTGTGACAGAAGAGGGTACATTTTTACCACTGACAATAGATAATTTTGGAAGCAGAGATATTAAAATTCCCTGCGGTACAATACTCACCACAGTGTATGAAGTAAATAGTGATGAGATACCAAGAAAATGAACAGGCTGAAAGAACTGTTTACATACACTCCACCTCATTAATGTCACATATAAAAGTAGAAACTGAAAAGAAACTTGAAGACCTGTGGAAGGTGGATCAGGAAGTACTGTATCCTGTTGTAGCTGAATTTGTGTTTGAAGAAAAGAAAAAGCTTCTGGCAACCTCCTTAACCTTCCATGAGATCCCTACAGGTGATGCTACACCTATAGCCAAGAAACAATATCACTTACTGTATCACTTGCAGCCTACAGTAGAGACAAATATTTTAGATTTGCTAGGAGCAGGATTACTAAAATTTTTTTTAATCCCATAGTGATAGTCCCAAAGAAAACCAATAATGGGGAAAATGCTTTCTGCATTTGTGTGGGCATGAGAGCAATAAATGTCATGGAATCAGATACTTATTCCCTACCAAAGACTGACAACATTTTGCATCTCCCTGGCAAATGCAAATTCTTCACAGCCTTAGATACACACTCTGGATACTATCGAAGTCCTATAGCTCTAAAAGATCAGGAAATGCAGCTTTTGTTGTCCCTCCCCCCCCCCCCCCCCCCTCCCCCAAAGACATTATGATTATACAAGCATGCCTTTTTGCCTTTGAAACACCACAGCTATGATTCAACATTTTGATGACGTACTTTTACGAGTTTTAAAGCTGACCATGTATCTAGTATACCTGTATGACATAACTATATTTTAAATTATGATGAGAGAACGTGCAGAATGACTGAGAAATATGCTAACTTGTTTTAGTGACACTAATCTAAATTTGAAATTAGAATAGTATAGTTTTGCACAATCACAAGTGCACCATCTAGGCCAGATAATTTCGGCAAATGGTGTAAGACCAGTTACACAGTTAGGATGCAATGAACAATATTCTAGTGCTGAGGAATGTTAAGGAATTGCAATAATTTCCCGGATTAACAACTTATTATTATTGCTTCGGGGTGAACTGTGCAACCACCACAAAACCCTCACAAAATTATTGGAGTAAGGAATTCCTTTTGTCTGGACAGTGGATTGCCAGAATGTTTGTTAAAATAAAAAAAAAAAAGTCTTACAAGGTCATCTGTCTTGGCTTATCCAGTTTTTGCGCTACCTTTCATCTTTTCGTGTGACGCTAGCAATGTAACCATTGGGTGCATTTTTTATCAAACTCTGAAGACGGTGAAAAAATGCCAAATAGTTATGCATAACATCAGCTGAATTAAGCTGAGAAAAGCTATAACACCACAGATACGGAACTTCTGACACTTGCTTTTGGCACTTATTACTTTCAGTATTACCTATACAGAGGATAGTGCACAAAAATTATGGATCATGCAGCTTTACAATGGCTTCTGGATTTAAAAGGTTCCAGCAGGAGACTTGTTAGATGGGCTTTAAACCACAGTGAATATGACTAGATAATCAGAGACAAGCCTGGTAAGCTGAATCAGAATGCAGGTATCTTAGGTAGGAAAATTAAGAGCCTATAAGTAGGCAATATGCTTACTGAGGAATTAAAAAAAAAAAGGATTCGATGCTGGGTGTAAGAAATAGGCTATCTCCCCAGATTTTATTAAGAGAGACTTTTTTATATAAGAAAACACCTCTTGAAAAAATGGACAGTAGTGCACCACTGTCACGATAGCATACAGTGTGTGTCATAATGGGAAAAATGCTGTGCAAGGGTGCATGACAGGCCATTATAGGTGGACGTAACAAAAGAAACATGTAGAAGAATACATTCAAAATTGTCTCGTGTGCATTAGGAGAGCACAAGGATGAAGACCAAATACAACTCTACAGACTTTGCCTGGGCAGCAGGACTTTCTGAAATCATAGCACTTGATATCGTCAGATCGCTCCCCATAATGGCCCAAATTAAGCCAAGGTCTTTCATCTATCATTGCCCATTTCTCTCACTATCTTATTATGACACAATTGAAGACATAACCACTGAGACAGTTATGAAAGCATTCATCACTCACTTTATACTATCATTTAGAAGTCTAGAGGCTATTATAAAAGACCAAGGGACAAACCCTATGTTCAGTCTTATAATACAGGTAGTAAATTGCTTAAAATAATGAAGTAGAGAACTATGCCGTTTCACCCAAGGGTAATGGCAGGGTTGAACACATTCAAAAATAGTTGTTAAAATAATGTCTTACTACTTCCTTTGAGGCTGTTTGTGGCTGCAAAATGCACTCCCCAATCAAGATCAAGAAGTTGCCACCTGCAATAAATTCCAGAAATGCGAAGCACATGGCTAAAAGATTAAAGCATAACAATGTAACTGTGACATGGGAGCAACAGATCCACAATCACAAGAATGCTAGGATACTGCTTTATCAACTAGAAGGTTACATGATGTTACAACAAACCGCCATGAAACTGGGCAGAACTAAGAAATTTACTTGCATCTGCGATGGACCATTTCAGATGTTGCATTTCATGTCACCTTTCAATGCCGAATTACAGTTCCCAGATCGGAAGATTATAGTTCATTTTAATCATGTCACCAAGTATAAAGGTAGCCAGTCAAGTATCTAGCGGAACTTGTGAAAAAACCATTTGCCACAAAAGCCAATGAGCACTAAAACTATTAAACAGCGACCAGCAAGTTCCCATCACTATCTTCATGTTCTGCCTCTCCATACAATTTAAATCTTACATGAGAGATGTTAGTCTTTTCTATGTCAAAATATTGTTTAGCCACATTGATGGTTCTGCTCTGTGTTTTCGTCCCATCAGACCCATGATTAAGTAGAATATTTTGCTTAAGTGTTGTGCTTTTGCCATGTTTGTAAAGTTGCGTCTGTGCCTTATAGGTTTTCAAGCATGTTAGTTTGATATTACTGCTGCCTGGGCAGAACTACTTGCACAATGGATTGTTGCTGTGAGCAATAGGCTCCTGTTGTGGACATCTGGCCTCTGCTAAATGATGCCAGCCATACAGCTGTTGTCTTTTCTCTGCTGCGCACCATTCTGTGCTGTAATGTGGTTGTTATACGTCAGTTTCACATGACTAGCAGGCGCCTGTCCTACTAATGCATCACTACTTTTGCATTTGTATGTTACATACCCCCGTTATTCCAAAATTAATCAATATGCCCTTTTCAGCCTACCGTATTTACTCGAATCTAAGCCGCACTCGAATCTAAGCCGCACCTGAAAAATGAGACTGGAAATAAAGGAAAAAAAAAATTCCCGAATCTAAGCCGCACCTGAAATTTGAGACTCGAAATTCAAGGGGAGAGAAAAGTTTTAAGCCGCACCTTCAAATCGAAACAAAGTTGGTCCATTGTAATATGAGACACGATTTAGGTCGAATGAATGACGATACAGCTACAGTAGTTGGGTTCGAGTTGTAAGCTTAGCAGTTAAGCTTTACCACGTAGCCATTGCTATGCGTCAGGCGCTCCATCCGTATTTATACAGGTACCATTCCTTTTTCACATGCTTCGTCTGGTTTGAGTCGATTGCTTATTTTGCTTTGATCTGATAAGTGCCGTTTTCTTTGTTATAGGTGTTTGCGTCACTCTAAGCTGAAAATGCATTACTGCATTGTGTCACGCATTGTTTGTCGCATTCTGATAGTGCGTGTTTATGGCCTGTCACGGCTCGCGGCATGGCTTGCTTTTGTGCGCGCTACCGCCGTGTACAATTTAAAAAAAAAAAAAAAAAAGAGGAATCGTCTCATTAGCGAAACAATGGCAAGAGACTGCTATTTGTTGTTACTTACACTGCTGCTTTCTTTGATAATGATCAACAAGAATCAAATAATAGACTGCGTATGATAGAACATGTTCTGAACGAGAGTTAGGCGAAAATTTTTCTCCGTTTGAAAATCTTTGCGGCCGCTTCTCTATTACATCACATTCTGCACAGAAATTAGTCATCTTAGATTTAAAAATCTAGTCACTTGCCGTGCTTCATTTCTGACTGTATCACTATTAGGCATAAGAATAATACGAATATAAACATGATACAATACGTATATTCTTCCGCGTTTGCTGTTGTCTCACTCTAGTTTCGTAGTTTATTAGGCAGACAGGATTTAAATGAGATAGCAGCAAACACGAAAGAATACATGGCAAAATGTTTATATTCGTATTATTCTTATGGTGAAGAGAATACTGTATATGATTCAAATTTCATCAGGTTCCTGTTAGCAACCATCTCTCCTCACAGATAGGAAAAAATTCAGAACGTAGAGTTGGCCATATTGACAAACATCCAAAACAGTCTTGCCAGTCAGTTTTTCGTAGTACACTGAAATTGTGCTACATTCGAAGATGAACAATACGGAATTTGTATTTACTTCGTTGGATTATGTATGAAAATGCAGTGGTTGAAACTCGCGGCAGAGAAAAAAAACTCGTCTCCCACTTTTTTTTTTAATTCATTTACTGACGCAGAGGTTTTGGCGCCAGTATTTATCTTTGTGCCTACAAAGCATGCCTGTGTAGCGCTACACTTATTTGACGGCAGAAGTTAGTTGTGGCGGCACGTACCAACATTTTTCATAACTTCCGCTATCTTTGCACTCGATTCTAAGCCGCAGGCGATTTTTTGGATTACGAAAACCAGAAAAAAAGTGCGGCTTAGATTCGAGTAAATATGGTAGTTTTGCTCTTATTTATTCCTATATATTTTATTGTCTGGTCCTAGTATTGAATGGTTTAGTCATATGCTTGCATTATTTTGTTATTTTGAGACACTGTCAGTACATAGAATTCATCGTTGTCTGGTGTAGCTAAGTTACGTTCAAAGTTTAAGAAATTTGAAAACTAGCATTACGAAAGCGCAGATCACAAGCCATTACTGTGGACAAGGCTGCTGTGTTGTTTTCAAGGAATATGCAGAAGTAAGACCTATTCTCCGCTGAACTGAACCACCTATTGTTCAACTGCCATTGAGTAAGTGCCACCCAGCACTGCTCCAATCACCCAGTCTCCATGTAGGCATGGGTGGCAATTCAGCATCTTTTGTAGACTTCATTTCTCCTTTGAATATCCTGAAGACAATTTCTCTCATTTATAACAAATTCGACTGATGCCCAACTGATAGTTGTATTAACGCACCATTCATTCCATCATATAAGAATCAGCTAGTTATACACTACCCTGTACATCATTCACTTTTTGGTTCCAATCAGAATTTCACTCTACACACATACCAAATAATGTTACATAATAGCAGACTACTATTCAAAACATTCCTTTGTGATATCCTGAGACCTCACTTTTGGTTCTCTGCACAATTGAAACAAACTTTGAATGCCACTATCAAATAATTCCTGATATTCATTATGAAATTTGTGTTCTCTCTCAATACGCATCCTGTCTCAACGTTTCTAGATGATACAGAGAATGCTGATTTGTTCACATCCTTGTATTAATTGATGGCACACGAGTAACAACAAGCCACTATATAGAGAACTGCCCCTATTATGGCATTCAGCCAGTGCGATATTTTACTTAAAGTAACTGTTCCTCCAGTGACTTGAGTCTGCTCACTATTCTGACATGGAGCATGACTATATATTGCTATTTCATGGGCACTCCAATGGTGAAGTCTTTTGGCCAAGTTTCAGTGCAAAAGTTGATGACAGTTATTTTTCTACTGTCACAAAATGTAAAACCACCAAGTATTGTTTTCTTTAATTAAAACTGCTTACTTCTACGATTGTTTCAAACAACAGTCTTTCATTATTGCACTTATTTGTTCATTTGATGTTTTATTGTCATGAATTATGTTTACAATATTTCTATTCAATTCATTCATTTCTATTCAACCCATCTTTTGAGATCACAAAAATTTGGGTCGAACCATCACCTTTCAGTAAACTATTTATTATTTGTTTATAAGGCACATCAACTTAGTGTGAATTGTCATGTTTTGTAGTAGTTGTTTTGTACTTGTGTTAGGCAAATGTATTTAATTTCATTTATCATCCTAATTATTTAGAAAGATTTAATCAAGTATATGACTAGGTGCTTGGTGCTTTCCACACATTAAGGTATTTTCCATATAAAACTTTTCTGTGGTCAATTTAATATTTACATCATCACTTAGAGGATGTAATTAGTGGTGCTAGCAAACTTGAAATAAATTTTACTTTCATTGCATCAGTCATCCCTGATTACAGTTAGATTACCTGCTGCACTTCAAAATTCTTTTCCATGACTACAATCAGTCTTATTGTCAGGTTGGCAACCAATTGGTACCAGCCTGGTGGTTACCCAGTCACTGTAAGGACAAGGGACACAGTGAACATGTCTTATTAATAAATAAATAAGTAAATAAATAAGTAAACAAATTCTGTCTGATAAGGAGGCTTTTCAGTGTCATGTGGCCCCTATGCTATAATGAATTATACTGCACCCATTACCTCCTCCAATAAGAGAAGTCAATCATTCAGTTCCTTTATTCATCATAGAAATCGACCTATAAACCTGTATTTATTGTTTTTATGTTATGTTCTGATCCTCATCATATGAGTTATTTTGGTTGTTTGAAGCACTTAAAGCTTTCTTTGAAACCCACGTCGGTTATCTCGGTAACGGAGCCACCATCACAGTCGTGTTGCCAACTTCAGTCACTGCATGATTATGTACTAACCCTACACACATTTCAAGATCTGAATTGTAAATGAAATTATAATACTGAGTTGTTAAATGAAAATCAAATAGTTACCACTAGATGTAAGCCCCTACCGAGATTTCTAAATTCACACATGGTGAATTCTTTCAGGGAGAGGAGAGGTGTACATGGTACCTCCAGGCCCCAAATGTAATTTTTATTATTTAAATTTTACAAAGAGGCTGACTTTTTCATCTGTTGGTCACATTTCAGCAACAACAATATACCACTTCATGCCAGTATAGGCGGAATCATCATCAGCAAAGTTGGCTTGCCAATCAAATCATGTCGCAGAACCATCTGCTTGGGTAATCAATTGCTCTCGAAGCTGTAACTGAAAAACTCACTCTCTCTCTCTCTCTCTCTCTCTCTCTCTCTCTCCCCTTCTCCCCCCTCCCACCCCCCTTTTCCTGGGCTGGCACCTTGGGCACACAGTACAAGCTGTAGTTCCTTTACTTTGGCGTTTTCCCTTCTCTTCTGATGTGGGTCTGGGACTACTGAAGTTATCTTCTCTAATTCCCTTGGAAATCCTCACCATTTAATCCCCATGAGGAAAGAACCGTATGGTTTCTTTTTTGAAACATGAATGCCATACATTAATTGCAAGCCCACAATGTTTTCCTATCACGACGACAACCCCAAGGAGGTGCACAATGGAAAATTCAGGTACCTATACAAGGATAAATTACTATTTGTTGAAGGGATGAGTACTTGCCAGTTTTTTTTATTCCTCTTCTTTTCAATAAGAATAAGTAGTTTTCAAAAGGAAACTGTACACCATCTTCTGCTTCTGCTATATTTCCCACTGCCTTTAGAAACATTGACGACATGATTGTAAAAATGATTACCTACATATACAGTTGAAGCAAATATCTGACAGTCAACAAAACTATATTTAAATGTACCCTTGATAAATTGTTGTAGTGTAGTGTGAAATTCCCCCCCCCCCCCCCCCCCCCATGAACCATGGACCTTGCCGTTGGTGGGGAGGCTTGCGTGCCTCAGCGATACAGATAGCAGTACCGTAGGTGCAACCACAACGGAGGGGTATCTATTGAGAGGCCAGACAAACGTGTGGTTCCTGAAGAGGGGCAGCAGCCTTTTCAGTAGTTGCAAGGGCAACAGTCTCGATGATTGACTGATCTGGCCTTGTAACAATAACCAAAACGGCCTTGCTGTGCTGGTACTGCGAACGGCTGAAAGCAAGGGGAAACTACAACCGTACTTTTTCCCGAGGGCATGCAGCTTTACTGTATGATTAAATGATGATGGCGTCCTCTTGGGTAAAATATTCTGGAGGTAAAATAGTCCCCCATTCGGATCTCCGGGCGGGGACTACTCAAGAGGATGTCGTTATCAGGAAAAGAAAACTGGCATTCTACGGATCGGAGCGTGGAATGTCAGATCCCTTAATCGGGCAGGTAGGTTAGAAAATTTAAAAAGGGAAATGGATAGGTTAAAGTTAGATATAGTGGGAATTAGTGAAGTTCGGTGGCAGGAGGAACAAGACTTCTGGTCAGGTGGCTACAGGGTTATAAACACAAAGTCAAATAGGGGTAATGCAGGAGTAGGTTTAATAATGAATAGGAAAATAGGAATGCGGGTAAGCTACTACAAACAGCATACTGAACGCATTATTGTGGCCAAGATAGATACGAAGCCCACACCAACTACAGTAGTACAAGTTTATATGCCAACTAGCTCTGCAGATGACGAAGAAATAGAAGAAATGTATGATGAAACAAAAGAAATTATTCAGATAGTGAAGGGGGACGAAAATTTAATAGTCATGGGTGGCTGGAATTCAAGTGTAGGAAAAGGGAGAGAAGGAAACGTAGTAGGTGAATATGGATTGGGGCTAAGAAATGAAAGAGGAAGCCGCCTGGTAGAATTTTCCACAGAGCACAACTTAATCATAGCTAACACTTGGTTTAAGAATCATGATAGAAGGTTGTATACATGGAAGAACCCTGGAGATACTAAAAGGTATCAGATAGATTATATAATGGCAAGACAGAGATTTAGGAACCAGGTTTTAAATTGTAAGACATTTCCAGGGGCAGATGTGGACTCTGACCACAATCTATTGGTTATGACCTGTAGATTAAAACTGAAGAAACTGCAAAAAGGTGGGAATTTAAGGAGATGGGACCTGGATAAACTGAAAGAACCAGCGGTTGTACAGAGTTTCAGGGAGAGCATAAGGGAACACTTGTCACAAATGGGGGAAAGAAATACAGTAGAAGAAGAATGGGTAGCTTTGAGGGATGAAGTAGTGAAGGCAGCAGAGGATCAAGTAGGTAAAAAGACGAAGGCTAGTAGAAATCCTTGGGTAACAGAAGAAATATTGAATTTAATTGATGAAAGGAGAAAATATAAAAATGCAGTAAATGAAGCAGGCAAAAAGGAATACAAACGTCTCAAAAATGAGATCGACAGGAAGTGCAAAATGGCTAAGCAGGGATGGCTAGAGAACAAATGTAAGGATGTAGAGGCTTATCTCACTAGGGGTAAGATAGATACTGCCTACAGGAAAATTAAAGAGACCTTTGGAGATAAGAGAACCACTTGTATGAACATCAAGAGCTCAGATGGAATCCCAGTTCTAAGCAAAGAAGGGAAAGCAGAAAGGTGGAAGGAGTATACAGAGGGTCTATACAAGGGCGATGTACTTGAGGACAATATTATGGAAATGGAAGAGGATGTAGATGAAGATGAAATGGGAGATATGATAATGCGTGAAGAGTTTGATAAAGCACTGAAAGACCTGAGTCGAAACAAGGCCCCCGGAGTAGACAACATTCCATTGGAACTACTGACGGCCTTGGGAGAGCCAGTCCTGACAAAACTCTACCATCTGGTGAGCAAGATGTATGAAACAGGCGAAATACCCTCAGACTTCAAGAAGAATATAATAATTCCAATCCCAAAGAAAGCAGGTGTTGACAGATGTGAAAATTACCGAACAATCAGTTTAATAAGCCACAGTTGCAAAATACTAACATGAATTCTTTACAGACGAATGGAAAAACTAGTAGAAGCCGACCTTAGGGAAGATCAGTTTGGATTCCGTATAAATACTGGAACACGTGAGGCAATACGGACCTTACGACTCATCTTAGAAGAAAGATTAAGGAAAGGCAAACCTACGTTTCTAGCATTTGTAGACTTAGAGAAAGCTTTTGACAATGTTGACTGGAATACTCTCTTTCAAATTCTAAGGGTGGCAGGGGTAAAATACAGGGAGCGAAAGGCTATTTACAATTTGTACAGAAACCAGATGGCAGTTATAAGAGTGGAGGGGCATGAAAGGGAAGCAGTGGTTGGGAAGGGAGTAAGACAGGGTTGTAGCCCCATGTTATTCAATCTGTATATTGAGCAAGCAGTAAAGGAAACAAAAGAAAAATTCGGAGTAGGTATTAAAATCCATGGAGAAGAAATAAAAACTTTGAGGTTCGCCGATGACATTGTAATTCTGTCAGAGACAGCAAAGGACTTGGAAGAGCAGTTGAACGGAATGGATGGTGTCTTGAAGGGAGGATATAAGATGAACATCAACAAAAGCAAAACGAAGATAATGGAATGTAGTCGAATTAAGTCGGGTGATGTTGAGGGTATTAGATTAGGAAATGAGACACTTAAAGTAGTAAAGGAGTTTTGCTATTTGGGGAGCAAAATAACTGATGATGGTCGAAGTAGAGAGGATATAAAATGTAGACTGGCAATGGCAAGGAAAGCGTTTCTGAAGAAGAGAAATTTGTTAACGTCGAGCATAAATTTATGTGTCAGGAAGTCATTTCTGAAAGTATTTGTATGGAGTGTAGCCATGTATGGAAGTGAAACATGGACGATAAATAGTTTGGACAAGAAGAGAATAGAAGCTTTCGAAATGTGGTGCTACAGAAGAATGCTGAAGATTAGATGGGTAGATCACATAACTAATGAGGAAGTATTGAATAGGATTGGGGAGAAGAGAAGTTTGTGGCACAACTTGACCAGAAGAAGGGATCGGTTGGTAGGACATGTTCTGAGACATCGAGGGATCACCAATTTAGTATTGGAGGGCAGCGTGGAGGGTAAAAATCGGAGGGGGAGACCAAGAGATGAATACACTAAGCAGATTCAGAAGGATGTAGGTTGCAGTAGGTACTAGGAGATGAAGAAGCTTGCACAGGATAGAATAGCATGGAGAGCTGCATCAGACCAGTCTCAGGACTGAGGACCACAACAACAACAAACAGTGTGAATTCTAGAGCCACTCGGCCTTCCACTGTCTCGAACTCATGATATTTTAGATCTGAGTGGGAAAAAGGAGCCCTATCTATTGCGCGTCACCTGTCGGTGTGTGCATGTTCGAGATTTATCTTGAGAAGACTGTAGACACAGTGGTCGAACGGCACCGACAAGTACTTGTCGGTCGGTCCATGGAAGTCGTAATGAAAGCGCACGGCAAAAACAAGGAACTTCTGTGTTATTCCATGCTGTTTTGTAACTGTGACTATTATTAGTGATGAAAGAACAGTTGACTGGAAGAAGATTTTTAGTGACTTAACGTGAACTTGCTAGAGGTAAGACGGGTGTATGATTTCTGTATAACAGAGTCGTGGTTAGCAAGCCAACTCTGTTGTATATATAACTGTGTTTCTAACATTTGGACACAAGGGGAGACTTACTTAACACTATTTATTCATGTGGAGAGTGAGATTTGTAAAAGTTTGTTGTTTAAATATACCTCATTAAGTGAAGCAAAAGAAACTGTGTATGTCTACTTATTTCTATAAGCAGAAAGAGCCTTGAGAAATTCCTGTTCCCAGAATATACTGCAGAGAAGTCGTCCAAAACGTTAGGCCATGGCGACCAGTGAAAAAGGACTCGAAAAACAGGATTTCTAAGACCAAAAATGAGAAAAGTGGATGTTGTATGTTGCCATAGCAACTAAATCAAACATGATAAAGAATTTGCTCTGAGACTTCGGGATATGCCTGAGTATTAAAAAGATAAAAAATTTGAATTGAGAAATAGTGAAGAAGATGCCAGCGTGTTTCTCTAGGAACAAATATGCCGAGACCACTTTGACTAATAAGATCTGGTGCGGGGAGTGGATAGCTCTCCCACACATCGAGGGGACGCAGATGCGGAAACCAACATCTGATGTCGCTGGCACCAATTGCTGTTCACTGGTGCCGATTACAGATCCGCACATTGACACAGCCCAAATTCTACGCCAGATGAGTGTAAAACAGAACTTTATTGTTTGAATACAATGTGGTATATACTGATGCATGAACTATATTAGTGTAGTTATTATACTTAATTTTTAAATGCTCACAAGGTCCAAAGCAGGTAAAAACATGAATAACGAACAGCAAGTTGGGAAAACTTCAGAACCAGTCACAGCTATGAGAGTTACAAAAGAAGGACCTGACTGGCCTGAGTTAGTAAATCTAATTAAAACTCAATTAAAAGTGACTAAGTGAAGAATTAGGCGTAATGAGTTCTTGATTAGATGATCAAAGTAAAACTTTAAATACTGAGTTAGATGACCCGAGTGAGCAGTCAAATGCTCAAAATGAAACTCTAGGGAAAGAAATTCTAGTTTAAATGCTCAGAGCGAAGTTCTAAATAACCAGAGTGAAACCTTGAATAGTCAAGCAACAAATCTAGGTTTGTTAAATGCCAAAGTTGACACAAAGAGCAAAGAAATTAGTAATCTACATGAAGGCGTGGATGTTTTAAAGACTGTATTTGACATCTTAAATAGTAAAGTAGAAAATTTGAAATTAGATTTAAAGAAGGAATTGACTGATTCTTTAAACGTTCATGTAAATCAAATGTTTACTGACTTCAATAACAAAAAAAGAAGGATATTTTTCAGAAGCTGACAAAAAGATTAGAATTGAATATTGAGGAGAAATGTAATAGTGTATAATTAGAGATTAATGAAAAGTTAGGATCATTGGAGGATGTAGGTAATGCTAAGTTTAATGCTGTAAAGAAGGGATGGTATACTTTAAAAAGAGCATTGATAAGCATAACGAATTAATGCCTGTAATTCAGTAGCAAATTACAGGTGTAAGTACACGAGTAGACAGTGTAGAAAGAAGCTTCAAAGAGAAGATAGTAAGCTCTGATATTATAAATGTATGTAGTTTGGAGGAACCATTTTAACAAATTATATATCGAGAAGTTACCGAGGGAATAACCTCCGGAAACATTTCAACTATTGCTTCTTCCAAAATTAATGATACCAGCAAGGTTATAGATGACTTGGGGGAAGAATTCAAACTTATCCAGGATAGAGTCGGATATAGAATAAATTCACCTAACGTGGTATTGACTAGTGAAGTGGTGAATGTTTTGCAGTGGGGAAGACTTTCAAAGCAGATTTAAAGAGAATTACTGGTTTGCCAGTGCACAGGATCCATGGGACCCGGGCAGCGTCATATATCCCCCAGGGATGTTAACATTCTGAGTTAATGGGCAGAGTGACGACCATCTGATCCTGAGTTGTTTTCAGTGTATCTTCCAAAATAGTTTTTCTGCACCAAACTCCTTGCAAATCAAACTATTCTGTCATCTATTTTGAAAATCTTAAACTATCCTGTAATCTTTACTTGGAAAACTGGATATGACAATAAAACCAATACCGATTTAGATGAAATAAACGGAATAAGAATATTATGTTTGCGAAAAATATAATGTGATGAACTGAATGACTATTATACCAGTATAATTTTCTAATTTGTATAGGATATTTTATACCTTTTATGAGATGTGATGTAAATGAGAGGGTTTGTATCAATTTTGAAAGGGATGGGTATTGTAAAGCATGATTTACACCAACCAATATGTCTTGGCTAACACAAGACACACATCACACCTTTCAGACAACCCTCGCAAACAAGTGCGACTGATTCTTCACCATTTGCCATTCCCATAAGGTTGCTAAGATTTCCTTTGGGGACTCTCACTTAAATACCTGCAAGGTAGGGATCCTGGGAACAGGGGTTGGGAAGGGTTTCCTGTCTTTCGGACTATCTTCTTTCTCTTCTTCTATCTTAACAACCATTTCTTTTTATTTCCTTTCTTACTTCTCATTAGAGGACCTATCTATTTTTTCCATCTTTCCATATTCACATACTTCTATTACAGAAGTCCTTCCTCCTTTCCGTAGTTTCCAATAACCTACATCTTATCTTCCGACAAGAAGGCCGAAGAATCACACTACATGAACACACATCTGCATACACACAACATTACATTTATACACAAACATTAAAATTACAGACTAGAAACCTGTGGCGATGTGAGAACTGCCAGATATTGTAGGGGAAAGAATGTGTGTACCTGGGGAAACATACAGCTTCTGTCACGATACTGTCCCCTTCTCCTAGGATCAGTACCTATATCTTGCATGTGGGTTGACCTTTGAGAACACTTCCACTTTCTGTTCTGGTACGTACACCCCTTCACAAAACATTCCTATTTTTCAGGCCACAGGTCATCTTATCTCCATGTAGGTACACCTGCCCTATTTACTTAGCAAAAGCCGGGTACACCCCCCTTATCCTTTCTGAGTAGGCCTCATAGTTCATGACCCTAGCATACATTTCTATGTATACTATAATTAAGTATTTTCTGGTAAAGCTACAAATCTATTTTACACTTCACATTCACTTTTATAATACATCATTTAGTCCCTGGAGTCCTCTACTTCTTAACTCCTGTACCCTTAGTATATGCTAGGTCTACCTATAATTCAAGTCTCACTATCCTCTTGTTCATCAATTTATCAGAGTATTTGCTACACTGACTTTTCTTAAATAAGCATCATGATTAACTCCAATCTTGCTTCCATTCTCTTTCATTACTTATGCCTCCTTATTACGTACACTCAATGTAGAATCATCATAGTTCTTGTATATACCAGAATGGAAAGGAGAAGTGCTCTCCAAGGTCAACCCACATGCAAGGTATAGGTACTGGTCCTGGGAGAAGGGGACAGTATCTTGACAGAAACCACACATTTTATAGGGATTATTCTGATAAGTTTGAATTCTATGCACAACTAGCATTATTACATTTTATGGAAGTTTACAAGTGTCAAAAAAACACTTTCATTTTGCCCAGAATTCCTCCAAACTACACAAAAATACTACAATTAGTACACACTTAGGAAAAGTAGCACAAAAGGTGAGAACAGAAAGTAAATTACTCATGCGTCAAACAACTGAAATTTACGACTGAAAAGAAATGTACACTGTTGAAATGTGGATTTTTTATTATGTGATATTAATGTACCTAATGATTGTGTAAAATATCGCGTGTTCGTTCTGAGGGGGGGGGGGGGGATATTTTAGATGTGAGTGGGAGAAAGGAACCCTATCTACTGTGCGTCACCTGTGTGTGTGTGTGTGTGTGTGTGTGTGTGTGTGTGTGTGCACGCGCGCATCGTGAGAAGACTGTAGCTATGGCGGTCTAACGGCACCAACAAGTACTTGTTGGTCGGTCCATGGAACTTGTAATGAAAGCGCACGGCAGAGCTAATGAACTTCTGTGTTATTCCGTGCTGTTTTGTAACTGTGACTATTGTTAGTGATGAAAGAACAATTCACTGGAAAAAGATTTTTGGTAACTTTTAACTTTAACTTGCTAGAGGCAAAGACAGGTGTATGATTTCTGTATAATAGAGTCATGGTTAGCAAGCCAACTCTGTTTTATATGTAACTGTATTTCTTATGTTTGGACACGCAAGGAGACTTTCATGTGAAGAGTGAGATTTGTAAAAGTCTGATCTTTAAATATACGTCATTTTGTGAAGCAAAAGAAACTGCGTACATTTACTTATTTCTATAAGTAGAAAGAGTCTTGAGAAATTTCTGTTCCCAGTAATAAACTACAGAGAATAAGAGAAAGGGAGTTTGCAGCAGCAGGCTAACCAGCTAGGAAAGTCGGCCGACCATCTAAAGTAAGTCATATTGTTAAAGAAGTTTAAGTTTGCACACATACTATACCACTTCAAGTTGCCCAAAACGTTAAATTATTAAAGAGAAATATATAGCTTTATCCATGCTGGTTCTTGTTTAACTATTTAATTCATGACTCAGGTTTAGGGAGTTGCTACACATTTTATGTTCTTTTATTCATTACAGTTGTTTCTTAGGTCATTTATATGTAATGGTTAATACAGTACTAGCTTCCAGCTCATCCTTTGATTACCTTCTTCCCCTTGGTATTGGTATATTCTGCACACTATTTGGAACAATGTGAGATACCAAAAGTTTCAATTTCATTAATTTTTTTTTTCAATTTCTTAGTTTTTCAACAACATGAAAACATGATCATCATTACGTATCTTATATTGAGTTGGATTTTTTTCAACTGGCCAAGTTTTAAATGTAGAAATAAATGAACAAAGACTATATTTTGTAAACTGAAATATTTATTATGAAAGAATATAATATGGTACAGACTCTACATGTAAAACAACTTCTAAAATTTTACTGATATGTACAATTGTTTTTGTGTGTTAATTGTTAAGTACAAAATTGCAAACTATGTACCAGTAATCAGTCTGTTACCGTTTCAAAATGCACATTAATTTTGTTTCTGCACCCATCATAATCACAGTTAAAGACTCAATATCCATTCATCATATAACTTTACTCAATATATGGCACAGTCAAATCATTTATTTTTGCTGAAAATATGATATGTATCATTTTTAAAAAGAACACTCTTATTAAAAATTACAAGAATATACCCAAATACGAGCTGTAAAAAGAATATGAATGGCATATATTACATTTTAAGTTCTTTGGGATTTCCATAGTTAAATAATGTATGAATAAAACACAGTTTGAAATTGCCTTTGCCAGTAAAATTATACCAAACATACTTTTCGTTAATATAAATGCAAGAGAAATGATCACACATTTTAACATTTATAAATGCGTAATACTTCTAGACAGCAATACAACCAAATGAGATATGCCACCATATCTGAACTGTAACCCTTTGGCTCAAGACAAAATTAATTGAAATGGAAGACAAAATTTGTAGCAATCAAACAATTGGTTCTGTTTCACGACAAAGCCATTCCCATGCTTCGTGGTGACCCATCTTCTTCAACAGGGGACCAACCTTTTCACGACACTGCTTATGGTAGTCATTTAGGTAGGCCACCTAGGACAAATTTAAAAATAAATATTCCTTATAAAATTAGGCATATTCCATATACATTTCCATTGCCTATAAATTCCTGTGTGTTTAAATAATTTTTCACAGGAAGTGTAAACTAATCTTGTAAAAAATTATTTTCTTATGTGGCTACTGCTTAGAAAAACTATTACTTCTCTCCATATTTCATGTAAATTTATTGCCCAATGGCATAACTTAGAAATACAATCTAAGACAAAGAAAATGACACACCATGTAGGAATTATCCTAATGGGGTGGAAATTGGTTGACAACATGTACATGCTCAAAGAAACAAATGATTACAATTTCAGAAAAATTTGATGATTTATTCAAGAGAAAGAGCTACAGAAACTGAGCAAATCAATAACACTTTGGTCCATCTCTGGTCCTTACGCAAGCAGCTATTCAGCTGGGCATTGATTAACACAGTTGTTGGATATACTACTGACATATCGTGCCTAATTCTGTCCAAAAGTTTGAGCTGGTTGGATGGCCCTGACCATAAAGCTCCAAACGTCCTCAACTGGGGAGAGATCTAGTGACCTTGCTGGCCAAGATAGTGTTTGTCAAACACGAAGACAAGCAGTAGAAACTCTCACCTTGTGTGGGAGGGCATTATCTTGCTAAAATGTAAGCCCAGGATGACTGGCAATGAAGGTAAAAAAAACTGGTTGTGAAATATTGTTGACATACCGCTGTGCTGTAAGGGCCCCGTGGATGACAACCAAAGACCTCCTGCTACGAAACGAAAAGGCAGCCCAGATCATCACACATGGTTGTCACGCCATATGGCAGACAACAGTCGGGTTGGCATCTCACGATTGTCTGGGACATCTCCAGAAACAACTTTGCTGGTGATCGAGGCTCCATTTGAAGTGGAACTCATCACTTAAGACAATTCTACTCAAGTAAGCAAGATTCCAGGCTGAAGACGTATCTGGAGCAACCCAGACAGCAACTTGACTGTCACCTGCCATACATCTTGACTACTAGGAGTGATGGCCCATGTTGCAGTACCTCTCATAGTAGGACCCCTTTGGTTGTCATCTGCAGCACCCATACAGCACAGCATTATGCTGACAATATTCTATGCCCTGTTTTGTTGCCCTCCATGGCTAGCTCACATTTCAACAAGATAATGCTCACCCACACACGGCGAGAGTTTCTACTGTTTGTTTTCATGCTTGCCAAACCTTACCTTAGCCACAAAGGTCACCAGATCTCTCCCCAACCGAGAACCTTTGGAGCATTATTGGCACCCCTCACCAACCAGCTTGCAATTTTGATGCACCAATTGGACAGAATTTTGCACAGTATCCATCAGGACAACATTCAACAACTATCAATCAATGCCACATCAAATAACTGCTTGCATAAGAGCCAGATGTTGACCAATGCATTATAGAGTTGCTCAATTTGTGAAGTTCTGGGTTGAATAAATCATAAATTTTTTCTGAAATTGTAATCCTTTGTTTGTCTCTTCATGTACATCATTTCTACCATTTTCCATCCCATTCAGTTTCCTTTATGGTGCACCATTGTGTTTTTTTGGTCCTAGAGTGTACTGTAGAGAACAGTTCAGGAATGCGAAATGTGAAATTTAATCGATGTGCTGTGACAATTGAAAATTTGTGCCAGACCAAGACTTGAACCCATATTTCATCACAACATATTCATTACATATGTGCTCCCAAAGTTGCTATTAGTGTATGTCCTGTGGGATGACCACTGGTAGTAGTGTCAGCAAATCATAGGTAGGAACATTAGTGATAATTAAAGTTTGAGGCTAGCCTGGAATCACGTTCAGATAGCCTAACAGTTAAAGCAACTGCTTGCAGAAATCAGGAAATCTGGTTTCAAGTCCCAAAATGGCATAAATTTTCAATTGTCAGAACATTTTCATACTCTACATTGTCAAAATATGTGGAAGTTTTCTTCAAGCAATTTCAGATGCAGGCACACATAATAAAGAAACTTGTTGAACATAAGAAATGTAAAAATACTTTAATAAAAAATGCAGAAGCAGAGCATAAATCACTTGCTTCAGCAAAATACCTAAAACTTTTCTCGATTTCAAACTCATTAAGTCATATCTTTACTGTAAGAAGTGTTGGTCTTCTGCAATTTATGCGCAGGTTCTTGCTGGGTATTGATCTCATTTTACATCACCATCCATCCATTTATTCATCCATTCATTCATTCATTCATTCATTCATCCATCCATCCACTGTTTTCTGTAGACTCTATCAAGAAGATTAACCTTCCAGGATGTGGACGGAGTCACAGTACATTAACATTAGGGGTAGACATTGTAGAAACTTTATATGGCTCTGAGCACTATGGGACTTAACTTCTATGGTCATCAGTCCCCTAGAACTTAGAACTACTTAAACCTAACTAACCTAAGGACATCACACACATCCATGCCCGAGGCAGGATTCGAACCTGCGACCGTAGCAGTCGTGCGGCTCCGGACTGAGCGCCTAGAACCGCTAGACCACCGCGGCCGGCAAACTTTATATATAAACAGTATTAATAATAAACTATCACTAAACTGCTTAATGCTATTCACACTTATCCCACATAAATTTAATTGAGTAAATTAGTAAGAAATCTATTTTGAAAAAAGCTTCTGCTTCCTCAGTTTTACTTTACAGCTTCTGTTTTCCTGCTACTAGTAGCTTAATATTTACTTGATTAAAGTGGTATTTTCCAAAGAAAATATTTTACCTCTATACATACTGACAATTCTACTTATAATATTGCCATGTAGCTAATACAACTTTTCAATCCGTGATTCTAGATATTGAGAAAATTTGTAGAAAGAGTGGCTAATAAGAGTTTTTGTTTTATATTACATGGGAGCTAGTTGAATATCTTAACACAAGAGTATGTAACTCCATTCTGAACTCTGGATAAGAAGGGGAAGTTTACGTGAAAATTTCTCTCTTGTAATGTGATTGTGTACATCACAGTACAATTGATATTAATCTTTATTTATTAACAGCAACAAAAATCATTAAGGAGGAAATCCATTAGGAAGTGAGTGTAAGACTCCTGAGATCCTTAAAATGTTTCTACAAGGTTTAAGATTATTTATCTGACAAAATAGTTTTACGGCACACTTCTGCTGAACAGCACTTCAGTTACCTGAAAGGGCGAACAGGCAAGCCGAATAAAATGTACTTATTAACATACTAAACCTTTCGTCTTAAAGTTTGAATAATAGTGACCTACCTCTTTATCAGTCAGCATTTCACGTACTAGCATTTTCGTCTGTATTGGGACTAAAGTTACTGTTTCAAATGTGAGGAATTTGTGATCTTTAAATTTATATGGCACATTTGCTGGAACTATTCTGCAAATATTCTCCAAGCGAATTCCAAATTTTCCATCTTCATAGAAACCTGGTTCTAGTGGAAGAAACAATACAAAGAGGTACAATTAACAACCACAAATGTAACACTGAATACAACAGAATATAAACTAACATAGAAATTGAAACGTAGAACTCGATACTTTATTTTCAAGCTACAAGAATCATTTTAACACAGTTATTGTACTGGTGCTAACAGCTATTTATTCCAGGCAACAAAGAATTCATGAAACAAGTGGACTGTTCTTGGATGACAATCAGTATTATATATTTCAGAAATAACTTCCCTTCAAACCCGAAACATTTTTTCTGCTAGAATTAATAGGCAACTGTACATCATACAGAAACATAGGTTTTACAGATATAAGAGTAAAAATATGACACAGGACAGAATGCACTATGCATTCCTAATGTCCTAAAAGTGAATGCACCCAACAATGGAGAAAGACAGAAAGATCCCAAATCCAAGTACAAACCAGATAAACTGAAGATCTGATGTGTAAAGCTAAATCAAACAATAGCAAATCCAAGATGGAATAAAGACAGTATTATGGAAAGGAGAGATTGCTACTCACCACGTAGTAGAAATGCCGAGTCTCAGACAGGAACAACAGTCTTTTTGTTGTGCCTGTATTTGACCGGACATTTCCACTATATGGTGAGTAGCAAATTCTAACATCTAAAGCTAATGTTTTGCTTTCTATTGTATGCCTGTCACTTTTTCACATTTCACATTGCTGATGAAGAAGACTATATGACTACTTCAACTCTGTTTGCTGGCACCATTTGCAGTCAGTTACATCAAAATTATGTTTCAATTACATTCATGTACCCCTTTGAGACTAAATTGTTACTCTCTACCCCAGTACTTCACAGGGCACTTCGGATTTCAGGCTGTTAAGCATTACACCTGAAACATGTTCATGATGAACTCATGGAATTAATCACAATTCATAAAAGCCTCCCATAACATATGTTTTAGCAAAATTGAAATGGAAAGAAAATTGGCAGCATACATCTCATTAAAAAGGGGTGACAATATTAGGAAAGCCTGTCTGCAGACTCTAAGGGACATTTCTACTGTAAGTAGGAATCTATCATTTTCCTAATGTTGTTGATATTCGAACTTGGAGTTTATATTGATTCGAAAAGTAGTAAAATTACTTACTTAGAATCTGAGGTTTCATCAAGCAAAGTGAGAGGTAATGTCAGGCAAAAATGAAAATATTTTAGGAGCACACGTACCTATATGACTAAGAATCCTTGCCCAAGGAAGAGACAGCATCACAGACTGGGACTGAAAATCATTTTATAGAAATAAATTCTCCCTACCAGTAAGCATTCTCATCCTGTATGGGTGTATAATATTTTAAGTGACTTTCCTACTTAATCTCCATATAATGTAATGCAGATGCCAGGATTAGATCTTGGAAAAGGAAATGAACAATATCCAACCACATTATCCTCAGTGATACATTAGAGCATTATACCTTATCAGCTTCCCCCTACTAGGAGTGTGGTATTTATGGGAGGTACATGGCACACTTCTAGTACCCGATTCAAGCACGACACCTAGCACGCAGCAGAGACAGAAATTCTGACCACACAGTAATTAACTCTTGAATTACAGGTTTCACCAATGGCAGCACTATGTGTGAAGGACAGAATGCCAGTGCCCCTATCAGCCACAGAGGTTTGTAGCAATGACAGCCATATCCACGTTGTCCTAAGAAGTATACATTGGTACTTCATCTTGTGAGGTGCCTTGCTAATGCACCTTCTCACAAGGGAACCTTCCCATCGCACCCCCTCAGATTTAGTTATAAGTTGGCACAGTGGATAGGCCTTGAAAAACGGAACACAGATCAATCAAGAAAACAGGAAGAAGTTGTGTGGAACTAAGAAAAAAATAAGCAAAATATACAAACTGAGTAGTCCATGCGCAAGATAGGCAACATCAAGGATAATTTCAGTTCAGGAGTGCCGTGGTCCCATGGTTAGCGTGAGCAGCTGCAGAAGGAGAGATCCTTGGTTCAAGTCTTCGCTCGAGTGAAAATTTTAATTTTTTATTATCAGACAATTATTATCTGTTCGTCCGTTATGTTTTCATCACTTTTTTGGGAGTGATTATCACATCCATAAGAAAACCAAAATCGGGCAAGGTAGAAGAATCTTTTTACCCATTCGCCAAGTGTACAAGTTAGGTGGGTCGACAACATATTACTGTCATGCCGTCACCAGTCTCGTATAGAATATATCAGACGTGTTTTCCTGTGGAGGAATCAGTTGACCTATGACCTTGCGATCATATGTTTTCAGTTCCCATTGGAGAGGCACGTCCTTTCGTCTACTAATCGCATGGTTTTGTGGTGCGGTCGCAAAACACAGACACTAAACTTATTATAGTGAACAGAGACGTCAATGAATGAATGGACAGATCACAACTTTGCGAAAATAATGAAAGCAATATTTTCACTGGAGGGAAGACTTGAACCAAGGACCTCTCCTTCCGCAGCTGCTCATGCTAACCACGAGACCACAGCACTCCTGAGCTAATACTATCCTTGATGTTGCCTATCTTGCACATGGACTACTCAGTTTGTATATTTTGCTTATTTTTTTCTTAGTTCCACACAACTTCTTCCCGTTTTCTCGATTGATCTGTGTTCCATTTTTCAAGGCCTATCCACTTTGCCAACTTATAACTAAATCTGAGGAGGGTGCGATGGGGAGGTTCTCTTGTCAGTGATTACGTAGTCAGCATAGTAGTCTTCATGAGCTCATCATGCCCTAAGTTGTCACTAATGCTGTAAGTTGTCACTATCTACAATACCCTGAAAGAGCTTCACTCTATTAGTGTAGCAACCTTTCATGAGCCCTTTCCAATACCATACATCAAACTTTTCTGCAACACACCGCAGAACACGTCCACCTCACCACCACCATCCCTTCTATCGCCCAAGTGCCAACCAGGAATGTGATGCCATCTTTCAGAGTAGAACATGCAGACAAGGAATGGATGCAACATTCAGCTGTCATTTTCCCTTGTACAGGGACACAAGCCATATGCACCCCGTATATTGTATCTGTGAACCTTAGTTTCTCTCATAGTTAACTATTACAGTCAATATCAGCAAGTCCACTTAGGAGCAGGCTATTTTTAAGTCATTTCAAAATTTATTTTTGTATAATATTTATTAAACTTTGTAGTTGAACAAAGCCTATTAAATTAATGTTGCAAGACATGGCAACTAGAAAAAGGTAGAAATGAACTCGTGTGAACTTGTAACCTCAACATTTAGGAATAAAATCTTTTAATGGTCCCCTGTGTTACAGTTGTTAATAGGACATTAACTATCACCACGGTGCCACAAGGCAATTCACAGAACCAGTGCATTGATTGCAAACATATACACCACAATATAGGCAATACAAACTGTGATTTTATCATGTTTCAGGACAACGGTAGATGCAAAATTGTGGAACAGTTATTGACACATTCCATCATCTTGCTGATTCAGCAGACGCTGCAGCAGTCTTAACACTTATGGCGAGAGATGGAGAGCTTCAAATAATTGCTGGCCCAGGAGATCACCACAGCTCACTCTCAGCCCAAACTCATTGACTGAATTATTTCCATCAGTTTTTATGGAATTCAAGCAAACATCTTAGTGGGAAACCAATTTTTTTTTGTCTGATCAGTATTTGAAGTATCCTGCTGAAAAGGTCATTTTTCCCTTCACGATATTACTTAACTGGATTATACTCAAAGGGAAAGCTGCCTCAGTGTTTTGAGCAAAAATGCCATGTAATAGCTGTGTGCTACATTTTTCTGAAAACTAAGAAAGGCAATCAATCCTACATTTAGCTGGCTACTGAGTTCAAGGCCTATAACATTTCAGACTGTGTAATGGATACTTCTATACTGAATCAGATAGTACAACACTGTGTGTCAACTTTTGCACTATATGTTTGTGTGCTCAAATGTGGCCATGTAAAACCCATACATTAAGTAATAATCAGTGGGCTACTATCTTTGACGCCTTTACAAACTAACTGCAACAATGTTTGTTTGTTTTTATTTTATGGCGCAAAAACAACTGGGGTCATACGCGCCCAAGTCAAAACTAGAGAACACAAAGACAGGGAGGAGTTAAAAATCCCAGTTGACATAAAATAAACACAGGGATGTGGAGAAAGAGCTACAAAAGACACAGTACAGAAACAGAGGTCCAAAACTAATAGTTAAATGGTCTTCACCATACTGCATTGATGGATAAAAAGTAAAATGTGGTCAACAGCCTGTGCATCATTTGCTAAAACGACTGGTAACTCAGACGGCAAGCCCAAGTGCAAACGTAAGCTGTTAAAAAATGGGCATTCCGCCAGGAATGCGGCGGACAGTTAAAACTTGGGTGCAATGTGTACAAAGTGGTGGGGCAGCACCACTAATCAAATGACGATGGCTAAAAAGGCAGTGCCCAATATGCAACCTAGTTAAAATGATTTCCTCCAGGTGGGAGGGCTGAGAGGAGATCGTCCAAGCCACTGGGAGAGGTTTAATAATCCGGAGCTTATTCCCATGAAGGGAGGGCCAATGGCGATGCCAAAGGGACACCACCTTCTGACATATGGCAACACAGCAATCACTGGAGGGAATACAGGAACTAGTGGGCTGAGGTACAAGGGCTGCAGTCTTGGCAGCAGCATCAGCAGCCTCATTTCCTGGTAGACCAACATGACCAGGAACCACATAAACATCACAGTTGCTCCACCAAGAGTGAGCAAGTGGCAGTTTTCCTGGACCCGTTACACTAATGGATGGGCGGTGTACAGTGCACATAGACTTTGAAGGGCACCAAGAGAGTCGAGGCAGAGGACACAACTGAAATGTCCGTGTCGCTGGATGTGCTCTGTGGCCTGATACAGGGTGAATAGCTCAGCTGTAAATACTGAACAGTGTGCTGGAAGCCGAAACTGAAAGACATGGATGCCAATGACAAAGACATACCCAACACCACGGGTCAGTCCGAGTGCCATCAGTGTACACAAATGTACTACTGCGAAGTTCCACTCGAAGGTTGTGAAACTGAAGGTGATAGAGAGAGGCTGGAGTAGTGTCCTTAGGAATGGAATGAAGAGCAAGGTTAACAGAGGCCACTTCACGAAGCAAAGGTGGTGAAGGGTTCACACCCACCAGGAAAGTTGCAGGTAGTGTGAAGTTAAGCTTCTGGAGCAAGTGATGAAAGTGGACTCCAGGAGGTAATAGAGAAGAGGGATGCGACCCATACTGGCAATGAAAGGCATCCCGAAGGAGGCGGCACAGGATGGGTTGCCACGCTTGGCAGACAAACGGCATACATACCTGCTGAGGAGAAAGCCACAGCGATAGGACAGGGGTAGTTCAGCAGTTTCAGCACACAGACTCTCAACTGGGCTAGTGTAAAATGCACCAGTGGCCGAACAGATGCCACGATGGTGGGTAGTGTTGAGATGGCATAAGAGATGGCATACGAGAGAGGGATGTGCAGACACACAAACAAATCGTCAATAGTCTAGTTTTGAACAGACAAGGGGCCAGTACAGACTGGAGGATTGTGGTTCGATCTGCACCCCAGGAAGTACCATTGAGGGCACACAGGACATTGAGGGACCGCATACAACAGGCTGCCAGGTACAACACATGGGATGACCAAGAGATTTTCCTATCTAGCATGAGCTCCAGGAATTTCATAGTTTCAACGAACAGAAGAGCAACAGGCCCATCATGCAAAGATGGTGGGAGAAACCAATTGCGCTGCCACAAATTGATACAGACGGTTTAGTCAGTGGAAAAATGAAAGCCACTGTCGATGCTCCAGGAGTAAAGACAATCAAGACATCACTGAAGATGCTGCTCTGTGAGACAGGTCCATAGAGAACTGCAATAGATGACAAAATTGTCAATGAAAAGGGAGCCAGAGATGCCCGGCGTGAGACAGGTCATTATAGGGTTAATGGCGAGAGCGAAGAGGACGACATTCAGGACGGAACTCTGAGGCACAACGGTTTCCTGGATAAAGGTGTCCAAAAAGGCAGAACCCATGTTGTTGTTGTTGTGGTCTTCAGTCCTGAGACTGGTTTGATGCAGCTCTCCATGCTACTCTATCCTGTGCAAGCTTCTTCATCTCCCAGTACCTACTGCAACCTACATCCTTCTGAATCTGCTTAGTGTATTCATCTCTTGGTCTCCCTCTACGATTTTTACCCTCCACGCTGCCCTCCAATGCTAAATTTGTGATCCCTCGATGCCTCAGAACATGTCCTACCAACCGATCCCTTCTTCTAGTCAAGTTGTGCCACAAACTTCTCTTCTCCCCAATCCTATTCAATACCTCCTCATTAGTTACGTGATCTACCCACCTTATCTTCAGCATTCTTCTGTAGCACCACATTTCAAAAGCTTCTATTCTCTTCTTGTCCAAACTATTTACCGTCCATGTTTCACTTCCATACATGGCTACACTCCATACAAATACTTTCAGAAATGACTTCCTGACACTTAAATCTATACTCGATGTTAACAAATTTCTCTTCTTCAGAAACGCTTTCCTTGCCATTGCCAGTCTACATTTTATATCCTCTCTACTTCGACCATCATCAGTTATTTTGCTCCCCAAATAGCAAAACTCCTTTACTACTTTAAGTGTCTCATTTCCTAATCTAATTCCCTCAGCATCACCCGACTTAATTTGACTACATTCCATTATCCTCGTTTTGCTTTTGTTGATGTTCATCTTATATCCTACTTTCAAGACACTGTCCATTCCATTCAACTGCTCTTCCAAGTCCTTTGCTGTCTCTGACAGAATTACAATGTCATCGGCGAACCTCAAAGTTTTTACTTCTTCTCCATGAATTTTAATACCTACTCCGAATTTTTCTTTTGTTTCCTTTACTGCTTGCTCAATATACAGATTGAATAACATCGGGGAGAGGCTACAACCCTGTCTCACTCCTTTCCCAACCACTGCTTCCCTTTCATGCCCCTCGACTCTTATAACTGCCATCTGGTTTCTGTACAAATTGTAAATAGCCTTTCGCTCCCTGTATTTTACCCCTGCCACCTTCAGAATTTGAAAGAGAGTATTCCAGTCAACATTGTCAAAAGCTTTCTCTAAGTCTACAAATGCTAGAAACGTAGGTTTGCCTTTTCTTAATCTTTCTTCCAAGATAAGTCGTAAGGTCAGTATTGCCTCACGTGTTCCAACATTTCTACGGAATCCAAACTGATCTTCCCCGAGGTCAGCTTCTACCAGTTTTTCCATTCGTCTGTAAAGAATTCGCGTTAGTATTTTGCAGCTGTGACTTATTACTCTGATAGTTCGGTAACTTTCACATCTGTCAACACCTGCTTTCTTTGGGATTGGAATTATTATATTCTTCTTAAAGTCTGAGGGTATTTCGCCTGTCTCATACATCGTGCTCACCAGATGGTAGAGTTTTGTCATGACTGGCTCTCCTGAGGCCATCAGTAGTTCTAATGGAATGTTGTCTACTCCCGGGGCCTTGTTTTGACTCAGGTCTTTCAGTGCTCTGTCAAACTCTTTACGCAGTATTGTATCTCCCATTTCATCTTCATCTACATCCTCTTCCATTTCCATACGTACCTCAAAAACTCAGTCTTTTAAAAATTCCTGAAGGAAACAGGGCAGGTGGCTATGAAAGTGCCACGTGTATAGAGTACAGAGGATACCAGTTCTCCAGCAGGTGTTGTAGGCCTTCTCCAAATTGAAAAAAATGGCCACAGTCTGGGATTTCCACAGAAAGCCATTCATGACAAGGGCGGACAAAGTAACGAGATGGTCAGCTGCAGAATGCCACACTCAAAATCCACATTGTGCAGTCATTAGTAAATTGTGAGACTCAAGCCACCATACCAGCTGAGCATGAATCATATGTCCCATCACCTTGAAAATGCAGCTGGTGAGAGAGACAGGGTAGTAGCTAGAAGAAAGGTTTTTGTCCTTACCAGGCTTAGGTATGGGTATGACAGTGGCTTCATGCCAACATCCGGGAAATGTGTCCTCTGCCCAGATATGGTTGTATGTATTAAGCAGAAAGTTCTTCCTGCAGGAAAAAGGTGTTGCAACACCTGAATGTGGACAGCATCTGACCCTGGGGTGGAGGATCGGGATGAACTGAGAGCATGATCTAGCTCCCTCATAGTAAAGGCGGCATTGTAGCACTCACGATTCTGAGAAAAGAAAGGTATCACCTGAGCCTCCTCCGTTCATTTCCGATGGAGGGAGGCAGGATGATAGTGGGAAGAGCTCAAAATTTCTGCAAAATGGTGGCCCAATGTGTTGGAGATAGCAATAGGGTCGACGACAACATCGTCTGCTACTTTCAGGCCAGAAATTGGCAAATGGATCTTCATCCCAGAGAGCCATCGGAGGTTGGCCCACACTACAGAGGATGGGGGTGGAACTGTTAAAAGAAGTAGTGAATCAAATTCAGCTAGCTTTTTTGCTATCCCGAAGAACGTGATGACACTTTGCACACATCTGTTTATAATGAATGCAGTTTGCCACTGAAGGATGACAGTTAAATACGGGGAGAGCACGTCTCCGCGTGCAAATTGCATCGCAGCATGCCTTAGTACACCAAGGGACTGGGGACACAGCGCGATAAACAGGAAGTGCGAGGAATGGAAAGTTCTGCAGCAGTAAGGACAGCGTTTGTGAGATATTCCACCTGGTAATCACAACTGGGGAATCTTGTTCTTCAAAGGTCACCACGGAGGAGTAAAGCTGCCAGTCAGCCTTAGTAAGCTGCCATTTGGGTGTGCACACAGGTGGGGTAGGAGTCAGCAAATGGATAGCACATGGGAAACATTCACTTGAGTAGGCTTCAGGCTCAAGACGATGTGCACACTGGGCAGTGCAGAAGGATCTGTCCAAATGAGAAAAGGTGTGCGAGGAGTTGGAAAGGAATGTGGGTGCTCCTGTTAAGGCAGAAAAGGTTGAGTTGATTAAGAAAATCAGCCAAGAGGGCACCTCGCTGACAGGTTCTGGGAGAACCCCAAAGGGAATGGTGCGCATTAAGGTCACTGAGTAGCAGAAATGGAGGCGGTAGCTGCCCAATAAGCTGAAGGAAGTCTGCCTTGGTGACATCGAACGACGGAGGGACATATGGTACAGTGGGAAAGAGTCATGTGAGGAAGGAAAAGGCGAACTGCAACAGCTTGAAGATGGGTAGCTAGGGAGATGTGTTGACTATGAATGTCATCCCGTATGAGCAGCATGATGCTCCCATGAGATGGAATGCCGACCTCAGGAGGAAGGTCACAACGAACTGGGAAGAAATGTGAAAGCTCAAAACGGCCACGAGAACACAATTTTATTTCCTGAAGGCACAGTAAAAGGAGACGCTGCAATTCTAAAAGCAGCCGTAAATCCTCTTTGTGGGACTGAAGGTCATGAACATTCCATTGGAGGAGAGTCATGATGAGGAAGAAATTAAGGGGTGGGGGGGGGGGGGGGGGCGCACCTCGGAGGTTGCTGAGTAACAGCCTGCGAAGACTCGCTGCTACAGGGCACAGAAGCACGAGGATCCTGCTCCACAAGGTCCACAGAAGCATTGGATTGCTTGTACTGTCAGTCTGTGGAGACCAACGCAGAAAAACAGTTGGTGGTGCACACTGGCGACATGGAGGCCGGCCGGGATTAGGTACCACGTGGCAACACTGTCTAAGAGAATCTTCAAGTCAGCGAAGGAGAAGACTGTTTGCCTTTGTTGGACTTCTTCACGCCTTTTCGGTTAGCAGAGGAATACTCAGGTGTTGGTTGGCTAGAGGGACGCAGGAAGTCTTCACGGGAGTACTACTACTATCCTTTCCGGCCTACTGGTTGGGTAGCTGGTGGCTTCACCATTTGAGGTGAAAGTTTGATGGCATTTTGCACAGCTGGATGGGGGGAGGTGGCAATGCTACCTTCACACTGGGTGATTTCACAACCTCAGAGCTGAATTTGAGGTCGCATGTCTGCGCGGCCATAGAGCAAGAGGTAACAAGAACAGAACTGTAAGTGCCAGATGGGAGAATGCAGCAACTGAGTGAGGCACTTTTTCATTTATACAGATCTCCTGGACAGCCCACTCATCAAGATACATGGGACAATCTTGAGCCAAGGCGGCATGGCCGCCATTGGAGTTGATACAGCAGGGAGAAGGAGGCGGACAATCACCCTCATGCGCATCCCTACCACAGGTTACACATTTGGCTGGGTGTCGACAAGACGTTCTAGTGTGGTTGAAACGATGACACTGGTAGCAGTGCATTGGATTTGGAATGTACAGTCGGACTGTGAAAACTTCATAGCATGCTTTGATCTTGGACAGAAGCACCACACTATCAAAGGTGAGAAAAGGAGAGCGGGTGGGCACTAAGGAGGAATCTTCCTTTTCCACCACCCGATGGACGGTAATGACACCCTGATCAGAAAGGTAAGATTGGATTTCGGCCATGGTCAGACTGTTGAGCAGCCTAGTGTAAATAACACCACAGTAAGAATTCAGAGTTCTATGGGCCTTGAGACGAACAGGATAGCCATGGAGAAGCGAGGCGGCAAGCAGTTGTTGTATCTGAGAATTACAAGTAGTCTCCAAAAGCAAAGTGCCATTCCATAAATGAGAGCAGGATTTCACAAGGCTGGCAATGGAATCAACACCTTTCTGAATAATAAACGGATTTACCATTACAAAGGACTGATAGTCTTCAGTACATGAAACCACGAGGAACCGTAATGCAGCTGGAATTGTCTCTGAATTGTTAGCCTCATTCCGTTTACGTTTCGTAGATGTTGACTGTGAAGATGATTGGCTCGTCGCGGGAAAATCCCCCATGATATCCAGCACCTCCAGTGGTGCGCTCTATGCAACTGGGGGCCTCCTTCACAAGGGGGCACACGCACCTTAGGTGATTGTTCACACCTCAGGTCAATCTCCCACATACCTGAGAGAGGGGCCAATTGGCAATTTGGGAAGGTATCAGCTCCCTGGGCTTGGCCTGCTGGCCTGTACCAGGGAGTATGTGCGAACTCTACCAGTCGACCCGGAGAATTATGCTTTACCCAGACACCTGTAACACGTCAGACGTGTGGACCAGCCGTCAGGAGCACACAGGGGGAGGGGGGAGGGGGGGGGGGGAAGAAGAACTTTTCTTTTTGGCGCAAAACTGCTATGGTCGTAAGCATCCATTCTGTGGCTTAGGGAAGGATAAAAAACCGAATGGGGAATCAGCAGCAATGGGAGCTAAACTCAAAAGGAGGGAAACTAAAAACAGAAGGAAACCTTAAAAAAACTACTACTGAAGGGGGGGGTTGTTTTCCTCAAAAAAGAGCTTCAAATGAGTGATGTCATCTCACTGACACTGATAAGCGCGTGTCATCTGCTAAAAGGGAAGATATATCAGGCGACAGCTGTAAACGGGCGCGCTGCGGATTAAAATAGGGGCACTACGTAAAAGGTGTCTCACCGTCCATGGTTGAAAGCAGTGGGGACAAAGCGGTGGAGGATCATCACTTAAAAGATGTCAATGGCTAAAAAGACAGTGCCCTATCCCAAGTCTAGTTAAAATTACCTCCTCCCGACGACGAGGTCAGGAGGAAGAGGTCAAAGCACAGGAAAGGGGATTCATGTCCCATAATTGGAAGTATAGACCAATGTGCGTGCCATAAGAGTAACATGACAACATAAAACACACCGCAGATCGGCTAAGGGAACCATACAAACAGTGTGCCGAGGAAGAGAGACTGCAGCCTTGGCCGCTACATTGGCTACCTGGTTTCCACAGATACCAACGTGCCTTGGGTTCCAGAGGAATGCCACAGACCCCCCCCCCCCCCCCCCCCAAGTCAAGGAAGTGGAGGCAATTAGAATTATGGACACTCGAGTGGGTATCAGCAACAGCGAACCATTCAAAGCATTGAGCTAGCTGAACAGTACCGACTGAAAGGTCCAACTAAATTTGATGTGGAGGCAGACAAAAATGTATGTTCCCCAGTGTTGAGGCAAACAAGATCTGCTTGGTGGAAGACGTCAATAATAGAGAGCCTCGCGGACAAGGACATGGAGATCTCCAAAGTGAGTGGTGGGCACTGAAGTCCCCAACCAGCAAATAGGGGGACGGGAGCTGACCAAGGACATGAAGGAGATCGGTTTTTTTCCATGTGTGTGGATGATGGAATGTATACGGTACAAAGAGAGATGGTGTATCCAGAAAGCGAAAGACGAACAGTGACAGCTTGGAAGGATATGTTTAAGGGGATTGAGTGATAATAGACAGTATTATGGAGAAGAATCATAAGTCCCGTGTGTGCCGGAGTGTTAGCAACAGAAGGGAGATCAAACCGGACTGATTGGGAATGGGGGAAAAAGCGATCATGGGGACGTAGCTTTGTTTCCTGAAGACAGAAGATGACCGGGGTGTAGGATCATACGAGGATTGACAATTCATCCCGACTGGCCCGAATCCAATGGATAAGTCACATAGGGTGGACAGAAAAGGGAAGAATCTCAACATGGTTGCTGTCAACTCAACAACTGCTGAGAGACAGCAGCCAACAGCATGGTATGGCATTCAGCCAAAGGCAGAAGATCCTGATCCATAGGTTGTTCAGGGGCAGCTCCTGCTGCCAGCGATTGGCCAGTTGATCGGCTGCCAGCAGTGCATCTTGGTGACATGGAAGACGGCCGAGAGCAGTTACCGCTGGGTGGTGCTGTAGATGAGACACACCATGACAGAGAAGGAGAGGAACTGTTTCTTAAGAGCCTTCTTGGAAGCAGGATGTTGAGATGGAGGATTCGATGGTTGTGAAGTCAGAGTATGTAAAAAATTTTCATGGGTCGGCTCCTTTTTGGAAGTCTGGGCATCCGATTTTGGGGCCATTGATTTAGCAGGAGCCGATAAAGGGTGAGCCTTAGAGTGAGCTGGTGATAGTGGGGAGGCTGAACGGGCGATCCGATAAGTGTGGCACTAAAGGCGAGATTGCAAGTATGCGTGGCTACCTCCTCAGTAGGCTGAGGAGATACAAGGTCAGTGCTGCTGGGGGCACAGTGGGCTTTCGACTGGCTAGTAACTTACAAACAACAAATGTAGACACCTTTTCCTTCACTCTGATTTCCTGAATAATTCGTTCAGCTTTGAAAATAGGGCACTCTCAGGAAGCAGCGTGGTCGCCCATACAGCTGATGCAATGAGGGGATGGAGGTGGACACTCATTCCTGCCACATGTAACAGATTTGGCTGGATTGGAACACGAATGGCTGGTATTATTAAACAAACTGAAATTATCTCATATTCCACTTTAATGTTTGATGGAAGTTGAACTCTGTCAAACGTCAGGAAGAGAGTATGGGTCGGTACCAAGTCCTTGTCAACCCTTTCCACGACTATGTACAGCCTTTATACCCTGGTCAGACAGGTAGTTTTGAAAGTCCTCGCTGGACAATCCGTTGATTGACCACGTATAAACCACCCCGTGTGGTGAATTTAAAGAGCGGTGTGCTTCCACCCGGACAAGGAAGGTGTGTAGCAGCATAGTTTGCAGCAATTTTTGTGCCTGGAGGGCACTGACTGTTTCTAACAACAAGGTGCCAATTCATAATCGGGAACAAGACTTTACAGGACCTGCAATTGTGTCAACACCTTTCTGAATAATGAAAGAGTGACTGTGGAGAAGTTTTTACCTATGTCAGACCGAGAAACAACTAGGAACCTTGGCACTGAATGAAGAATTGTCCGTGGCTGAGACTCATCTAGCTTTCTCTTGTGGGCAGAAGTTTTAGATGTAGAGGAAACCATTGCGAAAGTATCCCCCATGATTACTGGTGTCTCCAATGACATGCTCCTCCCTCATGGGGGCCCTTGCTGAGGGCACTCCTGCTTTAGGTGATTGTCCACACCTAAGGTAACACCTCCTGAGAAACGGACGGAGGGACCAATTGGCACGTTTGGAAGGTACCAGCTCGGGTAATCACCCCTCCCTGGGAATGGCCTTTGCCAGGGGATACATGTGTGTCCTACCTGTCTACCCAGGGCAAGGAATTACGCGTTACCCCATTACCGGCTATGTGTGGGGATGCGTGGGTCGGCCTTCAGACACACACAGGGAGGAAAGAAAGAGAAAGGAAGGAACAAAGAAAAGAAAAGAAAAGAAGAGAGGTCTCAAACGCCGCAGTGGAGAAGAGGGTAAAGAGAAGAAGCAAGGAAAAGAGAAGGGCAAAGGGAGGACAGAGACTTTCTAGCATAGAGAGCAAAGAAGAGAAGTGAAATGTGCCGCGAATACATAGAAAGATCCTTTATCATTTAGCTACAATTTAGCAGGTCAGCAACTGGAAGCAATTAATTCCATAAATTATCTGGGAGTAGGCATTAGGAGTGATTTAAAATGGAATGACCATATAAAATAAATTGTCTGTAAAGCAGATGCCAGACAGATTCATTGGAAAAATCCTAAGGAAATGCAGTCCGAAAACGAAGGAAGTAGGTTACAGAACACTTGTTCACCCACTGCTTGAATACTGCTCACGAGTGTGGGATCTGTACCAGATAGTGTTGATAGAAGAGATAGAGAAGATCCAATGGACAGCAGTGCGCTTCGTTACAGGATCATTTAGTAATTACGAAAGTGTTACAGAGATGACAGATAAACTCCAGTGGAAGACTCTGCAAGAGAGATGCTCAGTAGCTCAGTATGGGCTTTTGTTGAAGTTTCGAGAACATACCTTCACCGAGAAGTCAAGCAGTATATTGCTCCCTCCTACGTATATCTCACAAAGAGACCATGAAGATAAAATCAGAGAGATTGGAGCCCACACAGAGGCATACAGACAATCTTTCTTTCCACAAACAATACGAGACTGGAATAGAAGGGAGAACCGATAGAGGTACTCAAGGTACCCCCCACCAAACACTTTCAGGTGGCTTGTGGAGTATGAATGTAGATGTAGAACCAGGTCTTACAGTTACACGTGACCGTCTCCGGATGTAAGCACGAAACATACTCACAAAGAGAGGGAAAAGAGGAAGCAAAGAGGTGGGGTAAGGGGAGGGGGGAAGGATGGGGGATGGGGAAGGATGAGGAAAAGGAAGGTATGCAGCCTGGAAAGGAAAAAGAGCTGCACTAACTCAGGGTCCCGTGCTCGCCATGCATCCACAGAAGAGTTGTGGACCCCCTGGAGGTGGAACCTCAAATACTGTAGCGGAGGAAGGAGAGGAGAAGGGAAACAAAGAAAGGAAAAGGGAATGAGAAAGAGTGGCGAGTCTGTTCTTATGTCTGCGAGAGACAATGCGGAACATTCCCAATAACACCCCAGACATGCTCCCCAAGAGGGGGAAAAAGAATAGCAAGAGGATAGGCATGCAGCACGGAAGGGAAAAAATGCTGCAAAGGCTGGGGCCCTATGGTAGCCAAGCATGAACCCGCCAAAGAGTGGGAAGTCCCCCGGGGGGAAACAATGTTTGTGATATGTAGAGACCTAAAAATAATAGACTGTGGAGCAATTTAACTGTAGATAATACTTCATTTACTTCAACAATGACCACACTTGTGTAAATGCCGAAAAGCCATCTAAACTATTCATGAATATGAACTGATCCATAACCTGATGAAACATTTCGCTTGGAAATTTACATATTTATAAAAGGTCCTTACCTTTTGAAAATTTATAGCTCAGTGTTCGTAGATAAATTTAAAATTTAGGTTTATTATGTGAACTGTAGTGATGTTATGTTGTGCACAATATTATGGCTTACACAGCAGTGTGCATGAAGTTGATAATTATGGAGCAAGAACCTTAAGTAAATCCAGGGTACTGTTGAAATGGATAGCCAGCTTTTTCATTTATGACACCTGATTCCATTTTCTCCTTAACTGCAAAGCTGAGACTACAGGCCTGCAGAAGATAACTGCACAATATTGACATCTATGAAACCTTCAAGAACAAAGCTAAGTCACAAGATTTCCAGTAAAGACCACAGGCCACATAAAAAAATGCAAAGTTTGTTTGATAAAAACCAGGATGTGTCATATCACGTGAAGACATTATGATTAGACATAGTTTTATGTTGTGTACCTCCAAATAAATAACTTTGCTGAGAAGCACTAAAGCTTCTCAGTCTTCAGCTAAATGACATTCTGGAACAAGTTCACATGCATGAAGTTATTTAAAAAGCATATTGTGAAATGAATAACTCCTGATATGTAGCCCAAATTAAAACTGTGTGTCAACGTAACTGCATGGCAGGTTCTCTTCAAAAGGCTTCCTCAATATCGATGGGACATTAAACCCAATCCTCCTCCTTTCAAAAGGTTTCACATTTCAAAAAAGGGCAGAATTCTGTACACATCACTTGTCACACACAGAATAAGTGAATGTTGGACTCATAATGTACGTTGTGCAAAGTGTGGCAGGCTGGGCCATCTCACGTAAGTATGTCCTAACAAGAACAGAAAACACGTAAACGTGGCTGTACAAAGTCATCAACATTAGGGAAGACACTGTGACAAGACAAACCATCTGTTTATCACCCTGTGTATTCAAAGCCATTCAATTAAGTTCTTAGTAATTACAAGAGCATCAGTGACTCATCAATTCAGAAAATTACACTTTCTCACAGTGCCACTCCACTGATGGGTTTTGGTGCAGATGACCTTCAGGTTAACAGTTTGTTCACAACTGAAGCACAATATAAACTGGTCATGTATCCAATCACATTAATAATAGTGGATCAGCAAAGAGCTCTGGTCAGCCTCTTTGAGGCAAACATAGTTGGGGGCTCCAAACTGTCTGCCTCCTTACTGGACCGTACTACCCCACTATCAAATTATAAAACGACCATAGGGACTACTGATGGCTTTTTTGGTACAATATGGAAGAGGTAAGATGATTGCAACAATTGTCACTTTAATCCCTTCATTTCTGGGACCATGAAAATGGCATCTCTTCAGTACAATCCGTTTACAGGTGTGGTTACTGTTACTGCATTCTTAATTAACTTTACATAATGGTATATGAGTCTACACCTGCAGTTCTTTCCGATTGTAACACAATGAAAAATTTTCATCATATAGAGATGGGTGTCCATGGGTAATATGTCACTTTTCTTTCGGTAAGAGGTTTTCAAACTTTTTGAGTTAACAGCTCCCTTGACCTAACTATAAACAGCTGTGGCTCCTTTTGCACTTGACAGCATACTCCCAAATGTGGGGTAAATAAACTTCGGTTAAAAAAAACGAAAAGACTAGTTATTTCTTTTTTAACTATTGACATAACACATTTTAATCAACTTTTAATGTTTTTACATCTTATTCTTGCTACAAAATCAGTGGTAAGGCTGAGCTTGGTTCTTCCCCATCAGTTATTGTAATATCTGAACAAGATTGGAAACTGCAACTCACATCTGTTTCTCCTCATCCACTCATGATCTCTATTTTGTGTTGTTGACTGCCAATGCTGACAAATCTATCTCAAATAACTAGGATGTTACAAACTATCAAATGGATATTCCTGTTTCAAGCTCCAAAACTCTAGTAGTGATACAAACTTACTTCAATTTCAATGTGGAGTCTGAAAAAATATTGATAAACTGTTCTTGTCCTTCAGCGGCAAGTCTTGATAAAAGTTCTGTACTGAAAAAATCCTTTGGCATAGTTGTGCTGATCAACTTCTTCTGGAAAGTACTTCGGGAAGGAATCACTGGGTTTACTTAAATGATTCATGAACACAGACTTAACTTCTTCACTCAACTGAAAGTCAGTGTTTTCTAAAACTCTGAAGGGCATGGTAAATGTAATGTGTACCCTTATCATCCAGCTTTTTCTTTCACAATATTAGTTTCTTTCTGAAGGCTGAAATCTTGCCCGACATTACATTGAACGAATGCATTCAATGAATTAAGTTTTTTAACGACGTCACAAAGGTATGGCATACTCCAAACAATCACTGTCTATGAACTTCTTAGAACTTTGAATGTTTCTCATTAACAAAGTACCACTAAAGTTCGTTCCTGAGTTCATACACTCTTTTCGAGACACTATCATGTGAAAGTCAGTGAGAGTTATTGTCATACATTAGAGAATTATGTTCAACCTGCTTATCAACATACATTCATTGCAAACATCTCAACTCAAGTGGCAGAATCTTAATGATGTTTACAACTTTGATAACTGGTAGTCTGACATAATGGCCAGCTATACTATGACCCACCTGTACACATGTACACACAAATTTCCAATCCATGTTTTTCCTTTCATAAAAGAGTGTAGTATTTCAAAGTTTTTGCTTTTGTTCCAAGAGTTATTTTCCTACAGCAAAGAAGGTCTTCATGAAATCTGTAGTTATGTATGAACAGCATTTAACAAATTAGTTGGGAATCGTTTTAGTTGTCTGCAGTTTCAACCATCTGATCCATTAATGACATCAGCCATATTGAGTATTTGATGACTAACAATGTTGTCTGATAAAGGCACATTTGCTAGTAGTTCAGCATTTGACTCAGTTATCTAGTAAATACCATTTCCATAGAAGCTGGTAAAATAAGGTTTTTTGGTATGGTGTGAGGTGTCTGGTGCTTTGTTACATGGTAAACAATTTTATAAGATGAAAACACAGCCTTTGTGGGAATTGTAGGTTGTTTACTGAAAGTTGTTTTAAGTTGTGGGAAAAGCAGTCTCACAATCTGTTTGTCAAACTACCATTATTTGATTCCAAATGTAGTTTCATGTTATCAGAAAGTAGCCTTTGATACAAATGACACACTGCGGTCATTTTGTTGTGGTTGGCAAGAGAGCCAACACCGTGTTTCTAGAGGAGGTCGAAATGCACGCGTTTTAGCTCACGCAGGCTGGCGTGAGGTCTGGACCAGGACAAGGAAATTAGAATTTAGAAAAACGGACGTAGCTGGTGGAATACTTAACTTTAATCCATTAATGATGAACGTCGCTCTTGACGGAACATGATTCACAATATCAATAGTAACGGATAATGGCGCCTTGCTAGGTCATAGCAAATGACGTAGCTCAAGGCTATACTAAACTATCGTCTCGGCAAATGAGAACGTAAGTAGGCAGTGAACCATCGCTAACAAAATCAGCTGTACAACTGGGGCGAGTGCTAGGAAGTCTCTCTAGACCTGCCGTGTGGCGGCGCTTGATCTGCAATCACTGATAGTGGCGATACGCGGGTTCGACATATACTAACGGACCACGGCCGATTTAAAGGCTACCACCTAACAAGTGTGGTGTTAAAAGGCACTTTTCAATTTCAGTTGTAACCCATTTGTCTGTAATGTTTCAAATGAAACAAGAGGTTTCTGCTTTTAATATAACGTGAAAATTAATTGTCTAGGTAGTCTGGAATTTTCCCTGTAATCTGTTTGAGATAATGCTGAAATACTGCCAGAGCGCTAGCTACCCCAAACAGGAACCAGAGCTGTTGACATAAGCCACAGGAGACTAAGTGTTGCTTTAACTATTTGTCAAAATGGCAGCTGCAAATATCCCCCTGACAAGTTTGTCTTCAAATACCTTCAGCCTGCTGATTTTCAAAGGTTCGTTAACTCTACCCTGGTGGACACGAAAAGCCCAGCAAAGTTAATCCATAATAGATAGTCTTGGATACTGTGACCACCCTTTCAAAATGAGACAAGTTTCGGAGTCCCCAATACCAATTACCGCTGATTCAGATTCTATACAGAACACTTGTGATATCTAGTAACAAAGATGATGAGCAGTACATCAAGAAACTAAGAGAGATGGAAATTTTTACCAAACAGTAATGGAGTCACCAAATTACAGCCCTCACAAACAATAGTACTATGAGTGAGGACAGAGTAACAACATCAGCATCCTCAACAGCCCAACACTACATAACAACTCTGGCCTTGTCCACTTTATGCCAAGAAGTCCTTACAGTTACTTTATCTACAGGCTACTTTGCCAATGCTATTTTCTGACTGATTAAGTGCTGAGTTTGGCAGGCTGTCTGATCCCACTGTGCCCAGAGTCATCACCAAAGATGACATCCAGTTGGACATCCACTCTGCTAGTCATGCAGTTATTGTGAAAATTTTGCTTCAATGAGCCCTCAGCACTACTGGACATTGGACTTCCCCGTATTATATCATCAACGAGGTCTGCAAGTCCCTCTAGTCGTCACTGTCTCTTCTGCCACCCCCTCACCCTTTCTCCCACAAGGGTCAACCAGGAAAGTAACATCTTTTTACAGGGGATCGTGCTGATAATGGATATGGCATATGCTGTTGCCATTTTTCCTTTCACAGCAACACCATACCATGTACATTGTGTTTACATGGTCTTTGAACTTTTGTTATCCTTATGGATTAAGAAATGCTTTAGTTTGTTGCAGCAGTACTCTTCAACGCCAAAATACTTTTTAGTTCACTTGTAATTTTTATCTGTGATGTGACACAATAAGGCCCTGGAAATTATTGCAACAACATCTTTTCATTTCAAACTTTTCCCTCATTACTTAAAACTAATATAACATGACGTAGCATAGTTTTTTATTGCTGGAGAGGCAGCAAAATATACATCAATAAGTAAGAGGCAAGAGGTACCCAAGCTACTTACCATTCGATAGAAACATTCCCTCTTGCAAGCCTGGATCTTCAGGATAAATTCGCCAAGAGATGCCCATAGGTCCCTCATGAACATTGAGAAATGACCCAATACCGTGACCTGTTCCATGCAAATAGTCTAATCCAACATCCCACAGATATTTTCTCGCTAATGTATCCAAGCAGTTTCCCTAAAGAGTGAAATAAATATTGCTATTAGCACAAATCAACTTCATCAGTGTCAAACTGGTTTAGATTCACCAAAAGTTTGCTTATATTCTATGGCCATGTAATGATCTAGTATGAAAAACACAGGTTACAGCTACTTTTGCATGCACTTTCTTGGGTGTGCCTTGTGGTATGCTAACACTTCAATATAATTCTTACAGTTGTCACATTATGAGTGGAAGCATGTAACACAATTACTTGCTTGTGTCATGACTGGACAGGGAGGATGAGATTCATGTACAAGTTCACATACTTAATCGACATAAATATTTCTTTGACTGTCTCTATTACTGCAATGTAACACTGTCATGCCATACTCAAAGTGTTCCCAGAGTTGGTTGGGGTCCTTTATCTGGAGCCGAGTGGAGGGCCTCAACCAAAGACATTGTCGACTCTGACAGTCTTGGCTGCAGATTTATGGACCTGCATTATTGGGTGGGGATTTGTTGGACTCCTTAGACAGGTCAGGGATGCACTACGCAAATGAAGCAGCTACACAGGGAGTAGACTACTTATGGAGTGCAAATGGGCTGCTTCTTGGTTAGGCGGTAGTTTGAGTTGCTCTAATGAACACTCGCTAGTTAATAAGCAGGTAGCAAAGTGAGACCGCACTCAGAGTAAAGAGACTTAATGTCAAAATTTTATCAGTAAATTGCTGAAGTATTTGTAACAAAGTTCCTGAGTTTACTGCACTCTAGGAAAGTTCTCAAGCTTACATTACTCTTAGGACCAAGAGCTGGCTGAAACTGAAGCAGAAAAGCTCTGAAATATCTAGGGAGTCATGGAATGTATATATTGGAAAGGCAGATTAGATGCCACAGAAGGGGGAAGTGCTCAATGCAATCGACAAAAATATTGTCACTATTGAGGTCAAATTTGAGTGTGACAGTGATGTTATTGGGTCGTGTATAACACACTTAGGCGAAACTATGTTGATTGTTGGATGTTTTTACTGGCAACCCAGTTCCACTGTGACAGTTACAGAGTCACTCAATAAAAGTCTACAGTCAGTATTACATAAATACTGAGATCATGCAATACTAGTTGGGGACTACTTTAACCTACCAAATGTAGACTGGGACATCTGTGGATTCATTGGAGGGTGTACACAAAGACAGTCTCGCAAAATACTTCTGAACACTTTTCCGAAAACAGTCTCAAGCAGCTAATTCAGTAGCTCACATGCAATGATCTTGTAGCTACAAACAGGCCATACCTTATCGACAGTGTCAGTATACAGGTGGGGATTAGTGATCATGACATAGTGAATATGGTGGCAAAAGTTAATAAATCAGTCAAGAAGGCTAGGAGGGAGTTTCTGCAAGAAAGAGCAGGTAATCAGTTGCGAGCACTCACTCAGACAATGAAATGACATTACTTAGTTGCAGTAAGATAGGCACAGAGGAATCATGGGAAAAGTCTACACAGACTGTAAATCACAGTCCAAAAGAGAACACACAACTGACTACATGCAAAGTTTAGTGCATTTGTGAAAAGATCTATGCAAGAAGCATAGAATTACTACCACCTCATTCCTTAACACAAGATCTAGCTGAGAACCCGAGAAAATTCTGGTCCTATGTAAGATCACTAAGAGAATCTAAGGCTTCCATCCAGTCATTGGTTGACCAGTCCTGTTGGGGCAGTTGAAGGTAGAAAAACAAGGACGAAGTTTTAAACTTTGTGTTTAAGAAATCACTCATGCAGGAGACCCTCACAAACATACTTGTCATTTGACCATCAAGTAGAGTCCCATACAGATGACATAATAATAAGCATCCCTGCCATAGTCAAACAACTGAAAGAGTTGGAAACAAATCACCAGGTCCAGCTGAAATCCCAATTTGGTTTCACAAAGAGTACTCTACAGTATTGGCCCTTACTTAGCTTGCTTTTATAGTGAATCTCTTGCCCAAGATCAAGTCCCAAATGTCTGGAAGAAGACAAGTCATTTAAATTGGTTTGCTGTAGAATTCTTGAACATGTTCAGAGTTCCAATGTAATACATTTCCTTATGACCGAGAAGCTTATGTCCAAGAATCATCACAGTTTCAGAAAGCATCACTCAAGTGAAACTCAGCTTGCCTTTTTCTTACGATATACAGTGAATTATGGCTGAATAGCAACAAGCAGATTCCATATACTGTATTTCTGAAAAGCATTTGTCACTGTGCCCCACTGCAGACTTGATGAGGGTACGGGCATATGGAATAGGTTCCACGATATATGAGTGCTTCAAAGACTTCTTAAGTAATAGAACCCAGTATGTCATGTGCTTTTCTCGGCAGTAATTGTCCATCAGAGACAAGGGTACTGTCAGGCACTGCCACAGGGAAATGTGAAAGGACCGCCAGAGAGGGTGATCAGCAATCTGCGATTGTTTGGTTATTTGCTGATAATGCTGTGATGTAGTGGAAGGTGTCATTGTGTGACTGTAAGAGGATAAGAGATGACTAAGACAAAAGTTCTAGTTTGTCTGGTGAATGGCAGCTAGCTCTAAATGCAGAAAAATATAAGTTAATGTGAATGAGTAGGATACAAACCCTTTGGGCACAGCATTAGTAGTGTCCCACTTGACACAATCTAATTGTCTAAATACTTGAGCATAACACTGCACAGAGTTATGAAATGTAATTTGTATGTGAGGATTCTGGTAGGGAACGTGAATGGCTGACTTCAGTTTATTGGGAGAATTTTGGGAAAGTGTGGTTCATCTGTAAAGGAGACTGCATTACAGGACACTAGTGAGACATATTCTTGAGTACTGCTTGAATGTTTGGGATCTGCACCAGATTGGATTAAAAGAAGACAATGAAGCAATTCAGAGGTGGGCTGCTAGCTCTGTTACCAATAGGTTCAAACATCTTCTGGAGATGCTTCAGGAATTGAAAAGGGATTGCCTGGACAAAAAGGTGATGTTCTTTTCAAGGAACACTAATGAGAAAATTTAGAGAACCAGCATTTGAAGCTGACTGCAGAATGATTCTACCGCTTCCAATATATATTTCATGTAAGGACCACAAAGATATAAGAAATTAGGACTCATACAGAGGCATAAGGACAGTCATTTTTCCCTAGCACTATGTGTGAGTGTAAGAGGAAAGGAAATTGACTAGTAATGGTATGGAGTACCTTCTGTTATGCACTGTATGATGGTTTGTGGAATACGTATGTACATGAAGAAAATTAAAGTTTTACAAAAATGCAGTTTTAAAAACTCCACTAAAAGTAAAAATGTAGAAAAGTGCAGCACAGCATAATAACCCCTACTAAAAGTGTTAATGTACATTTTATCAGGAGACTCACAGAAGTATTATGAGTTTCAACAGTCATCCCAATTATCACACCTCTTTGCAGTAACATATGAAGAGAAACCATTGCCATGCTTCAACAGAATCCCAACATACAATTTCTGACAAAAATCAAGAAGAATCGTGTGGTTACTTTGTGCTTACTGAACAGTATAGATCATGAGATGGGACAACTGAGCACACTGTGTTAATAAATCTCACCAGCACAGACAGGTACCTGAATTCCACATTCCACCATTTCCAATCCAGAATATACCGTGTATCAAACATTGACCAGAGTACCCTTTGGATCTGCAATACAAATGACAGCTGACCTACACAAGCAATATCCCATATCTACTGTTGTGTCCAAAAGAACAGACACCACACATTAATATAATTGATTCACCTCGATGGGCAATGAATCCACTAGCTTCAGAGCGGATGCACAATTAAGTCTACCTCCTGCACAAATCTCAAATTAATGAGCATGAAGGACATTGATAGGGACTGTGGATAGGTGACACTAGGTGGAAATGTGGGTCAGATGAGAAGTGTGCCAAGACAGTCTGTGCAATTGTGATAAACATTGCATTTAGCTGCATCCATGTGGCGCATTGGTTAACACAACTGCCTAGTAGCAGGAGGTCCCTGGCTCGAATCCTGGTCTGGCATTCGTTTTCACTCGTCAATGCTGATTCTGCCTGCATACAGTCTTGATGCAGTTGATATCAACAGCTCTTCCTCTTCCTGGCCTCAACAGCTTCTCTCCCTTCCATTTCACTTGGTCATGACCTCCACCTCTCTGATGGCTCCACAATATGCATCAAGCCTACCAATGCCAACAATTCCTTCACTCTGACAGTGTCTAAAAAACCCTTCACAGTCACTCTTGTATATTCCACTAACAGTGCTCTGGTGTTGTACACTTCTATGTTGTCAATACCTATGCCACACATGTAAGTCAGATCCATGGGATAAACCCCTCCTCACACACAACCAACCCAGGATAGACTATCTGAACCACACTGTATACTACGGTTTAACTGCTTATACTATGGTTAAATTGCTTATCATCATTCAGTGAAATAAGGGAATATTCTCTCCAAAATACTGAAATATTCTTATGCAGCCCCTACATCATATCTCTTGTCTCTTGGATCATATACATGTAAAGACAAGTGCAACACCTTTTTTGTTGTCCACTCAGCATGTTCCACTCCAGTAATCACTGATATAAGCCCACCACACAAAATATGAGTCACCCCCTTAAAAGAACACACAAGTCACTATAGAGTGCTGCAGATGGTGTAAAATTGATACCAGGCAGTCATGTCACCCTCCGCTGCTGACTAAATGCATGTGTGTACCAGCCAGCTGTATGGCTAAGGCAGAAAGATGCTTCAACATGGAGACATGACAGAATGGCAAAAATAGAGCCTTAGTGTTTGAACATGACCATGACCACAACACAAATGAAGTTGTTCAATTTATTGGCATATTACTGTGGACTGTCCAATGTGCCTGCAACGAATGGTTACCACTCACAGTCACACATGGTGTAAGAAAAGTGAGCATAAAAACACTCTTACAACAGGGACCAGTTTCATGTCTTTTCCATGACAATTGATTTCCAATTTGCCAGGAACTGCTGGCCATCAGTAAATACAGCCACATGTCCACCAGTTTCTGAGTGAACATTTCAAAGGGCACTGCATGCAATGGACATTTGGAGTTAGGTACTTTGCAAAAGGCCATTGCTCACAGTGGCACATAAAGCAAAACATCTTCAGTGGGCCAAACAGCACAGGGGAAGGATGTAGCTGACTGGGAGCATGTAGTGTGGTCTGATGAGTTGTAATTTTGTCTTGTTTCAAATGATGCAATGTAATGAATGCACTATTGTATGTTGTGGCACTTGACCTGCACTGTGTGGAGGGTCTAGTTCAGGATGGCAATGGTTCTGTGATTTTTTTTTATTATTTTTTCTTCATACCATGAAATGGATATACTCATTCAGGTTACTGTGCACATGAATCATTATGTTTATTTTGAAATTCTCAGCAATCAAGAGTATACATCTTTACAAAAGTACACTGTGGACTATGCATGGTGAAAAGATCACTGAATTTTCTCCTGACCATTATATTATTTTAACTGATATTTTACTGACGTTTTAGTTACCTTTATTTTAGTTGGGAACACACTTGTCCCCATGAAAAACTGTCCCTTGAAAACACGAGTAAAACATTCCTTTTCAAACTGAGTAGGGGTTCCAAAATGAATTGTTCTAGTAACATCAGTAGTACCGTCCCTGAAAAAAGAAATGCAAATAAATACATAAAAATGTATCTTTATGTTGCTGACTCTTATTATGTAATCCAAAGCTAGTTTTAGTTAATTGCATTACACCATAACCACCCAAATTGAGTTCTTTGAAAGCAGCAGTTCAACATTTTCTCACAGAGAAGGAATAATCTGTCATATAATCAGAATTTGTGACAATGGCAATCCGGCAACAGCAAAATTTCTGGTCACAAGTTATGGGACTTACTTTATAGACACAGGGCTTAAAGCTATCCATTAAGGGTAGCATCTTTAACAACCAATCCAAAGGTCCTAGGTTCAACCTTAGCCACTGCCTAGATTTTGTATTAAAATTCAAACTGCCTCTAATGGTGGAAGAATGAGCAACAAATTCTGAAGAATTCTACTAGTTCCTCACTTTGATCTCTGGGTGAGGACAGCCTATGAAGTTATCAGGAAGAGATCGCATAAGGTATGAATCAGAGTGTGGAATGTTAGGAGACAATGACGTAAGGGAAAACTAAGAATCAGAAGAGAGAATGAACAGGACAAAGTTAGATTCAGAAGGGATAAGTGAAGTGAAATGGGAAGAAGACAGAATTCTGGTCAAATGACTAACATGATGATAACAGCAACATCGGTAAATGGTGTAAAGCTTTGGTTTGATCCCCACAGAAACATTTCCAACAAAGATAGGAGACCATGCTACAACAGCAATTGATAATTTATTTCTAAATCCAACTGTTTTTCATGAAATAGATATGGGCCTCATATGAATGGTTTATCAGATCACGATGGTCAAATTGCAGCAATAATGCCATCAACCAGATTGAATTAAGAATGGGAAGGTAACATTTTACATAATCGTAAATGGTACACACTACTCAGAGAATTTACAGGATGAAAAATAGAAAGAATATGATGAAGGGCACACAATAGATGCAACAATTAATTCTTTCCTAAAAATATTCTTACAGCATTATGAATTCTTTACTATGGGACAGGGAAAATTGCAGTAGAAGCCAAGAAAAAGGGGGTTCAAAGTACCTTTTGTTAAGAGGAGGAGAGGAGGAGATTAGTGTTTAACATCCCGTCGACAACGAGGTCATTAGAGACGGAGCGCAAGCTCGGGTGAGGAAAGGATGGGGAAGGAAATCGGCCGTGCCCTTTCACAGGAACCATCCCGGCATTTGCCTGAAGTGATTTAGGGAAATCACAGAAAACCTAAATCAGGATGGCCGGAGACGGGATTGAACCGTCGTCCTCCCGAATGCGAGTCCAGTGTGCTAACCACTGTGCCACCTTGACCTTTTGTCAAGAAGAGAGAGCTTTATTTAATGCCAGTGACTAACAAGTCAAGGCTTAAAAATGTCTTACAGGCAGTACTGCAAAATTCTTCACTGTCATCAAAAAGACAAAATTTCATGACAAAAACAAGGCCAGCTTGGTATTTTATTAGGAATAAAAAAATAAACCTGGAATGATATGCAGTTTCCTTAAATCATTGCCCACTACACTCAACGAATTCTTGCTGACAGCAATTCAAAACACAGGGAGACAAAATGAAAGCAAATTCATTTCATTCACTTAGACAAACAATGCATGCTCTACCAGCAACATCAGTTTTCCAATCAACTGTCAAAGAGATCATAAAAATCATGAAGTCAGTAAAATGCCATCTCTCTTCTGGTGATACTATTTCAACCTAAGTATCAGTCTTGTTCCGATTTTATAGTGCCCTCTTTGAATTACCTTCGTAATCTGTCAAGGTGAATATTCTAAAAGATTTATGTATACAATAGTAGGACTCATTTATAAGAATGAAGATGTTCAGTAAGTTATTTCTATTAACATTTCTGCATTCTTTTTTCTTATTTATTTTGTTTCAGGCTAACTTAGGACCACATCAAGATAACTATTTCTTTCTTCCTTCATCCTTCTACAAAACTTTCGTTTTCTCAGAATGAGGTGTTTTCACCTCATCTGACCACTTTGCTCCAGTTTTTCTGTTTTTCTTTGTGTCCTGTGCAATCTGCATTTTTTCTAAGTCCTTTTTTGTCTTGCCTTCCTATCCATTCCCTTTGTTTACATCATGTAGATGAAAGTGTGGATCTCCTTTGTTAATCTTTTTTAATTCTCTCTATATGTACATGGAGTGTAGCATGTGTTGCACCAATCTCATATGTTATTTTAGGGAAGAACAAGTGTATTTCCATACTTGGCCTCAAACTGTCATTTTTGTTCTCGACTGGAGTTAATATTTTTTGCAAGGTTATTCTTTCTTCTCTAACTCTTCGATGCCATTCTGCATCCAGATAAAAGCAACCTCTCGACTCTGGGGAATTCTAGTTTCACAACTGTATTACGCCTTAATTTAATATCTTCAGGAAGACATTTTTAATATACAGATTTCTCATTTTCATGTACACTCTTTCATTTTCTCAATGCAGATTTTAATTGTTTTTTTTTCACTTTTTATGCTTATATTTTTACCCAGATATTTAAAGCTGACTGTTTTGTTTTTGTTGCCATACTTTGTTTTTAAAATTCTTGCTGAATTACTTTCACTGATCACATATTCAGTCTTTTGAAAAGATATTTGCAGACTGCCTCTTCAGCTGTCTTTTTCTTCTGTAGTTCTAGTACTTGCTTTGCATTCTCTAGGTTCCATCTATTATTACAGATTGCCTGTAAAAGCCAAGCAATTTATTGGATCTTTCAATCTGCCACGTTTTATTTAGTTATTCACATTCTGTTTTTCTTCCCCTATTTTCCATTCATTTATAACCTTTCCAGAACACAATTTAATAATAAAGGTGACAAGAAGTCTCCTTGCTTGATTTCCGATGCAATCTGGAATGGACTGGATGTTGTCAAAAGAAATTTAATTTTAAATACTGTGTGTGTAAAATAGTGTTTAGTTATTTCCAGAGTTTTCCCATCTACTGCAAATTCCTTCACGGTTTCGAGGAGAGTGTCTGTCTATTGAATCATATGCCTTTAAAACCAATCTTTGATATTTTCATATATCTAATTTTTTGCTAATTGTAAATCATGCTTAATACTTTCCAATTTGTTTATTTAACGAATGACTTAATTTGTTCAGAGTGGCTTTCAATAAGATTTTGTATTCTAAGGGTGGAAACAAAATTACTCTGTAATTGTTGATAAGCATTGAGTCCCCATTTTTATGAAGTGGGCGAATTAAGGCAATCTTCCAGTTTTCTGGGATTGTTTTAGTGTTTCAGATCTTAAAAAGTTTTCCTCTTCTAATTTTTACATCTACACTTTTAAGTGAGAAAATGATGTTGAATAAAAAGTACATGTTGGTAACACAACATAAAAAGATTAAGGTAATCAAGCCGAATGAGAACGACAAACTCTCTGAGCGCGAAATAATGGTGCACTTAAAATGCGATGAAAAAAAAAAAAAAATTTTACGATACTTTTGGAAAAAGGATAAGATACAGGATGAACGGATTAAAGAAAACAGGCATATCAAAAGAAAGGCAAAGAAGATAGGAAATTAACAAGATAGTATGGGAATGGTTAGTAAGAGTACAAGCAAAAAACTTAACTTTGTCTGGACGCATATTGCAGTGTGAGGCTCCAAAAGTCGCTAAAGAGCTGGGAACTGTGGAGTTTAAGGTATCCACAGGATGGTGGGACAGTTTAAAAGCTAAGCACCTCCTCTTGTGGGATGCAGTGTGTGGGGAAGCTAAGGTTGTTGGTTGGTTTGTTGGTTTAAAAAAGGGGTGGAAGGGACCAAACTACTAGGTCACTGGTCCCTTGTTCCTAATAAAACAATGTCACAAGTGTGAGAATAAAACAGACAAGACCTATAACACAAAACAGAAAGAAAGTAAAGACCACAAGAACAAAGTAAAGGCATCTAGCACTAAAAGGAACAAAAGGAAAAGAAAACAGAGAAATGCAAGAAACAGAAGAGAGTAAAACAAGGAAGCAGATTACAGTGGCTGGCCGACCACGAAATAAAATAAAAAAGAAAAGCCAGCCAGCCACCCTGCAACACATTAAAACCTCCACCCTAAAAGCAATAGGGTGGAGGACATAGAGGGACAAAGGATGTGCACTAAAACTCATATTGAATGAGAAAACCCACCCTCACGGATGAAACGTAAAACCAAATCAGCCATGAGGTGTCTGCTAAAATCAATGATAAAGAGTCTGGCAATCGAAGATGAAGTCTCAGGGCAGCCAAAGAAGGACAGAGCAGAAGAATATGGGCCACTGTCAACAGGGCACTGCACCGACACTCAGGCAGGAGGCAGCTGTGGGTCACCCAGACACAAGCAATGCGGAGCCGGAAGAGAACCACGGAGCCTCTGCAAGAGGCCCTCATCGAGGACTTCCACACATTCATGGTCCCATTAATGGCTCACAGTTTGTTGTGTGTACTGAGATTTTGCCATTCCGCCTCCCAGAGCTGAAAAACCTTGCAGCGTAAAAACGAACGCAGGTCAGTTGCGGGAATGCCCATCTCCAGAAGTGGTTTCCATGTAGCCTGTTTGGCCAGCCTATCAGCAAGTTAATTTCCTGGGATTCCGATATGACCAGGGGTCCAGATGAACACCACTTAATGACTGAACCTTTCCAGGGTATTGATGGGTTCCTGGATGGACACTACAAAAGGATGACGAGGGTAGCACTGGTCGATAGTTTTCAGGCTGCTCAAGGAGTCAGTACATAAAAAGAAAAGACTCCGCAGAGCATGAACAGAGAAACTGAAGTGCACCAGAAACGGCCACCAGCTCCGCAGGGAATACACTGCATCCATTGGGTAAGGAATGCTGTTCAATATGGCTGCCGTGAACATAGGCAAAGCCAACGCGACCATCAGCCATCGAGCCATCGGTTTACATCACTTCAGAGCCTCGGAAAACGTGAAGAATCGAGAGGAAGTGACAGCGGAGAGCCACAGGGTTAACGGAGTCCTTAGGACCATGTGAAAGGTCCAGATGAAGCTGCGGCTGAGGTGTACATGAATGGACCACAAGTCGAGGTGGTGAAGAGAAGGACTCCAGCTCGCACTGAAGGGACCGCACGCGAACCGCAATCATTAGCCCTGACCTGGGTCGCCGATGCGGGAGATGGACAGCTGCGGGTGGGAAAAGGAGACAGTAATTTGGACGCTCAGGAGAACTACGAACATGTGCTACGTAACTGGCGTGCAGTTGTGCTCATCTGGTTTGCAATGGAGGGACCCCAGCCACCAGCAGTACACTGGTCACCGGACTCGTCCTAAAAGCTCCTGTCACTAGTTGAACCCCGCAGTGGTGCACAGGGTACAGTAAATGCAATGCTGAGGGCACTGCCGAACCACAAACCACACTCCCATAGTCAATTTGGGATTGGACAAGGGCTCTGTAGAGCCGCAGCAGCATAGAGCTATCTGCACCCCAATTTGTATTGCTCAGACAACAGAGGGCATTGACGTGCTGCCAGCACTTCGGCTTAAGCTGACAAAAATGAGGAAGCCAAGTCAATCAAGTGTCAAAAACCAGTCCTAAGAATCAATATGTCTCCACTACAGTGAGTGGATCATGAAGAAGATAAAGTTCTGGGTCCAGGTGAACGGTATGAGGCTGACAGAAGTGCATGGCGCACAACTTTGTGACTGAAAACTAGTAACCGCTATGAAGCCACTGTGTAATCTTATTATTAACAGTTACTTGGTGGAAACAGAAGCTGTGCGAAAAAGTAAAATGCAAACTATAATTTCTATAGTGAGGCAGACAACAGCAACGTACTTGCTAGAGTCAACTTTCACTTCTGATCAAGCTACGGATGTTCCGGGAAATTGCACTGGCGGAAGAATGTGCAAGGAAAGACTCACTGTAGTGCCATGTGGAAACATGTTATGGGCAATGGAGAAGCCACTGGTGATCAGAAAGGCGGCAAAACCATGTTGTTTCAAAAACATGACAGTTAGCTTCTAGTCACACGGTGGAGCAACAGACAGACATGGATGGTGAGTGGTCTTATGGAAGAATGGCTGAGCTCTTTCAGTGTCAAAACAAAAATACGAAATTACCAAATTTTCCTAGACAATGCGACCTACAATCCGAAAGTAAAGTTATCAAATGTGAAACCAACTGGATTCCTGCCCAGTTCAACCAACCTCCCATGGACCAAGGGGTTATTTACACATCCAAGTCACATTAGAAGCACATATTGAAGCAGTCTCTTATTTTCAGTGTTGAAGAAGCTAAAAGTGCACTTGCACAGTCAGTTTCTGTCTTGGATGCAGTAAAGTGGATTGGCTTGTCAGTATGGGAAATAAAGCCCAAAACGGTTACCAAGTGCTTCAACAAAGTGGGGTTTGGAGGTCAAGAACAAGACTTTTCTGATGGCCATCGAAACTCAAGAAAATGCAGCAGCAATTGCTGAATTATTAAAATACAAAACATTTCATGTAGTGCAAATGACTATATTCGAAGTGATGACTTTCTTTCAACTCAGTCCACTTTTACTTCAGCTACAGATTTAATCGAAATCTTCACCACAGAAGATGATCAGGAAGAAACAAAGGAAGAAAAAGAGGAGCAACATGATGCCCTTAGAAAAATTAATAGGCCTGAAGAAGCTATGCATAAACAATGTTATGCAATTTGCAGCACACACAAATTTTCCCAAGTTGTTGGAACTTTCAAAATAGTGTGCAGAAAAAATAATTTTGAACAGGAAATTCAAACATGTTTCCTTCCTTGACATGTGGCAAAAAGTGTGAAATTCAAAGCAAACAAATGAAGTAATAATATGTATATACGTATGGCAAACAAATTTGGAGTAAAAATGTAAAAATTCTGTATTATTTATCAGTTAGTGTAATAGTTTAGTGTTCTACTGTACAATGTACAGTAAATGAACATCTACTGTGCAAGAGTGTGAATACGTACATAATTGTAAGTTTATATCTAAAAACAAAGATGATGAGACTTACCAAACAAAAGTGCTGGCAGGTCAACAGACACACAAACAAACACAAACATACACACAAAATTCAAGCTTTCGCAACAAACAGTTGCTTCGTCAGGAAAGAGGGAAGGAGAGGGAAAGACGAAAGGATGTGGGTTTTAAGGGAGAGGGTAAGGAGTCTTTCCGCTCCCGGGATTGGAATGACTCCTTACCCTCTCCCTTAAAACCCACATCCTTTCGTCTTTCCCTCTCCTTCCCTCTTTCCTGACGAAGCAACTGTTTGTTGCTAAAGCTTGAATTTTGTGTGTATGTTTGTGTTTGTTTGTGTGTCTATCGACCTGTCAGTGCTTTTGTTTGGTAAGTCTCATCATCTTTGTTTTTAGATATATTTTTCCCACGTGGAATGTTTCCCTCTATTATATTCATATCATTAATTATAAGTTTATATTTTTGTGCATGATATCTGAAAATTTTATGTAGCCTAGTAAGTTGTATGTAATCCCGAAACCTGTCCAATCTGGAAAATTATTTTAGCCCCATGTGATTCGATTTTGAGCAAGTTTTACTATATTTGATAATTTGTTGTAGGAAAGATCTTGTAAAACTTAAATGATATAGGATTAAAGGAGACCACTCACTGAAAAGTGGAAGCATTGATTTGTCAATAGGCACATAGATGAGCTCATCAAAGGATAACACTGAAAGTTAGCAAGTTTTCTTTCTTTTATGTGTGGGTGCCTATCGACAACTCAACACTTTCGCTTAATGGTGAGTGGTCCTCTTTAATCTTAAATTGCAACTCAGAAAGCTGTTACAAGCTCAGCATGCCGAACTGTTTGCAAGTACCCAAGCAAATGTCAGTTCGTGTGACATTATCAAATCACTGCCTCAGATCGCAGTCACTCTGATGTTTCATGGAGCTTGTAGTGCAGAAGAGTTGGCACTGTTTTCTTCATTTAACACTAAGGCCCATCACCTCTTTTAATTTCAATATTACTATTTTTTGTTGAAGTTAATTCTGTTATTTTGAACTTCTATGGCTCCTCTTTGCATCTTAGCATTGTAATGATTAGATCTTGATAAAACCATAGCATCTGAGAAATGAATTTTTGGTGGATCCCGATCCTATTGCATGATCTGCCACTGCTGATTTGTGTGTGTTGCCTGGATGACAACTGCTCATTTTCCTTAAGGTGGATGTTAATGCTTCTCTTGGTGGTTTTTATGTACACTTGATTGCATGCGATCTTTATACTATTGCTGTGGCAAATGGCAGGTATAAGTTCTTTGCAATGTTCAAATATTTGTACACTTTCTTGTTGGTTCAACCACTGTGGCAATACCATGTCATCTGAGTGCTCTACTGATGCTATCTATTCTTGAAAGATCAAGTTCATCCCCCAAGGAATATGGCTCACAGATTCTTTTAAGCCAGTCCATCAATGTTTTGGTCACTTTCCTTTTCTACCTGGGATGGTGATTGGAATTTCTGTGAAAACATCTGTCTCTGTGAGTGGGCTTTCTGTAGACTTCGTGCCCCAAAGTTCCACCGGGTTTTGGAAGCACTTGTACATCCAAAAATTAAATTGGGCCTCCTTTCTCTTATCCATAGCTACTATCTGGCAGCTTTGAAGATAAAATACAATAGTCAATTTACTGAATATCAGAATTCTACATTGCTACGTTTGTCATGAAAATTGTGGTAAGAACAAACTGAGAGGTAGATATGGCATATCTTTACAACACACAGCACCCTGTTAATTGATATGCTCTGGAATTTCAAAGTATGTCCCTGAAGAGGTTTATTTCACTATAGTGAGAAAATTCCATAGCTGGAATCTTCTTCTGCAGAATCTACATCTCTTCAAATTTTCAAACTGTCCTTATCTTTTTCCCACAGGATTGACTAGTTTAAAAACCTACTTTGATTTCGTTTCATTTATTTCTTCTTTCTGTCAGCAATATATCTCATTTGTATATTAAAAATTCTCTCTCTTTCTTTTCTTACTACTGCCTCATTATTGTGCTTTGTTTGAGACAAACTACAACATTTCAAGCTATCAGTGTTCAATTGCTTTCTTATGGAAAACTGTTCATATATCAACGCATGTAACATTTTCTGTACACAAATATCACCAAAGAAAACACTATTACAGCATCTGCCACTTGTTAAATTACACACATGATAAAGCCAAAATATAGTTTTAACAAATATAACCACCATTGGTATGGAAAATAAAAATTTAATGATATTTAAGTGACTATACTGTGACTTAATTCTGTAGTAATACTTGAATTTGATCACTCAAAAGATAAGCAAGAACACGACGAGAATGAAAAGAATTTTAAGTATACAATTTTCAAAGACAAAGAGTCGGAAAACAATTATTTTTGTCACATAATCATTATGAAACTTCCTGGCAAGTCAAACAATTCTATAAAAAGGTGATCTATAATGAAGCTGAAGATTAACCTCACTTGTACTGTCCACCAGAATCACACAGGTACAGTTCATCAACAGTTAAGAGTCTGTCGCTTTCTGGTGAAGGTGTGTAGTGAATAATGGCTCCATTTGGACCAGACGATGAAATTGTTTCAAAACTTGGGCCAACAAAATTCTCTTGTTCCCTGAAAAAATAGATATCTAGTAATTATATTCACATATTATCAAAACAAAACAAAAAAAAAAAAAAAACTCTTCTGCTAGTGTGACATACCTTCTAAATTCTTCAAGTCTGCTAGCTCCAGACACTTCAGATACTGTGCCCTTCACTACCTCTTTCTCCAGCCATGCAAAATAGCAACAAAGTGCTGCAGCATCCCTTATGTGAGCATTAATCATACCTGCACAAGCAGCATCTCAAAATCAGAATCAAACAGGCTCATCAACCAGACAAACTTAAAGCACTATGACAAACAATAGATTTAGCTAACATTATTTTCAATACATTTTTTTAGATGATGTTTAGACAGTTCTCTCTTCACTAATTGGGCACATTTAACGGAGAATATTGATAATGTTAATTTACAAAGCTTTTTCTCCTCATGGAACATCCAAAGTACCATTCCATCAACATATAACCTCTACAAGAAACCTAACTACCATCTACAGTGCATGTTTGCCATTACCTTTGGTACAATCAATCTATTTCATCCATGGAGCACAGTAACATACAACAGAAAACAGCATTCACACTAGCTTTCTAGCACTACCTCTTTTTCCAGCAATAGTACACGCACACACGACCACCGAAATGCACACTCCCATGGCCACAGCAAGACTAACTGTTAGTTCTGCCTTGGCCACTGGAGTGAGTATCATAAATTCTCAGAAAAGTCTGAGACAGTTTACTTTTCCATAACAAAAATTTCAAAGTTTGGCTCCTCAAATTGATCCCATATGCCTTATTTGTCAAGCAGCCACATTACATTGAAAATATATGTTTCTTGGTCCACATTGGTACATGGTTTTGTAGTATATGCAATAACTTGTCAGTTTCTTGCTCTGCTTATCTCCCAGGATTCCATAGCTGCCACTTTCAGATTGACTCATTATGACACTGCCCCTTCTACCACGTCAGCTTGAAACTAATGGTAAATTAATTAATTTAACATCTGTAGTCTTTTACTTTTTTCCTTATGAGAAAAACACAACAGGTGCCATAACCATATTTCCCAGAAACTTTGTTCAGTGTGAAGGGGAGTCGAAATAAACAAACACATGTTTTGCTCATCTGTAGATACACGATGATTTCTGAGAAAACAATCATCCAAGTTTTTGACGTAATTTAGAGGTCAATAAACTCAGCTCACCTGGAGATACAGTGGCTAGCATCATGGCCTTTCACTTTTGCACCCCATGTTCGAAACCTGATAAATGCTTATATTTTATTTTTTTCATTTATCTACTCATGTCCGTATGTGATTACTATATGAATGTTTCTTATCAAGTTAGGGGATACAAGGGTGTTATATTAATTGTAAAATTACAACTGCGTTTCACAATAAGTGTGATACATTTATTATATAATGTATGTGTGTATCATATTTTCATGAGTTACTATCTATTTAAATTCTCAAATCAGTGTATTTCATTCTTATATCAATTCTTAATTCTTATATTGTATTTTCATGTTTATTCCTCAGGAAAATTTTGATATTGATGATTGTCAGGATGGCCAAATATAGGATTTAGAGGGGGGATTGAAAGGTTTTCCTGCTGACAAAACTAGTGACACTTTAGATAAGCTGTATGTCAATAAAGTAATTTCTGTATGTTCGTGGAGATGACAAGAATTACATTGGATTGTTCTACTGTTTTGTATTTTGTTAGAATTTGGCTCTTTGGTTGTAACAGGGTTTGTGGGAATCAGAACTGTTTTCCCTACATTAATTTGTGGATGGTTTGCAATTTTCTGTTCCTTTTCCACATTAATGGACTTAAAAACTAGGTCCCTCAAGCCACAAAGCAACTTGAATTGGCTTAGGCACTGTTCTTGAGGAGCAGATCGAACATACATAATCCAGTTTTATAAAGCTTTTGTGAGACCCAGGTTAGATGTTGATTGTACAATGTGAAGTTCTACGAGTCCTATGTATGTGAAGATATTGATCCTACTCACCATTACAGAATTAAGTTAACCACATGTAACTATAAGACTAGATCCATATCCAGTATCTGAGTTGTGGATTGCCAGCTGCCTCTTTCCATTTACATGGAGCTCCTAATGATGCATTAGTCATACATGTTCTTAGCTGTTCCTGAACCACTGACATTCCAGACCACTGTTCGCTCTGCTATAAATGAGTGAGCAGTGAAGCCATTTGTGATATACGAGGGGGGGCCCAAAAGACACCGGATTGTTGTCATAAAAAAATTATTGATGAACCTTTTTACAAAATTACTTCAGTCACCTTCAAAATACTCTCCATTACATGCGATGAACTTGTCAAGTCTCTTTTCCCACTGTTAGAAGCATGTTTGGAACTCTTAAAGTTTGATATTGTCCAATGCCCTTTTCAAAGCTGTTTTTGCCGCCTCCACATCATCATAACGCTTCCCTTTTAGCGTTTTTTTTTTCATTCATGGAAATAGAAAAAAGTCGCACGGGGCTAGGTCCAGTGAATACGGAACGTGGGGAACGACAGATCATCTCTGAGATGCCAAATAGTGGGTCACTCATAAGGCCATGTGTGCTGGAGCATTGTCATGATGCAGAAACCAGTCACCTGATTGCCAAAGTTCTGGGCATTTCCTCCTCATATCCTCTTGCAGACACCTTAAAACATCCAAGTAAAAGTGCTGGTTAACAATCTGGCCAGGGGGTACGAATTCCCGATGCACAATTCCACGAACATCAAAAAAGTCAATGACCATTGTCTTCACATTTGACTTCACTTGCCTTGCCGTTTTTTGGTCTGGGAGAGTTGGGAGTCCTCCACTGCTTGACGCTTGCTTGGTTTCTGGGTCATACCCGTAACACCAACTCTCATTCCCTGTAATGACTTTGTTCAAGAAGTTTGGATCATGTGCAATCTCTGTTTTCAAGTCCTGACACACATTCATGCGGATGGTTTTTTGCTCCTGTGTGAGAAGATGCGGAACAAATTTAACAGCAACATGTCTCACGTGCAAATTCTCACTCAAAATCCACTGGCACGAGCTCCAACCGATTCCTGTCTCTGCTGAAATTTGTTCGATCGTTTGGAGATGATCCTTGTTGATCTTTTGGCGGACCTTTTCAATGTTCTCCTCATTTCACGATGTTGAAGGGCGTCCAGAACGAGCTTGGTCTTCAACACACATCTCACCACGTTTAAAGCACCCAAACCACTCGAAAACCTGTGTGCGGCTCATAGCATCCTCCTGGAAAGCTTCCTGAAGCATTTTGTGTCTCCATTGCAGTTTTTTACAGCAGGAAACAAAATTTCACACACACTCTTTGTTCTTTTAAAGTTGCCGTAACGACTTCGCAGAGGTAACCCGCCAACAGTCAGAGAAACACAATACCACACTTGCACCTTCAGCTCTACAATGACGCCGTCTGCACATGTGTTTCATGAAGGTCTCTACTAACACCATCTAGCGTGAGAACCCTGCACTGCCTCAACAAGTGGCAGCGCCCTCTGAGTCTGGTTTCTTTTGGGTCCCCCCTCATATAAATAGCCTGGTGTAGAACAAATCTCAGTCCTAACACAAGGCTGGAGATGATTCCTACCCTGTTTACTGAAGAGGTTCACAGTTGTTCAAGATGTAGTGCAAAAATGAACAGTATTCCTTAATTCATTTTTAACATAATATTTTGCAAAAATTTTAAATGAATGCCACACTATTTATTTAAAAATATAATGTAATTCAACAATGGAAAATCCAGGATGGAAGGTAGCAACATTATGAAATGGATAGCTGCAACTCAGCATATGCTGAGTCACAGGTAGGCATAGTCTTTCTGATGTGCTTATCTGCGACTCAGTATCTCTGCTGTATAATGTAATTGAATAGATGAAAACATCTGCTCACCAAGTGGTGGCAAGAAAACACACATATAAAAGGTGTTAAAGTGTGCATGGTTTCACAGCCAGTGGCTCCTCCTCCTGGCAGAAAAGTTGAAGGGGAAGAAAGAGGTGTGAAGAAAAGTACTGGTGAGGTTTACGGAAAGTGGTAGCATTCAGAAAAGTCACTCAGAAGCCTAGATCAGAGGAGAACAACTATGTGGGATAAGAAGGAAAGACTGATTGTTTATGCTCTTATTTGTCATTCACAAGCAAACAGTACAAAACACAAACATGCTCAGCTTAACCAATGAGGAGAACACAGCAGGTGCCATAACCCAATTTCCCGAAACTTTGCTCAGTGGAAGAGGAGACAAAATAAGCAGACATGTCTCGGCTTACATGTAGATACTCGACTGTTTCTGAGAATACAATGGTCAAAGTTTTCGTGGCATTTTACATCCTCTGAGTGAGTAACTGCTTCATACAAAGTGGCCGCGTGGTGGCTAGCATCAGTGCTTTACACTTTTGTGCCCTGTGTTCGAAACCTGATTATTGTTTTTATTTTGTTTTTTGTTTATCTACCCATGTCCACAGAATGTTTTCCTGTGTATATAGAAATAACGTTGTCCTTGTTCATCCGCTAATAGTATGTCTGGTGCATGAATTGGCTAGAGTTGTGTAAATTCTGGCACATTTTCATAGTCCTAGTACCCTTATGGTTATCAGTTTGTCAGTCAATAAGGTATACAACAATTTTGTTTCATTTCCTCTTCAGTTCACTTAACAGTGTGATGTTCTCCCTCATGCAAAAGACTGATAAGTTCACATCGAAAAAATGTGTGCTGGGACACTGCAGATGAAACTGATAATCCAATTGCAACTTTTTTGTAGTGTAACTGCCCTGAATGTGTCATATATGAAATATACTTTTGGCTTTCGTCTCCCACATAAACATGGAAAAGTCCATTCTTGACATTAAAATGTTTCCTGGGTATCTCACTCCCTTGTTTCTTCTTTTGTTGACAGTTTCTGGATGTCTGCAGCACTTGTCTTCATACTGTTTTCTTCTTGCAAAACTTTCTTAAGTGCAACAATCATGAAATATTCCTTGTATCCATTCTTTGGAATTTCCATAGCATTGCACAAAATCACACATATTATCACAGCCAGAGCCACAGACTCTTGGTGATATTTGATGTGCGAGACAAACTAAGTGATGTAATGCTCTGTCAATTTAACTGGAAACATTAGTGGACCCAAATTAATTCTTTGCACTACCACAACTTTAAAACTGGTCAATATGAGGGTCACAAACCTTGCTTTGACCTGCGAAACACACTCCAAATTCAGTAATTTAAAGCCCTGTAGCAATCCAACTACTTTCTGAAAGATTCTAACAGCTGATCACTGGACTGGGATATGTACACTGCTTCAAGTTCCTGCACTGCCTCCAACTGGCTTCTAACAATTTCTGCCAATAATCTTCATATCACAACATTGCAAGTGTTGCGGATTAGCTAGCATGGACTTGTTCGGTAAAAAGAGCAACCTCAGAGCAGAGCATGGAGTCGTTAGCTAGCTTTTCTTTCTAAGTACCAAATAATGTCAAACACAACAGTATTTTACTCCTTTGAAAGGGCTCATTTTTTGCTATTAATTTTTTTTAATGTTTCATCAGTTCATGTTCATAAATATGCACAGTGTGGATTTTTCCTTGTAGATGTATTGTGAATCATCACCATCATCATCAATATGGTCATCGCATCTCCCAATTTAAATGTCTGAATCATTCTTACACTCTGAGTGCAGAAGGAAGAAAATTACAACTATTTCAGACATAAAAATAAGCTAAAATAACACATGTTAATCAAAAGGTATCATGATTATAAACTAATGCTAAGTTTATTCTGCATGCACTAAATGAGTATGAGAGTATTCTACAAATAAAAGAACGTTAATTATTGTTCTTCAACCAGTATCAGAGGTGAAAGCAAATACTTAATGCCAAGGTTTGTAATAATAAAACCTTTTTCTATTGTGATCAGCCATTACACTTCTGTAATGAGAACTCTATATCTTCTTAGCAAGTATAATTACTCTATTTCACATTAACCTCTGAATTTGTGTGCTAATTTGCACACTGAAATGTGTGGTACAGCAATAAAACATGAACTACATATGCAAACATTCATTTTGAGATGATTTTATTTAGAAAAATCTCACAAATCCATTCATATTTGCTTGAAAAATAAAAATATTTTGAGGATTTTACTGCGAGCAGTACACAGTTTCTTGTTTCTACTCTCTTTACTCACATGTTTGTTGGAGCTTAAGAGTTTATCGTAAACGGTGGAACAGTTCATGTTAGAAAATGTGGATATCATCATCATCAACAACAACAACAACAACAACAACAAAATTGCAGAAGACAACTCATGTTTAAGTATCAGCTGTACTGCAGAACCCAGCCAGACAGCATATGAACAACAAAATATTCAGTTAAGTACACAAAAAGCAGCACCACACCAGAGAGGGGAGGTGGGGGGGATGGAGGGAGGGGGGGAGAGGGAGAGGGGGGGGGGGAGAGAGAGAGAGAGAGAGAGAGAGAGAGAGAGAGAGAGAGAGAGAGAGTTATCTGAACGGGATGGAAATCTGTAGATGCGATGTACATATATGAGCAAACAAATGATCACAATTGCAGACAAATTATCACAATTGCAGACAAATAGGAAGATTCATTCAAGAGAAAGAGCTTCACAATTTGGGGAGTCAATAACATACTTGTCAATCTCTGGTCCTTATGCAAGCAGTTATTTGGCTTAGCACTGATAAGAGTTGTCAGATGTTTTCTTGATGGATATCATGCCAGATTCTATCTAGTTAGCAAGTTAGATCATCAAAATCCTGAGCTGGTTGGAGGGCCCTGCCTATAATGCTCCACACATTCTCAACTGGGGGGGAGATAGGGTGACCTTGCTGACCATTGTAGTGTTTGGCAAGCATGAAGACAAGCATCAGAAACTCACTCTGTAAGTGGGTGGGTGTTAGCTTTCTGAAATGCAAGCCCAGGATGGTTTGCCATGAAGGGCAACAAAAAGGGGTGTAAAATATCAAAGTTCTGCTGTATTGTAAGGGTGCCACTGATGACAAGGGGTCCTGTTATGCAATTAATAACACCTCAGATCATCACTCCTGATTATCAGGCCACATGGCAGGTGACAGGTTGGTACCCTAACATTATCCGGGGCATCTCCAGACATGTCTTCGTTGATCACCAGGACTCAGTTTGAAGTGGATTGTACTCCTGTCAATGGGACTCCTGGCTGAATATGCCCCACACCAAAAACAGGTTTGTTCGTGTACAGGGGTCAATGTAGTCAGTGCAAGGTGCACTGTGAGCTCAGGCCCCCTTTCCATGAGCTGCCTACTGATGGTCCTTGTGGCCAATGAAGCATCATTTGTATGGCAGATTGATGATAATTATGAATCTGGGGATCTGAGTGCCTCTCTGACTTTTGCTCAGTCCTAATGTTGTCATCTCACCAGGTCGACCGTTTCCTTCTTGAGGCTGCGTTCAGATATGGTTCACCCATTCCGGCGAACATCATTGAATAGTGGCATCACTGCTATTCAAATGTACTGATTCACCAATTACTCCAACTGGTTTCTTTGATCCCAACTACACATCCTCTACTACAAATGCTGACATCTGCTTAACATCTGCTTATATTGTCAACACACCCTATCTGTAAGGCACACTTACTGTGCAACTGAACACACAGAATGAAATTCGCAAACACTCTGTGCCCTGGTATTGACATATTTACTATACTTGCCAGCTGTCTGGTGAGACTGCACTGTGGCATCACACTTTTATCCACTGGCCATCAAAACTTACAGTTTTGCATTTTCCATCAATACCTGTACGAATACCAATTTGTTAACAATTTGCATAACTCCTTCATGGTGCATCTTTTTTCTTCCCTGTCTTAGACTGTATAACAATGGACTAACACCACCAAATAAATAAATAAAATATGAGTATGAATCAGTTGACCATACCATAAATCCCTTGTCAGCACTCTAATAGAACTCTGACTTGAGCAGAAAACACATAAGCTCATTAAACTGACACTCTCCAACACAACCTCTAAAGTAAAATTTATGGGGGAAATCTCAGAATGTTTTGAGATCGATGACCTTGCAGTTTTGACAGACAATGAACAACATGCACTATACTAAATAGAAACACTAAAGGAATGCGCAAATTTCTTTGGAGAAAACGGAATTTATGTGCACACTCTTAAACATACAGAATCTCACCACAAAATATGGACAGATAAACAGAGTTCCACATTTTAAATACCTGGGGGAAATTTTGGAACCAATTGGACTAGGAAAAAAATTCGAGCACAGAAACTGAAGAGAGCCTATGGTCCAACACACCAACTTCACAACAAAAAGTGCATGTCCATGCATGCAAAAATCAGGCACTACAGCTCTGTCATTAAATCTGAGGTGCTATACACAGCAGGAACCTTGTCACTCCATAACAAGATGCTACTACAAAATCTACAAACAGAAGAACGAGAAGATCATCAGGAAAATCTTTGGACCACGAAAAATTGAAGCTGGATATAGACTGCAAACCAACAAAACTACAGAGTAAATTTCAAATATTGCTGCTGACATTAGAAAAAGATGCCTTAAATTCTATGGACACATACACAGACTCCTTGAGTATAGACACACACACACACACCAGATACTCACAGCCACTGAAAATCTTAAAGGTACATCATGGGCCGAGCAAGTACAAAGAGACCTTACTGATGCTCAACTCACCATTCAGGACACTGCAGACTATAACATCTACAGAAGCAAAATAGACAAGTGGGAAGTCCAGCCGGAGACAAAAGCCAAAAAGACTGGTACAAAGTGGACAGATGAAAGAAAGAAAGAAAGAAAGAAAGCCATGAGCAAGAAAATGAAAGTCTAATGGAAAAACTGCAGGAAGAACTGTAGATGCTTCACATTATCCACAAAGGGTCTATTATGTGTATAGTAATAATAATAACGTAGTTGTGCAACATTACTGAATTGTTTCCTTTATTGTTACCTGAAGTCTAAGAAACCAAACCAGCCTGTTGATAGATAATGGCCAAACCGAAACTGCTATGCATACATTATTTTTGGTGCGTAAACAGAGACCAAGTTATGTATACAAATGTTTCCAAATAATACATACAGCTTTGTCAAATGGCATGAATACATGGTGAAGAGATTCACACCAAGTTATGTGTTGTGATTGGAGGAGTGCATGGCATAGATTTCAGCCATGTCAGACTGGCAGCAGACTATCTATGAAAGTCATTCTTGTTGATGATATATAATTAGTGCAGTTAAGAGCTTCATTCAGTTTCTTGGTTTATGCATAATAAGTGGTGTGTGTGTGTGTGTGTGTGTGTGTGTGTGTGTGTGTGTGTGTGTGTGTGATTTATCATCTCATTAATTCTACATACTTTCTCTTTGTCCGAGTAGACAACTAGACAAGAATTCCTCAAGCTGTACTATTTCAAACACAATATTATAAAACTGCAAGCACACAGGTAATGTGCAGACTAAATACAGTACGGAAGTACCTTGGATTTCAACATTATTCTTGATAGCTTTCATGAGTGCAATAGGTGTTGCTTCTGATACACGTTTCTTATCAGGAATAAGAGATGTGAGAGCATAACTTGCACCAGCACTTATCCAGACCTTTCCCTCCTGCTCTGAAATCTGAAAAAGAACCACTTAATGATCACTAAATATTTTAAGAAAAAACCTCATTACTGATAACTGAAGTCATTAATAATTAATATCTTAAACACACTATAAAATTAATTTTAATGAGTACATTTATTTTTATCAAAAATTTTTGCTGCCCTCTGCCCCTCCCACCTCTAACCCCCCACAACCACCCACCACGCTTAAATGATTGTATGTCCTCCTTGGATGAACCATACTGCATCATTTATTTCCAAGTTTATCAATCTCATCTTCATCACTGTCATTGTACCACCCATTTGTCATTTACTGTTAAATAAAGGCCTCCATCAGACTTGCTGAATCACTGTATTAAGCCATATACATTCACCACATGTTTTCTAATATCAGTTAGTCATTTTCCAGTATGTTGGCTCCTCTATCATTTCTTATCTCTTGCAATCCTACGGAGTACTTCATTGGCAGATTGTCCACCAGCCTGCCTGGCTATACATGCCGTCCACCTCACTTTCATTACATTTTGTTGTTTGTTGTGGTCTTCAGTCCGAAGACTGGTATGATGCAACTCTCCATGCTACTCTATCCAGTGCAAGCCTCTTCATTCTGAGTAAGTACTGCAACCTACATCCTTCTGAAGCTGCTTAGTATGTTCATCTCTTGGTCTTCCTCTACGATTTTTACCCTGCATGCTTCCCCCAATACTAAAATGGTGACCCGTTGAGGCTTCACAACGTGTCCTACAAACCGATCCCTTCTTCTAGTAATTGTGCCGCAAATTCCTCTTCTCCCCAATTATATTCAGTACCTCATCATTAGTTACGTGATCTACCCACCTAATCTTCAGCATTCTTCTGTAGCAACCACATTTCAATTCTCTTCTTGTCTTAATTATTTATCATCCATGTTTCACTTCCATACATGGCTACACTCCAAACAAGTACTTTCAGGAAAGCCTTCCTGACACTTTCCTTGCCTTCACCAGTCTATATTTTACATCCTCTCTACTTCAATCATTGTCAGTTATTTTATTGGCCAGGTAGCAAAACTCATCTACTAGTTTAATTGTCTCATTTCCTAAACTGATTCCCTCAGCATCACCTGATTTAATTTAACTACATCCCATTATCTTCATTTTTCTTTTGTTGCTGTTCATCTTATATCCTCCTTTCAGGATACTGTACATTCCGTTCAACTGCTCCTCCAAGTCCTTCACTGACAGAATTACAATGTCATCAGCAAAACTCAACATTTTTATTTCTTCTCCCTGGATTTTAATTCCTACTCCAAATTTTTGTTTGTTTGTTTGTTTGTTTGTTTGTTTGTTTGTTCCCTTTACTACTTGCTCAATATACAGATCTAATAACATCAGGGACAGGCTACAACGCTGTCTCAATCTGTTCTCAACCACTGCTTCCCTTCTGTGCCCCTCAACTCTTATAATTGCCATCTGGTTCCTGTACAAATTGTAAATAGCCTTTTGCTCCCTATATTTTACCCCTGCCCCTTCAGAAGTTGAAAGAGTATTCCAGCCAACATTGTCAAAAGCTTTCTCTAAGTCTATAAAAGCTATAAATGTAGGTTTGCCTTTCCTTAACATCTCTTCTAAGACAAGTTGTAGGGTCAGTATTGCCTCCTGTGTTCCTACAGAATCCAAACTGATCTTCCCCAGAGGTCAGCTTCTAACAGCTTTTCCACTCGTCTGTATAGAATTCGTGTTCATATTTTGCAACCATGACTTATTAAACTGATAGTTCAGTAATTCACACACCTGTCAGTACATGCTTTCTTTGGAATTTGAATTGTTATATTCTTCTATAAGTGTAAGGGTATTTCCCCTGTCTCATACATCTTGCACACCAGGTGTAAGAGTTATAGTCACAACAATTGAGTCTTCCATTTCAACTCATTCTCTTCTCAATATATTTGGATTCCTGTTTCTCCTCTTAATTCTAAACATCTATCTCTCCATTTCTCACTGAGAGATTCTCAGTTTTTTGCACTGCAAGACCATGTAACACTGCCATTTGTCCATTTCAGACACAACAAAGTTTGTTTTTGAGAACTATTTAGTTTACCACAAACACTCCAAGTCCACATTTACTCTTCTGCTAATTTCTTCTGCTCTATGTCCTATCAAAAAACCTCATCAACTTGTTTAATGACTTTGTCGTTAATTTTTACAATTCTGTTTTCAATGTACATTTTCTTAGCCTTATGAACCTCAATTTTCAAGCCTAATTTCACATCCTTTAAATCACTTTTTAATTTTACCAACAACAAGAGCAAACAGTTCTATGATGTCAGCAAAATGAAGGTGGTTCAGGTATATTCATTTAACATATATTTCTTTTTCACAGAAACCATCCTCTATGGCTTCTGAAGAAAGTTTTGGGCACATGGACTCTCTTTGACTGACTACTTTCATCTGTCAGGTACTCACTACGCTGATGATGTTTAAAGTAGACTGTGTATATTTTTTGGTGAACCAAAACAGGATGAAGCAATGCCTTGTTTCTAAAGAGCTCTTTGTATAGATTTTATGAAAACTGAGTCAAAAGTTCTAAAAATCTGTGAATCCCAGAGGATTCCTGTGCTCTGTTATGTAACTATTACAAAATATTCTGACACACAACATATCACACATTTCTTAATGTGTTCTCTGTTGAAATTTCTAAGTATAAGTTTCTAAGTATGGATCCATCCTCTCAGCTTCAAGCCCCTGTTATTAGTTACTGCATCACTCAAGGGGCACAAGACCTTGTTTTGGTTTTCAGTCTTTAGACTAGTTTGATGCCAGTTCCTATTTCTCCCTACCATAATTACACAAATAACCTACCTATACCCGGGCCGCTGAAACATTGCACTTGACGTTTGCGTATCAAGTTGGCAGAGTAACAAGTGAAGAACGATAGGCGCTAGGTGTTCAGCGTGGGGCACCAGCCAATCACAGCGCAGTGAGCACTGCTGTTATTCACGTGCTGTGACGTCAAAGTACCCGCGTTGCCGGCTTTGTTTAGTGAATGTGTATACAACGTGAATTGTATGTTGTTTACCGCGTGTTTTTGTTGTACTGTGTGCTATATCGTTGTGACTTTTGTTATGTTGTGAGTATACATACTTGGAAAATGCACCGAAAAGACTTCGTTCACCTAGTGACAATCCTTTGCATCGAGGGGTGCCGCTAAACAGCCACGCGCTGGAGTTACTACACACAACTCTTGAGTTTTACGAGCAGGAGAAAAACTATGTAAGCATTCATGGACAGCCATCAATTCCTGCCGACAAAGTGGTGGAACGTACGTTGAAAACTCTTGGTATTAGTGCTAGAACCGTAGTAAGTAAGGGAGTATTACTACAAAACTTGGAAGATACTGAAGTGAGCCGTAATGACTCCGAGCTGTCTGGATCAACCCCAGGAAAGAAGAAAAAGCGGCCTAGTCCTATCACAGATTCAGATTCTTTCCAGACTGATGCAATTCGTAGGCATGTTTATGCTTACTACAGCAGAAAAGAGTATCCGACTGTAGCTAAGTTATTAATCTCTTTAAAGAAAGTGAACTCTTGAGGGGTGGTAAAACATCACTAAAAATTGTGCTAAAAAACATGGGTTTCCGTTACAAAACACTAGATGGACACAAAGTACTGTTAGAGAGGGCACATATTGTTACCGCTCGTAGCATTTTCTTGCACAAAATTGTGGGCAGAGACATTCACTCCATAATTTGGCTAGACGAAACGTGGGTTAATGCCAGGGAAGCTGTCAGTAAATGTTGGACGGATATAACACCCAGCAGTAGTGGCCATCAGCCGACGGGAAGAGGAGCTAGATTAATTGTGGTCCATGAAGGCTCCTCCAGTGCTTTTGTCCCTGACAGTTTTTAGATCAAAAAAGACTGGTGATTACCATGAAGATATGGATCACACACGATTTGTTGAGTGGTTCAGGAACCTTTTAAAACAATTTCCTGTCCCTACAGCAATTGTAATGGACAATGCTCCATATCATTCGGTGATACAGAACAAAGCCCCAACCACAAATGATCAGAAAGAAGTTATGGTGCAGTGGTTACAGGCTCGAAATATTGCAGTGGATATGAGTATGACAAAGGTTCTACTATATTCTCTTGTTAAAGAAAATAAGCCTACGACACCTACATATGTAGTAGACAAAATTGCCAAGGAGCAAGGTCATACTGTAATAAGGCTGCCACCATATCACTGCCATTTCAACCCTATTGAGTTAATATCGAGTGACGTAAAAATGTATGTAAGGAACAACAACAAGTCCTTTACAATAACAGAGGTGGAAAAGCTGTTGCGTGAAGCTCTTGTGACTGTGGATGCAGCCTGATGGAGAAAAAAAGTAGAGCACGTCGAGAAGCTTATACGAGCAGCACAGACAATAGAAGGCATTATCAGTGGCCATGAACAATTAATGATTTGTCTTGCTGACGACGATGATGAAGACGGTTTTGGCGATGAATCAGGCAATAGTGACGATGGCGAGCTGGATGGAATTGCGCCATTATCGCTGTAAATTGGTGAGTGAAAAATTACTAATATTGGTTATTTATTGCAATCTCGGTTATTATTTATTTTGTAAACTACGTACATTATTGATTTTAAAGTACCAGTCGTCAGATGCTTGTTTTTTGTATTTCTTTGCTCCATTATCGAAAGGCTGCGCATTTTTATGCTTTTACATGCATTATTATACGGTTGTTTACTTCCTGTCATTGTAGTACAACTAAAAACGAGTTTTTATATACACTGTAATTGCTCAATCGCTTGCATTTACGAGACGGGACGGAAAACTGTATCGTCTGCTGTGTGTATAGAGGCTGCTGTTGCAACATTGCTATTACAGTATAGCCAACCTAACTAGACAAAAAGCGAACTGCCAAGTGCAATGTTTCGCCGGCGGGGGTATAGTACCCAATTAACCATTTGTGAATTTCCTGGATTTTTATAACAAATGTTCAATTAACTTGTTTTGATATGGGCTTCACATAGACCACTTTTTTCCCTACTCTTCCAAATCTCTTCAAGTAGCTCACCTTTTTTTTTAACATCTTTCTATAGCACTAAATTTCACACAACTTGATACCCTATTTTGATTTACAATCATCCCTAAAATGACTTACTCCAGACATACATTTTTATGGAAGATTCAACTATTTTAAAGCAAGCACAATATACCTGGTGCAAGTAATAGCACAAAATATCATGCCTGTCATCCATAAAATGCTATTATAATCTATTTAATATTGGTAATACTATTCCATCAATTATGAAACTTTAACTTTGGGAATCCATCAACTATCTTACTTACTGTTGAATATCTTACACACGTTTCTGACACAGCACACAATTTCTTTTGTACCTACTCACGAAACATATGTGGAAGAAGTATATGTACAGCTTTACCTGTCACTGTAAGGAACAATTATATCATCACTGGCATACACCAATGTGTTACACATGTTACTGTAGTACAAAAACCTATCTTTATAGAAGCATAAACACATGGTGCATAATGAATAAATGAAGGGATGCTTTAGGTTGTTGATTTATGTACAGGTTATACACGATTCTACGGGGGAGAACTAATTTTCGATATTCAAGCACAGAGTAACTGTGTATACACACTACCTCGACATATAATAAATAATCATGCATAAAACACAAAGCATCCATAACATGCACATAGAATCTATATTCCCTGTGATATAAACATGTCGAGTCTCAGTCAAGTACAACAAAGAGACTGCTAAACACTTGAGCTTTTGGTCAAAAGGCTGCCTCCTAGGCTGTTGTGTGCACGCACGCACACAGTCTACTGTCTCTTGCCACTGATGGAGTGGTAGGGTTAAGGAGACCGGGGCAGGGGGGGGGGGGGTAGGGGTGGAGAACGGTAAAGTGCTGTTTGTAGGAGTATGCAGGGACATGGTGGAGGAAAAGATAGGACAGCAAGATGCAGTGGAAATGTTGGGGAGGGGGGGGGGGGCGGGTTTGAAGGAGAGAATTAGAGGAGAGGAAGAAGAAAGAAGACAACCAGCAGGTGCTTTGGTGGAATGGAAAGCTATATAATGGTGAAGTGAGAACAGGGAGGGGTGAAGCACAGGCACTAACAAAGGCTGAGGCCATTGAGGACAGGAAGGTTATGGGAGCACAGACTTTACTGCAGGAAAAGTTTCCTCCTATGCAATTAAAAAAAAAGGTGGTGTTGGTAGGAAGGATCTAGATGGTGCAGGCTGTGAAGAAGTCATTGAACTGAAGAACATTTTGGTGGGCAGTATGCTCAGTAACTGGGTGGTCCAGCTGTCTCTTGACCACAGTTTATTGGTGGTCATTCATGCAATCAATAATCTAGTTGGTTGTCCTGCCCACATAGAATGCAACACAGTGGTTGTAATTTAGCTTGTAGATCACATGACTGCTTCTGATTGGATAGGTGATGCTTGTGACTGGACTGGGGTAGTTTGTGGTGGGAGAATGTATGGGACAGATCTTGCATCTAGGTCTATAACAGGGATGTGAGGAATGAGACAAGGAGTTGGAAGCATGTTTGGAAAAGAGCTGGATGAGGATATTGCACTGGCTCAGGGAGTGGCTGGTGAGAGGATAGTTGGCGCGATATTCCTAATTTCAAGGCACGACGAGATGTAGCAAAACCCTAGTGGAGAATGTGATATCCAATGTTCTAGTAACCCCTCTGGCCTCAACCTTCATTAATGCAAGTCCTTCACTTTCCTATCCCCTTCCACTGCTCCCACTCCAGCACTACACAACATTCTATTCCACCATCACATCCACAGAATTTTTTTCCCTCTTCTACTTCTCTCCTTTTTCACCCCCACCCCCACCCCTCGGGCTCCAGCTTTTTAAGCTCCTGCCTGCATCTACTCTGACTCCACCATGTCCCCAGCATGCTACCACAAGCAGCAGTTTACCATCCTCCACTCCTACCCTGCTAACCCTCCCCCTTCCCACCACAGCCTCCTCCTTACCACCCCCCCCCCCCCAAAAATCAGCTTCTCCCATCATGTGCAGCTGCTGGCAATGTGGCCTCAAGTGGTCAGAAACAGTGTTCTGTGGTCTGTGTGTGCAAGCTATACTATCATGACTGTGTGTGTTGTCTACTTTAGAAGGAGGCTTTTTGGCCAAAAGCTCACATGTTTATCAGTCTTTTTGTTGTGTGTGTGTGTGTGTGTGTGTGTGTGTGTGTGTGTGTGTGTGGAACTCAACATCTCCTCTATATGGTGAGTAGCAAAATTTATTTTTCATAATATTGTACCCAAGTAAAGCTTTACTAGACACATTTTGATTTGAACTGCCCCGTAAAATCCCTAAAATTACAACACATCCTATAAAAATATACCAACAGAAACAATTACTCATATTCCATGAGCTAATATCAGATTTTGATAATTATAATTATCACTGCTAAGGTTTTGTAACTGACTAATTATAGTACTCTACAAAAATACAGTACTCTACAAAAGACAGAAACTCACCTACAGCAAATCAATGCATGGAGAACAGAAACACATAACAGAAAACAACATTCTTACTACTCTTTGAACATTAGCTCTTTTTCTAGCAATAGTAGTAGTGCCATCGGTGGAGTGGCTTGCACGCCTTAGCAATACAGATAGCCATACCGCAGGTGCAACCACAACGGAGAGGTATCTGCTGAGAAGCCAGACAAATGTGTGGGTCCTGAGGAGGGGCAGCAGCCTTTTCAGTAACTGTGGGGCAACAGTCTGGATGATTGACTGATCTGGCCTTGTAACATCATTCAAAAAGGCTTTGCTGTGCTGGTAATGTGAACAGCTGAAAGGAACGGGAAACTACAGCCGTATTTTTTTCCAAGGCATGCAGGTCTATTGTATGGTTAAATGATGATGGCATCCTCTTCGGTAAATTATTCAGGAGGCAAAATAGTCTCCCATTTGGATCTTCGAGTGGGGACTACTCAGGAGGGATGTAATCATCAGGGGGAAACAAAACTGGCATTCTACAGATTGGAGTGTGGAATTTTAGATTCCTTAATCGGTCAGGTAGGTCAGAAAATTTAAAAACAGTAATGGAAAGGTTGATGTTGCATGCAGTAGGGATTAGTGAAGTTCAGTGGCAGGAGAACAGAACTTCTGGTCAGGTGAATACAGGATTATAAATACACACACAGTCAAATAGGGGTACCACAGGACTGGGTTTAGTAATGGATAACAAAACAGAAATGCGGGTAAGCAACTATGAACAGCATAGTGAATGCTTTATTGTAGTCAAAACAGACATGAAGCCCATGTCTACCACTGTAGTACAAGTTCATATGCAAACTAGCTCCATTGAAGATAAAGAGACAGAAGAAATGTATGACAAAATAAAAGAAATTATTCAGATAGTTAAAGGAGATGAAAATGTAATTGAGACGGGGGACTGGAATTCATAGTAGGAAAAGGAAAGTAAGGAAAAATAGAAGGTGCATATGGACTCGGGGAGAGGAATGAAAGACGAAGCCACCTGGTAGAGTTCTGCACAGAACATAACTTAATCATAGCTAACACTTCGTTTAAGAATCATGAAAGAAGGTTGTATACTTGGAAGAGGCCTGGAGACACTGGAAGGTTCCAATAGATTATATAATGGTAAGACATATTTAGGAACCAGGTTTTAAATTGTAAGACATTTCCATGGGCAGTTGTGGACTCTGACCACAATTTATTATTTTTGAACTGTAGATTAAAACTGAAGAAATTGCAAAAAGATAGGAAATTAATGAGATAGTACCTGGATAAGCTGAAAGAAGTACAGGTTGCCAAAAGTTTCAAAGTGATCATTAGACAATGATTGACTACTACAGGGGAAAGGAATACAGTAGAAGACAAATGGGTAGTTTTACAAGATGAAATAGTAAACGCAGCAGAGGATCAAATAGGTAAAAAGACAAGGCCTAGTGGAAATTCTTGGTTAACACAAGAGTTATTGAATTTAATTGATGAAAGGAAAAAATATAAAAATACAGCAAATGAAACAAGTGAATACAAATGTTTAAAAAGTGAGATTGACAGCAAGAGCAAAACAGTGAAGCAGGAACTGTTACAGGACAAATGTAATGATTTAGAAACATATTTCACTAGGGAAAAAGTAGATACTGCCTACAGGAAAATTAAAGAGGCCTTTGTGAAAAAGAGAAGCAGCTGTATGAACATCGTGAGCTCAGATGGAAAACCAGTCCTAAGCAAAGAAGGGGAAGCTGAAAGGTGGAAGGAGTACACAGAGGGTCCATACAAGGGAGATAAACTTGAAGATAATATTATATAAAGGTAAGTGGATGTAGATGGAGATGAAATGGAAGATATGATCCTGTGAGAAGAATTTGATGGGGCTCTCTAAGATCTAAGTCAAAACAAGGCTCCATTCTATCAGAACTACTGATGCTCTTGGGAGAGCCAGTCATGACAAAACTCTTCCCCTCCGACATCCAGAATAATGTTATAATTCCAAGTTAAAAAAAAGCAGTTGCTTGAACTATCAGTTTAATAAGTCATGGCTGCATGATACTAATACAAATTCTTTACAGATGAATGGAAAATCTGGTAGAATCTGACCTCTGAGAAGAACGGTTTGGATTCCCAGAGAAATTTAGGAACATGCGAGGCAACATCGACCCTACGACTTATCTTAGAAGACAGGTTGACTTAGAGAAAGCTTTTGAAATTGTTGACTGGAATACTCACTTTTAAATTATGAAGGTAACAGGAATACAATACAGGGAGCGAAAGGTTATTTACAACTTGTACAGAAACAAGATGGCAGTTATAAGAGTCAAGGGGCAAGAAAGGGATGCAGTGGTTGAGAAGGGAGTGTGAAACAGGGACAGGGTTGTAGCCTATCCCTAATGCTATTCATCCTGTACATTGAACAAACAGTAAAGGAAATTAAAAAAAAAAAAAGGAGTAAGAATTAAAGTTCAGGGAAAATAAATAAAAACTTTGAGGTTTTCTGATGACGATGTAATTCTGTCAGACACAGCAAAGGACTTAGGAGGGCAGATGAACAGAATGGACATTATCTTTATACAAGATGAACATCAACAAAAGCAAAACAAGGCTAATGCAATGCAGTCGAATTAATTCAGATGACACTAAGGGAATTATATTAGGAAATGAGACACGTAAAGTAGTAAGTGCGTTTTGCTATTTGGGCAGCAACAAAACAACTGATGATGGCCGAAGTAGAGAGGATATAAAATGTAGACTGGCAATGGCAAGAAAAGCCTTTCTGAAGAACAGAAATTTGATAACATCGAATACAGATTTAAGTGTTAGGAAGTCTTTTCTGAAAGTATATGTATGGAGTGTAGCCACATACGGAAGTGAAACATGGATGATAAACAGACAAACACAATAGAAGCTTTTGAAATATGGTGCTACAGAAGAATGTTGAGGATTAGATGGGTAAATCATGTAACTAATGAGGGGGTACTGAACAGAATTGGAACGACAAGAAATTTGTGGCACATCTTGACCAAAAGAAGGGAACGGTTGAATAGGACATGTGCTGAGACATCAAGGAAAGACCTGTTTTGTATTGGAGGCAAGTGAGGGAGGGGTAAAAAAATGTAGAGGGAGATCAAGAGATGAATACAGTAAGCAGATTCAGAAGGATGTAGGTTGCAGTACTTATTTGGAAATGAAGTGGCTTGCACAGGATAGAGCAGCATGGAGAGCTGCATCAAACCAGTCTTCGGACTGAAGACCACAACAACAACAGTACACACATTCTCACACACACAACCACACAGACACCCAAACACACTCTCCTGTGGCCATAGCAAGACTGTTTGGGTGTTTGTGTATGAATGTGTACTACTGCTAGAAAAAGAGCTAGTGCTCGGAATCTAGTGTGAATACTTTTCCGTTGTGTGTTTCTGTGCTTTATGGATCAATCCATTATAGGTGAGAGGCTGCCTGTCCTTATTTTACATATTGGACCATCCAAGAATTTCCTTTACTCTTATATAATATTTTGTAATGACATCTTATGTAAGTAGATGGCAATTTGTGTAGTATGCACAGCACACACTGTATGTACAGAATCAGATAGTCTCATGCATTTCTCCATTGTTATACAAATTGGCAGTTGATGACCACATTGACTGAAATTGGAAACGAAGTGTTAATAATTCAGCAGCTTCTGGTTTTGTAACATCCACTTGATATTTACAAGTTGTTGTGCACTACCTGTGTCGGCTATTATGAACTTATGGTCTTCATCACTGCAGAAGCCAGATGTGGGTACAGTGCAGTAGTCCTCCCATGCCAATGAAAATCTCTGTACATACTAAAACCATGGACAGTGCCTCACTCACCTTCATATGGGCAAGAACTTACCGATTTAGGCTCAACAGTTAAAGGCCCTTTCCAAATGCTTGGTTGGTTGGTTTGGGGGATGAAAGGGACCAGACTGCTACGGTCATCGGTCCCTTTTTCCAAATACAAAGAACACCCACAGAGAATAAAAACGAGGAACAGAATAGATCACAGAAGATACAGAACAAGAGAAACGGAGACAAGGACAAGACAAAACGAACTAAAACCACACAGAGTGTGATAGTGGTTGGCCGACCATAGAAATAAAAAAGGAAAAGCCAACCACTTAGGAACACATTAAAAGATCAGTTTAAAATCATAGGCCAAAGGCCAGAATCAACACAAAAAATAAAATAAATCAGAAACACTCAGATGAAAGAATAAAAACTCCTTGCCCTAATAAAACGTAAAACTAAGGCAGCCATAACAGGGTCATCAGATAAAACGGCAGGGAGCGTATCAGGCAGTGCAAATGTCTGCCTGACCACAGCTAAAAGGGGGCAGGCCAACAGAATGTGGGCCACCGTCAAAGCCGCCCCGCAGCGACATACAGGAGGGTCCTCCCGGCGCAGTAAATAACTGTGTGTTAGCCAGGAGTGGCCAATGCGGAGCCGACAAAGGACGACTGAGTCCCTGCGGTTGGCTCGCATGGAGGACCGCCACACAGTAGTCGTCTCCTTAATGGCACGGAGTTTATTGGGTGTAATCCGATCGCGCCATTCAACGTCCCAAAGCGCAAAAACTTTTCGGCGGAGGACTGCCCGCAAATCAGCCTCTGGGAGGCCAACATCCAGAGATGGTTTACTCGTGGCCTCTTTCGCCAGGCGGTCAGCATGTTCATTGCCCGGGATACCGACATGACCGGGGGTCCACACAAAGACCACAGAGCGGCCGCAACGCGCAAGAGTATGCAGGGACTCATGGATAGCCATCACCAGACGAGAACGAGGAAAACACTGGTCGAGAGCTCGTAAACCGCTCAGGGAATCGCTACAGATAACGAAGGACTCACCTGAGCATGAGCGGATATACTCTAGGGCTCGAAAGATGGCGACTAGCTCAGCAGTGTAAACGCTGCAGCCAGCCGCCAAGGACCGTTGTTCGGAATGATCCCCTAGAGTTAGCGCATACCCGACACGACCAGCAACCATCGAACCGTCGGTGTAAACAATTCCAGAGCCCTGATACGTGGCCAGGATGGAATAAAAGCGGCGGCGGAAGGCCTCTGGAGGGACCGAGTCCTTCGAGCCCTGTGCCAAGTCGAGCCGAAGGCAAGGGTGAGGGCGAGGAACACACCACGGGGGTGTACGCAGAGGCACCCGGAAAGGAGGTGGAACAGGGAAAAACGCAAGCCCGCAGAGAAGCTCCTTGACGTGTACGGCGATCGGACAACCCGACCGGGGCCGACGGTCTGGCAGGTGGACGACTGACTGCGGGAACAGGACACGATAATTTGGATGCCCGGGCAAGCTTAGAACATGGGCAGCATAAACGGCCAGCCAACGTTGGCGCCGGAACCGCAGTGGAGGTACACCTGCCTCCACTAGTACGCTGTCCACAGGGCTGGTGCGGAAAGCACCAGTGGCAAGGCGTATCCCGCTGTGGAGAATTGGGTCCAGCACCCGTAACGCAGATGGGGATGCTGAACCATAAGCCAGGCTCCCATAATCCAGACGGGACTGGATTAACGCCTGGTAGAGCCGCAACAGGGTAGAGCGGTCGGCACCCCAGCGGGTGTGGCTCAAGCATCTCAGAGCGTTGAGATGCCGCCAACACGTCTGTTTAAGTTGCCGGATATGAGGCAGCCAAGTCAACCGGGCATCGAAAACCACCCCCAAAAACCTGTGGGTCTCCACCACAGCAAGGAGTTCGTCGACAAGATAAAGCCGCGGCTTAGGATGGACTGTTCGGCGCCGGCAGAAATGCGTAACGCGGGTCTTGGCTGCCGAAAACTGAAACCCATGCGCTACAGCCCAAGACTGCGCCTTACGGATAGCGCCCTGTAGCTGACGTTCAACAGCTGCAATGCCAGTAGAGCTGTAATAAAGGCAGAAGTCGTCAGCATACAGGGAAGCAGAGACAGAATTTCCCACGGCCGCAGCGAGCCCGTTAATGGCTATTAAAAACAGGCAGACACTTAAAACAGAACCCTGTGGCACACCGTTCTCCTGGACGTGGGTGGAACTATAGGAGGCTGCGACTTGCACGCGGAAGGTACAATACGACAGGAAATTGCGGATAAAGATCGGCAGAGGGCCCCGAAGACCCCATCCATGAAGCGTAGAAAGGATGTGATGACGCCATGTCGTATCGTACGCCTTCCGCATGTCGAAAAAGACAGCGACCAGGTGCTGACGGCAGGCAAAGGCAGTACGGATGGCCGACTCCAGGCTCACCAGATTGTCGGCGGCGGAGTGGCCTTTCCGGAACCCACCCTGAGACGGAGCCAGAAGGCCCCGAGACTCCAGTACCCAATTCAAGCGCCGGCTCACCATCCGTTCGAGAAGCTTACAAAGAACGTTGGTGAGGCTAATGGGGCAGTAGCTGTCCACCTCCAGAGGGGTCTTTCCAGGTTTCAAAACGGGGATGACAACGCCTTCCCGCCATTGTGACGGAAACACCCCCTCGACCCAAAGACGGTTGTAAAGATCGAGAAGGCGCCGCTGGCAGTCCACTGAAAGGTGTTTCAGCATCTGACAGTGGATGCCATCTGGCCCAGGAGCGGTATCAGGGCAAGCAGCTAGGGCACTGCGAAATTCCCACTCACTGAATGGAGCATTGTAAGATTCTGGGTGGTTGGTGCGAAACGAAAGGCTCCGACGTTCCATCCACTCTTTAATGGAGCGGAAGGCCTGGGGGTAATTCGCAGAAGCGGAACTCGTAGCAAAATGCTCTGCTAAGCGATTGGCAATGACGTCGGAGTCAGTACAAACTGCTCCATTCAGTGAGAGCGCAGGGACGCTGGCAGGGGTCCGATAGCCGTAGACGCTTCGAATCTTGGCCCAGACCTGCGAAGGAGTGACATGGAGGCCAATGGTGGACACATACCGCTCCCAGCACTCCTTCTTGCCTTGGCAGATAAGGAGGCGGGGCCGCGCACGCAGCCGTTTGAAGGCGATAAGGTGGTCTAAGGAGGGATGTCGCTTGTGACGCTGGAGCGCCCGCCAGCGATCTTTAATCGCTTCAGCGATCTCAGGCGACCACCAAGGCACAGCCTTCCACCGAGGGGACCCAGAAGAACGGGGAATGGCAGATTCGGCGGCAGTAACGATGCCGGTGGTGACCGATTGAACCACCGCATCAATGTCGTCATTAGAGAGAGACTCAAGAGCGGCAGTGGAGGAGAACAAGTCCCAGTCAGCCTTATTCATAGCCCATCTGCTAGGGCGCCCAGAAGAGTGACGTTGTGGTAGTGACAGAAAGATCGGAAAGTGGTCACTACCACACAGGTCGTCATGCACACTCCATTGGACAGACGGTAAGAGGCTAGGGCTACATATTGAAAGGTCAATGGCGGAGTATGTGCCATGCGCCACACTGAAGTGTGTGAAGGCACCATCATTTAAAATCGAGAGATCGAGCTGCGACAATAACGATGGCGCCTCGACCTGTTGCCACTGACCCACCCCACAGAGGGTTATGGGCGTTGAAGTCGCCCAATAGCAATAAAGGTGGCGGCAATTGGGCTATCAGCGCAGCCAGGACATGCTGCGAGACATCACCATCCAGTGGAAGGTAAAGACTGCAGACGGTAACAGCCTGTGGCGTCCACACCCGAACAGCGACAGCCTCTAAAGGTGTGTGGAGAGGGACAGACTCGCTGTGCAGAGTGTGCAGGACATAGAGGCAGACGCCACCCGACACCCTTTCATATGCTGCCCGGTTCTTATAATAACCCCGATAGCCACGGAGGGCGGGGGTTCGCATTGCTGGAAACCAAGTTTCCTGAAGAGCAATGCAGAAGAAAGGGTGAAGGCTGATAAGTTGTTGGAGCTCAGCTAGATGGTGGAAAAAACCGCCGCAGTTCCACTGGAGGATGATATTGTCCATGGCTGAGAAAGGCGTGAAAGGACTGGGAAGGCAATTTACGCCGCTTGTTCACTCACTGCCACCGATTCAGTACCCGTACAAGAGGCATCCGTGGCGTCTGAGGGACCAGCGAGATCAAGGTCCTCAGCGGACGCTAGAATCTCTACTTCATCCTCAGACGCAGAGCGCGAAAGGTGCGGTGGGGTTGGTGCCACCGCAAGTTCTTTGGCCTTAGAGGTCTTTCTCTTGGACTCCTCTCCCTGAACCTTGGGTTGCACCGGCTGGGAAGGCTTCACCGATTCAGTCTCCGGGACAGAGGAGGATCGTGAAGCCCTATGCCCGGCCGCTGGTGAGAACTTATGCCACTGGCGGCCGTCATCCTTCCCGCTGGTGGAACCCTGGGAAGGGAGGGTCCCAAGGGAACTCTTACGGGCGAGAGTAGCCGAAGAAGTTAGACGCTTCTCCGGCTGAGAAGCGGGGACAGATGTCTCCGACGGGTGGGAGGAGGTTGCTCCTGAGGTAGGTGGTGCAGGAGCAACCGGTTGGGTAGAGCCCCCCACAGGCAAGGGGGCAGGAGGAGTCTTACTGCTTATCGAGCTGGCTGGAAGTCTCGAAACTGATGGGGCTAGCATAGTTGTCGTAGCAGCTGCATAAGAAGATGTCATTCTCACAGGATGGAGTCTGTCATATTTCCTTTTGGCCTCAGTATAGGTCAGCCGGTCCAGGGTCTTATATTCCATAATTTTGCGCTCTTTCTGAAAGACTTTGCAGTCAGGTGAGCAAGGTGAGTGGTGCTCCCCGCAGTTGACACAGATGGGAGGCGGGGCACATGGAGTATCGGGATGAGACGGGCGTCCGCAATCTCGACATGTGAGGCTGGAAGTGCAGCGGGAAGACATATGGCCGAACTTCCAGCACTTGAAGCACCGCATCGGGGGAGGAATGTAGGGCCTGACGTCACATCGGTAGACCATCACCTTGACCTTTTCCGGTAAAGTATCACCCTCGAAGGCCAAGATGAAGGCACCGGTAGCTATCTGATTTTCCTTCGGACCCCGATGAACGCGCCGGACGAAATGTACACCCCTGCACTCTAAGTTGGCGCGCAGCTCGTCATCAGACTGCAAAAGAAGGTCCTTATGGTAAATAACTCCCTGAACCATATTTAAACTCTTATGCAGCATGATCGTAACAGCAACATCCCCCAACTTGTCACAAGCAAGCAACCGTCGTGACTGGGCAGAGGATGCCGTTTGGATTAGGACCGATCCAGAGCGCATTTTTGACAAGCCCTCCACCTCCCCAAACTTGTCCTCTAAATGCTCGACGAAGAACTGAGGCTTTGTGGAGAGAAAAGACTCCCCATCAGCTCTCGCACAAACTAAGAATCGGGGCGAATAACTATTACCTCCATCCTGAGACTTACGCTCCTCCCACGGCGTGGCCAGAGAGGGGAACGTTTTCGGATCGTACTTTTCAGCATTAAATTGAGCCCGAGAACGCTTAGAGACTGCTGGCGGCTGGCCGCCAGCGAGAGATGATGTACCACACTTCATTGCGGGTCATCCGCCCTGATGCCACCTACTCCGACCAAGGGCCCTCCCCACGGGCGCCACCCAGCCGCAGCAATAGCCACCTGGCAGGATGTCCATTGCCGGGAGTCCTGATGCCCCAGGGAGACGGGCATCTACTCCTTGGCATACGTGGGGAGTTAACGGCGCAGGCATCAGTAGAGCGATCCCTGTGTTGTCAGGGGGCTACAACCAAGAGGGTACATGGCGGCCCCACCACAACGGACTGGCTACCGTGCTGGATCTTAGGTGCAAAACTGTCCAAGTTCGTCGTCGCAGTTAAAAGAAAAACTGCAGAGTGCAGCGTGGGAATCGCACCCAGGGACGTATCCTCGCCCAAGAGATGGAAAACGAGCGGGACACCATTGCAACGACGAAAAAGCCGGCTAAAGGTCTCAATGCACGACAGATACAGTGCACCACGTAAGGCGCCCTTCCCCAATTGGCTCGCTCTTCGGAATAATTTAAAAAGATGGAGGTCAAACCCGAGAGGGGACCATCACGTAAGGTCGAAACATGTGAGACTCCTTTTAGTCGCCTCTTACGACAGGCAGGAATACCGCGTGCCTATCTAACCCCCGAACCCGCAGGGGGGTTTCCAAATGGCTAAGAAAAGATGATAGTTAGCTACTTTGCAACACAGTGCGAGGCTTAAAGATTATACAGCCTGCGCACACTGCAACTCTGCAGCCTATGTGCATTCTGCACGAGTTTCGTGTGACTATGCAAGCTGTGTAGCAGGTTTATCATTAGGCCAGATAGGGTCAGTCATCTTCAACTTCCGCCAAGCTCTTCCTCAACTCTTAAGTGACACCAGGCAAATTGGGTACAGGCCTGCAGTTCTCTAGAACACACTACCCTCCCCATCTCTGCCATATGTTCATAATGGAACTCAAGCACCCACTGATCATACCAAAAGAGCACTTGCCACATTCCTCTCAGCAAGATCCACAGCTGGAACAACCAAACCACAACCTAAAATTAAAAATATTTTATCCCTGCTTTAGAGGCTTCAGGTGGATAACCTCTACAGTCGCATGATTGAGTTGAGGTGGTGGGTTGTCGTCAGGATGACTGGCGGAATCGCTGTCTTGGGAGTGTGCTGGTGATGGTGGGTGTGGCAGAGCTGATGCAACAGGTGGCCAGTGGCCTGTTTGACATGAACAGCTCAGCAGGACAGCTGATGTGTGGAGTCCGCAGCAGCACATCTACCATCTGGGAACGGGTCTGCAGCTCAAGCATGGTCTGCCGAAGTCATCACACCTTCGTGATAACTTGACAATTCTTGTAATGGAAGACAGTCCTTAGCAGTGATGTCTGCCCTTGCAAGTGGGGCTGTACAGCATCAGTATTCCCACCCAGAGATGGGTGGTTAAGCGGTTGCACTGGCTTGGTCTGGAGTGAGCCCGACGGTCGCCTACCAGTTAGAATGTGCCAGGTCCATCGTGGTGGACTTAGAACCAGCAGTAGGCCCATAGTTGGAGGAGGCCAAGTCTCATAGTGGCTGCTCACAAAATCTTGTCACCTTGTTGCTCATAGAAGGCCTCCCCTCATAGATGGTATTGCCAGAATGACATCCCTTTGCAGACTGATATCTCTTTGGCTAAAAATGATGGGTACTCATTTTGCTGAAACACTGCTTCTGACCATATACACCAAAACAAGCCCTTAGCTTGGAGGCGTAGTAACAAGCCTGTTCATACTGTAGTCGCTCTGTCTTTCTGCTGTATTGACATTATCAAGTTGCTGGTCCCTTGCTCAGGCACTATGTGGACATCAACTGGTAGCATTGCTGCATCTGATGTAGTGCTGTTTTGGTTGGCTCTGCACTTTCCGACTTCCATGGCCTTCTGCAACAGCTGTGGCATTGTCACTATTTTACTCAGTAGAGCCCAAAAATACTGACAGCACAACACTGCAGAGTATCATCCTCATAACACTATTCCTACAAAAACCTATAGCTCCAAGGGTCATACCCCTTTGAAAAATCTGGGTAGAATACCTGTTGCCTGTAGCTGCTTTCTTCTCTTATTACAGAGCTGTTTCTACAGCATGCTGTGTCCCATTATAAGCAGAGCTGTTTTTAAAAGAAGACGTGGTTTGTTAATTCTGCTGCATATGCTGGGCAATTTTCTATGTTGGTACTCTACGGCACCAACAGTCCACACAAATGAAGTCACCACAAACTATACACTGACAAGTATGGAGCATGTACATCAGTACAAAACTGTCAGTAACAACTGTTTCAAAGGCTATTTCACCTTCATTCTTATCACAACAACATTTGTAATTGCATATGTGGGGGCTGTCCCTCAAAGACATTGTACACACATGCAATCACCCTAGGCTCTGTCTCCAATAGTTCCTGTCCTCTATGTATCACTATTCCTTCCATTCTCCTCAAACTAGCTTTGACTACTCCATCACTATCTTTCTTTGATTATATCTCTGTCACTGTTATTACCACTCTTTTTACTCCCCTCATCAGCCCCAGCTGAAACCATTACTCCCCACTGCCACACCACACGACTCCACACAAATAGATAGAGAGAGAGAGAGAGATAGAGAGAGAGAGAGAGAGAGAGAGAGAGAGAGAGCGAGCAAGTGTGATATCTGATGTACAATTGTGCATAATTTTTAGTGGCATGTATGTCAGTCAAGTTTTCCTCTGTAAAGTAACAGTCTGTTCCCACATCTAACACAATTATTCAGTAAAGTAAAGCTACTAATTAAAAAATCAATAATATTACAAAAAGGATTGACTGCTACTCATTGTAAAGATGACTCGTTGAGTTGCAGACAGGCACAACGAAAAGACTGTTACACAGTATAGCTTTTGGCCAAAGCGCGCGCACACACACACACACACACACACACACACACACACACAGATTCACACCTCGTGCACACATGTCCCGCATGTGCGCGCGCGCACACACACACACACACACACACACACACACACACACAAAAGCAAGCACACCTCGTGCACACATGTCCACTACCACTGGCAGCTCTGATCGCAATGAGACTGTTGTGGGAATAGTTGTGGGGGGGGGGGGGGGGGGGATATCTGGTGGGGCATGCAGGGCTACACAGCGGCCTGACAAAACTGCCAGGAATGGTGCTGGGAAGTGGGGTGCAGGAAAAATTGGGAGCAGGAGAGGAGAGGAGAGGAGAGGAGAGGAGCAAGTAAGGGGCTGCTGGCGGTAGCAGTCATGTGCATAAGGTACACTTGTGTGTCTCTGTGTGTGTGTGTGTGTGTGTGTGTGTGTGTGTGTGTGTGTGTGTTTTCTTTTCTGAACAGGGCTTTAGCTGAAAGCTATAATGTGTAACAGTTTTTTCATTGTGCCTGTCTGCAACTCAATGGGTCATTTTTACAGTGATTAACGTTCTATCATATTGTTTATAGCTACTAAATAAACCTTTTCCCTAAAAATAATGCAAATAATAATGACAGAACAAATTAACTATATCACAGTTTTAGAATTACTCTTTCAGTTATACAAAAATGTGCTGTAAATACTTTGTTTGTATTTATTCATTTAACAAAGGAGACCATACAAAATTAATGCTAAGTCATTCAACAAGGAAATGGGTTACCTGTCCTGCAGGGAAAACAAGTTGTAAATATTCTTTACTTTAAAACTGTTTGCCTGACTAGACATAAATCCCGATATTTGCCTTTCTGAAATATTTGATCCAGTTTCACTGGAGAATAAATCAAATGCTTTGTATTTATTCAGCTAAAATTACCAATTTACAAGGTTAAGCACAGTGGGGAGAGTGAATTAGAATTCCTTTCCTAAGGAAAGATAGGGTAATAACAGTTTCTCCTTTGCTTCTAATACACACCATTCAGACATAATTGACCAACTATCTTTCACTCCACAGCAATAGTTAAATTAAAATGTTTGTTTTCATAAATGCTGTTATCTGGGCAACAAATATTTGATTGGCTGCACCACAGCTGTCAAAACTACAGTATTTCACTGTCCCTTTACATACAACCAGTTTCAGGCTTTACACTTATTCTCATGTACAGTACCAGAACAGGAGATGTGTTCAGTATTTCACAATTACGCACTTATCAGAGCAGCACACAAATATTACAAATTCATACAGGCGATGGAATGTGGCATTACACATATGACTTGGAAGCCAAGCAAAAGTGAAGTTGTGGAAAAAAGCTTCACCATCATTACAGAGGAAAACAAAACAAGTGAGGATCAACATGAAAATAATGTTGGTTTGTATTTCAACATGAAGGGAATAGTCTAAAAATTATGGCATTCACTGTGATGATCAAAAGCTATGCCAGACCATCTGGAACTACTTTAGGTCAGGAACTTCACATTTAGGCCACTCACATGATACAGGCCCATATGACCTTCCTGTTCTCTAGAATGAAAAGCAGCATAAAAGGGAATTTCCAGAACACACAACAGGTGAAACATTTTGTTAGACAAAAAACACAGTATTTATGAAAGCAAGCACTCCAACTTAACTTACGGTTCCATATAGATGATGGTTGGTCAGTTGATATGAGGCAATGTGTAGGAACGACACTCAGCAAGAGGAGAACCTGTCAGTACCACTCCTCTGCCCACAGGAAAGCAATTATCAATCTGTTGCACTTAATGATACACTCTAACAAAGCACAATAAATGATAAGTACCTGCTCAGTAAGTACATCCTGTATTTTTTCATATGGGTGGATCGTGATGCACAGATCTTCCTGGTTAAAATGTTGCCGCACAGATGGTGTCAGCTTACATTCATCCATGAAGAGGTGCACACTGTGCATCGTGACAAGAGCATACGAGAAGAACACTGGATTATATGCAATATCTGAGCCACGAAGATTTAACAGCCCTGTCAAAAAGAACAGAAACATGGATGTGAATGTTGATGACTTACTCAATGCTGCAAAAGTTACTAGGCACTAACATTACATAATTATGATGGAAACCTAAAAAAAGTGAAACCTAAAAATGGAAATTAATATTTAGGTACTAATCTTTTCCCAAAAATAATTATTTTTCACAATTTCCTATACTTCCATTTACCGTGAAGCAAGAACGTAACAAATTGGAAAAGAAAGAGAACAGTATTTTGAAAGCAATATGTCTTTCAGCCCTTGCACAGTCTGTACTGAAATATAATTTAATCAAACTGAATACCTGGAAAGCTGATGAAAGAAATCGCAAGACTGAAGATTAATTGTGTTAAAGTAGGTAACATCTCACATTTGATGAGATGGGAGCATTGTCAAAGCTAAAAAAAGACAGAAAATCTGCCACAAAAATGAATACAGAAAAGGGAAATTCCATAGAACAAAGGAGGATATGACAGGGAAGTAGCAAAGGGAAGATTATGAAGTTGTTTTTGTACCTACGGATCACTCTCAGTTGACTTCAAGGCTATGAATCTGACAACACAGACTATTGGGAGATCATGATCTCTTCCTAAGAATATGCTGCTTATATACTTCTTGAGAATGCAGTCTCTCCCTCTCCCTCATTCTCATTCTCCCCCCCCCCCTTTTCTCTCTCATTCTTTTTTCAAAAATGCCCTCCTCTGAGGGGCTGTGAGACAGTTAAAAGGTTGCTGGGCTTGACTCCATACAATATGGCATATTGCAAGCATTGTAAGGTCAGATTGCACATTATTTGACAATCCCTTAAACAAATGCTTACTGCAATAGAGAACCCCAAAAGCCATGGGAACTAGTACAGAGTGTCATACTAAACCGAGGTAGTGATAAAGACTTCACACTGGCAATGCTTTACAAGAGAGATTGCTTCCCAAAAAACTAAGAGTTAAGAGGACTGAAAGTACCCTAAATTAAAACAGTTATAGAGTGCATTGACAAGAATATTTTGATGTACTGCTTCCTTTCTCACTGCAAGCTAGATTGCTGTACCTTTTAGGAACTGCATTAATGTTTATAACAAAAGCTCCCACATCATTAGTTACACTATACATAATTCTTCACTTGACCAAGCAGAAACTTTCATTATTCAGGATTTTCGAAGAAGGAATAACATGCGTGACTTTTGTAGCACAAAGATGAGGGAAAGCTAAATAAATATGCTGGCAAGTGATGGCAACATTGTGTAATATGCACACAACTGGGCATGTTGTTTAGCATTTCTGCTAAATGATATTACTTAAGATTATGATTTTGAAGTCCACACACATTATAACAAGAATCAGTAATTATTATCCTCTGAGTGGATGTCACACTACAATCTGAAAGTCCAGGATTTGGTCTTGGTGGTTCTACGTATATTTTTCCCTCTCTGGTACTTGACCGAATTGAAATCCCACACTGCATTGTGTACATTAAAAATCTACCATTATAAATGCTAGGTGCCTACAAAGCTGGGCAGGTGTGCCACTTTTTGTGTCATGAGCCATGGTGTACAGAGACTACCTTTCAGGACAGCACAAAAATCATTTGTTGTACATCCGAAGATTTACAGCATTAACAAGACACATGGGGAAGAATAGATAAAAAGAGGCCACCAAGGTCTTTTGTTGTTTATCTTAATATCTATGGTTTGATCTTTATCATTGCTAAGATTTATAATAAAAAACACATGTAAAAGCAATTGGAGTCTAAAGTCATCTGCCAAGATCTTGTAGATAAGAAAGGAAAGAAGCACACACAATTTCAAGGTACACTTTTATCCGTTAAGGTTGAAAACTCCCCTACAGATGGATACTTGTACAACGATCTATGAGCTAGGCATCAGAAGGTAATGAAGTAATTGTATTAAATAGAACACTATGGCATTTAATTTTGTATCCAATGCAAAAATACGTTCACATAAACTATCGCACAACTGAGAATTTTGGATGTGAACTGCTTAAGAATGAGTTTTCAAGAGAACAGTGAATAGAAACTACATTCCACAAAATAAAGTGGAATTTTAAAAGTCTTTACATCACATAAAAACTGAATACTGTTTTCAATAGTCACAAGAGGAGGAGGAATATTTGGAAAAGGTCAGGAGATACCAGTATGAAAAAATTCCAGTTAGTTTACATCATGGCCACACAGATTTCAAGATCAGAAATGAGAACAGCGAGAAATTTATCAGAATTGGGACTCACAAAGTAGATGAAACTGAGAAATTCTGCTACGTAAACAACAAAATAACCCAAGATCAATGAAGCAATGACAAAGCAATCTAGCACTGTCAAAAAGGGCATTCCTGGTCAAAAAGTGTACTAGTACCAAAATTAGGCCTTAATTTGAGGAAGAAATTTCTGAGAATGTATGTTTGGAGCACAGAATTGTGTAGTAGTGAAACATGGACTGTGGGAAAACAAATGGAAGAGAATTGAAGCATTGAGATATGGTTCTACAGAGGAATGTTGAAAATAAAATGGACGGGTAAGGTAAGGAATGAGGTGGTTCTTCGCAGAATCGCTGATGAAAGGAACATGTGGAAAACACTAACAAGAAGAAGGGACCGGATGATGGGACGTCTGTAAAGACATCAGGAAATAACTTCCAAGGTACCGGCAAAAGCTGCAGAAGGTAAAAAATGTAGGGGAAGACAGATATAGGAAAAAATGTGGAGGAGGATTTTCACAGGCTGAAGTTAAGCTTAGTATATATTAATGAGGTGAAAAGAAAGAAATAACCACTTCTTTTAGGAAATACAATAACTACCACAACAAAATACAAGATGCCAAGTAAGTAGGCACAGTGGTTATGGCACTTTAATCATTTTTTTGAGGAACAGAATTCAAGTCTCCATCCAGCCTTCCAAACTCAGCCACTTCTGGGATTTCCTAAATCTATCAAGGCAAATGCCAGGATGGTTCCACTGAATTTCCTCACCAATCCTTGTCCCACCACACTTGAGCTCTGCCTTTGGTAACCACATGATCGACAGGATGTTCACCTAATCTTCCTTTCCTCGTGGCATAGTGTAATAGTTGTTGGCATGGTTTATAAGCAGGAAACTGGTAATACAATGAGCTCCCTTGAGAAACAGGCAAAAAATTATTGATATAAAAAATATAGTGGTGAACACCAATCTACAGATTTCCAACTGACATTGCAAGCTGATTAATTATAGGCTCTACGTGAGGAAATTTAGAAAGCAATAAAATATGAAGATCAGATTTATGAGCCAATGGGGAAACAACAGGAAAAGGAGGGAAATACAGCAATCTTATTGGAGAAACTGGGAAAGAGGAAATGAGTGAGAAAAAGAAAGGATTCTGTCACTTTCCAAGATCTTTCAGCTAGTTATTGCAAACATACTAAAAAAAAAAAAAAATCACAATGATGGAAGATATACCTGAAAAAAATCATTGTGCTGACAAAACTTAAGAAACCACACATTGCCAAAGAAAGCATATCAGGAAACAAACTATTAGTGATGAAAATAAATTTTAAAAAGGGAACAAATAAGAAGCTACAATTTCCCTAGATACTTACAATTAAATTTTGAATTTTTATTGTAATTTTGAGATGCTATTCACAATTTGTTTGTATCAGTTGCCAGAAACATTTTTTTCTACTCTGGAGTAAAGGAAGATCAGCCAGCAAAAAGAAAAAAACATTGAGTCATTGACAGGCATGCAGAAATAGCCTCCACTGTTCCTACATTATTTACATTCCAGCAGAACTTCACTACAAAATTAACTTAAAATAATCATTTCATTGTTTCATAAAAATGCATTAATATATCTGACCATTATTACTTACATGCTACTTCATCTAGGGCTGTCACAACTAATAACGTAGCACCTTTCTCTGCTAGCATTGTTCGCACTTCCTCCACCTTTGTTTTTGATGTCTTCCCTGAAAAAATTAGAGGCTGGTTTATTAATTATAATGGAAACAACGGATGGGGCATTAAGAAAATATCACAATCAGTAACATTATTACATTGTTGAGGTGAATGAGAAATAAACTTGAGACATTCAAAAATTGCTATCTACAAAAATAATGGGAGTCGGGATAATCCCTCAGTATATACTTGAGGAATTGAGTGGTCAACAGATGAATAAATAAGATTGAAAATAATGCTGCAGAAGATCCCTCGATTCCAAAACTTAGAGATGGCGACTTCATTTACTTTTATGTGTGTATATCAGCTGTAACTGTGCCTCCCAAAAATTAGAACTGACAAGCTCATCTGCCTTTTAGTGATGTTAATAGATTTCTACATGTAACTGTACTTTCTAAACAGTTCAAAAAGTAAAAATACGGAAAAATAAGGAAGGGCGACAGTTCACTTATAGTTGATGAATGTGTGATGGATAGACGCATAGCTCACACACACAACACACACACACACACACACACACACAACACACACACACACACACACAACACACACACACACACACACACACACGAGCACTCATGAAACTGCACTTGCCTGTAGCTGCAGCAACAATGACTGTTTATGTGCATTTCTTCAGCCTGACAATAGAGGAAGGGAGGGCAGAAGGGGGAAGGGAGTTAGGAAGGGTATGCAGAAACTCGACAGGAGTCAGATGTATGGGCTGGGTAGGTAATTGGAGATATGAAAAAGGTGGAGAAAGTGGCTCTGAATGCAAGATGATGCTGTTGTTTATTGTCTCGTAGAGTCATCAAAAGATCAAAACCAATTGCAAAAAAAAATTAAGACAAGATATCTGTATTGCGTGAAAATTGGTAATTGACCCTAAATAATGAAAGTGAGAGGTCATCCACATGAGTGCTAAAAAGAATCTGTTAAACTTCAGTTACATGATAAATCAATCAAATTTAAAGGCCATAAATTCAACTAAATACCTAGAAATTACAATTATGAACAACTTAAACTGGAAAGAAACAGAAAATGTGAGGAAGGCGAATCAAAGACTGCATTTTTTGGAGGAACTCTTAGAAGACTGAAGAGATCTTCTAAAGAGACTGCATGCACTACGCTTGTCTGTCCTCTTTCGCAGTACCGCTGCGTGTGTGGATCCTTGCCGGATAGAGGTAACGGAGTCCATCAAGAAAGTTCAAGAAGAGCAGCACGTTTAGTATTATTGAGAAATAGGGGGGGGGGGGGGGGGGGGGAGAGTGTCATGCACACAATACAGTACAGTGTGTTTCAAAATGAATACACGGCTTTTAAGAATTTGTAGCACATATTACATTCACCTTACAATTATAAATAATACATCAAATGAAAGAGAAACAAACAGTTTTTCTTACAAATATTCAGTGTGAACACCGATCACACATTGAGTCGATATGCGAGTTGTTCCAAAACCTTAAGAAAGTGTCAGGAGTAGCTCTCGCAATAACACTGTTTCTAAAGTCAGTTAGATCAGCTGGTATCGGAGACACATACATATGATCGCATCAGATCGTGTGTGAATGTGGTCATGGATAAAATGCTGTATCAACTGGCCCCTTGCACCCAATCCACCAGTCGGATACAACAAAATTTAACCAGTCACGTATTGAGTTATGCCAGTGAGGCGGCGCACCATCTTGCTCCCAAATACAGATGTGTTGTTCAGCTTCTCCCCATTGAGGCATGGGATATAGCTGTAGCACATCAAGATAAGAAACATCAGTTACAGTTGATTCACCGAAAAAGCAAGGCCCGTTAACTCCCCCGCGGGGATATTTGTTGGGGCTAAGTGTGAAAGACTGGCACTTGTTCAACATGTTTTTCAGTCACTCTTTGTCATTTCATACTCTACCCATTGCACACAGGTTCATGCCATCTTAGAGGGAGGGAAGGAGGGAGGGAGGGGCGAGGGAAGGAGGGAGGGGCGAGGGAAGGAGGGAGGGGCGAGGGAAGGAGGGAGGGGCGAGGGAAGGAGGGAGGGGCGAGGGAAGGAGGGAGGGGCGAGGGAAGGAGGGAGGGGCGAGGGAAGGAGGGAGGGCCAGGGAAGGAGGGAGGGGCGAGGGAAGGAGGGAGGGGCGAGGGAAGGAGGGAGGGGCGAGGGAAGGAGGGAGGGGCGCGGGAAGGAGGGAGGGGCGAGGGAAGGAGGGAGGGGCGAGGGAAGGAGGGAGGGGCGAGGGAAGGAGGGAGGGGCGAGGGAAGGAGGGAGGGGCGGAGGGAAGGAGGGAGGGGCGGAGGGAAGGAGGGAGGGGCGGGGGGAAGGAGGGAGGGGCGGAGGGAAGGAGGGAGGGGCGGAGGGAAGGAGGGAGGGGCGGAGGGAAGGAGGGAGGGGCGGAGGGAAGGAGGGAGGGGCGGAGGGAAGGAGGGAGGGCGGAGGGAAGGAGGGAGGGCGGAGGGAAGGAGGGAGGGGCGGAGGGAAGGAGGGAGGGGCGGAGGGAAGGAGGGAGGGGCGGAGGGAAGGAGGGAGGGGCGGAGGGAAGGAGGGAGGGAAGGAGGGAGGGGCGGAGGGAAGGGCGGAGGGAAGGAGGGAGGGAAGGAGGGAGGGGCGGAGGGAAGGAGGGAGAGGGGGGGAGAGAGAGAGGGAGAGAGAGAGAGAGAGAGAGAGAGAGAGTTCCTAGAAATTGTCATTGCCATCAGTAATATTTTCAGTTAGGAAATTGTCAGTTTTCTTTAATTAACAACCCAGACTCACCTACATCTACATGATTACTATGCAACCCACACTTAATTGCTTGGCAGAGGATTTTCCGAACCTCTTCCGACTATTTCTATAACACCCGACTCAAATAGCACACTGGAGAAATGAACACTTAACCTTTCCATGCAAGCCCCCGATTTCTCTTATTTTATTATGCTGGTCATTTTTCCCAATGAAGTTTTAAGATTTTGCACTGACAAGATTCACATCCTTGTCTCCCTCCATATGTCTTGTATAGGGAAAACTACTTTTACAGTTGCAAATCATTTCAGTGAATGAACTGTGTAGTGAAGAAAACACATCACCCTGAGATTCCTGTTCTGGCATACATACATGAGTTGCAGAAAAGAATGATGTTTACTGTTGGGCTGACAATATTCTCAAAGAAGTGTCTAAGCATAGTGCAAATATCATCTGCCCTTTCCAGGTGACACTTTCATCACACTTGTAAAATACTGAGGTTGAGTCTGACAATACGTGTGTTTTAAAAGAAGGTTTTATCAAACAAAAATCAAAAGAAGGTTTTATGTATGCAAGGCTTTTGGAGCTAGTGGCTCCTCCTCCTAGCAGGAGGGTTGAAGAGGAAGGAAAAGCAGTGAAGGAAAATGACTGCAGAGGTTTAGGGAAAGGAGTAAAGTTCAGAAAAATCACCCAGAACCCCGGGCCAGGGGAGACTTACCGAATGTGATGAGAAGGCAAGACTTTCCTTCTCATCCCATCTGGCAACTCTCCCCTGACCCTGGGTTCTAGATGACTTTTCCGAACTCTCCCCCTTTTCCTAAACCTTTCCAGTCCTTCTCCTTCACTCGTCTTCCTTCCCCTTAAATCCACATGCCCAAAGGAGGAGCTACTGGCTTCAAAAGCTTGAACAAGTAAAACCTGTTTTTAATGTGTGTGCTCTCTTGCCACTGCTTGGTGAGTAGAGTTTTTATCTAGTCAATTACACTATATTGTCAAAAATTGATTATTTTTGTTGTTAAATATGCGTGTATTGAAAGATATGAAACAGCTGACAACAATATTACAAGTAAAATGTGGTTATGTAATGAGTAGGCAGATTTTTTGAAAATCAATAGTAATTGCCTCAATTTCTTCATGTTTTCGGGATTCTTTATGACCACTTCTTTTGACTGAATAAAACTGCGTACACGTCTTTTCAAGGATATTCAAAAGAAGTAGCTATTTTTCTATGTTACAAGTATGGTTGGGATTGTTGTTAGTCTGATTGATTATAACATTTAAATAGCATTTATGGTCAATATTCTCACTATATATATATATATATATATATATATATATATATATATATATATATATATATATATATATATATATATATATATATATAATCAAAGCTTAAAAAATCACTAAATATCACGATCTGGTCACCTGATCGAAAACGCTCTGTTATTGGCTAATGCTCTGGTGACGTAACAGAGTAGGAGTTATACGAAGCTGTACTTGCCTTATAGGAGCATTAGCCAAAGTTACGAGGTATTTACATGCTTTTAATGCAAACAGCTTAGCTATTTAGTGATGGAAAATGCAATTAAAACTTTTAAGTTAACAACAGGAAGGAATTTTGTGAATGCTGATAGTTGAAGCCCTGCGAAAGTTGATGTGTTTATGCTCCACCCATTTAGAGCGGTGATATGTGCTATGTCGGACATTCTTTTCCCTGCTCCCTGCAACATCATTAAACTCGCTTAAAATTAACTAATTTTAAAACTTTTACAAATGGGTCTGTATGTTATAACTAGATTCTTGACTATCAGTCACGAACTACAACTCAAAGCACCAAAAAATTAGTCTTGGTAAAACATAGTGCTGATTTTCTGTGCTGTGTAGAAGGCACTCAGCAGTGACACAGAATATATCAGGCGTTCCACACCACAAAGGACAATGCATTTGACCATAGTAAAAGAGGGCATATGTTTGAATCCTGGAAGAGTCAAATATTTTTTAAAGTTCTACATGAAATACGGAAATAGCTTTAGCAAGAACTGATTGTAGAAGTTGTTCCGGTTGCGGGATATATTACATACAGCTATCATTAGTTTTAGTCTGAGAAATGGACAACAGAGGATAAATGCATTTACTTTGCGAACATACAAGTCACTTTTTTGGAAAGCATTGCTAGTGGTGAAGATATAACCATACGTCCACAGTACAACAAAACATAGGATGATGAAGTTATACAGAAAGATATAAAGCGTGTACAAAATGCAGGTGACACAAATGTAACAGCTCTGATGTTTGTGAGCATAAACTAAAGTTAGCGTCTGAAGCAGACTTACTTCACCTTTATGTAAGACGATGAAACTGCAACAGTTTCAATAAGGATTCTACCTAGACAGCAAGGAGATAACACAGTTTCTAATAAAGTAAAAAGTGTGTGGTCACATTAACTAGAAAATATCTTTTTGAAGGTGACGTGTGTAAACAGCAATTGCAAATTTAAGTGCATGTAAACAGCGAGGAAAACACAGTAATATTCTGTTTCTGATTGGTGTGGCAAAGTTTTATAATTGTTATTTGGTTTTCATATGAGAGGACTGTTGAGTTGTTCTACAAATAAGTTAAACTGTTCTTTTGGGTTAGATTCGAACCAGTGATCTAGGAACATCATCTTATGAAATTCAACGCTTTACCGCTCTAACAACAGAGCAACCAAATAATTGAGGTGCAGTTATGTAAAACAACAATTATCACTAGGAGTTTTAATTTTGTTAAATGACACTATCCTTCGTTGTAACAGTGGAAGACCATATCTCGAAGATAAGTTAATGTTAACTTCACAGTGAAACACATTTTTAATTAAGTTAGTGAACTTGTGTGTTGATGTGGTGGCAATATGCTGGTACAGTGCAACCACATTTCATTTCATGTATCTTCTCATTCTCTGGAACACCCAAAAACAACTTTTCAGGAGTTTTTGTAGATGTATTTTTACAGTGTGGTACTGCACATGATAAGCAACCCATTTTCTGGACAAAACAAGACATAACTCTGAATTAACATTATCACAGAAGGAGCAGCAAGCTAGCAAGCCAGTGACATCACATGACTAATGGAGTGCTTTAGCGAGCATTCAAATTATTTGAATTTCATTTCCATTTTTATACAGAAATTCAAGAGGAAAAAAAGCATGTTAGGAACATAAAATGACTTGATTAGTCATTTAAGACAAATGCCCTATCGAAGTTTCCATCAAAAGTGTCCTGGAAAGTTGTCAAAACAACAGTGTGCTCCTTGTTAGAATCATTGTACATTGTAGTTTGGCTTGAACTAGCTCTTCAGATAAGTACCTTGTTGACGTATCCTTTAAAGAATAGAGTGATCTGCATGGAGGGGAGCAAATGGACCTTGATCTTCCTTGCCTTCTGGCACACAGACTGATAATTCTTCATCGTTAGCCCCAACCGTTTCCCTGTTACAACTCGGGGACTATGATCTTCCATGCCTCAATCGTATCACATTTGCCTACTGTCTGTCATTAGCTACAGTTACCATGGTGGAAAAATGGACTTTGATTGTTCTTCCCCGTGGCCCTTGAATTGCAAAATGATTTGGACAAGATATCTGTATGATGCAAAAAGTAGCAATTGACTCTAAACAGTAAAAAGTGAGAGGTCATCCACATGAGTATTAAAAGGAATCTGGATATTTTCTGTTACAAGGAAAACACAAATTTAAAGGCTGTCATTTCAGCTAAGCAGGTAGGGACAACAATTACTACCAAGTTAAACTGGAACAATCACATGTAGTGGAGAAAGTAAACAAATGATTGCATTTCATTAACAGAACACTTAAGATGTTCAGATCTACTAAAAGGACAACCTACCTTGCACATGTCTGTTGTCTTCTGAAGTTCTGCTGTGCACTATCGGATCCTTACTGTATAGGAATGATGGACAACATCAAAACAATATTATGAGAATGAAAGCTGCCACTCACCACACAGCAAAGATGCTGAGTTGCAGACAGGCTCAACAAAAAAGAGACTCACTATCATAGTTTTTGGCCATTAAGGCCTTCATCAACAAACGCAAACAAATTTTCCATTGTTGGAAACATCAGAAAGTTCATAGAGCAGCTCATTTTATTTTATTGGGAAAAAAGGAAGTGTGTAATGAATATGATATGCAGTTGGGGTTGTAATCACTAAAACAAAAACATTTCTTGTTGCAATGAGATCTTTTCATGACATTTCAATCACCACTTTTCCCTCCAAATGAGAAAATATTTTGTTAACTCCTACCTTCATAGGGAGAAATGACCACCATAATAAACTAAGAGAAATCAGAGCTTGCACAAAAAGATTTAAGTGTGTATTTTTTCGGTGTGGTTTCAGAGTGGAGCATTACTGAAAAAGTCTGAAGTGATTTGGAGAACCCTCTGTAAAGAACTGAAGTGTGAGTAAGAGAGTGATCATGTAGACGTAAATGATAAATGAAACTGGGTTGTTAATTACAAAAAACTGATAATTTTCTAACTTAAAATATTACTGAGAGCAACAAAGATTTTCGAGTTTAGCTCATTTTGGATAGTTTTTAAGGATCTTTCTGTTGTTAACATTACTTTCTCATTAAATACCAAAAACATTTTTGGGGCAGTCGCATTCCAGAAGAAGCACTACTCTGCAGCGAAATTTGTCATGCATGTGTAATTATGAGGTTTGTACCAAAAGTAAGGTACCCAATGAGCTACAGCCTCGACGGAAGGTGCTAGGCTAAATCCGACGACAGTGATGTGCGCAGTGGTTCCCCCACTCTCGAGCCCACCCATCCGTGATTCGCTATGTCACTCAATGTTGGCTTGGCAGCCATCAAGATGGAAGCGTTGATCACTGCTCCTGCCAAGTGCGAGGTTTGAGCAGTAATCAGGTTTCTCCACACAGTGAAGTTACCGCTCGTGGAGATTCATTGGCAACTGACTAAGGTTTAAGGTGAAGAGAGCATGTCCGCTCAGCACATCCACAAATGGTGCAGGGCTCTTGCTGAGGGTCACACAGGGCTCTTGCTGAGGGTCACATGGAAGTTCACGATGATGAATGGAGTGGGAGACTACTGGTTTCTGATGTGATTGTCCAGAGGATCAATAATGAGCTGCTCAAAGATCGGAGGGTCACTGTCCGTGAACTTGTTGAACACATTCCTGAAGCTTCCCATGGCACAATTGAAAGAACTTTTTAACAGAAATGTTGGGTTATCGCAAGGTGTTGATCACTGGGTCCCCTGGACGCTGACTGGCGGACACAAGGAGCAATGTCTTGACTGTGCTCGCAAGTTTCTTCAACAATGTGACGAGGGAGGCAACAAGGAGAAGTTATTGGACTCTACTGTCACGGGAGATGACAAGTGGGTGTTCCATTACACCCCTCACACAAAACAACAATCTCATCAGTGGCGTCACTCCAGTTCACCGCCACCAAAGAAATTCAGACAAATGCAGTCAGCAGGAAAGGTTATAGTGACTGTGTTTTGGGATCGGAAGGGAGTACTCCTTATTGATTTCATGCGACCTGGGATGAATAAACTCAGACAGATATTGCGAAACATTGACCGAACTCCGGCAAGCAATCCAGAATCACCAGAGAGGATGACTGACGGGAGGGAGTAGTGCTGCTTCGCAACAATGCTCGACCCCACACCACTCGTCAAAAACAGGAGCTTTTGAAGAAATTTGGGTGGACTGTTATGCCCCATCCCCCGTACAGCCCAGACTTAGCCCTCCAGAGATTATCACCTCTTCCCGAAGCTAAAGGAACACTTAGGTGGCAAACGCTTCAAGAGCGACGGTGAAGTCCAAGCAGAGGTCACACACTTCCTCAACGGGTTGGCAGGAGACTTCTTCAACTTAGGAATACAAAAGCTGGAGCACACCGTCTTCTAAGGTGTGTCAAAAAAAAAAATAAAAAAATAAATAAATAAATAAAAAATAAATAAATAAAAAATAAATAAATAGAGACTATGTTGAAAAATAGACAAAAGTGTAAGTTTTTCAATGATGTATAAATTAATAACAATAAAGAATGTTTCTATTTGTAGAAAATATGGGAACTTACTTTTGGTACAACCCTATTATTAAACCTGTACGGAACAACAATCATAATTAATGGTGGCACAAAGGAAGATACACTGAGCTGAAGACAAGTGAAAATAATATAACTCCTACCTTCGTATTTCACACATTTCATATATCTTTTCTTCCAACTAAATAAACCATTAATTTTAAGATTTTCGTTTCTTAATTAATTCTACAAGTATTTTAAGTTGAAACGTTATTGCTCATTATTAAAAAGTAAGAAGTATCAGATAAGTTTCACATTCCGTACATGTAAAATTTCATATTGGGAAAATATGACCTGTCTCAGAAACAAGATGGCAGGTCATTTGTAAATGGCAGCATATAAAATAAAAAGAAAATTTTAAAAAAAAGTTTGAAAATGTTACACCTACATCCGCAAGGCACATGACAGTGTGTGGTGGAGGATAGCTCTAATTTCTCGAATTTTCTCATTATGGTCATTTTGCAAGACACATCTCTGAAAAAGTAATATGTTGTCCGATTCTTCCTGGAAAGTATTCTCTTGAATTTTCAATAATAAACCTCTCCTTGATGCACAATGCCTCTCTCGTAGCGCCTGCCTCTGGAGTTTGTTGAGCATCTCAATAATGCTCTCGCGCCCACTAAATGATCCTGTGACAAAAAGTGTCAAGTCTTCATTAGATCTTCTCTCTCTCTTCTATCAGTTCTTCCTGGTAAGAGTCCCAGATTGATGAACAATAATCAAGAACTGACCAAATAAGCACCTTGTAAGCCACTTCTTTAATGGATGAGTTCCATTTCCTTAAGATTCTTCCTCTGAATCTCAGTCTGGAATCTGCATTTCTTAGTATTTGTTTAATGTGGTCATTCCACATAAGGCTGCTCTGGATAGTTACTCCTAGATATTTTATGGCAGATATTGTTTTCAGCAGTTTGTCATCCAAAGTGTAGTTGTAAGTTGTACAATAGTGGATTTCTTTTCTTATGTATGCACAATATTTTACATTTATTTACATTCATGGTCAACTGCCAGAGGCTGCATCATTCATCAATCTTCTGTAGGTTATTCTAAAAATTGATACTGTCTTCTGGCATTGTCACTCTTTTACAGACAACTGTATCATCTGTGAACAGTTTTACGGTGCTTCTGATGCTTTCTGTACATTGTAAAAAGTAATGGTCCTATCAAACTTCCTTGGGGTATTGCATTAATTACCTTTACATCTGACAATTTTGCTCATTTAGAGCAATGTGTTTAGTTCTGTCTGCAAGGAAGCCTCTAATCCTGTCACAAATCTGGTCCAATAATTGGTAAGCTTGTATTTTTTTCACTTAACAGTAGGAGAGTGATAGTGTCACAGGCCTTCCTGAAGTCAAGGAATATGGCATCAAAGTGAGTGTCAGCATCTACAGTGCAACGTATCTCATGGAGGAACAAAGTGAGCTGAATTCTACAAGATCTCTATTTGCGAAATACACAATGACTTTTGTAGAGAAGATATGTTATGCTGTTCCCTTGTTATTTAACATTGAAATTAGCCAATCAATTCATCACATGAGCAAATTTAAGCAGCCTGCCAGGAACACTGTCACCAAATGCATTCTTCGTTTGGTTTCCTCAAATCAAACAAACATAGCTTCTGCTCACTTAGCTTAAATTTACTACTTCCGAAAAAGGCACATTTTAACTGGGAATGGTCATTTGAACAAGTGCACAAACCTACAAATGTCTGTTCGTTACTGCATTTTAGCACATGCTTGTGCTTGAATTTGCAGACACAATTACCCAACTGGCTAACTTCAATGATAAATAACTTGGAAACAGCACAATGTACCAAATTTTTTCTTAATTATTTCTCAGAATAACCTCCCCTGCAACAACCTTACAAGCTTTTCAGGCTGCTTCTGGCCACCCTGCATAAATATACATACTAGTAAATACATAGTTGATATGGATCTTTAGATGACGACCTCAAACAACCCCCTCCCCTTTTCCCTCAAATTTTTCTTCTTTTCTCCGATCCTGGCCGCCTCTTCTTCCAACGCTTAAAAAAAAAAAAAATCATTCTGTCATTCTGTTATTAATGCTTTTTGCTGTAGGTATTTCCCATGGTGACTTATTTGTCATTTTCAACTGTTGCAAATATCTGAATTCCTACAAACAATAATATCTGTTAATCATTAGAAAACAAATCTGTATCTCACAAGTACTGTTGGTTATTTACTGTGTCTGCAGAGTGCTGTTACCTGTGTACACAAGTGGTAAAGGTTCCACAGTGCCTTTAGGTGGAGCTGGTCGGTCGTCCCAGATGAGATCAATCAAATTGGTGGCAACAGGCACAAGGCTGTGACCTGCTGCCTCTAGCTGCGTCTGAAGTGGTTTCCATGCACTGTATGATATAAGTTTGGGATCAACTCCCACACGAGATCCTGCTGGCAGTGCCTTTGACAGCCATGCCCCTTGTGTTGGTGTTGTTGGTATTCCTAGAACAGATTAACTTATTTAATTTGTAAATACTAATAGAATTAGCTTGATTCAAGCAAAATTACACATACACACTGTATTTAATGCTTGAAGGAAAAGAAAGAAAAAACTGCATAATGTGTAGTATATGCAGTGCTGGGCACCTGCATACTCAACCATGCCTGTTCTGGCATGACACCTGCGACCTGTGGGTTACCGATCCTGGGCCCACAGGTGCTCCTCCTTCATAGAGATTTTATGTGCCTCACTAGTATATTGTACATTTGGAAGTGGTGCTATCATTACAAATATTATGTTTAAAGGCTGAATACTAGCAGGCGGCACCAGAGACCACTAGGATCATGCACACACAGTGCACATAGCAACTACAGTGGCACTGCTATCATGGACTAGCTTGCATCTACGGGTCCTTCTGAAGCAGAAGGAAGATTACCATTCCTGGACATCATGGTCAAAAGAAGAGCAGATGGCACCCTGGGCCACGGGGTATACAGGAAGAAAACGCACACCGACCTGTACTTGCAAGCGGATAGCTGCCACCACCCTGCACAGAGTAATGGGGTGCTAAATACACTGGCGAACAGGGCGCGCACCACCTCTTACACAGAGAGTCTGCCCCAAGACCTGGAACAACTCAAAACTGTATTCCTGAAAAATGAGTAGGCAGAATGGCAGATCAGGCGCGCTCTCCATCCCACCTCTACAGTACAGCATGTGGAGACGGAAGGAGTCACGGAGAAAGAGACAGCCACTGCCTATACACCGTATAACTGGCGCACTATCAGGGAGAATAGGACGAATATTGAGGAAACACCGAGTAGGAACTGTCTTTTGCCCACCAAATAAAACAGTGAGCATTATTGGGAAGTGTCAAAGACGATCTCAGTTTGCAGAAGGTCGGCATTTACCAGATACCGTGTCAATGTGCGAAGACTTATATCGGACAGACAGTGCGCACCATCGAAGATTGTTGCTGAGAACATCCGAGGCACACTCGACTTGGGTACCCCAACAAGTCGGCGATTGCAGAGCACTGTTTGTCCGAAAATCACGAAATGGACTACCAACATACCAGGGTTCTGGCACAGACATCTAAATACTGGGCAGTGTCGTTAGAGAGGCTATCGAAATTCGTACCAGGGGCGGATTCAACCGAGACTGCGGCTACAACCTCAGCAGGGCATGGGAACCTGCACTGAGTCTAATTAAAAAGACGCTCAGCAAAGGAAACGAATGGGCAACTAGGGCAGATGAGGCAATTACACCAACGCCACCACAGACGCCGATGCCAGCGTCTCACTGACAGCTGACGCATGGGTGCGGACTGTGGAGAGATCGCCTCGCGAGGGGAGGGGATTTAAGACAGGTGCCCACCATCAGGAGCTCAGTTCATCAGCGCACCTGACGACGGCGACATGTCTGATCGCTGAAATATTGTGCCCGTTGGACACTATGGACCAGCAGTACACCCGTGGACTGTTCAAGCAAGGACATAATTATTGAACTTGTAAACTTCACCACATGCAACAGCTGACATGTGAAGACTGATTGCACAATGGAGTATAGGGAGGCAATGCTGGATTGGCATGAAGACTGGACTCAAATTATTTAATAACATCTTCTGGAGTGAGAAGGCCATATTCCATGCGGGAGATTTTGTCATTCAACACAACTGCCATCATTGGGCAGAACAGTATTGTGGTAGTACAGTGGAGAAGATGCAGTCTCACCCAAAAGTGACCCATCTTTACATATACTACACTCCTCTCCCTGTAAAAAATTAGGGCCCCACCAGGAAAGAGTCTGGCAGCAGCAGGGTGGCTGCAGCAGACATGAGGTGCAATGGGTCATCATGCATGGAGGACAGTCAGGCCGTCATGGTGGGAGCTTGGAATAAAACTTCCAAAAGAGCTTCTCTGAAAGTACCGAACAAAACAGTTGGTGACCAGCTGGGGGTGGCCAGGGCCAGCAGCTGTCCAGAGCAGTGCAGGGTGATGACCTTTGGGACACTAGGGAAACAGTGGAATCACTGGTGGTGTGAGCAGGAAGTTATGACTGCAACAAATGTTATTGTGTCATTTATCCCGCTTGATGCAATGAACGCAGAACACTACCAGCAGATGCTTAAAAATTATGTTTGCCCTCAGTATCTGTGTGGGATAACAATGAACACATGTTTGTACAAGACAGTGCACCACATCACTTTGCAAATATTGTGTGTGCATTGTTGGATGAAATGTTTCCAGGACATTGCCTGGGAAGCAAGGACCTCATAAGTGGCCTGAAGAAAACTAGACCTGACACCATGCAACTTCTTTTGATGGCTGGGCAAAATGATCTACCGGACGAAACCTCACACACTGGAAGAACTGGAAGCATGGATTTGGGACATTATCCACAATATGCCACGCAACTTCATACAAAGGACTGTGGATTCTATACCCGGCTGTATGAGATGATTGGTTAACATCACACACACCTACATTGAAGTTTAAAGTATGCATCCACATTCTTGTACAACAATGTATGCATGATATTAATTTCAATAAATCAGCATTCTAAACGTAGAATTTATTTGCCTTTTTCAATGCCTAGTTACTTTTCAGACATCCAGAATGTGAAGGGTGTCAAGAGTCGAGCACATTTTCTCTATTATTTCAGCAGATATTTGCAATTTTATTTTTACCATTTGTAGATGGTATCACCCTATACAAATACAGCTCCTCGTATGATTTTACTAATGTACATGCAAGAAAGATAATGTCAATAAAAACTGATAAATGAAATATGAAATATACATATGACCTGATAAAATCTGCTATACAGTTTGTTAGAAGGCAGACACCATCATCCCAGGTAAACCATTTTTATTCATACAATCTTACTATCAAGGATATTTGTTGTGCTTCTCCTTTTTAATAAAAAATACAATGTTTGATCTTATCAACTCCGTTCCCACTTAATGCAAGCGTATAATGAATATATCATCTTTCTCACATTCCCAGTTGGACCATTGAGTACGCCAGCAATTTCTACAAATTATATTTCTTTTCCTTCAGAATTTGTGCTATGGATCTCTTGAACCCCAAAAGCAATAATGATACCAATATTCTTTTATCAGCAATATTACATTCTCTTCAGACCACTCCTTCACTCATGTGACCATGTCAACGCAAAATTACAAAAGATTGCAAATGAAAGCTTTCTGTACTGCTAGCGCCAAGGTGGAGAGGATGCAAACTTCCATTGATAATTCGCCATAAGAGCGACAGCCAACTGCTTTATCAAATAAGCATATAAAATTCCAGTTTAGACAAGATTTTGTTTGTAATGAGAAACAAATCAACATTATCAGTTAACAGAGGATGTTTTGGGAAATATGTGATGGACAGTATTTGTCTGCAGCAACTATATTTACAAATTGCAAAAACAAAATTGTAAATACTTGTCTCACCACCAGAGAAAATGTGCTTGGTGGCTTAAAAGACACACCTGCCACTCACATTTGAAAGAAGTAACAAACTGGGAATATGATCACTGCAGGCGTAGTACACAAACTGGATGTATGGATTGAAACAATGTAGATTTTTCTTTTCTCTTTTTACTTCTGAATTGTCCCACAATTATTTGATCTACTTATACTGCATAAAAAACAGACACCCCCCCAATGCCCACACTGGACTCAGTCAGTGAAGAATGTTGGGATCAGCAAGTGGCCTCTCATTACAGCCAGCAGGAGACATCACCCTGGGCAGAGTGTGGCGGTCATGTGAGGCAACGTCGTCAGCACTTCAGCAATATAAAGCTGACACAGGTCGCACTTGAGCAGTATCGTGCTGACTCAGGTCCCAATGCAGGGCAGTATGCAACACCTGGAGTAACCAGCCATGCCGATTGATATAAATGTGCAGTTCAGTGTGGGGTACATCACGACAAGAAGAATACAACTGTGGACCCCAAGACAGATTGCAGCAGCTCAGGTGGCAAAGTGTGCCTGCAAAGGTGATGAAATACAGCAACAATTTTCCCACATAGGTAATGATGGCTGCGTGGCTAGCTGGTCCAGGTACAAACTATGGACCCCCAGTACAGGTGGCCAGCAGTGGATGAAAGTAGTCAGAAGGTGGCCCATCAATTGGAAGACACACAGTCAGCAGCATTCAGACTTAGTGCAGACAGCAAAACCCGCAGCTCAAGCAGACAGTGTCTGGTGGTGACAGCAACTTGTTGACCCCATTTCTAGTCAGACTGGCACAGACCTTGCTAACCTTCAGTTTGCAGCTAACTCAGGCATATTCAAGTTTTACCTGTGCTGAGTGGGAAAATAACCTACACTTCAGCCACCTGTTCATTCTCTCTCTGTCCTATATCTCTATATCTAATGCGAAACATTGAAAATTTTGTAATAAAAATTAATCACCCAGTTGTTTAGGAACTCAGAAAAATCAATAATGAGTCACAATTATCTGTAAATTACAATATTATTATTATTATTATTATTATTATTATTATTTCTTTCCTTTCTCAGACTTGTCTGGTTAAAAATGGAAATTGACGCGGACCTTGATCAAGTGTGACTTCCTTTTAACTGTACGGTATATGTTACATTGCATTTAGGAACTTTCGGGTCATTGAACATGTATCAAGAATTACAGATTTCTGTAGCTGTATATATAAGTTTGGATGTAGCTGTACTGCGTTGATGTATTGGTGGATATTGTGTGGTATGACTCCTGTAGTTGATAGTATAATTGGTATAATGTCAACTTTATCCTGATGCCACATGTCCTTGACTTCCTCCGCCAGTTGGATGTATTTTTCAATTTTTTTCTCCTGTTTTCTTCTGTATATTTGTTGTATTGGGTATGGATATTGCAATTAGTTGTGTTAATTTCTTCTTTTTATTGGTGAGTATGATGTCAGGTTTGTTATGTGTTGTTGTTTTATCTGTTATAATGGTTCTGTTCCAGTATAATTTGTATTCATCATTCTCCAGTACATTTTGTGGTGCATACTTGTACGTGGGAACGTGTTCTTTTATTAGTTTATGTTGTATGGCAAGTTGTTGATGTATTATTTTTGCTACATTGTCATGTCTTCTGGGGTATTCTGTATTTGCTAGTATTGTACATACGTTTGTGATGTGATCTATTGTTTCTATTTGTTCTCTGCAAAGTCTGCATTTATCTGTTGTGGTATTGGGATCTTTAATAATATGCTTGCTGTAATATCTGGTGTTTATTGTTTGATCCTGTATTTGCAATCATGAATCTTTCCGTCTCACTGTATATATTGCCTTTTCTTAGCCATGTGTTGGATGCGTCTTGATCGATGTGTGGCTGTGTTAGATGATACGGGTGCTTGCCATGTAGTGTTTTCTTTTTCCAATTTACTTTCTTCGCGTCTGTTGATGTTATGTGATCTAAAGGGTTTAGAAGTGGTTATGAAATTGCAGTGGTGTAGCCGATGTATTTATATGAGTGATTGCTTGGTGTATTTTGCTTTTTGCTAGTTTCTGCTCATTCTAGAAAGAATTTTCTTAAATTGTCTACCTGTCCATAATGTAGGTTTTTTATGTCAATGAATCCCCTTCCTCCTTCCTTTCTGCTTAATGTGAATCTTTCTGTTGCTGAATGTATGTGATGTATTCTATATTTGAGGCATTGTGATCGTGTAAGTGTGTTGAGTGCTTCTAGGTCTGTGTTACTCCATTTCACTATTCCAAATGAGTAGGTCAATATTGGTATAGCATAAGTATTTATAGCTTTTGTCTTGTTTCTTGCTGTCAATTCTGTTTTCAATATTTTTGTTAGTCTTTGTCTATATTTTTCTTTTAGTTCTTCTTTAATATTTGTATTATCTATTCCTATTTTTTGTCTGTATCCTAGATATTTATAGGCTTCTGTTTTTTCCATCGCTTCTATGCAGTCGCTGTGGTTATCCAATATGTAATCTTCTTGTTTAGTGTGTTTTCCCTTGACTATGCTATTTTCTTACATTTATCTGTTCCAAAAGCCATATTTATATCATTGCTGAATACTTCTGTTATCTTTAGTAATTGGTTGAGTTGTTGATTTGTTGCAGCCAGTAGTTTTAGATCATCCATGTATAGCAAATGTGTGATTTTGTGTTGGTATGTTCCATTAATATTGTATCCATAATTTGTATTATTTAGCGTGTTGGATAGTGGGTTCAGAGCAAAGCAGAACCAGAAAGGACTTAATGAGTCTCCTTGGTATATTCCACTCGTAATCTGTATTGGCTGTGATGTGATATCATTTGAATTTGTTTGGATATTAAGTGTGGTTTTCCAATTTTTTATTACTATGTTTAGGAACTGTATCAATTTAGAATCTACTTTGTATATTTCCAATATTTGTAGTAACCATGAATGGAGTACACTATCAAAAGCTTTTTGGTAATCAATGTATGCGTAGTGTAGCAGCCTTTGTTTAGTTTTAGCTTGATATGTCACCTCTGAATCTATTATCAGTTGCTTTTTACATCCTTGTGCTCCTTTGCAACAGACTTTTTGTTCTTCATTTATAATTTTGTTCTGTGTTGTATGTGTCATTAATTTCTGTGTAATGACTGAAGTTAATATTTTGTATATTGTTGGTAGGCATGTTATGGGTCGATATTTAGCTGGGTTTGCTGTGTCTGCTTGATCTTTAGGTTTCAGATAAGTTATTCCATTTGTAAGTGTTTCAGGGAATGTGTATGGGTGTGCAATGTAACTGTTAAATAATGTCTGCTGGTGTCTGTATATGTGCGGATGCGCGAGTGTATACCTGTCCTTTTCTCCCCCTAAGGTAAATCTTTCCGCTCCCGGGATTGGAATGACTCCTTACCCTCTCCCTTAAAACCCACATCCTTTCGTCTTTCCCTCTCCTTCCCTCTTTCCTGACGAAGCGAAAGCTTGAATTTTGTGTGTGTGTTTGTGTTTGTTTGTGTGTCTATCAACATGCCAATGCTTTCGCTTGGTAAGTTACATCATCTTTGTTTTTAGATATGTTAAATAATTTAGTTAGATATGAATGTGTTGAGGTGAACTTCTTTAGCCAGAAATTTGCTATTTTATCTTTTCCAGGGGCTTTCCAATTATGAATAGAATTAATTGCTTGGGTGACTTCATGCTGCAAAATTATCACTTCAGGCATTTGTGGTATCATCTTGTATGAGTCTGTTTCTGCTTGTATCCACCGTGCATGCCTGTTATGTTGTACCGGGTTTGAACATATGTTGCTCCAGAAGTGTTCCCTGTCTGTTATGTTTGGTGGATTGTCTATTTTAATGTGTGTGTTATCTATTGTCTGGTAAATTTTCTTTTGGTTTGTGTTGAATGTTTGGTTTTGTTTCCTTCTATTTTCACTTTTTTTGTATCTTCTAAGTTGTTTGGCCAATGCTTGTAATTTCTGCTTCTTTTCATGTAATTGCTCTATCGCTTCTTGTTGTGAGATTTTACCTAACCTTTTTCGTTTTTTGTCTGATATTTCATTTCTTATAAATTGTGTTAGCTGTCCAATATCTTTTCTCAGTTTTTCTAATCTGATCTGTAGCCTGTGTTGCCATGCTGGTTTTGTGGGTTTCTTCTGTGTGTTGGTTGGTTCTGATCTCTGCCTAGTGTGTATATTTAGTGTAGCGAGTGCTTTATTATTATTATTATTATTATTATTATTATTATTATTATTATATTATTATATCTGAAAACAAAGATGATGTGACTTACCAAACGAAAGCACTGGCAGGTCGATAGACACACAAACAAACACAAACATACACACAAAATTCAAGCTTTCGTAACCAACGGTTGCTTCATCAGGAAAGAGGGAAGGAGAGGGAAAGACGAAAGGATTTGGGTTTTAAGGGAGAGGGTAAGGAGTCATTCCAATCCCGGGAGCGGAAAGACTTACCTTAGGGGAAAAAAGGACACGTATACAATCGCACACACACCCATATCCAACCGCACATACACAGACATAAGCAGACATTTGTAAAGGCAAAGAGTTTCGGCAGAGATGTCGGACATCCCTTAAAACCCACATCCTTTCGTCTTTCCCTCTCCTTCCCTCTTTCCTGATGAAGCAACCGTTGGTTACGATAGATTGAATTTTGTGTGTATGTTTGTGTGTATCGACCTGCCAGCGCTTTCGTTTGGTAAGTCACATCATCTTTGTTTTTAGATATATTTTTGCCACGTGGAATGTTTCCCTCTATTATATCCACATTATTATTATTATCTTTTTTTTCCTCAGACTTAAGTCTGGTTAAAAATGGAACGTGACGCGGACCTTGGTCAAGCGTGACTTCCTTGTAACTGTATGGTATATGTTATATTGCATTTAGGAACTTTCGGGTCATTGAACATGTATCAATAATTACAGATTTTTGTAGTTGTATATATATGTTTGGATGTAGCTGTATTGCATTGATGTACTGGTGGATATTGTGAGGTATGACTCCTGTAGTTGATAATATAATTGGTATAATGTTATTATTATTATTATTATTATTATTATTATTATTATTATTAACTAATGCAACAATGGAAACTCCAGGTAGGAATATCAACAATGCAGAAAAGATGGATTGCTACTTACTGTAAACCTGACACATTAAGTTGCAGACAGGCACAATTAAGAGACTTACACTTAAGCTTTCGGCCTCAGCCTGAGTCAGAAAAAGGTGTCATCGTGTGAATGAATGGTGTGCGTTTCTCTTTTTCTGATGAAGGCTCTGACCAAAATCTTATTTGAAAATGTCTTAATTGTGCCTGTCTACAACTTAACATGTCATCTTTATGGTAAGTAGCAATCTCTCTTTTCCTACATTGTTAATAACTATTGTATTTATATTAAAACCAAATTAAATCAAATGTGCTTTTGTTAACAGGCACCACCCAACACTTTACTGATCTTACAGTGTTTTTCTCTTCCTCATCATCGGCACTACTGCTACCCTTTCATACCTCATCGTCATTCACACACACTCCTCTCTCACCACCTCTCCTCCATTGATGTTTGTCATACACATATTTAGGCTTTTAATAGTTATTCTGAACTTGTTTAGCTCATTCCTAGGTATATTGTTTGTAACTATGTTCAGTAACTGGAATGTGCCAGCATTCCCAATTAGATGCATCATTTCACCTTGAGGGGTTCATGTCTCCTAGCTTCCACTTGGAGTGTGCATGTGAACATCATATGCTCAGCGGTTCGCGAAACACCACAGTCACAAAATGCTGACAGTTCCTTTCCTACTCTAATGTACGTATTGGGGGTGAGGGCTGTGTCCTGTCAAAGTGAACCATACCTCCGTTGGGAACAATATAGTTCATTTGTAGTCCCTTTCTGATGTTTGGAAGGAGACTATACCCAGTGTCCTGTATTTCCACTGTACCAGTCCCACTGCAATTCATGAATTTCCAGTTTTGGAGAGCTAACTTGTTAGTTATCCTGGAACCTGTAATTACTCATACTTCATCTACGAGGGTGGTTTAAAAAGTTCTTGGAATGGAATAGAAAAAAGTACTTACATCACTGAAACTTCTTTCATTTTTCAATGTAGCCTCCTTGTAGATTAATGCACTTGGCCCAACGATGTTCCAGGGCCTTGATCCAATTTCAAAAATGAGTTTTCTCCATGCCTGCAAAATAGTTGTCAACTCTGGCTCTCAATTCTTCGTTTGAAGTGAATCTTCATCCATCAAGAAAAATTTTCAGTTCTGGGAAGAGGTGGAAGTCTGACAGAGCCATATCAAGTGAATAAGGTCAATGTGGCACCAATATTCATACCTGAGTTTGTGTAATTTTGACATGCCAATGGCACATATGTACGGGCAGGCATCAAGAGTCGCAGCATCCATCCTACAGGTAATTTTTTTCATTTCTAATTCTTCAGTTAAAATGTGATATACCCTTTCAGATGACATCTGGCAAGCGTCAGCAATTTCACGCACTTTCAATTGGTGATCCTCTATGATCATTCTGTGCACTTCTGCAATGATTTCTGGAGTAGTGACACATCTGGCCGACCATTGCACAGATCATCATATAAGCTCTCCTGACCAAATTTAAATTCATTTGTACACTTGGCAACAGCTGAATATTAAGGAGCAGAATCCCCCAGTATATTCTGGAAATCGGCATGAATGTCCTTTGCTTTCATACCTTTCTTTATGAAGTACTTAATCACTGCTCAAATCTTGATTTTTCCCTCTTGGCAAATCACTACGTGGGAACAACAACAGAGCCACATCACCGTCACAACTCTCTTCCAAGAGCACTGATGTGGCATGTGTTTAGAGGCAACAGTCCAATGAATATCACGTGAACAACTCATTTCGCTAGCACTGACCTCTCATGGTGATTTCGAGAACTTTTAAAACCACCCTCGTAGGTTATCTCACCACAAGCAATATGCTGCAGCAAGATCTTGTAGTGTGATATCAGCAGGACATATTCCCAGAATGATGAGAAGAGCCTCTGCCAGTGTAGTACTATACTCTTCCATCATCATTAGGAGGACCCCTCACTGTGATGTCTTTGGGTGGCTGTGTCATACAACGTGGAGCCAGTGAGCCCAAGACTAAGTTCACAATGACAATCAGTATTGCAGTGTAGTACAATTTTACAGCCTCCAGGGCTTTATTGGCAGTTCCAGCACTGGCAATTCTGTGCACAATTTCAGTAGCCTTTAGGCATACTGTATCTACATGAATGGAGGAGTTTCTTCTGCCATCAAGGAAAAGTTCTGAATATCTGCATGCAGTGCATCTAGTAATTGGCTGTTATTTAACATAAAGGCTAGATTCCTCTTTAGCGACAATTTGCCCTTAAATAGAATGTGTGTAATTTTATTTGCAGCTATTGTTACTCTGTTGTTCATGCATCTTGCAAATGGTTTGCATTTTCTTTGAGCTTACATCTGTATTCTCCAGAGATCACAACCAAGATGTCATCAGCACACATCACAACTCTATTTGTTTCATTAGTCCAATCCAGCAGTTCCAGCAGTGGCTTGATTATTAGGTACCAAACATCTGCCCACATATCAAGCCTTGTGGACAGCCCTTTGCAATCTTTTTTATTAGCTTCTGCTGCCAAGCAGGTCGTTCAACTGTGCAACCCTTACAGTAGTCCACAATTTTGGGACCTGAAAACAACTTAGGCAATTTAACATCACAGGCCACCATAAATTGTCGAATGCACCTGCAATGCCAATGAATCAGCATGGTTTTAGAAAGCATCACTTGTGTGAAACTCAGCTTGCCCTTTTCTCACATGATACACTGCAAACTGTGGATGAAGAGGATAGACATATTGCATATTTCTAGATTTCCAAAAAGCATCTGACATGGTGCCCCATTGCAGGCTGTCAAAGGTATGGCATATGGAATAAGCTCACAGATGTGTGAACGGTTCAAAGACTCCTTAAGTAACAGAACCCAGTATGTTGTCCTTGACGGTGAGATCATCAGAGAGACGGGTATCATCAGGAGTGCCCCACGACAGTGCGATAGTACGCTGTTGTTCTATACATAAATGATCTGGTGGGCAGCAATCTGCTGTTGTTTGCTGACAATGCCATAGTGCACGGTAAGGTGTTGACATTGAGTGACTGTAGGAAGACAAGATGACAGACAAAAATTTCCAGTTGGTGCGATGAATGGCAGCTAGCCCTAAATGTGGAAAAATGTAAGTTAGTGTGTACGAATAGGAAGATAAAATCTGCCAGATACAGTATTGCTAGCATCCTGCTTGACACAGTCAAGTTGTTTAAATATCTGGGTGTAACACTGCAAAGCAATATGAGATGGAACTAACGCGTAAGAACTGTTGGTCGACTTTGCTTTATTTGGAGAATTTTAGGGAAGAGTAGTTCACCTGTAAAGGAAACCACGTATAGGACACTGGATCAACCTCTTCCTGAGTACTGCTAGAGTGTTTGGGAATCATACAGGTCACATCGAAGGAAGACACTGAACCAATTCAGGACGGGCTGCTAGATTCATTACTGGTAGGTTCGAAAAATACATAAGTGTTATGAAGATGCCTCCGGGAACTCAACTGGGAATCCCTGGAGGCAATGCAATGTTCTTTTTGAGAAACACAGATGAGAAAGTTAAGAGAACCAGCATTTGAAGCTGATTTGCAGAACAATTCTACTGCCACCAATGTACACTGTGTATAAGGACCAGAAAGATAAGATACAATAAATTAGGGCTCATATGGAGGCATATAGACAGTCATTTTTCCCTCGCTCTACTTTTACATGGAAAAGGAAAGGAAATGACTAGTAGCAGTACAGGGTTCCCTCCGTTACACACCGTACAGTAGCTTGTGGAGTATCTATGTAGATCTAGATAATTGCAGCACAGTATTTATTGTTTGACTGCCTATGATATGAAAACATTGGTTAAGGGTGTCATCTGTCGATCTATCTCTATGGAAACCAAACTGAAATGTGCCGAGAACCTGAAGTGCTCTGTGTTCTTGAAGACATTTGCAGAGTAGCTGCACCTTAACTTTTGCTAATGTATTTACTGGACATATAGATGTACAGCTCTTCGTTTCTGAGGGAGCTTTATTGAGGCCTTCTTTACGATAACTACACATACAGTTTTATGTCTTCAGTACCCTACCCTATCTCAATGCCTTGTTCAACAGATGTGTTAAGAATGGCACTATGACTGGGGCTACTTTTTGTATCTCTTAACAAATACCACCTCAACCTGGTGCCTTACCACATTTAAGCATGGCTACCACTATTGCTACTTCTTCCTGAGCAAACGGGAAGAGGACATCATTGTTAGTATATTTATAGTTCATCTGGTCATGGTGCATTGATTGATGGGTCTTGTCTGTATTTGGAGTCATCTGGAAAAAGGGCATTCAGTTGATATTTGCCAGAGTCCTTCCAGACATTTGTCACTGTTCTGTCATTCTTGAGAAGGGAGGACAGAATGGTGGAGGCCTTTAATTTGTCAGTTTGAAGATTGTTTGGCAGACCCCACAAGTCTTACTACACTTGTTCATTCGGAAACTGCTTCCAGTTCTTCTTAGTGTCTTGAATCTTGTCTCTATATATTTATTCCAGATGTCCATAATTATTTAGCCTTCTATCTCTTTCGCAACTCCCTACCGAGTGCTGATAATTCCTCCTCGCATTATGAACTTTTCTGCGCAACTCTGTCAGTTCCCTACTCGTAGGTGTCTTAGGACTAGTTCTATATTGTCATTTGCCTGTGCCCATGGCAGGAGCTCAGTAAAAGCACACACATGGAGATCTATGCTTGCAGGTAAATGGTCTAGACTGAAAGAAGCTGTATCAGCAATAAGTGTATTCCAATTGGTACTCTTCAAATCCCAGCCTTCTGGTTTCCTACCGGTTTCATTCTTTCTAAAGTTTTCAGTTACTCTTCTGATTTTTAAGGTTACGGCAGTACAATAAAAAGGATACACTGTTACTCATCATATAGTGAAGATGTTAAGTCACAGACAGGGAGAACAGAAAGACTGCTAAACAAGCAAGCTTTTGGCAAAAAGACATTCTGAACTAGACAACATACAAACACACAGTCACGTTCTCTCTCTCTCTCTCTCTCTCTCTCTCTCTCTCTCTCTCACACACACACACACACACACACACACACACACACACACAGAGAGAGAGAGAGAGAGAGAGAAGAGAGAGAGAGAGTCAAGGCCAGACTGTGTGCAACAGCACATCATGGGAGAAGCAATCTGGGTTCTTGGTGGTGTGAGTAAGTAGTAGGCTGGGGTGAAGGAGGCATAGTAGGGTGGGGGTGGAGGATGGTAAAGAGCTGCTCGTGGGAGCATACAGAGATGAGGAGGGCAGACAACTCTAGGTACAGTTGGGAGATTAGAAGGGTGGTGGTGGTGGAGGGGGTGAGGGGAGCATAAAAGGAAAGAAGTGAAAAGACTAAGTGCATTGGTGGAACAGAAGGCGGTGTAGTGCTGAAGTGGGGACATGGAAGGGGATAGGTGGGTGAAGGAGAGTGCCTAACAAAGGTTGAGGCCAGGAGGGTTACGGGAATATACGATATTGCAAGGAGAGTTCCCACGTCTGCAATTCAGAAATGCCGGTGTTGGCAGGAAGGATTCAGATGACACAGGCTGTGAAGCAGTCATTGAAATAAAGAAACCACTGTGTTGCACAGCATGCTCAGCAACTGGGTGATCCAGCTGTTTCTTGGTCATTGTTTGTTAGCGACCATTCATGCAGAGAGACAGCTTGTTGGTTGTCATGCCACGCAGAATGCAGCACAGTGGTTGCAGCTTAGCTTGTAAATCACATGACTGCTTTCACAGATAGCACTCCCTTTGATGGGATAGGTGATGCTTGTGCCCAGACTGGAGTAGATAGTGCTGGAGGATATATGAGACATGGAGTTGGAAGAAGGTGCTGTGTAGAGATGGATGAGGATATTGTGTAGATTTGGTGGGTGGTGGTATACAACTGTGGGAGAGATAGGAAGGATAGGGAGTAGGACATTCCTAATTTCAGGGCACGACAAGAGGTAATCAAAACCCTGGCACAGAATGTGATTCAGTTGCTCCACTCCACAGTAATACTGAGTCATGAGGGACATACCCCACTGTGGCTGGATGTTCGGATTTTAAGGGGTGGTGGGTGAGTAGAAAGATAAGGCATGGGAGATCAGATGGCCGTGGGTGGCTAGGCTGTATGATGGAGACTTTTTGGTATGGAATGGGTGACCAGAAGGGAGATTGTAGGTCTGGAACCCGTCGGGCATTGGCAAAGGTAGTGTTCAACCTCCTTCCTGGTCACCACGACTGACTACATCTTCACTCGCAATTAAATCTCCTTTGAAAACATCATCTACAAACAAATCCAGGTGTGGCAATGGGCACCTGCATGGCACCATCCTATTCCAACCTTTTCATGGGTCATCTAGAGGACTCCTTCCTAGCCTCCCAGAATCCCAAACTGCTTAGCTGGTTCAGATTCACTAATATCTTCGTGATCTGGACTGAGGGTGAGGACACCCAATCCACATTACTCCAGAACCTCAACACATTCTCCCCCATTCACTTCAGCTGATCCTCCTCAACCCAAAAGGCCACCTTTATTGGTGTTGACCACCTTAATGACAGCTACATCAGTACCTCTGTCCAGATCAAAACTACGAACCACCAGTAGTATTTTTACTTTGGCAGCTGCCAACCATTCCGTACCAAGGAGCCCTTCCACAAAGCCTAACCACCCATGGCTATAGCGTATGTAGTGACAAGCAGACCCTCTCTAAAATATACCAAGGGAATCATGAGGCCTTCACAGACTGAAATTATCTTCCTAAATGTCTACAGAAACAGATCTCCTGTGCCTTATCTCTCCATTTGCCAACCACCTGCCAAAGCCTTACCGTCCCGGCACAGAGGAGCATTCCCTTCATGACTCAATACCACCCAGGACTGGAGCAACTGAATCACATTCTCAGTCACGGTTTCAACTACCTCTTGTCATCCCCTAAAATGAGGAATATCCTACTCACTATCCTTCCCTGCCCCCCTCCCCCAGCGGTATTCTGCCACTGACCAAACCCACACAATACATACCCTCATCCATCCCTGCTCAGCCCCTGCTCCCAACCCCTTGCCTCATGGCCCATATCCCTGTAGTAAACCCAGATACAAGATCTGTCCATGCATCTTCCCATCATCACCACCACCAAGGCCAGTCCAGTCACAAGCATCACCTACCCTGTTAATGGCAGGGATACCTGTGAAAGCAGTCACGTGATCTAACAGGTAAGCTGCAACCAATGTGCTATGCTGAATGTGGGCATGACAATCAACAAGACTTCTGCTTGCAAGTACCCTCACTGAGAAGCTACAGCCAAGAAACACCTGGACCGCCTAATTGCTGAACATGCTGCCCAACATGGTATTCACTTCAATGACTGTTTCACAGCCTCTGCCATGTGGATCCTTCCTACCAACACTAGCTTTTCTGAATTGTGCAGCTGGGAACTCTTCCTGCAATAAACCCCATATTTCCATAACCCTCCTTGCCTCAGCCTTCCTTAATCACTGTCCTTCACTCAACTATCTCCTTCCCTGTTCCCACTCCAGCACTACACAGCATACACAGCCAATGCATCCATATCTTTTTACATCACCCCTTTTTGGCACCCCCCCCCCCCCCCCCCCGATCCACCCCACCTAACCTCCTGACTGCATCTAACTGCCCCGACCTCTCCTCACCTAATCCCTGTATGTTCCCACAAGCATCACTTTACCATCCCTCGATTTCATAATATTATCATTATTCAATCCTGGATTTTCCATGGTTTGATTTTGCTATGACAATACAGTCACTAGTGGTTATGTGTTGTTTAACCTCCCAAGATAAAATGTTATTAGCCACTGCCCGATTTTGCAGGGCAGTGTATATTGGTCTCTGCACCAGTACTATTTGCAAATTTGCTAGTCTACCCTTCTTTACTGACCACTTCAGGTCTAGGTCTTGGACCAACTCTTGCAGCATTACTCCCCATTAATTTGTCATTCTCCTAGGCCAAAGAACTGACTGTTTTCACCTCAGCCCCTATTACGTGATATTCATCAGACTGTACAGTATTGCAACTCTTGATTTGTCAAGTTACGGATCATTTACGTGGGTAGACTGCAGTTTTAGGCAGGTAATAAACACTTGCATTGAGGAATATACATCTCTACTGTTATAGCACACTCATCACATAACTGTGCGACTTAAGTAAAGATGATGCCTAACTGTTGTGGTCGTGAGTGTCAGTAAGTGCAGAAGTTTCCCATTCCTCACATATGGTTCCCAAACTAGCATGACACTGACAACCAATTCCACTAGGATCTTGGTAGGTTATAGGCCAGGTGCACTTTCGTTTATTTATCTGACCCATACACCAAATGTTTTGTCACAATCACAATGGTAGTCCCAGTTACAGTAGCCATGAAGTGAAAAGGTGGTTCTTAGATGTCAAAAGTAGTACCTTTCATTATCACACCACTGCCTTGCAACAACAGTTGTACCACACTCCTTAGTCAACCTTTCTGGCAACAACTACTTCAGCACAGCACAGCACAGCAGCTACTGTTTCCTTTTTTTTTTGTGGTTTTAGGGCGCACAACTTCAATGGTCATTAGCGCCCTGACTACTCTAAGAATGCACCGCGAGGCACAAGTTGACAACAACAACTAAAAGGGAAAACACGATAAAAGACAGACGGACAGGCATAGGATTAAAAAACAACATCATCAAATGTCCTTAGCGAGGGTTGTCAAATTGATAAAACAAAGAACACGAGCAGCTGCTCGTGGGTCATCCGCTAAAATGGCATCGAAAGTATTAGGCAGGTTAAGATCGAGGCGCAGTGTGTTAAGATCTGGACAGGACATTAAAATGTGTCTAACCGTCAGCAAGTGCCCACATGGGCAGAACGGCGCCGGCGCAGCCGTCAGCAGATGGCGATGGCTGAACCGGCAGTGTCCAATTCTTAACCGGGCTAAAACGACCTCCTCCCGCCGAGAAGGGCGTGAGGAGGACGTCCAAGCCACGGGAAGAGGTTTTAAGGCCCGAAGCTTGTTGTCGGTAAGTGCAGCCCAATCGGCATGCCACAGTGACACAATGCGCCGACAAATGACCCTGCTAAAATCAGACGAAGGGACACAACAAGAAGCTGTCCGAGGCTGGAGGACCGCAGCCTTTGCCGCGGCATCTGCAGCTTCGTTCCCAGGGATACCGACATGGCCAGGAACCCACATAAAGCTAACCGGAGAACCGACGTCCACCAGCTGCTGAAGAGAGCGTTGGATCCGGTGTACAAAAGGGTGAACCGGGTACGGATCACTGAGGCTCTGGATGGCGCTCAGGGAATCTGAGCAGATGACATAAGCAGAATGTCGGTGGCGGCAGATGTAAAGAACAGCCTGGTAGAGGGCAAAGAGCTCAGCTGTGAAGACCGAACAATGGCCATGGAGCCGGTATTTGAAACTTTGTGCCCCGACAATAAAGGAACACCCGACCCCGTCATTGGTCTTAGAGCCATCTGTATAAATGAAAGTCATGTTGATGAACTTCGAACGAAGTTCCAAAAAACGGGAGTGGTAGAGCGAACCGGGGGTGACCTCTTTTGGGAGCGACCTGAGGTCAAGGTGAACGCGGACCTGAGCCTGGAGCCAAGGTGGCGTGCGGCTCTCGCCCACTCGAAAGGTTGCAGCGAGTGAAAAATTAAGGTGTTGAAGGAGGCGACGAAAGCGAACTCCAGGTGGTAGCAGGGCAGAGACATACAACCCGTATTGACGGTCAAGAGAGTCGTCAAAAAAGGAACGATAAGATGGATGGTCGGGCATTGACAGTAGCCGACAGGCATACCGACAAAGCAGTATATCGCGCCGGTAGATGAGTGGCAATTCGCCAGCGTCAGCATGAAGACTCTCTACGGGACTGGTATAAAATGCTCCGATCGCAAGTCGTAAACCCCGATGTTGTATGGAGTTGAGGCGGCGTAAGATGGATGGCCGTGCAGAGGAGTATACGAAGCTCCCATAATCCAGCTTGGAGCGGACGATCGACCGATATAGACGAAGTAGGACGGTTCGATCCGCTCCCCACGACATACCACTGAGAACACGGAGGACATTTAAAGAACGGGTACAACGGGCGGCCAAATATGACACATGTGGAGACCAGCTAAGTTTCCTGTCAAAGGTAAGGCCTAAAAATTTGGTTGTCTCCACGATTGGGAGAGCAACGGGACCGAGTCGTAAGGACGGTGGGAGAAACTCTTTGTAGCGCCAGAAGTTAATACAGACCGTCTTCTCAGCAGAAAAACGGAAGCCATTGGCGACACTCCAGGAGTAAAGACGGTCAAGAGAACGCTGAAGACAGCGCTCCAGGACACGTGTACACTGCGCGCTGCAATAGATGGTAAAATCGTCCACAAAAAGGGAGCCTGATACATCAGCTGGGAGGCAACCCATTATTGGATTGATCGCGATGGCGAAGAGAGCGACGCTCAAAACTGAGCCCTGTGGCACCCCATTCTCCTGGCGAAAGGTGTCTGACAGGACAGAATCCACACGTACCCTGAACTGTCGATCCATTAAAAAGGAACGAATAAAAAGAGGGAGGCGACCGCGAAGGCCCCATGTATGCATGGTGCGGAGAATGCCCGCCCTCCAACAGGTGTCGTAAGCCTTCTCCAAATCAAAGAACACAGCCGCGGTCGGGCGCTTCCGCAAGAAGTTATTCATAATGAAGGTCGACAAGGTAACCAGATGGTCAACAGCAGAGCGGCGCCTACGAAATCCACATTGTACATTGGTAAGTAGGCGTCGAGACTCGAGCAGCCAAACCAATCGAGAGTTAACCATTCGCTCCATCACTTTACAGACACAGCTGGTAAGCGAGATAGGTCGATAACTGGAAGGCAAGTGCTTGTCCTTCCCCGGCTTAGGAATCGGGAGAACAATAGACTCGCGCCAGCATGCGGGAACATGTCCCTCAATCCAGATGCGATTGTATGTACGAAGAAGAAAACCTTTACCCGCAGGAGAAAGGTTCTTCAGCATCTGAATATGAATAGAATCAGGCTCTGGAGCGGAGGACCGTGATCGGCCAAGTGCGGTTTCGAGTTCCCGCATGGTGAATGAGGCATTATAACTTTCACAATTCGAGGAGCGGAAGTCAGGTGGCCTAGCCTCCTCTGCCTGTTTGCAGGGGAGGAAGGCAGGGTGGTAATGAGCGGAGCTCGAAACCTCTGCGAAAAAGCGGCCGAAGGCATTGGAGACAGCCTCAGGGGCCACAAGGACTTCATTCGCGACCTTCAAGCCAGAAACTGGGGAGTGGACCTTAGTGCCAGATAGCCGGCGCAGGCTACCCCAGACAACAGAAGAAGGAGTAAAACTGTTGAAGGTGCTTGTGAAAGCAGCCCAGCTGGCTTTCTTGCTTTCTTTAATAATACGATGACACTGAGCACGTAATCATTTATAATTAATACAATTCGCCACTGTAGGGTGGCGTTTAAAGGTGCGTAAAGCACGTCGAAGAGCACGTAAAGCGTCTCTACATGCTGCGGTCCACCAGGGGACCGGTACGCGACGTGGAGAAGAAGTAGGGTGAGGGATGGAATATTCAGCAGCAGCGAGAATGACTTCCGTGAGGTGTGCGACCTGACGATCGCAGCTTGTGAAGGTTTGATCCTGAAAGATCGCCCTGGAAGAGAAGAGCCCCCAGTCTGCCTTGGAGATGGTGCAACTAGAGGAGCACGGAGAGGGAGTATGCTGCAGGAGATGGATAACACACGGGAAGTGGTCGCTCGAATATGTATCAGCAAGAGCATACCACTCAAACCGGCGTGCAAGTTGGGGAGTACATATAGAGAGGTCTAAATGGGAATAGGTGTGAGATGTGTCCGAAAGAAAAGTAGGGGCGCCAGTATTGAGGCAGACAAGATTGAGCTGGTTGAAAAGGTCTGCTAACAAGGAGCCCCTCGGGCAGGATGCTGGAGAGCCCCAAAGGGGATGGTGGGCATTGAAGTCTCCAGTTAACAAAAATGGTGCAGGTAGCTGAGCAATAAGTTGCATCATGTCTGCCCTGGTAACGGCAGATGACGATGGAGTGTAAACGGTACAAAAGGAAAACGTAAAAGTGGGGAGAGTAATGCGGATGGCAACTGCCTGCAGGCTGGTGTGCAACGTGATGGGATCGTAGTAAACATCATCCCGGACCAGCAACATAACCCCTCCATGAGCTGGGATACCTACCACAGGGGGTAGGTCAAAACGCACAGAGGTGTAGTGTGCCAAGGCAATTTGATCGCATGGGCGTAGCTTCCTTTCCTGGAGGGCTACGACGAGCGGACGATGCAAGCGGAGCAGCAACTTCAAGTCCTCTTGGTTGGAGCGAATGCTGCGAATATTCCAGTGAATAAGTGCCATCGTAAGAAAAGGAAGATGAGAGAAGGGGTCACCTCGAAGGCCGCTTAGGGCCTGGCTTCGAGCGAGCACTGCCGCCGCTATCAGTAGGCGGACAGTCATCGTCCATGGGGTCTATAGGGTCATCGGCCATCTCGGGAGGATGGCCGGGAGGGGGAGCTTCCTCCGCCGGTGAACGGCCAGATGTACGGCTACCAGTGGTGCGGCCAGGCGAAACGGATGACGGCCTGGGGCGGCAACCGCTGGGTGGCGCAGGAGAAGAAATGCGCCGTGGCGGAGAAGGAGAACTGTGCTTCCTATGCGCCTTTTTGGAAGGACGTTTGGTGGAAGTACCGGTCGAAGGCTGGGAGGTCGAGGGACGGAGGAAGTCTGCACGGGATGGTTCCTTCTTGAAGGCCCATGCATCTGACTTCGGGGTCTTCGACTTAGCAGAAGCTGAGGAAGGGGCTGGTGTCTGTGGGGTAATGGGAGGAAGAGGAGACGTCGACCGCGCGATCTTAGCACTGGCCGAACGGACGACCGTGGTGCTGAAGGTCAGATCGCATGTCTGGGTTGCTACCTCCCGGGTAGTCCGAGGAGAGGCGAGGACAGTACTGTATTTCCCCGCTGGGAGCAGCGTGGGCTTCCTACTAGCCAATAGCTTGCGAGCAGCCGAGGTGGACACTTTTTCTTTGACCCGAATTTCTTGGATACAGCGTTCTTCCTTATAGACAGGACAGTCGCGGGAGGATGCGGCATGGTCACCCTGACAGTTCACACAACGAGGAGACGGAGGTGGACAGTCACCCTCATGGGCATCCCTGCCACAAGTGACACATTTAGCCGCATTGGAACAAGACTGTCGAGTGTGATTGAAACGCTGACATTGGTAGCAGCGCGTAGGTGTCGGGACATAGGGGCAAACAGAAATAACCTCGTAGCCCGCCTTGATGCGCGATGGCAGCTTAACACTATCTAAGGTCAAGAAAAGTGTCCGGGTCGGTACAAGGTCATTGTTGACCTTTTTCATGACCCGATGGACAGCCGTCACGCCCTGCTCAGCGAGGAAAGATTGAAGCTCCTCGTCAGTCAATCCGTCGAGGGAGCTAGTATAGACTACACCACGAGACGAATTCAAAGTTCGGTGGGCCTCCACCCGAACAGGGAACGTGTACAGGAGGGTGGCCCGAAGCAGTTTTTGTGCCTGAAAGGCACTCTCAGTTTCTAGTAATAAGGTGCCGTTACGCAACCTGGTACAAGATTTGACAGATCCGGCTATGGCATCTACGCCCTTCTGAATAACGAAAGGGTTGACAGAGGAAAAATCCTTTCCGTCCTCAGATCGAGAAACTACGAGGAACTGTGGGGCAGGCGGTAGTACTTTTGTCACTGTTGGCTGGTCATGTTTCCGTTTTTGGGTCGAAGTCGAGAGAGATGGAGTAGAATCCATTGCGGAGGAATCCCCTATGGTTGCCAGCGTCTCCGATGGCGCGCTCCTTCCTTGTGGGGACCCTCTCAGAGGGCACTCCCGCCTTAAGTGAATGTTTACACCTCAGGTCACACGTCCCGAGAAACAGACGGAGGGACCAATCGGCATGGTCAGAAGGTATCAGCTCAGGCAATCACCCCTCCCCGGGCCTGGCCTTTACCAGGGGGTACGCGCGTGCCTTACATGTCTACCCAGGGCGGGGACTTACGCGTTACCCCGTCACCGGCTACGCGTGCGAACGCGTGGGTCGGCCTTCAGGCACGCACAGGGAGGAAGGAAGAAGAGGAAAAAGAAGAGAGAGGGAGAAAGAGGACAGACTGTCTCAAACGCCAAGGCGGAGACCAGAGAAGCCAAGGAGAAGAAGGCAATGAGAAGGCAAGGAGAAGAAGGCAATGAGAAGGCAAGGAGAAGAAGGCAATGAGAAGGCAAGGAGAAGAAGGCAATGAGAAGGCAAGGAGAAAAAGGCAATGAGAAGGCAAGGAGAAAAAGGCAATGAGAAGGCAAGGAGAAAAAGGCAATGAGAAGGCAAGGAGAAAAAGGCAATGAGAAGGCAAGGAAAAAAGGCAATGAGAAGGCAAGGAAAAAAAGGCAATGAGAAGGCAAGGAAAAAAAGGCAATGAGAAGGCAAGGAGAAAAAGGCAATGAGAAGGCAAGGAGAAAAAGGCAATGAGAAGGCAAGGAAAAAAAGGCAATGAGAAGGCAAGGAGAAAAAGGCAATGAGAAGGCAAGGAGAAAAAGGCAATGAGAAGGCAATGAGAAAAAGGCAATGAGAAGGCAAGGAGAAGTCAAGGGAAAGAGTAAGGAAGACAGTGAGGTGGAGAAGAGCAAAGAAAGGAACCAACAAAAGGAAGGAAGAAACGAGAAGTGAAAAACCAAAAAGACCACGATTATAGGTCGTGGAACCGTCCGTCTCCAGACGCAGGCGCTAACTACCCCCGTGAGGGGGATGGACTCCTTTTAGTCACCTCTTACGACAGGCAGGAATACCTCGGGCCTATTCTAATCCCCGGACCCGCAGGGGGGACTGTTTCCTTGCTGAATTGCCAAAAGTATGCTCATCTGCAATCCCCTGCATTCGCCACAACCTCCCGTGCATTGCTCACATAAGATGACTCTTTGTTCCACTTTGGGGTCAATTCAAAATCACGGCTGTCTACAAAAAGGTCACACGACAACTCTGTTGTCGATAGTTACTCAGTCAACAACATTTTCGGTCTGCCACGGTTCCTTCCCAGGAGCTCAGTCTCCTGGTGTTTGGACACAGGCCCCATCTCTGCTGGGTAACGCCCAATCCAGTCTCCTTATGGATGACCGTTAAACTGTAACTATTACCTCCATGAAGTTGTGGTGGCTCAACCTGTAAAACTAACACTTTGACCACACCCCTGGTAGTGGCCAAGAAACCCAATGGCTTCTTCCAGCGATGCTGAGACTTGAAATCAACAATCGATGCCCAGGCACATGTGGAACCTTACCCCACATCATATCCAGAGGACCTCCTTGTCGGAAGTGAATATTTTTCTAAGGTAGATCTAGCAGACGCATGTTTGCAGATTCCCCGGAACGTGGGGTTTATTGCAGGAAGAGTTCCCGGCTACACAATTCAAAAAAGCTAGTGTCGGTAGGAAGGATCCAGATGGCAGAGGCTGTGAAACAGTCACTGAAGTGAATACCATGTTGGGCAGCATGTTCAGCAATTAAGCGGTCCAGGTGTTTCTTGGCCGTAGCTTGTCAGTGAGGGTACTTGCGAGCAGAAGTCTTGTTGATTGTCATGCCCACGTTCAACATAGCACATTGGTTGCAGCTTAGCTGATAGATCACGTGACTGCTTTCACAGGTATCCCTGCCATTAATGGGGTAGGTGATGCTTGTGACTACGCATCATGATTATTAACACTCTCTTCGGCTTATAAAAGTGTAAGTGCTTGCCTTTTGGGATCTTGTGTGCTCTGGCAATCTTCCAGAGATACCTGGAACACCCAATCATTTCATTATTGCTTTCACAAACAATCTTGATGACTTAACTGTCATTTGAGCTACATGTCAGGACCACCTGCACAACCTTTGCACCCGTCTTGCTACATTGCATGACAGGGCTGAAGTGCTGGTTACACAAAGGCCAATCTTTTCAGAAGCAAGCTGAGCACCTGGGACACTTGTTCAGCACAGAAGGGGTCCAGACCTCTGACCACAACATTGCAGCTATTGATACTTCTCTGCCTCAAAAACTTTAAGCTGCATGCTTTTTTGAGAAGGTGTATTATGATTCTAAGCTCCTCACACAACTGGCCCATTTTATACATCTGTTTAACCATTTGTGAAAGAACAGTGTTCAGTATAGTTGGACAGTTGCCTGTGAGTATGCTTTCACACAGCTGAAGCACTTGCACTTATCACATTGCCTTATATACTTCTCCACATCAGACCCTCTGTTTTGGCTGCAGGTGCTTCTCCGTGTGGCATTGGTACATTTCTGGTGTGTAGGAACAATGACAGTAATGAGCAACCAATTGCCTAGTGTTGAAAACGCTGACACTCACTCAAAAGAATTATTCACAGATAGGAAAAGAAGTCTAAGTGATTATTTTTGCAATTAAAAAATTCCATATTTACCTATTGGGAACTAAGTTTACACTCATTACAGACCACAAACCGCTGGTGGCACTCTTCGGGCCATGTTCCTGCCTTCCACAATGGGCAGCACAATGGCTCCATCATTGGGCACTTTCCCCTCAGCTTCTATACTGCTACCATTAAATACAGGCTCACAGCACAACACACAAGTGCTGACACACATTCTCACATTCCCAGTATTGTCACATTCTGGCCACAATAGTAAGTATATGAAACCTTCACAAAAAATGCATTTAATTACTCTCTCCCCTTCCCTCCAAGTGTATCATCCACATCCCACATCCTCAACTATACTCCTGAATAGACTCTAGTAACATCATCTGGAACACGTGAGGCAATACTGACCTTACGACTTATCTTAGAAGAAAGATTAAGGAAAGGCAAACCTACGTTTCTAGCATTTGTAGACTTAGAGAAAGCTTTTGACAATGTTGACTGGAATACTCTCTTTCAAATTCTAAAGGTGGCAGGGGTAAAATACAGGGAGCGAAAGGCTATTTACAATTTGTACAGAAGGCTATTTACAATTTGTACAGAAACCAGATGGCAGTTATAAGAGTCTAGGGACATGAAAGGGAGGCAGTGGTTGGGAAGGGAGTAAGGCAGGATTGTAGCCTCTCCCCGATGTTATTCAATCTGTATATTGAGCAAGCAGTAAAGGAAACAAAAGAAAAATTCGGGGTAGGTATTAAAATCCACGGAGAAGAAATAAAAACTTTGAGGTTCGCCGATGACATTGTAATTCTGTCAGAGACAGCAAAGGACTTGGAAGAGCAGTTGAACGAAATGGATGGTGTCTTGAAGGGAGGATATAAGATGAACATCAACAAAAACAAAACGAGAATAATGGAATGTAGTCGAATTAAGCCGGGTGATGTTGAGGGTATTAGATTAGGAAATGAGACACTTAAAGTAGTAAAGGAGTTTTGCTATTTGGGGAGCAAAATAACTGATGATGGTCGAAGTAGAGAGGATATAAAATGTAGACTGGCAATGGCAAGGAAAGCGTTTCTGAAGAAGAGAAATTTGTTAACATCGAGTATAGGTTTAAGTGTCAGGAAGTCATTTCTGAAAGTATTTGTATGGAGTGTAGCCATGTATGGAAGTGAAACATGGACGGTAAATAGTTTGGACAAGAAGAGAATAGAAGCTTTCAAAATGTGGTGCTACAGAAGAATGCTGAAGATTAGATGGGTAGATCACATAACTAATGAGGAAGTATTGAATAGGATTGGGGAGAAGAGAAGTTTGTGGCACAACTTGACCAGAAGAAGGGATCGGTTGGTAGGACATGTTCTGAGGCATCAAGGGATCACCAATTTAGTATTGGAGGGCAGCGTGGAGGGTAAAAATCGTAGGGGGAGACCAAGAGATGAATACACTAAGCAGATTCAGAAGGATGTAGGTTGCAGTAGGTACTGGGAGATGAAGAAGCTTGCACAGGATAGATTAGCATGGAGAGCTGCATCAAACCAGTCTCAGGACTGAAGACCACAGCAACAACAACAACATCATCTGATATTATTTATCATCTTAACAGCACACATACAGTTAAAAATAGAACATCCTAGTATACTCCCCTATTTCCATGGAATGCATATGGATTTTCACTTGAGATTTGCGCGAGTGCTTTTGATTTTCTATTCTTCTTCTTACCCCTCCCTCCCTCCTTAGGGAGGCAATGAACTCGGCACACGTTTAAACTGATGAAGGCTCCTTCTGGCAGAAACTGATACTGCCTGTCTAAAATTGATAGTATTTATATGAACTCAGTCCATCATTGTTTCTGAAACAGTAGCACTTCTCTCCTAAGTCACAACAGAACTGAGACACAAGGCATGGCCATTGGACAACTGTGAAATCACTGCCCCAGCCTTTTCGTTCTGCCAGCAACTTCACAGCCCCGACTGTGCCATGGAAATGTGGCAATTTCACCTTACAGATATGATTTCTGCGATATCAGCATAATGCACTTGGCCAAATGCTCCACAGTGTGCAGACGTGCGGAAGTGCTGCACATGTGCGCACGTGTGTGACAGCGAGTGATAGCGACATCTGTTATTAGACATATGTCCTAAATGAACGGCGACGACTCCACTTCCCTTTTTATGTGGTACAAGCAAGAGTGCAACATACCCAGTCTCGTTTACCCTTGGTGACCGTAACCTTAACAGAGGTACTGAGAAATGGCAGGTACTGTAGCAAAGGACAGGAGGTCTATGTCCTCAGTTGTTCAAAAATGACTGGGAACTGCAATTCTTTTTTGTAGTTGTTGGCAAAAACTCAGTGTTTGCTGTGCCGCCGAATAATAGGCAGCCAGTGTAAGTTTTCAATTGAAAGACACTACAATACGTATCACAAGGACGAGTGTAGTGTACTCAACAGTGAAGAATGGAAAGCAAAATTAAATGTCCTTAAGAAAATGGATGACACACAACTTGATTTTACTGTACGTCAAAGTAACTGATACTACTTGAGCTCTTAGTTTCTTATGTTACATTTATGTCTATTTTACTGTATGCTGTACAATGTACTGTTTTCAATTTTCCACAATGACAACCACACTAAATCTTCGCTGCGAGCAAGTTCTAAAATCGCATTAAGAATTGCACAATCTGGGAAACCCTTTTTCGAAGGGGAGTTTGTGAAAGGGTGTCTGATTAATGCTGCAGAACTTGTGTGTCCCATGAACATTAGCAGGTTTCAAGAAATCAGTCTATCCAAACAAACAGTGACAAGACGTATCAGTGTTATGGCCGGCGATGTGCACAGGCAGCTAATAAATAAGGCTAAAGACTTTGTTGCTTTCTCTGTTGCGCTCGATGAAGCGACAGATCTTACAGATACAGCCCAGGTTGTGATACACATACGAGGTGTCGATAACGCACTTTGTGTAACAGAGGACATTTTGGACTTAGTACCTTTGAAAGAGACTACTACAGGTGCGGACTTACTCCAAGCTGTCGAGCAAGCGACTGATGGTGTTGGTATGGACTGGAATCGGTTAGTCTCAGTGACTACAGTTGGAGCACCATCAATGCAAGGCCACCAGAGAGGGCTCATAGCATGGATGCGCAAAAAGCTAGGACACACAGACGAAACGTTGTATGGAATTCACTGCATTCTGCATCGAGAGGCACTTTGTACAAAATCAGTAACGTTAGCAAACGTCGTGCACATTGTTGTGCGTACTGTAAACTATCTGAAGACACGTGGGGTTACGCATCGCCAGTTTCGGCAGTTATTGGAGGAATTAGGAACGGAGTACAGCGACATACCTTACTATACCGAAGTACGCTGGGTCAGTCAAGGTAAAATGCTGAAAATATTTTTTTATTTACGTTTGGTCATAGTAACATTCTTACATGAGAAGAGAGAAAGTGAACCTATGTTGGAAGACCCTTGTTGGATATCAGCCTGCCTGTCAGTTTGCAAGGTGAAAATAATTTAATTTCTGACATGTTGGAAAAAGTAAATGACTTTGAAAGGAAGCTTGCACTTTGGGAGAGTCAGCTATTGACACAAAACACTGCACAATTCCCAACTCTTGGACTGGTCCATCAAAGTGCTAGATTTCAAGAATAAGTGTCAATAATTGTAAAAATTAAGGAACAATTTCGAGCACAATTTGCAGATGTTACGAGTTTGTCTCCTGTCATTCGCCTCTTTGCTCGACCTTTCTTGTCGTCAGTTGAAGATGCTCCGAATTATCTACAGATGGAACTGATCGACCTACAGTACAATACAAGACTGAAGGACAAGTTCTTTGCAGTGCAAAGTACAAAAGAATTCTATGAAAATTATTCACAACAAGAATTTCCACACCTGCACCGAGAAGTCGCGAGCGTTATGTCCATGTTTGGGACAAAATATGTTTGAGAGAGATTTTTCTTGGGGATGAAAATGAATAAATCAAGGTTTAGATCAAGCATAAGTGATGAAAATCTTCGAAACTGCTTGCGTTTGTCAATGAGCCATGCTTTTGTGCCCAATATTAACTATATCATTTCTCATGACCAGTGATAAACGTGTTTGGATTTATTCCTTTCATAATTAAAAATTATTGTTTACTAACTGTGCATTATTGCCTCATTCTGCTCCATATTACATTATTATCAGGAAAATTGGTCATTAAACCAATTGTTCAATTGTATGTTTACATTTAGGATTTCTCTCTCTTTTTTTTTTTTTTTCTCCTTCTTCTTCTTCTTTAATGTGTGAAGGGCTACACTCAGCTGAAGTCAATGAAACATAACATTCATCTAATTGTCGGTTATTATGCAGATTTCAGATGGAACTGATGAAAGATATAGCAATAATGGTATTGAAATAACAGGTGATCATTGAGAGGTCTGTGGTTATCATTCTGTTCAGAGGTCAGTGAGACAGAAATTGTGTGGGTGTAACTGAGGGCACCGAGGATTAGTTATAGGAAACCTTGCATTAGTTTAATGTTATTTGAAATCATGAATAAGGTTCCTTGGAATTCGCTAAGTGCTCTCTTTCTTAAATACTAGATCAAAAACATTACGCATATTTTCGTGCCGTCAGTCAAGCTGCCTTAATAAAAACCCACTGTTGTTAACTGTATTACCTGTCTTACTGGGTTAAACTGTCAACACAAAAGTAAATGTCTCAATGAGTAGACTGTGACAGTATTTTAAATGTTTAATACGCGAAATACCTTCCCATGGTTGGCCTGCAAGCTGTGGAAAGAGAACTAGAATGCGCCGGTACAGAGTATCCCAGCAAGTGGATAAAGCGACATCTGTGCGTAGAAACATGCACTACATGAACACTGACGGCTGCGGCATGCACGCTGTGACCCGGAAGTTGCACATGAGCAGGAGCACCGCACGCGTTCAGAATTTCTGGTCAGCCCTGGCTTACAGTGTCTTAAGCAAAAACACCTAACTGGCCTCTGTACTGCAGTTTCTTGTATCATTCTGCTGTAACATTTTCCACTAAGTCAATCAAGGCATTGTTCTGCTGGGACAGGTAAAGCTTTCTAATTACTGCCAATTATTAATAATCCCAACACAATGTGTATCTCTTACACTAAACTTCTTATCTGAACAATGAATATTTGAATGATTCTGAATAAAATGCCAGCACGAGTTGCAATTTTTGTTTTAAAAACCATGACTGGTTTCAGTCGCCCCCCCCCCCCCCCCCCCCCCCCCCCAAAGGACAATTTCACATCCTGGCACATACCACTGGATAATGGCCTTTGAGAGCAAAACTGGTTGTGGTCTCTAAGTCAAACAGAAAAGTGCTTGCATTTTATTCAAAATCAATACAACAGTTGAGGAATCCATATGCCAAACAAGCAAATTTTTAATGTGTTCATATCGTCCAGTTATCCAGTAAACATTGCTTATAAACAAATTACTCTCAGGATATCTTGGCTAATTCAATAATCTTAACATCCCACCTATGCCTCAAGTAAAGCGTAGTAGTTCACCTGTAATCTACCACCTAATTGTGTACATGATGGTTGTGATTATTTAATGTTATATCCTCAAATGGCAGTCACCACTCAAATTGTTAGCATCATACTTATGCTATTTTCAGCAATGTGACATGTCACTGTAGCATACCTTCCTTCATAAGTGTCCAGTTATCATCCATTTGCTTTGTCGCTTGGAGAAAATAACGTCCATCTGTCCACAAACAAGCCTGTGTTTCTGTAATAACAGCAGTCCCAGCAGATCCAGTAAACCCTGATATAAATGCTCTTCTTTTATCACATTCTGCAAGGTATTCACTCTGTAATAAAGAGTTAAACATGTATCAGCCTTAAAATCAAGGACAAAAAAATTCATTGTATATACTACACTAATTGCTTATATGAATCAAAGCTAAGATCAACACCACACTTTCAGGACAATTCATTCATTTCTGGAAGTTGGGTTAAGAAGGTGGAAGAGTACCACATGCCCCTGAATGACAAATGACAAGCTATTCAGAATCAAAAGCTCAAAGAATGCAAATACACATTGTAGAAGTATGAATTGTGCACTACAGAACAAAGGTACTTATCCACAATTGTCATTTACCAACGAAAAAACACAAAAGTGAAAAATGTCATTTTAACAGTAGTGCATGTGTCATACTTTCTCACTTGTATGTAAAAAGTTTTTAAATAAAAAAACTTTATACAGATTAGAATCTCGCAAGAAGGAAAAATCTTTGTTTTATATTTACAAGAAACTTTGCTAAAAGTCAGTCATTTTACATCAGCTACACAATCAAAACCTTTAGATGCACTCTTAATTTAATGCTTTCAGAGCTGTAGTCAATTTCCAATTTGTAAAGAACAATAAAGGCCATTACGCCAAGAGGCGGCTTAATTATGAGTTACTATGGAAGTGGGAGAGCTGAAGAATGGTATAAATGGGGCTGTCATCTCTTACTCGGTGATCACTCTTTTGTTAAATCATCTAACACACTGTTTTCCCACTCTTCCTGCAGTTCCTTTATTCCTGTGAGTATCAAGCCTCTGTGTGAGAAATAACATTGCTACAACTGAGAACATTCTGCAATTCCACCTCTACTATGTAGCTGGAATGCACGTCCAGTTTTTGAATGTATCAAGCTTGATGTCATGTACCTACCTCCACCAAATGTGTGCAATTTCTGAAGAAATTAATAAACTTCAGCATATCTACCATTAATAGCATTCCTGTACATACATAACACTACAATCATCCATTTTCATAAGCAGCTATGGAAATGAAAGTTTATTCTAGGAAAGTGATGTAGCACAGCTCTGACATGGCAGGTGGCACAGAGAATATAACTTAACAACTGGTTAGCATCACATCATAAATGCCACCAATATTCTGTGTATGCTGCAGTTGCAGATTTTTGTACAGGTTTCCCCTATCCTTGCTATCTGGTATATAAAACTAAAATCCTCGATTCCTAAGACACACATTACTCCACTGCTACACAGAAGATTGGTTGTTGATTGCAGGAACACAGGACTGGCAATGCTGGTCATCACTCAGCTCATTTACTGAAGTGCTCACAATTTGCACCACCAGGAGGTGCTTGTAGCTTACGGTAAGAGAACTACAGATGTACTGACCCTTTCCTTTGCTATGGCACAAAATAGCGAACTTTGAATAACTGCATAAAAATTATGACACCTTCCCTTCTAATGCAAGACAGCACAAAATGGAGGACTGTTAAGCAAAGCCCTAGTTTGGGGCACTGAACCATCTGGCATCAATGCACCAAAACAACACCCTAAGCTGCGAGGTTCTGTCACTGTGGTGACCACACACTAAGAAGTAAAAAGACTTAAGAAGGCAACGCTGCTTATTCAGGAACCTAATGGAGCAGGAGCAACTAGCCACTGAAGAGTGAAGTTGCGTAATATTACACCTCTGCCTAGGTGCCTTCAGACGCTGACTGAACACAACTAGCAGAGCAAATGAAGTCAACAGACAATGGAGACTGCTGGCAACAATGACCTGCTGCCCACCTGTGTGGGACTGCTGCTGTGAGAGGGGTACTGACCAGCAGACTCATTAACATCCCCCAAATCAGACACTCATTCTCAGTTTTGCTCAGCTTGCTCAGATTTTCTCAGATGGTCTCGAAGTGGGCACATCATGCTGAGGTAGGCTATCAGTGCCAGACTAATTCTGCTTTGAACAACATTTACGTTTGCAGTACATGATGACGCAGCCAGTCACCTACTCCGCACTCCAGAAGCTGCAGGCATCCGCTTGAACAGAGGATTTCATGCAGACGATCGGGTATCTTCACAATGCCAAATCACCTACTGGGTGATTTCCTCCTGAGGACATCCACCTCCCTGGTGGGGTGTGTGTTTAGATCTGGACTGGTAGTAGTTGTTGTCTTCCAGCCCTCATCTACCACCTTGTTGCTGACCAACATCCAGAGTGGCACATGCGTTTGACATCTAGCATGCTGTGGGCAAACATCTGAGTACCGTCCTCTCCTGCACAAGGCAGGTCTGCAGCCTGGTCGAGACTATCAGGCATTGGTGCACAGTCTTTGACAGCATCACCAGTTCTTCCGGCTACAGCAAATGATGCAGCTTGTGCACTGCTGCCCAGACATACTTTATGACCATGGCTCGCTGGACTCTGTAGTTCACAAAGTCATTCTTGGGTTGCTGCCCTATCCTCCAGCAGCGACCACGCCACTGTATCTATCATGAATAAAAGTCTGATTCAACCAGGGATGTTTTACCACAGTTCACTACTTGATTCTAGTCACCACAGCCCACAAGTCATGTCCTGGCAAAGGAGATGATATTACTTCCTGACCTTTGCACAACTGTTTCCTCCATCCCAGTAGGGGTCACATTCGTGATGTCTACCCTTTGATTCCAGAGATGTTCACTGTCTGAATGACGATCAAGTTGTAAGACAACTCAATAGGTATATTCAGTTCCCATAGATGACATGTCACAAGACTAGTTGATAGCCTTCCAAACTGAATATGAAGCTATATATGACGGTAGTATCTGTTCCCGAAAGAACAGTTACCGTGGATGACCATGCAGTTTCGCTAGAAATGAAATGATAATTAAATGGACACCCTAGCTGCAAACAGGCGTTGATGTACTTCATTGGGGACATGATGAAAATGTGTGCCCCGACCGGGACTCGAACCCGGGATCTCCTGCTTACATGGCAGATGCTCTATACATCTGAGCCACCGCGGGCACAGAGGATAGTGCGTCTGCAGGGACTTATCCCTTGCACACTCCCCGTGAGATCCAAATTCCCAACATGTCCCCACCACTACATTCGTAGTGCGCCTAATAGATGTTTGCCCTTCAACATGTCCCCAATGAAGTACATCAACGCCTGTTTGCAGCTAGGGTGTCCATTTAATTATCATTTCATGAATATGAAGCACTCATAATTCATCCGGGTAGAGATACAAAATATTAATTCTGATGTATCATGAACAATATTTTATTTAAAGTAAACCAGATCACCATTACACTTGCAAAACAATCCAAACATACAATGAAATAAGATAAGTAGAATAGTTACAGAGGCGGGTATATCACCAAAGCTTGATTGGTAAATAAGTGAAAATTTTGTTGGAACAAAACAGTCAGAGCATCGCACTGCAGCAAAGACAAATTCAGTCATAACACTGCTGGCAGCCAGTGCAAGAACTCTTGACAGCTCCAGTGACCAAATCAGCTGAGGATGTGTGTAGATGTCTGCCACTACACCAGCCCCCCCACTCCGAGAAGTGACACACCGCAAGAACAACATTGGGTACGACCTTTCTGCCATACATCCCCTGGGTGATGGAAAGAATTGGTCATATACTGTACAAACATGGCATAAAGATTATTTACAAACCAACCAAGAAGTTCAAAGAGTGTCTCAGATCGGCACAGGACAAAATGGACCCACTTGAAACATCAGAAATATACTGCATACCCTGTACATCTGGAAAAGTATACTTGGGAATGATTGAATGATCCATTAACACCAGGATCACCAAACATAATGACATTGCAAGTTGGGACAGGTGAAAACCAACTGTGGCAGAGCGCACACTGTGTGATACCGACCAAATATAAAAATTTGTCAACATGGAAGTACCTGCTGTGAAGAAGAGCTACAATACGTGCTTGTTCAGATAAGCCATAAAAAACCATAAAATGACAACTGCTTCAAAAAATAAAGAGGAATGTCTCAAACTAAATGGATCATGCACCGAACAAACATTGCAGGTAGCAAAGGGAGAACTACAGCAGTAATGAGCAAGGAAGAGCTCTCAGATGTTGGTGTGACAGCTACAGAACTCTACTCCAGTCCACCACTAGCAATGGCGAAACATCAGAAAAACTGTCAAACAAATGTCAGCCAAAGAACTTGAGACAGAAGCCAACAGGCAATCGGATTGGTCTGATCATGTTATTTCATGTTTTCAAATGTACCACATGATGATGACTATTTCTGTATGTCCTTCTAAGATATGCTATCTATATAAATTGCTTTGTCTTATTGTATTTATGTTCTTGTCTTTGAACTTAGCCGTACATTAACACTTTCTTCCGCTGACCCCTTCAATGACATATGGCAGTGTTAAGCTGCAACTGGGTGGGGGATGGGAGGGGGGGGGGGGGAGAAAAAAAAACAGTGCAGTTCACAAAAGAAAATAAATTATCACAGAAAAACACACCTGCCATCAAAAGTATTTGAATAAAGTGAAGACTAATGGATCTGAAACATTTTTTGAACATCCAAACAAATCACTATATCTGACACACACTTATTTCAACTTTTAGAAACATATGTGGCTAGATTCAAATTCTGAGTCCCATGAAGAGACAACAGCAACTTAGATAGGTATTTTGCAGACCTTACAGAATCTTATTTCAGGAGTGTATTCTATTTACCAGAAGAAGTGCATAACCTTAAAAATGCTCTAAACATGATTGCATTTAGACTTAAAAAAATAATCTTTCACTTACAAATGGACAAATTTTCTTCTCGTCCTTGTAGCGATGGTATGTGTTGTACACTGGTATTGTGAGGACTACATCTTCTGTAACTTCACAAACAACACTCTTTTCATTTTACTCACTGATTCAATACTCATGAGGTGCTATATCATTATATGAGTCTACCAGTTCATCCCTAGGATGCATCAGCATAAGGTGTCATGTCTCACAATGAATACTACCCCACACAGCACACAACATAACACTGAATACCAACATGCAAGACCTCACTTGGTATGCACCTTGAAGATGTGACTAAACACAGAGCTGCTTACCTGCCTGCTCCTGCAATGCCTATTTTACCGTAGTTGTCACCCCCGCCAACTGGTTTAACACTTACCACAAACACATACAGGAAGAAAAGTGAGACAAATGTATCACAAAGTTGAAACAACATAACCACACCATACTTTTAACAAGATGATTTCTGGTGGTCATTTCTTACATCTTTAGATTCTTCACCTACATAAAGCAATACCTGATACCAATCCTACCGCGTTCTCCTATTTTGATATGAAACTTCCTGGCAGATCAAAACTGATTGCCGGACTGAGACATGAACTCGAGAACTTTGCCTTTTGCGGGCAAGTGCTCTACCAACTGCCCTCCCCAAACATATGACATGTCCTTACAGTTTTACTTCCTTTGTACCAAGTCCTACCTTCCAAACTTCTCAGACACCCTCTTGCAAAACTTGAGGGTCTTGCACTTCTGGAAGAAAGGATATTGCAGAGACGTGGCTTAGCCACAGCCTCAATGATGTTTCCAGAATGAAATTTTCATTCTGCAGCGGACTGACGAGTTCATTTCAGTCAAGAATTTGGACATTTTGAAGAAGTTAAGCATAGTCTTAGATTTCTTAAATAAGGTTCCTTTACCTTTAGATTCAGTTACTTTTTACCCTAGTGCTGAAGAGGCTAAAAAATGTTAAGGTAAAATATTATGTTATCCTTTCTTCTAGGAGTTTAGTCCCAAAAGTTTTGCAGGAGAACTTCTGTGAAGTCTGTTAGGTAGGAGATGTCGTATTGATAGAAATAAAGCTTTGAGGATATGTCGTGACTCATGCTTGGGTAGCTCAGTCAGTAGAACACTTGCCTGCAGAAGGCAAAGGTCCTAAGGCCCTGAGTTTGCCTCTCAGTCCGGCACACAATTTTAATCTGCTAAGAAGTTTCATATCAATGCACACTCTGCTGCAGAGTGAAAGTTTCATGCTGGAGTATGATAACAGCCAAGCACATGTATACACAGTAATAAACAAAACGACATGACATGACAACTTCTCTGACACTATGGCATGGGTTCCTCATCTTCAGTTTCAACGAAATAGGTTTTAAAACTCTTCTTGAAACAAACGAAGACTAGGGGCCACGCATAAAGAAAAACAAAATTAAAAAGCTAATGACCACCCTATTGTACACACTAAGCACCACATAGTGTCCCATTAGATACATAATGGCAGCTCTGCCATGGCACCTCTACCAACCACCCAACCCCCCACCCCTTTCAAGAAATGGTTACTGCTGTATGAGGAACATTTCACAACTTATCAAAAATACCATCAGTCATACAATTCTCAATGTGAGTATTGATACAGATGCAATCATTTGGAAATAGGTGTCTTCTCAGGAAACTTGGTCAAAATTTGCACATTCTCTCTCCTTTCAGAAGCTCTGTATAGTACCGTGAGAACAAAATCTGTCTGACTTACAGTTTGCAGAACATGTTTGTGCCATGGGTAACGGGTTCATTTTAGACTATCATACTTCTAGTCTGCCTGTGAGCTTGGCAACATACATCATCTTACACTGTAACACCAGAACTTGAATGATGATGTAGAATGTGGCACATATTTTTGAAGCTCAAGGTGCTAAACACCATGACCATGTAGAAAACAGACAGCATTAATATTTTTTCTTAGTACACACAGGACAACCCCTCTAAATGAGAAATGCCCACTGACAATATCTGCTGCAACCATCCTCTGCACTTTGACGAGAGGGAACATTTTAACTTCGCAGATCCAGACACCAATAGCCCAGGCACAGCCTTAATAACCATCACACGGTCATTGCTAAGACAGTAATATCTTCCTTGCATCACATGTAGCTGCCTACATAGTGCCCTAGCGCACTCAATGCTGCTAAGCAGTAGCCAATTCAGTCCTTTGCTTCAAAATAGTAATTCAAACATCATACCAAGATATTAAAGATTTTCCAATGGAAGAGTGGAGATGCAGTATAAGTACCTGATCCACCATGGTATGAATGGAACAACCACCCAAGTGAAACAGTACATACGCTCAAGGACAACAGTGATAAAATTCAGAGAGATTAGAGTACATTTAGAAATAAGAGAATTTCCTATCCCGGAAGCAAATTTAGCCAGGATAGCTGAAGCAAAGAAGCTATCAGAAATAGATATAGATGGAGAATGCTTTCCTCAGCAAAAGAGCCCTATCTGTATCAGCTAATGATAAGAAAATAAGGAAGGAATTCTTGAAAGTGTGTGTCTGGAGCATAGCAGTATATGGAAGTCAAACATGAACGATCATAAATGCAGAAAAGAAACTAGAAAAATGAAATGTGGCATTACCAGAGAATAGTAAAAATTAAGTGGCAGGTAGGCCAATGGCCTTGCCACAGTGATAACACCACTTCCCGTCAGACCACTGAAGCTGAGTGCTGTCAGGCTGGGCTAGAACTTGGATATGTGACCATCTGGTCTGCAGAGTGCTGTTGGCAAGCAGGGTGCATTCAGCCCTTGTGAGGCCACTTGAGGAGCTACTTAACTGGGAAGTAGCAGCTCCAGTCACGAAAACTGACAATGACCGGAAGACCAGTGTGATGCCCACATGTCTCTCAACATCCACATCCAGTGCCGCCTGTGGGCTGAGGATGACACGGCAGTCTGTTGGTAACATTGGGCCTTCATAGCCTGTTCGAATGGAGTTTAGTTAAAGTGGCCTGATTGGCTATGAAATGAAGAGGTAAGAGAATGACCAAAGTAATATATCTGATCATGTGACTGTATTTTGTGTGTGCAAATAAAGTCATTTTAATTAGTAATAAGTGTAATGCATATATAAAGACCAAAAATCTCCTTAAATATTACACTTATTACTAATTAAAATGACTATTTGCACACACAATATATATCATTCCACGTGGGACAAATATGTCTAAAAACAAAGATGATGTAACTTACGAAACGAAAGCACTGGCACATTGATAGACACACAAATATACACACAAAATTCAAGCTTTCGCAACCAACGGTTGCTTCATCAGGAAAGAGGGAAGGAGAGGGAAAGATGAAAGGATGTGGGTTTTAAGGGAGAGGGTAAGGAGTCATACCAATCCCGGGAGTGGAAAGACTTACCTTAGGGGGAAAAAAAAGGATGCACGCATGCGCGCGCGCACACACACACACACACACACACACACACACACACACACACACAAGGCAAATAATGCAAATAAAACACAATTGTATGGAAATTTATTGATCACTGGACAGTGAAATTTATGCCTACTTGCACGTATTTGGAATGTGAAATTCAATCCATATTAAAATATATCTTCATGATCTGGACTCACAGTGAAGAAGAACTCCAGAATTTCCTCTCCAACCTCAACTCCTTTGGTTCCATCAGATTCACCTGGTCCTACTCCAAATCCCATGCCACTTTCCTTGACATTGACCTCCATCTGTCCAATGGCCAGATTCACACGTCCGTCCACATCAAACCCACCAACAAGCAGCAGTACCTCCATTATGACAGCTGCCATCCATTCCACATCAAATGGTCCCTTCCCTGCAGCCTAGGTCTTCATGGAAAACGAATCTGCTCCAGTCCGGAATCCCTGAACCATTACACCAACAACCTGAAAACACCTTTCGCATCCCCCAACTACCCTCCGGACCTGGTACAGAAACAAATTACCAGAGCCACTTCCTCATCCCCTCAAACCCAGAACCTCCCACAGAAGAACCCCAAAAGTGCCTCACTTGTGACAGGATACTTTCTGGGACTGGATCACTCTCTGAATGTGGCTCTCCAGCAGGGATACGACTTCCTCAAATCCTGCCCTGAAATGAGATACATCCTTCATGAAATCCTCCCCACTCCACCAAGACTGTGTTTCCACCGTCCACCTAACCTTCGTAACCTCTTGGTTCATCCCTATGAAATCCCCAAACCACCTTCCCTACCCTCAGGCTCCTACCCTTGTAACCGCCCCGGTGTAAAACATGTCCCATGCACCCTCCCACCACCACCTTCTCCAGTCCTGTAACCCGGAAGATCATGAAGATATATTTTAATATGGATTGAATTTCACATTCCAAATACGTGCAAGTAGGCATAAATTTCACTGTCCAGTGATCAATAAATTTCCATACAATTGTGTTTTATTTGCATTATTTGCCTTGTGACAATTTTCCACTTAATATGCTATATAACTTAAAAGTTGACTGTAATGTAAAGGGCATTAGTTTTATTAGTTGGCCCAGGTTTCCGTATTGTTTTTAAACTAACATGGACATGAAGTGTGTTAAGCTACTGCAGAAAAATTTTATGAGGCACAGTATAAATCCAAATATAAATGGAAAATGCAAACTGGCTGATAGCAGAATCTTTAAGAGAGACACTGCTACTCATGGGTGACTGCCTGCAGTCAATTAGTGAGGACAGTTCCTTTTTTAGGGTAAACTCTAATTTTATTAAGTTACTGGAGATTAGGTGTGGAGAAAGGTGGAGTTGCCTCTTATGATGGGATACAAATACAAAAACAGTGGTACCACAGATTTCGCAGTGATCAGCATTCTGAAGCTTGTGCCACAGAAGCAGATTTTCATGAGAAGGTAATAATAATACAATGTACTGTACATGAAAGCATATGAGAAGAGTAATTTAAAATAATTTATGAAATAACTTGATGGATTATTAAACTTCTGGCTGCAAAACAGAATGTGATAATATTTAGTGGAAATTTCAATTTAATTTTCACAAAGAATAGCTATTCTGCAGCTATGCTTATATCCCTCACTATTTTACATGATCAAGTTCCTCTTATGCACCAACACTGAGTTTCACAACATTTTTTTAGATGCACCAAGACTGCAAATTCATAATGTAATTCCCATAGTTAATGGTCTCTCACAACAGTATGGTTAACTGGTGATGTTTAATATCAAGGTGAACAACCCAAGTGAGAAGAATGAAAAAACTACAAAGGGATTGAAAAATGAACTGAGTAATTCAAGAGAAATCTGAGACTGGAAAAATGTCTACAGCACCACTGGTGTTAATGAAAGAAAGTATGCACTTTGTAACCTAGTCAAGGGCTACGTTGCACACTTATATTAAGAAAATAACTGGGGGAGGCAGATTAAGTGTTAAATCCCGCGTCACAAATGGAATCAGAACACTAAACAAGCATGGCAGGACACACATCACATTAAAGAATGCACTGTAAAATTATAGTCAAAATTGTCAAAGCGAGGAAATATATGCCATTTCAACAAAGAAATGAGCTCCTCTAGCAACAAGATAAGACAATTCTGTCTCACAATATTTGGTTTTCTCATGAGGGACAAATGAGTAGAGCATCTGCCACATTACCCAGGAATAATCCACTTAGTACTGGAAGTGCAGCATAGGGGAAAGACTACAAAACATATTATAGAGGTTGTTGGGTATAGTAATTAGCAGATGTACATCAAATTCACACATGCTATAAACGCAAAATGCTTTGAAAGTGTAAAAAATTGTTACTTCAACACTTCTTGGGCACAGAGCTTCATGTTTTCAGTCAATTTCAAAGTGCAATAAAATGCAAAATAGGTATATTTCGGGAAATTAGTATATTTCAAAGAAATTTATTACTTCAATGCTACAATATCTGAATGCACAGGTGCTAGCCTTGTACTGTTTTTAATATACTCCTGATTATATGTGAGATCACCGAATAAGGATGACAAAAGAGCAAAAATTATGCTAGATACAACATTCTGCTAATCTGTACAACATATATTTACGCACTAGCATGTTACAAAGGAGTTGATAAAATAAGGTACGTCTGTGATACTTTACGCCACTGAAAAGTAAACACTAAACCAAAGATGTTTTATTTATACCTGGACAGAATAATGAACAAATAAAAGTGAGGCAAAGTTGAGATACATAGTAGAAAAATCACCATCAACTGCTTTCAAAACTTTACTAGATGACTTCTAACAGTACGTTTCTTGCTTTGTTGTATGTGAAAGTATAGTATTGTAGAAGTTTTTTTTATTTGATGCTTACTAATTTTTCGGTTCACTTTTATTTGCTTCATTCCCTAACCAGACATAAATATAATACCCCCACACTAAACACAGAAATGTTTGTTAAGAGTGTGGCAAACATACGTCAGTCACTTCAACTTTGGAATTGTTGTTTCTTTCTGTCATTTGCTGTATTCTTTACTCTTATTTGTCAATTACTGAACAAGATTTTAAAAATCCAAGTAAAGCTATATTTTTTTTGTAAATATTTTGCCAGATAAATACGCCATCACTGGAATTATATACAGGTCGGGGAAGGGGGGGCGGGAGGGGGGGCGATGGGAGGTGGTGGGAAGCAACGTAAATGATAAATTTGAATTTCAAAATGCTAAGTTTTCAAAGTTTATTTGCTAATTTCACTTAATTCTAGTAGTAGTTAAAGACAAAAAGATTGGCATTTAATTAGAAAACATGGAAGCCAGCCTCAAACCAGTCAAAAAACTGATGACATTAAAAAAGTGGCTCTTAATTTCTCTTATGAACATAACAAAGAATAGGAATGGCAAATAATACTGTCAGTGGTTAACTTTTACAATATGCCATATAGTGGCTTGTGCCATAGAAATCTAGCTGCCCACAGCTTCTCAAGAAATAGTCATCACTTGCTTTCTTTCTTGTTCGAAGGATTATACGTAATTCTACATAAATAACCCCAAAACTTCTTCCTTGAAGCCTACAAATTGTACAAAACATTAACATCGATGGAAACATTTAAATCGAAGAAATAAATTCAGTAACAACATAGTTAAAGACTCTCCTTACCTTTTATATAACATGAATTATTTAAATTATGAAAGAAGAAAAGGTAACAACTTGCTATATATTTGAGGCTTCACACACACACACACACACACACACACACACACACACACACACACACCTGCATCGCCTCAGTCGACTGCAAAGTGCTGGCACTGCATCTCGACTATGGTGGGAGATTGAGTCAGGTGGAGCAGGAATTGAGAAAGGAGGTGAGTAGTGGGGAGGGGAGAATTGGGGAAGGGTGGCTAGTGCCCAGGAGGGAGAGACAGCAATTGCAAAGTATAGGACTGTGGCACTGGTGAACTAGTTCTGGTGCAAAGACAAGGGAGTTATGCACAGCACACAGTAATGAAGAGGATGGTTTGGAAGGGGAAGACAGAATGCAGGAAGATGGAGACACTATAGGAGGTGTGAATGCAAGATGATAAAGGTTAAAGTCATGGGATGAGGGCAGAGGTGGGTGTGAAGCAGGGGCTAGCAGTAGTCCTCTGAAGAAGGATTTGTCTAAAAGCTAGTAACATTCTGCTTTATTTATGAGCTTATAAGTGACTCCATGTCTCAACTTTATGATGAATTGTTATCTTTACTTCTTCCACTATTACTACTTATCATTATCACATGAGTTATTAAAGTTATTTATGAAAAATAATCTCTCTCCAGCAGTTAAGCTTCTTCAATTTACAGTCTCCTCTTTCTCCCTAATTTACAGTCTCCTCTTTCTCCCTATTTCTTTCTGCTCCACATTTTCCTTTATAGGATGTATTTATCAATTCTTTTACTCACCAGAGTGTTGTTTACACTGTCAATATTCCTTCAAGACAATCCTAAAAACTTAACTTTTGTATGTTTTTGTATTTTCATTTTACTTTTCAACAATAATAGCATTTCCCCTATCATCTTTAGATACTCTGTTAAACCATTCACCATTCCATACATTACCATGAAGTAAACTCAATGGGGTTAGTTATCATAAAAATGAAATTTCTATTTGTTCATTATTAAAGAGCCTTTAGAAGGGTTGTCGTGACTGCATTTCATTCATAAATGGAAATGTTGCTCAGTTAAGATTTTAATGTTCCCTTTTTGCATTCTCTGGCATGCTAAGTAACCATTTCTTTTTTATCAGTAAGTTCCTATCAACAAACTGTACTCTTAGTACCCAACTTTCAGTTTCATTACTTATCAGCATTAACACTACAGCTTCCTTTCAGCCATTGAATCTCTCTAGCTTTGCCCCTATGTCTATTTTTCACAGATGTATCTAATAGTACAATGTCATTAGTAAGCTCTTACAAGATACACACCTGATGGGCATCATCAGATGGGACGACATATCCCTGAATAGGCTCAGGAACATATTTCAGATTTTTAAAGAGACTCCTTAACTTCACTAGGTTGTTCACATGTTTCATATGAGCCATGTTCTGATCCCCACTGTAAATGGACAAAACAAATTATTAATATTTGGAAACAAGGAATTAAAAAAACATTATTCAATTATGTGAATCTTCATTTTAAAACATGTCACTCTTAGTACAGGTACTGTTTCATCATTAAAGTAGCGACATCAACATATTAATTTTCCTACAAACAACAGTTATTCTCAAAGAATGAAACTAAAAAAGAAATGAGATTTAACATTTACTGTCTCATTGAAGTCAAGGCCATTACAGATAGTATGGGTGTGGAGTTGAGAAGGGAAGCGATAGATGCAGCTTTTTTGAAGCAACCATTCTATATTAGATGTGGAATGATTTATGGAAACCATGAAGAATTTGAAGCAGAACAGCTATATGGAGATTAGAAATCCACTACTCCAGAATATGAATTCACTATGCAATGCTACTTTTGATGAGCCCCACACATTTTTGGATATTGTAACACACACCTATCATAGAAAAAGCACACATATCATATTTGTAAGACAACATTATAAAAGTTTATTTACTGAAACTGGTGTCAGTATGCATGGACTGTGATACCCTACGGCAAATATATTCCGGTCTGATTCATCTGCATCTTCAGCATGGTACTGATACAGTTGGGCCACCAGCAGTCTAGATAGCTTCGACAGGCTTTTCGGACTAAAAAAGGGGGGAGGGGGGCGGCAGCAATAAGTGTGGTATCTTAGGCACACAAGAGAGAGCCTTGTACAGGAATTTTCAGAAAATTTAAAATACTTATACCACCTACTCTGTGTACATCCTACAGGCAGTCATGTTAGTGAAACTAAATCCAGAACATAACCTGATGAACAGTAATGTACATAACTACAACAGACAGGCAACTGCAAACTTTCACAGAATTAAAAGTAATAAAAAGACTGCAGACTGTAGACCACACGCAATAGCAACAATTTTTTACACGAGACTACCATCTGATCTCAAGGTAGCTAAATTAATACCTTAAAGAATGAACTGGAGCATTTACTAATAGATAAATGCTATTATTCAATAGAAGATTTCAAATGTAAAGCCTCCTGGTAAAACTGTTAATGTATACAGACATAAGTTTGTTTTTGTAACAAAAAACTGATAATTTTGGATTGCCACTTTTTATGCCAAGGTATGCGTTTATATTTCAGTGGTAAGAGAAGTACAGTTAGTGCAACCTTGTCGTTCAGTGTATATGTGAACTACATCCATGATAATGTCTGAAAACTGATTTTTATATGGACAGCAATTCAATAAATACCAGTAAATAAGTTCAATATGCAAGGATCAGTCAAATGAAAACGAGACATGCAGAAAAAGTATGTAAACTTTTTATTATTTCAAAATAAATCACTATAACTGTTAACATACACTGAAGAGCCAAACAAACTATTACACGTGCCTAATATCGTGTAGGGACCCTGCGAGCATGCACAAGTGCCGCAACATGATGTGGCATGGACTCTACTAATGCCTGAAGTAGTGCTGGCGGGAACTGACACCATGAATACTGCAGGTTTGTCCATAAATCCATAAGAATAGAAGGGGAAGGAGATTACATTCGAGTTCATAGACATATCACGGCACTGCACTGAACAGATATTTGAATGTTGTGCAGGGGAATTATTGTTTATAGGTCCCCTAACCCTGGCTTCAGAGCATTTCTGTTCAAGCTAGAGAGGGTTCTTGATTGACTTTGTAGGAAGTACCAGAAATTAGTTATATGTGTGACTTCAATATAAATTTTGTATATGATGGTGCAAGAAAAAGGATTTTGGTAGATCTCACAAATTCATATGATGTGATGCAGACAGTGTTTTTTTCCCAACTAGGGTACAGAGGAACAGTAGCAGAGCCATAGGCAATATTTTTATTCATTCTTCATTACTAGATGGGCATTCTGTTAGTAAAAGGTTGAATGGCTTTTCAGACCTTGATGCACAAGTTTTAACACTAAAAGGCTTTAGTACTCAAACAAATGTCACATTTGATTACAAACTATGTAGGAAAGTTAATCCAACAGCAACAGAGTTTTTTAAACCTTGTCAAGGAACAAGAGTGGCAGGATGTTTATATTGCCAATAACATAGATGATAAATAGAAGGCTTTCCTTAACACATTTCTCATGCTCTTTGAGAGCTGCTTTCCATTAGAATGTTCTAAGCATGATACTAGCAGTAATAGGCAGCCTGGGTGGCTGACTAGTGGGATAAGGATATCATGTAGAACACAGTGGGAATTATATCAAAATTTTACAAGAACTCACAATCAAGCTACAGTAGCCCATTAGAAACAGTATTGTAAGGTGCTTAAAAAATGTTATCAGGAAGGCAAAGAGTATGTGGTATGCAAATAGAATAGCTAACTCACAGGATAAAATTAAAACCATATGGTCAGTTGTGAAGGAAGTGTATGGTCAGCAGCACAAGCTTGACAATATAACGTCAGTTCGTAGTAAAAATATTTCTGTTACTGATAAATCAGCTATATGTATAATATTTAACAATCATTTTCTAAGCATTGCTGGTGAATTAAATAAAAATTTAGTTTCTATAGGGGATCATAACTCTCTTGACAAATGCCTTTCCAAGATGATGTCTGAAACACTCCTCTGATACAGACAAGAGGGAGATTGAGTCAATAATTAAATCACTGAAGACTAAGGACACTCATGGTTATGATGGGGTGCCTACCAGAATATTAAAGTACTGTGCTGCACACGTTAGCGCTGTATTTAGCCATATTTGTAATTTTTTCGTTTAGGAATGGTCAGTTTCCTGCACGATTAAAATACTCAGTAGTAAAGCCGCTTTATAAAAAGGGAAAAGGGATAATGTAGATCATTTTAGATCTATTTCTAGGCCATCAGTGTTTACTAAAGTTAATGAAAAGGTTGAGTATGTAAGGATAATTGATCATTTTATATCACACCATTTACTATCAAATGTACAGTTCGGCTTTAGAAGTCATTTAACAACTGAAAATGCTATATTCTCTTCTCTCTCTCTGAGGTACTGGATGGGTTAAACAAAAGGTTTTGAATGCTAGGCATATTTTTTTGATTTAACTAAGGCATTTGATTGTGTTGATCACAAAGTAATGCTCCAGAAGTTGGACCATTACGGAATACAGGGAGTAGCTCACAATTGGTTCACCTCTTACTTTAGCAACAGACAGCAAAAGGTCATTATTCACAATGTTTATAACGGCTGTGATGTGGGGTCTGAGTGGGGTACGTCAAGTGGGGGTGTGCCCCAGGGATCAGTGTTGGGGTCACTCCTGTTCCTTATTTATATAAATGATATGCCCTCTAGTATTACGGGTAACGCTAAAAGATTTCTGCTTGCTGATGACACTAGCTTGGTAGTAAAGGATGTTGTGTGCAACATTAGCTCGGTTTCAAATAGTGCAAAACATGACCTAAGTTCATGGCTTGTAGAAAATAAACTAACGCTAAATCACAGTAAGACTCAGTTTTTACAGTTTCTAACACACAATTCAACAAAACCTGACATTTTAATTTCACAGAATAGGCATATGATAAGTAAAAAAAAAAGGTTCAAATGACTGAACACTATGAGACTTAACTTCTGAGGTCATCAGTCCCCTAGAACTTAGAACTAATTAAACCTAACTAACCTAAGGAAATCGCACACATCCATGCCCGAGGCAGGATTCGAACCTGCGACCATAGTGGTCGCGCGGTTCCAAACTGTAGCGCCTAGAACCGCTTGGCCACCCCGATTAGTGAAACTGAACAGTTCAAATTTCTACGTGTTCAGAGAGACAGTAAGCTGTTGTGGAAAGCCCACATTCAGGATCTTGTTCAGAGACTTAATGCTGCCATTTTTACTATTCGAACAGTATCTGAAATGAGTGATCGTTCGACACGAAAATTAGTTTACTTTGCTTATTTTCATTCACTTATGTCATATGGTATTACATTTTGGGGTAACTCTTCCCATTCTAAAAGGATATTTTTGGCTCAGAAATGGGTGGTTCAGGCAATAAGTGGTGTAAGTTCACAAACTTCCTGTCAACCCCTGTTCATGAGTCTGGATATTTTGACACTGGACTCTCAATATATATATTCCTTACTGTAAATTCTTGTTAACAATACTAGCTTATTACCAAGAATAAGCAGCTTTCACTCAGTTAACATTGGCAGAAATAAAACATGCATCGTGCAGGAAGATGTGTACTATATTGCTGCATCCATTTTCAATAAGCTACCACTCTAATTCAAAAATCTTAGCAGTAATCCATACGCTTTCAAATTGAAACTGAAGAGGTTCCTCATGGGTCACTCCTATTCTGTCGAGGAGTTGCCTGAAAAATTAAGGTGATTCTTGTTGTATAGTAAATTGTGTTTACTTAAACTTATGGACTGACTTTTTATGGGTTTATAAACATTTATTTTTGTCTGTTATTACTTTTATGTTGTAATTTCATGTACTGTCAAGTTCCATGACCTTGGAGATTTGCTCCTCAATTTGGACCTATGGAACTTGACATGTAAATAAAATAAAATAAAATCTCTTCTGAACAGCACGTTGCAAGGCATCCCAGAGACACTCAATAATGTTCATGTCTGGGGAGTTTGTTGGCCAGCAGAAGTGTTTAAACTCAGAAGAGTGTTCCTGGAGCCACTCTGCAGCAATTCTGGATGTGTGGGATATCATACTGTCCTGTTGGAATTGCCTGTTGGAATGCACAATGGACATGAATGGAGGCAGGTGATCAGACAGAATGTTTGCATAATGTGTCACCTGTCAGAGTCGTATATAGACGTATCAGTAGGCCCATATCACTCCAACTACACATGCCCCACACTGTTACAAAGCCTCTATGTTGATGATTAGATATTTTACGAGATTCCTGATATTCACAGTACACTTGTCAAGTGGTCATATGGGAAAATCCCCACTTCATCACTATCTTGGAAATGTTGAGCCCCATCACTCACGTGCCAACTATAACGTGTTCAAACTCACTTAAATCTTGATAACCTGCCATTGTAGCAGCAGTAACCAATCTAACAACTGTGCCACACACGTTGTCTTATATAAGCGTTGCCAACTGCAGCACCGTATTCTGCCTGTTTACATATCTCTGTATTTGAATACGCATGACTATATCAGTTTGTTTGGTGCTTCAGTGTACTCATCCCACTGAGGGACAAGACAGTCAATGTCTTCATGGTAAAACATTTGTCATTGCCAATGGAACCACGACTCTACCCAAGCAAGCATTTCTTTGTCTGAAGCATATCAATGGCCCCAAATGTCTTTCTTCAGAGCTCCAAAACTACGGACATTACATGGGGAGAGATCACCGCAGGCGAACACGACATATTATTCTTACTGCTCACTTTTATGCAATCAATATTTTTGTTCTAAGTGTTGAGTTGCCCCAGAAAATTATTCCTTGAGATACTGTTGAGTGACAATATGCAAAATATGTCAGGTGGTTGATTCGCTTGTTTTCAAATTAGCGCTTATAGGAAGAGTAAAAGTGGGTGAACCAAGCATATATTTTCATGTTGAAATTCGTTGGCTTCACCATTGCAGAAGCAAATTATCACATTCCAACATAACACATGCCTCATGCTTTGCTACAAGTCAATCTTTCAGCACTTCTAGTTCTTTCCGTTCACCAAAGAAATACAAAAATCAGTAAACAACATTAAAATTCATAACAACCAAATCAGTAAAAGTTATTCCACTACATTCCATGTCAAAACAAATCCTCCTAGTTGTGCAGTTGTTATGACCATCTGATTTACCATTAAGTGGTATTTCAAACACTCCTTGACAAGTTGAATAGTTAAACAAAATCTCTGTTGTGGGTAGACCAATGAGGCTGGATGCATAAGAAATGTTCTGTATGAAGTGTGTCTCACTATCTGTGAAGTCAAACAGGCATGAATCCAGTTATGTAAAAGGCCAACAAGTAGCCATGTTTTCAGGGAGAAAAAGTACCTTGTTTGTGAATGCACTGAAACATTTTACATCATGACAAGATGTCTCACGCAGCATCCATGTAACAGGTGAAAATCTAAACTAAATTAAACTTAACCTTTGGACATGCAACTACGTCAAATGTGTACCATGAACACCTTAATCTGGGTAAAACCAGTGCCGCCAAAATCAAGTAAAACTGCCAAAACAATATGGTGAGGAATTACTATTAGATAATTCTGATTATAGAAATAAACAGGCATGCCACAGTGCTATACACAATAATTCTGCAATTCAATGCTGGGCAGCAACGTGCCTTGCTAATTTTGGTATGAAAGCATCAGAAAATAAGCTTACTTTGCAGACTTCCATTCACATATGGCTTAATTTTCTGGGGACAATTCTTTACACAGAAACATTTTATTTATAACACAGAAGTGTGCTGCAAGGATACACTTCATGTAGGGAACTGCGTAAACAATTAAGCTTACTACCAATAGCTCCAATTACATTTATGAGGCATGTTCAAAAAATTTTGAAACATTCCTAATTTCACACCAATGGTGTATTGAAGCAAAATGCGGTTGGCATCCACGCACATGCCTGTGTTTAATGTGTAACTGCTGGAAGTTTCATTGTTGTGTGTGCTGTATTGAGCAGAACTCTGTGACGCACAGTTACCATATTTCAAGATGGCAGAGTTAGAAGAGCAACGCATCTCCATTAAATTTTGGGTGAAACTCAAGAAAACCTTTCCAGAGACACACCAAATGATGCATGAAGCCTATGGTGATGAGTGCTTAAGCCATACTCATTGTTACAAATGGTTCACACGGTTTAAAAGGGGCACACGGAAGTTAAAAATGACCCTTGTTCAGGACACGATTTGATGGCTACCGACAACGCTCATGTCAGGAATATCAACAAAATTGTGTGTGCCAATCGAAGATTGACTGTCCAAGAGAATGCAGAGGAATGTATCACTTCAACTGGATCATGTCATGAAATCCTGACACAGCCTCTTGGAATCCATCGTGTTCCACCAAGTTTGTCCCATGGTGCATTAGTCAAGACCAAAAAAGATCTTTGCCACACAATCTGCTGAAAAGCTTCTGAATCACGCAAATGAGAACGAGATGTTCCTTAAGAGAATCTTAACTGGTGATGAGATGTAAGTCTATGGATGTGATGTTGAGACCAAGGTTAAATCTTACAATGGACCAGAAAAGGTTTTCCAAGGCCAAAAAAAGCCTGTCAGGTCAGGTCAAATGTCAAAGCCATGCTGATAGTTTTCTTTGACTTTGAAGGATTAGTTCATCATGAATTCATGGCACAGGAAAAAACTGTTAATCAATGGTACTAGCAGGACGTGTTGCAACACCTGAGAGAAAATATGAGAAGGAAATGGCCTGAAAGGGAAAGGGAGATTTCATAGCTGTAGCATCACGATAACACACCTGCACATTCATCCCTGTTGGTGCGTGACTATTGCATAAAAAATTAAATCACTGTGCTCTCTCATCCTCCACACCTGGCTGTGGCCATGGACGTGTACATGAATGGACCTCGAGTATACCATGGTAAAGGCAAGGACTCCATTTCAGACAGATAAGATCAGACACTAACCACAATCTTAAGCCCTGAACTGGGTCTCCGGTGCGGGAGATGAACTGCCGTGGGTGCAAAAAGGAGACAGTAATTCAGATTCCCAGGAGAACTACAAATATGTGCTTTCCTTGTGCAGCGTCCTGGTGGAGGCCGTAATCCCTCCATTGAAGGTTGGGCGTGCACAACTGATCACCATTTACGTTGCCTCCAAGCTATTGAACAGTGCTACCCCTGCCATCCTTTGGCAGTGACCATCCAGGAGTCCATCTATGCCCTGGAACAGTCCAGTCGTACTGTGGTGTTCGTGTGGATCCCAGACCACGTTGGAATCTAAGGAAAAGGAACTTGCCGACAGGCTGGCCAAACAGGCTACACAGAAACCGCTCACTGTAGTGGAGACTTATTGATTCTTAGGACTGGTTTTCAACACCCTGATTGATGTGGTTTCCTCATCTTCGTCAGCTGAGGTGGAAGTGCTGGCAGCACCTCAATGCCCTCTGCTGCCTGAGCAACACCAATTGGGGTGCAGATCACTGTATGCTGCTGCAGCTCTACAGAGCCCTTGCTCAATCCCACCTTGACTACGGGAGTCTGGTTTATGGTTTGACAGCCCCCTCAGCATTGTGTTTACTCGACCCAGTGCACCACTATGGCATCTGACTGGCAACGGGAGCTTTTAGGACGAGTCCGGTGTACGCCTAGGCCAAAGCTTCACCGGGACCTTTGACATGAGCCTAAGGACTCAGTTAACCCCAAGGCTCTCTGCTGTCACTTCCTCTCGATCCTTGGCATGTACCGGGACCATGAAGTGGTTTACTCCGACGGCTCGATGGCTGATGGTGACGTTGGCTTTGTCATTACCACACAAGTCATTGTGGGCTCTACAGTGGACAGATGGGAAAAGCCCTAGGCTGCAGAGGGATAGATCAATGGCTGAGTAAATGTCATAAGCCACACTGAAATGTGTGAGGGCCCCAGTATTTAAGAGGCAGAGGTCAAGTTGTGACAGGAAAGTTTCAACATCTCTACCTCGGCCCGTAAGCACGGTGCCACCCCACAACTCTCCCAAAAGTAGGAAAGGTTTAGGGAGTTGATGAATCAGTGCAGCCAATTCGTTCAGGGTACTGCACCATCTGGAGGAAGATGTGTGTTGCAGACAGTTATTTCCCGCGTCATCTTCATCCTGACAGCCACAGCTTTAAGAGGGGTTAGAAGGGGCCCAGGTTCACTGCATACTGAGTTCAGGACAGACACAAACTCCACCTGACACTTTATTATAGTCGCTACGGTTCTTGTAATATACCATATAGCAGTGGAGGGCAAGGGCCCGCATTGCCGGGAACCAGGTTTGCTGGAGGGCAATGCAGAAAGCAGTTGCCTTAGCTCAGCCAGGTGGTGGAAAAAATGGCAGCAATTCCGCTGGAGGATGACGTTATCGTGAGGCTGGGAAGGCATGAAGCACCAAGGAGGCAGGTTACACCTCAGGGTCACCTGCTGCCACTGATGGAGTATTTGTATCCATTCCTATTGTGGATGATACATCTATGAATCCAGGTCCTCAGAAGATGCTAAGATCTCCGCCTCATCCTCAGGTGCAGAATTGGTAGGGAGTGGTGGTGTTGGGGCCACTGGAGGGTCCTTTTTCTTACAGACATCTTTGTTTGCTTGCCCTCTTGCTTCTCTTTAGGGTCTTGCTGGAAGGACTTCTCCGAAGTAGCTTCAGGCATGGAGGAAGACCGTCATCCACCAGCTTTTGGCTCCTTTAGCCACTGGCAAGTGTCCACTGTGGCATTAGTGGAAACCTTGGGAGAAAAGGTCCCAAGGGACCGTTTCCACAAAAGAGGAGCTGGAGAAGGCTGTTGCTTCTGCAGCTTGGGGGGGAGCAATGTCCCCTGGGTTAGTAGGTACTTTGGGAGCAACGGAAGGAGATTTTCCCCCTACCCCCTACCACCAAGGGGACGGATGTATTCTGGAGGCCCAGAGGGTCCACTGTTCGTGGTACAGAGTGGGGTACAACTGGTACTTGTGACGGTGATGGTAATGTAGCTGCAGCATATGTGGACATTGACCGAACAGAATGTAATTGTTCAAATTTGTTTAGCTTTTTGGTAAGTTAACCGGTCCAGAGTTTTATGATGATGATGATGTTTGGTTTGTGGGGCGCTCAACTGCGTGGTTATCAGCGCCCGTACAATTACCCAATCTTTGCTCAGTCCAATTGCGCCACTTTCCTGGATGATGATGAAATGATGAGGACAACACAAACACCCAGTCATCTCGAGGCAGGTGAACATCCCTGACCCCGCCGGGAATCGAACCCGGGACCCCGTGCTCGGGAAGCGAGAACGCTACCGCGAGACCACGAGCGGCGGACACCAGAGTTTTATACTCCATGATTTTCCACTCCTTTTGGAGTACTGTGCAGTCTGCAAGCAGGGGGAGTGCTGCTCTCCACAGCTGATACAAGTGGGAGGAGGCGCACGTGGAGTATCTGGATGCAGTAGACGTCCGCAGTCTCACCATGTGGCACTGGAAATGCAGCGGGAAAACCCATGGCCGAATTTCCAGCACTTAAAGCACTGTATGGGGGAGGAACGTATGGTTTAATGTCACAGAGGTAAACCATCACCTTGACCTTTCCAGGCAATGAATCACCCTCAAAGGCCAAGATGAAGGCACCGGTAGCAACACTGTTGCCTTTGGGTCCCTGTAAACGCACCGGATGAAATGAACACTCTCCCATTCTAGATTGGCATGGAGCTCATCATCATACTGCAAGAGGAGGTTGCGATGGAAAATAATCCCCTTGACCATGTTGAGGCTTTTATGGGGAGTGACTGAAACAGGAATATCACCCAGCTGGTCACAAGCAAGTAACGCCCGGGATTGGGCTGGGGATGCTGTCTGAATCAAGACTCCACTGCTTCTCATCTTGGACAGCACTGTCACTTCCCCAAACTTATCTTCAAGATATTAAACAAAAACTTGAGGCTTTCTAGGTAGAAAGGAGACCCATCCATTATGTTACAGACTAAATACCAAGGCGAATATGGCTCTCTTCTTTCTGTAGCCCTATGTTCCTCCCATGGTATAAGAAGGGAGGGAAACGATTCAGGGTCATATCTGTCAGCATTATACTCGATCTTGCCCTTCTAAGAGATTACTGGTGCCGTATGGTCACCAGCAAGAGATGCCTTGGTCCGCATCATTGCAGGTCATCCATCCTGACGCCACCCACTCCGATCAGGGGCTCTCCCATGGGTGCTACCCAGCCACCGCACGAGGCACCTGGCACCTGGCACGATGGCCATTGCTGGGAGTCCTGATGCCCCCGGAAGACAGGCATCTACTCCTCGGCATACGTGGGGAGTTTACTGTTCAGACACCAGCATTGCGATCCCTGTGTTGTCAGGGGGCTACCACCAAATGGGAACATGATGGCTCTACCACAATGGACTAGCAACATTGTTGGATATTGGGCGCAGAGAAATCCAATATCGTCATGGGGGCGAAAGAGGACAGGAGACAACGGAAGAAGATTACATGCCCCGGAAAGTGTCCTCGCCCAAATAGTTTAATTACAGATGGAGATGCAAAGCCATGACAAGAGGTTCAGGAGATCGAATCTAAGGGCACTACGGATAACTCATTCACCACGTAAGGCGCCCTTCCCCATATGGCCCACACTTCTGTAGAATTTGGAAAGTGGCAGGTCAAACCATAAAATGGGACCTGAACTTATAGGACCAAAAAGTGCGAGACTCCTTTTAGTCACCTCTTACGACGGCGCGGTAAAGATGAAGTGCAGGGAATGGAAAATTATGTGGCACTATGGATAACGTTTGTAAGGAATTCTACCTGCTCATCACAACTGAGGAAAAGTTGTTCATCAAACGTCACCATGGAGGAGTAAAGCCTCCAGTCAGTCTTAGAAAGCTGCCTTTTGGGTTTGCACAAAAGTGGGGTAGGAGTTAGCAAATGGATAGCACACGGGAAATGGTCACTGAAGTACATGTCAGAGAGAATGGACCACTCAAGATGATGTGCAAGCTGGGCAGTGCAGAACAAGAGGTCCAAATGTGAATAGGTGTGCGTGGAGTCTGTGTGGAATGAGGGTGCTCCAGTGTTAAGGCAGATGAGGTTGAGTTGCGAGATGGTCAGCCAAGAGGGCACTTCTCTGACGGGTTCTGGGAGAGTCCCAAAGAGAATGGGGCACATTAAAGTCATCAAGCAGCAAAAATAGGTGAGGGAGTTTCCAATAAGCTGGAGGAAGTCTGCCCTGGTGACACCAAATGAAGGAGGAATGTAAACAGTACAAAGGGAAAAGGTGAAGCGAGGAAGGAAAATGTGGACTGCTAAGTTTTGCGGCTGGGTTTTCAGGCAGGTGGTTTGACTGCGAATGTCATACTGGATGAGTGGTGTGACTCCCCCACAAGATGGAATTACGTCCTTGGAAGGAAGCTCAAAGTGAACTGGAACAAAATGCAAGAGGTCAAAGGGGTCGTGAGGATGTAATTTTGTTTCCTGCAATTCCAAGAGCAGCCGTAATTCCTCCTTGTTGGATCTAAGGCTGTGTATGTTCCATTAGAGGAGAGTCATGACAGGGAAAGTGGAGGACGAAAAAAATGAAGAGGCTGCCTAGTGCCGCCCTACAAAGACTCGCTGCTACAGGGTGCAGAGGCTGGATAATCCTGCTCCATGATATCTACAGAGGTGTCGGCATTCTACCTCGATCAGTTTGCTGCATCCAGGGCAGAAAAACGGTTGGCGGTGTACACTGGCAACACTGAGGTTGGTTGGGTGAGGTTGGTTGGTTGGTTGGTTTGGGGGGGATGAAAGGGACCAGGCTACGACGGTCATTGGTCCCTTTTTCCAAAAAAGTAAAACCACCCAAAGAGAATAAAAAACGAACAACAGGAAAGACGTCAGACGACACAGGACAAGAAATACCCCTACAGAGATCAGACGAAACAAATTAAAATCACACAGAGTGTGACAGTGGTTGGCCGACCATAGAGATAAAAAGGAAAAGCCAACCACCGAGAACACATTAAAAACTCAGCGTAAAATCGTAGGCCAATGGCCAGAATCAACACAAACGAACAGAACAAACACTCAGAGTAAATAATAAAAACCCCCTGCCCGAATAAAACGGAAAACTAAGTCAGCCATACCAGGGTCATCACATAAGAGGGCAGGGAGCGTATCAGGCAGCGCAAATGTCTGCCTGACCACAGCTAAAAGGGGGCAGGCCAACAAAATGTGGGCCACTGTCAAAGCCGCCCCGCAGCGACATACAGGAGGGTCCTCCCGGCGCAGTAAATAACTGTGTGTCAGGTGGGAGTGGCCAATGCGGAGCCGACAAAGGACGACAGAGTCCCTGCGGTTGGCTCGCAGGGATGACCGCCACACAGTCGTCGTCTCCTTGATGGCACGGAGTTTATTGGGCATGATCCGATTGCGCCATTCAGCGTCCCAAAGCGCAAAAACGTTTCGGCGGAGGACTGCCCGCAAATCAGTCTCTGGGAGGCCAACGTCCAGAGACTGTTTACTTGTGGCCTCTTTCGCCAGGCGGTCAACATGTTCATTGCCCGGGATACCGACATGACCGGGGGTCCACACAAAGACCACAGAGCGGCCGCAACGCGCTAGAGTATGCAGGGACTCATGGATAGCCATCACCAGACGAGAACGAGGAAAACACTGGTCGAGAGCTCGTAAACCGCTCAGGGAATCGCTACAGATAACGAAGGACTCACCTGAGCATGAGCGGATATACTCTAGGGCTCGAAAGATGGCGACTAGCTCAGCAGTGTAAACGCTGCAGCCAGCCGCCAAGGACCGTTGTTCGGAATGATCCCCTAGAGTTAGCGCATACCCGACATGACCAGCAACCATCGAACCGTCGGTGTAAACAATTCCAGAGCCCTGATACGTGGCCAGGATGGAATAAAAGCGGCGGCGGAAGGCCTCTGGAGGGACCGAGTCCTTCGAGCCCTGTGCCAAGTCGAGCCGAAGGCAAGGGCGAGGAACACACCACGGGGGTGTACGCAGAGGCGCCCGGAAAGGAGGTGGAACTGGGAAAAACCCAAGCCCGCAGAGAAGCTCCTTGATGCGTACGGCGATCGGACAACCCGACCGGGGCCGACGGTCTGGCAGATGGACGACTGACTGCGGGAACAGGACACGATAATTTGGATGCCCGGGCAAGCTAAAAACATGGGCAGCATAAGCGGCCAGCAAACGTTGGCGTCGGAACCGCAGTGGAGGTACACCTGCCTCCACTAGGACGCTGTCCACAGGGCTGGTGCGGAAAGCACCAGTGGCAAGGCGTATCCCGCTGTGGAGAATTGGGTCCAGCACCCGCAACGCAGATGGGGATGCTGAGCCATAAGCTAGGCATCCATAATCCAGGCGAGACTGGATTAATGCCTGGTAGAGCCGCAACAGGGTAGATCGGTCGGCGCCCCAGCGGGTGTGACTCAAACAACGCAGGGCGTTGAGATGCCGCCAACACGCTTGTTTAAGCTGCCGGATATGAGGCAGCCAAGTCAACCGGGCATCAAAAAGGACACCCAAAAACCTGTGGGTCTCCACCACAGCAAGAAGTTCGTCGGCAAGATAAAGCCGCGGCTCAGGATGGACCGTTCGGCGCCGGCAGAAATGCATAACGCGGGTCTTGGCAGCCGAAAACTGAAAACCACGCGCTACAGCCCAAGACTGCGCCTTGCGGACTACGCCCTGTAGCTGACGTTCAGCTGCTGCAATGCTAATAGAACTATAGTAAAGACAGAAGTCGTCAGCATACAGGGAAGCGGAGACAGAATTTCCTACTGCCGCAGCGAGACCGTTTATTGCAATTAAAAACAGGCAGACACTGAGGACAGAGCCCTGGGGTACCCCGTTCTCCTGGACGAGGGAGGAACTATATGAGGCCGCGACTTGCACGCGGAAGGTACGATACGACAGAAAATTTCTGATAAAGATCGGCAGAGGGCCCCGAAGACCCCATCCATGAAGCGTAGAAAGGATGTGATGACGCCATGTCGTATCGTACGCCTTCCGCATGTCGAAAAAGACAGCGACCAGGTGCTGACGGCGGGCAAAGGCTGTACGGATGGCCGACTCAAGGCTCACCAGATTGTCGGTGGCGGAGCGGCCTTTACGGAACCCACCCTGAGACGGAGCCAGAAGGCCCCGAGACTCCAGCACCCAATTTAAGCGCCGGCTCACCATCCGTTCAAGCAACTTGCAAAGAACGTTGGTGAGACTAATGGGACGGTAGCTGTCCACCTCCAGAGGGTTCTTTCCAGGTTTCAAAATGGGGATGACAATACTTTCCCGCCATTGCGACGGAAACTCACCCTCGACCCAGAGACGGTTGTAAAGGTCGAGGAGGCGTCGCTTGCAGTCCACTGAAAGGTGTTTCAGCATCTGACAGTGGACGCGATCTGGCCCGGGAGCGGTATCAGGGCAAGCGGCAAGGGCACTCTGAAATTCCCACTCACTGAATGGAGCGTTGTAGGGTTCAGAAGCGTTGGTGCGAAAAGAAAGGCTCCGACGTTCCATCCGCTCTTTAATGGAGCGGAAGGCCTGGGGGTAATTCGCAGAAGCGGAACTCATAGCAAAATGCTCTGCTAAGCGGTTTGCAATGACGTCGGAGTCAGTACAAACTGCTCCATTCAGTGAGAGCGCAGGGACGCTGGCAGGGGTCCGATAGCCGAAGACCCGTTGAATTTTGGCCCAGACCTGCGATGGAGTGACATGGAGTCGAATGGTGGACACATACCGCTCCCAGCACTCCTTCTTGCCTTGGCGGATAAGGAGGCGGGCCCGCGCACGCAGCCGTTTGAAGGCGATAAGGTGGTCCATGGAGGGATGTCGCTTGTGACGCTGGAGCGCCCGCCGGCGATCTTTAATCGCTTCAGCGATCTCAGGCGACCACCAAGGCACAGCCCTCCGCCGAGGGGACCCAGAAGAACGGGGAATGGCAGACTCGGCGGCAGTGACAATGCCGGCGGTGACCGATGTAACCACCGCATCAATGGCATCAGTTGAGAGAGGCTCAATAGCGGCAGTGGAGGAGAACAAGTCCCAGTCAGCCTTATTCATAGCCCATCTGCTAGGGCGCCCAGAAGAGTGACGCTGTGGTAGTGACAGAAAAATCGGAAAGTGGTCACTACCACACAGGTCGTCATGCACACTCCAGTGGACAGATGGGAAGAGGCTAGGGCTACAGATTGAAAGATCAATGGCGGAGTAGGTGCCATGCGCCACACTGAAGTGTGTGGAGGCACCATCATTCAAAATCGAGAGATCGAGCTGCGACAATAAATGCTCAACGGTGGCGCCTCGACCTGTTGCCACTGACCCACCCCACAGAGGGTTATGGGCGTTAAAGTCGCCCAGTAATAAGAAAGGTGGCGGCAATTGGGCTATCAGCGCAGCCAGGACATGCTGCGCGACATCACCCTCCGGTGGAAGGTAAAGACTGCAGACGGTAAGAGCCTGCGGCGTCCACACCCTAACAACGACAGCCTCTAAAGCTGTTTGTAGAGGGACAGACTCGCTGTGAAGAGAGTTAAGGACATAGATGCAGACGCCACCAGACACCCTTTCATAAGCTGCTCGGTTCTTATAATAACCCCGATAGCCACGGAGGGCGGGGGTGCGCATTGCTGGAAACCAAGTTTCCTGCAGAGCAATGCAGAGGAAAGGGTGAAGGCTGAGAAGTTGGCGGAGCTCAGCTAGATGGTGGAAGAAACCGCTGCAGTTCCACTGGAGGATGGTTTTGTCCATGGCTGAGAAAGGCGTGCCGGGACTGGGACGGCAGATTACGCCGCTGGGTCACCTGCTGCCTCCGATTGAGCACCCGTGCTAGTGCTATAGCTATTCACGGCGTCTGAGGGACCGGTGAGATCGAGGTCCTCAGCGGACGCCAGAATCTCCACCTCGTCCGCAGATGCAGAGCTAGAAGGTTGCGATGGGGTGGCTACCACTGCGCGTTCCTTGGGCTTAGAGCTGCTCTTCTTTGATTTCTCACGCTGCGCCTTGGGTTTAACTGGCTGGGAGGGCTTCACCGATTCAGTCTCCGGGACTGAGGAGGATCGGGAAGCCCTGCGACCTGCAGATTGTGGGCACTTACACCACTGTCGATCGTCAGCCTTCCCGCCGGTGGAGACCTGGGAAGGGAGGGACCCAAGGGACCCCTTGCGAGCGTGAGAAGCCGAAGAAGTTGGACACTTCTCCGGCTTAGAAGCGGGGACCGACGTCCCCGATGGGGGGGATGGTGTTGCTCCTGAGGTAGGTGGCACAGGAGCAATCCGGTGGGTAGAGCCCCCCACTGGCAAGGGGGCAGGAGGAGTTGTACCACTCGTCGATCCGGCCGGAAGGCGCGAAACTGATGGGGCTAGCACAGGTGTTGTAGCAGCGGCGTAGGAAGTTGTCATTCTCACTGGATGTAATCGGTCGTATTTCCGTTTGGCCTCAGTATAAGTCAGTCGGTCCAGGGTCTTATATTCCATGATTTTGCGCTCTTTCTGGAATATTCTGCAGTCTGTCGAGCAAGGTGAATGGTGCTCCCCGCAGTTGACGCAGATGGGAGGCGGGGCACATGGAGTATCGGGATGAGATGGGCGTCCGCAATCTCGACATGTGAGGCTGGAAGTGCAGCGGGAAGACATATGGCCGAACTTCCAGCACTTGAAGCACCGCATCGGGGGAGGGATATAGGGCTTGACGTCACATCGGTAGACCATCACCTTGACCTTTTCCGGTAACGTATCACCCTCGAAGGCCAAGATGAAGGCACCGGTAGCAACCTGATTGTCCCTCGGACCCCGATGAACGCGCCGGACGAAATGAACACCTCTACGTTCTAAGTTGGCGTGCAGCTCGTCATCAGACTGCAAAAGGAGGTCCCTATGGAAAATAACACCCTGGACCATATTTAAACTCTTATGGGGAGTAATAGTAACGTTAACATCCCCCAACTTGTCACAAGCAAGTAACCTGCGTGACTGGGCGGAGAATGCCGTTTGTATCAGTACTGAGCCAGAGCGCATTTTAGACAAGCCCTCCACCTCCCCAAACTTGTCCTCTAAATGCTCGACGAAGAACTGAGGCTTTGTGGAGAGAAAAGACTCCCCATCAGCTCTCGTGCAAACTAAGAATCGGGGCGAATAACTGTTACCTCCATCCTGGGACTTACGCTCTTCCCACGGCGTGGCCAGGGAGGGGAACGTTTTCGGATCGTACTTCTGAGCATTAAATTGAGCCCGAGAACGCTTAGAGACTGCTGGCGGCTGGCCGCCAGCGAGAGATGATGTACCACGCTTCATTGCGGGTCATCCGCCCTGATGCCACCTACTCCGACCAAGGGCCCTCCCCACGGGCGCCACCCAGCCACAGCAAAGGCCACCTGGCAGGATGGCCGTTGCCGGGAGTCCTGATACCCCAGGAGGATAGGCATCTACTCCTTGGCATACGTGGGGAGTTAACGGCGCAGGCATCAGTAGAGCGATCCCTGTGTTGTCAGGGGGCTACAACCAAGAGGGTACATGGCGGTCCCACCACAACGGACTGGCTACCGTGCTGGATCTTAGGTGCAAAACTGTCCAAGGTCGTCGTCGCAGTTAAAAGAAACACTGCAGAGGGCAGCGTGGTAATCGCACCCAGGGACGTATCCCCGCCCTAAAGATCGAAAACGAGCGGGACACCATTGCAACGACGTGAAAGCTGGCTAAAGGTCTAATTGCACGACGGATACAGTGCACCATGTAAGGCGCCCTTCCCCAATTGGCTCGCTCTTCGGAATAATTTAGAAAGATGGAGGTCAAACCCGAGAGGGGACCATCACATAAGGCCAAAACATGTGAGACTCCTTTTAGTCGCCTCTTACGACCGCAGGGGGGGGGTTGGGTGAGGGTATCACACTGTGACACCATTGAAAAGGCTCTCCAAGTCTGTGAAGGAAGAGATCGTTTGCCATTGTCTGATTTCTTGGAGCCTTTGCAGTTGGCAGAAGATGATTCAGATGTATGTTGGCTGGAGGAACGTAAAAAATTTTCGCAGAAATATTCCATCTGCCCTTTCCAGCCTGCTGGTTGTGTAGCAGGTGATTTCACCATGTGAGACGAAAATTTGATGACTTTTTGCACAGCTGGAGGAGGAGGAGATGGGATGCTACCACGACACGGGGTGATTTTACAACTGCGGTGCTGAATTTGAGGTTGCATATCTGCATGGCCATATCCTTCCTGGAGTGAGATGTAGCATGAATGGTGCTGTAAGTGACAGATGGAAAAACACAGGGTTTCTGACTAGCCGACAATTTGCGAGTGACAGGATAAGACACTTTTTGCTTCACCCAAATCTCCTGCACAGGCCACTCTTCAAGATACACAGGACACTCTCAGGAATAGGCTGCATGGTCACCATTGCAAGTGATACAGTGGAGAAAAGGAGGTACACAATCACCCTTGTGGGCATCCCTACCACAGGTTACACATTTGGCCGGATGTCGACAGGACATTTGAGTGTGGTTGTAACGATGACAATGGTAGCAGTGCATCGGGTCCAGAATGTATGGCCATACTGATAACTTCATAGCCTGCTTTAATTTTTGATGCAAGCACTACTCTATCAAATGTGAGAAAGAGAGAGAGAGAGAGAGAGAGAGAGAGAGAGAGAGAGAGAGAGAGTGTGTGTGTGTGTGTGTGTGTGTGTGTGTGTGTGTGTGTGGAGGGGGGGGGGGGGGGCACTAATAATGCAGCTATCATTTTCATCACTTGACGGACTGCAATGACAACCTGATCAGAGGTGTAAGTTTGGATTTCTGCCTCAATCAGATCACCGAGCAGACTAGTGTAAGTAAAACCACGAGAAGAATAGAGTACTTGACTGTTTTCTGGAAATTGTCTTAAATGATTAATTATGTCATTTTATGCTCCTAACACAATTTTTTCCTCTTGAATTTCAACATTCTTTTATAAAAATGGAAATGAAATTCAAATAATTTGAAAGCACATTAAAATGCCCCATTTGAGTCATGTGATGGCTGTGACGTCACTGGCTAGCTCGCCGCTCCCACGTCATAATGCTAATTCACAGTGATGCCTCGTTTAGGAGTTTACATTTCAGAAAATGGGTTACAAATGGTTTGCAGTACCATACTGTACAAATACATCTACAACAACTCCTGAAAAGTTGTTTTTGAGTGTTCTAGAGAATGAGAGGATGCATAGAATGTGGTAGCACTCTAATGGCAAATCGCCACCATGACGAGCACAAGTTCACTAACTTAATTAAAAACATGTTGCACTGTGAAGTTAACTTATCTTTGAGATATGCTCTCCCACTATTACAACTAAGGATAGTGTCATTCAATGAAATTAAACTCCTCACAAAAATCATTGTTTTGCATAACTACACCTCAATTATTTGGTAGCTCAGTTGTTAGACCAGTAAACTGTTAAACTTCATAAGACGATACCCATAGATCACTGGCTAGAATTTCATCCAAAGAACATTTTAACGGGTCGACAGAAGCGTCCGATCTCACGCGTCGGCTTTGACCCGTGACGTAAGGGTGTTGTGGTGTGCGACGTCATTACAGCGCGGAGTTTGGTTTGTGAGTGTGGCGTGTTTGTAGATGTCGTCGTGTTGTGGTTTGTTGTGCCCTCTGGTGGTATGTTCAGGGTTTTCGTTTGTTTGGTGTATTGAGCTCAGTTTGCTGTTGCTCAGTGGTGAGTGCTGCTTGCGTATTTTTGAAGCGGAATTTGTATCAGTGAGTTAACGGTTTTGTGTGAAGGTTAATGCAGTGATGATTGCTGTACGTCGGGTGGGTTTGTTATTAAGTGTAATCGGTTGTGGTTTTTTGTTCAGGAATGGATATGAAAGACAAGATCAATAGTTCTCGGTTGAGGGTTACGATGGGGGACACGGCTTTAGAGCTGATTAAGTTTCTACAGCTTTTTGGCTTAATTGCCGTGGTGGTGAAGTGCGGTGTGTGCCGTGAACCAATGAAATTGGTTAAAGTTCCAGCCTCTCAGACCAGGGACGGTTATATGTGGCGCTGTCGCAAAGATGACATATGGCGTTCCATAAGGCGCGGTACCTGGTTCGAGAAGTCTAGGTTGGGCATGCGTGTGATTGTGCTTGTTACATATTATTTTTGTTATAGATCCCCACAGAGTTTTTGCGCGCATGAGACTGGTGTGAGTGAGAGGAGCGTTTTAGATTGGTATTCCTTTTGTCGTGAAGTGTGTTCGGAATTTATTAAGTACAGGGGTAAGTTGGGGGGGCATGGGGTTGTTGTGGAGGTTAACGAGTCACAGTTTGGGAAAAGGAAGTATGGGAGGGGGAAGTCTGTGGGTGTGGGGGGCTGTTGTTCCGGGGGGTGGGGGTTCCGAATGTGTTTTTAGGGTTGTGGAAGGGAGGTCCAAGGCTGAATTAGTGGGGTTAACTGAGGAATATATAGAGCCGGGGTCCACAATAGTTTCTGATGCTTTTTCTTCTTATAGGGGGTTGGGTGAGAGGGGATTTAATCATTTAGTAGTGAACCATAGTTTAGAGTTGTTAGTTAGGGTGGTCTGGGTAGGTGGGTGGGTGGCTGTGGTTCAGGGTGGGGTGGGTGGTTTATTTTGTTGTATAGTGTTTGTTAAGGTGGGGGGGGGGGAGAGAGGGGGAGTGTGTTTTTGTTTTAGTTGTGGAGGATCTATTTTGTTGAAGTTTTTGTTGAGTTGTAGTGTGTGATTGAGATGTTTTTTATGTTGCATTTGGTTTTTGTTTGTCGGTTTTTTATTTTGTGGTCAGGGGAGGGGGAGGGGGTTGAGGTGTGGGTGGGTTGGGTTTTTCTTTTGGTTCAGTATTTTTTCGTTGGTTGTGTGTGTGTGTGTGTGTGTGTGTGTGTGTGTGTGTGTGTGTGTGTGTGAGAGATTGTGGTGGCCAATCTAGTTTGTGGGGCTGGAACTTCCTTGTAGTAAGTTCTCATTTTTTTTTGTTTTTGGTGTATGTGTTGTGTATTGGGGTATAGGGAAATGTTTCATTGAAATTTGTGGCTGTGAACGTTGGTATTGGTATTGGGAGATGTTTTTGAGTTACATAGGTCAAGGGTAGTGGTCGATCCTAATTTATGGGATTGGGAGCTGCTATTGAGCTATATAGTTGGAGGGAAGTGTTCAATCTCAATGTTTGGTGGAGTATGTTGGTTTTTGTATTGGGAGATGGGATCGGGAGTTGCTGTTGAGCTATATAGGTCAAGGGAAGTTTTCGATCCCAATTTATGGGATCGGGAGCTGCTGTAGATCTATGTAGGTCAAGGGAAGTGTCCGATTCCAGATAATAATGTGTTTTGTTGTATTTGGTGAGTTGCGATGTCGATTTTTTTCGTCATTTTGCATGGTTTTGTATGGGGGTGGGTGGCTAAATTTGTTTATATTTAGTTTCTCCCCACCTAAAACCCCCCAATTTCCCACACTTGTCCCATTAGAGTCATTAGGCTTTTTGTGAAACGTGTGTGCGCTTGTTCTTCGATGTATTTTCGTCTTTATGAAACGTATGCAACGATTTTATATCCGCCATATTGGAATTGTCGTTTATGGTCGTTTCGTCCATATTTGTGACGTCATGGGTCAAAGCCGACGGGTGGGATCGGACGCTTCCGATTTCCCATTTTAACTTATTTCTAAAACTACTCGACACTCCTCTCCTATAAAAAACAAATCATAATTACAGAACTTCACCATACCAATCAGAAACAGGATATTATTGTGTTTTTCTTGCTGTTTACATGCACTTACATTTGCAATTCTTCACACATGTCACATTCAAAAGGGTATTTTCTAGTTAATGAGGCCACAAGCTTTTCACTTTATTAAAAACAATGTTTCTATCTTTGCTCTGTCTAGCTAGGATCCTTATTTTTTAAACTTATGCAGTTTCATAATCCTATATAAAGATGAAGTAAGTCTGCTTCAGACACTAACAGACATCACAGTCCTTATGTTTTATCACCTCCATGTTGTACATGCTTTATATCTCTCCATGTAGCTTCATAGTCCTACACCTCATTGCACTGTGGATTTATGTTGATACCTTCACTACTAGCAATAGTTTCCAATATAGTTAATTGTTTATTTGCAAAGTAAATGCATTTATCCTTTGTTATCCATTTCTCAGACTAAGACTAATGTAAAGCCACATGTAATACATTCCACAACAGAAACAACTGCACAGTTGGCCGCAGAGCATGATCAGAATTATTGATACGAATATGGTTAGGTTTAGCGACGAAGCCCACTTTCATTTGGATCAGTTCATCAATAAGCAAAATTGGCACATTTGGGGCACTGAGAAGCCACATTTCATGATCGAGAAGTCCCTTTACCCTTAGCAAGTGACTATGTGTGTAATGTCCAGTCATAGAATAATCCGTGTGATATTCCTTGATAACAAGGTGACTGCCAAACAGTATGTGAAGGTTTTGGAAGATGATTTCATATGCATTATCCAAAGTAACCCAGATTTCATGATATGGTTCATGCGAGATGGAGCTCGACCCCATCGAAGCAGGAGAGAGTTTGTGTCCTGGAGGAGCACTCTGAAAACAGTCGCTCAGGAGGTCAGCAACAGCACCAATGTTCCAACACTTCAGCGGGTCATACAGAATTGCGCTGCTCGTCTGTGCCACATCACCACCAATGATAGCAGGCATATCAAACATGACATAATCTAAATTCACATATCTGTAGTGATGTTTGACTGTTGAATAAAGTTTGCACACACTTTTTTTTTATATAGTTAAATAATTGTCACTTTTGATATGACCCTTCCAGGATTCGGACTTCTGACCTATCTTTACAGTCAAATTCACTATCCGTTGTGTCACGGGATGTCTGATGAATGCAGTATATCTGTTGAGTGCCTTTGACACAGAAAATCAGCATTAAGTTGTACCAAGACTAATTTTGTTGTGCTTTGGGTCATAGCTCATGGCTGATAGTTGACAATCTGGTTACTACACAGATCCAGTTGCAAAAGTTCGACAAATCCTTAGTTTTGAGTGAGTTTAATGATGATGCAAGGAGCACGGTAAAGAATGTCCATCGTTGCACACATTGTCACTCTAAATGGGTGGAGCACAAATGCATCAACTTCCACTATCAGCATTCACAAAGTTCCTTTCTATCAATACTTAAAAGTTGTAATTGTGTTTTCAATCACTAAAAAGCTAAACTGTTTGCAGTAAAAGTACGTAAAAACCTCTTAACTTTGGTTAACGCCCCTATAACGCAGGTATAGCTTCATCTTAATCCTAGCCTGTGACGTCACCACAACATTAGCCAATACCAGAGTGTATTCAATCACATGACCAGATCTTTATCTTTAATGATTTTTAAGCTAATTACACAAAAATAACATTTTGTGACAATACTGACCATAAATGCTATTTAAATGTTAAAATCAATCAGAATAATAATAATAATAATAATAATAATAATTTGAACCACATATTTTTAACATAGGAAAACAGCTATTCAGCATTAGATGGGCCTCAACCAGAACAAGACAACCATGGAGGAGCAAAGCTGCAAGTAGCTGTTGTGCTTGAGAATCACTAGTAGTCTCCAAAAGCAAAGTGCCATTGCACAAACGACATCAGGATTTCATAGGGCCGGCAGTTGCATCAACACCTTACTGAATAATAAATGGATTAACCATAACAAAGGACCGACAGTCTTCAGTATGTGAAACCACAAGGAATCGAGGTGCGGCTGAGAGGATCTTTGAATCATTAGCCTCATTCCATTTACATTTAGTAGACATAGACTGAGAAGACAATGATTGGCTCATTGTGAGAAAATCCCTCACGTTTGCCAGCATATCCGATGGTGTGCTCCTTCCAACTGGTGGCCTCCTGAGGGGCGCTCACCCGCCTTAGGTGGTTGTTCACACCTCAGGTCACACCTCCCGAATACATGACAGACAAACCACCTGGCGGTTTGGGAAGGTAACAGCTCAGGCAATCACCCTTCCCTGCGCCTGGCCTGTACCAGGGGGTATGGGCAAACAAGCTGTCGACACAGTGCTGGGAATTATGCATTAACCAATCACATGTTATGTGTCAGAGGTGTGGGCTGGCCTTCAGGAGCGCACAGGGAGGAAGAAGAAAAACAGGAACCTCAAACACTGAAGTGGTGGAAGGATAGGAGAATGGGAATGAAAAAATAAAAAAAGAATGAAAAAAGTGGTGGAACTGTTCTGATGTCAGACTACTGAAAATGCAGAACACATTCCTGAAAATATCCCAGACATGTTCCCCAAGGGAAGGGAAAAAGAACAGCAAGAGGACAGACATGCAGCACGGAAGGGAAACGCTGCTGAAAGGCTGGGGCCTGTGGTAGCCAAGCACGATCTTGCCAAAGAGTAGAAAGTGCCCTCGGGGTGGGGGGTGGAGGGAAGTGTGGGTGGTAAAAATTATAGAGGGAGACCAAAAGATGTATGCGATAAGAAGATCCAGAAAGATGTATGTTGCAGTAGTTATTCAGAGATGAAGCAGCTCGCAAAAGATAGAGTAATATGGAGACCTGCATCAAACTAGTCTTCAGACTGAAGGCTAGAACAACATCTTTGGAATGAACAGCAACAGGTGCTTGGGGACATTTGACCACATAATGTATCACATTCCAAGAGGTTAGTGTGAGCAATATTCAGGCACTGATGTAGCTATAGTGAATAGGCTCTGACACTCATGTTAAACATTTGCTGGCATTTGTACTATTTTTCTATGTTTATGCTTGACAGAACATGTAGTTTAAATCTTATTCAAAAGACAGCAGGTGCAGGGGAGGGGAGGAGGCAGAAAAGGGGACACTAATCATTTTCTCATTCATAGCTAAATGAACTGTATTGCACTAGCAGTCATGAGCATTTGATAGTGAAACATATTTTCTGTATATGTTCTGTTTTAGGAAGAAATTGGGCTGCCATAACAGAACTTATTTCATTTTCCAGAGAAGTCACATTCTGGGACACCATAGACAGGCATATTTTCTCCCATGGTTCACTATCTGATCCACTACTTCAATTTGTTACTACCCTGTGCAGAATTCCTTCAGTAATGGACAGCTAGCATGGCTGTGATACCATAGTGCATGATTAAACTTTAGAATTCTGTCAACATTAAAAAAAAGTTCTTATAAATGCAGTACCAACTTCGATAATACACAGAGAGGAATCAGGTCAAATCCTTTTCAAGGGATGCCTCCTAAAACCCAAATATTTATGTACGGAGGACAATCTGAACCCCATTTCTACTGAATACAAGTCTAGTAGCAATCTTAAACTATGCACCGCATTGTTCAGTGTCCTCTATACCAGGTGCTTTTGAACAGATACAGGGATATGCATACAAAAAAGGGAAGAGACTTCTTTGCTGCCTAACATTTGTTGATCATATTTTCATTCTAAATGATTAGGTAATGTCTATCACAGGTGATTATCTCTTAAATTTCATAACAGGTGCCTGTTACCTGTGTGTGTATGTGGGGGGGGGGGGGGGGGGGGCACTCGCGAGTGTATACCTGTCCCTTTTTTCACCCCAAGGTAAGTCTTTCTGCTCCCGGGATTGGAATGACTCCTTACTCTCCCCCTTAAAACCCACATCCTTTCGTCTTTCCCTCTCCTTCCCTCTCTCCTGATAAAGCAACCGTGGGTTGCGAAAGTTTGAAATTTGTGTTTGTCATTGTTTCTATTAACGTACCAAGGCTTTCGTTTGGTAAGTTACAGAATCTTTGTTTTTAGATACATTTTTCCCACGTGGAATGTTTCCCTCTAATAAATATACCTTACTGTCATTTCTTGTTAATAATATTAGCTTATTCCCAATAATAAGCAGCTTTCACTCAGTTAATACTAGGCAGAAATCAAAAATAGTTCACTTTTAATTGTAACTGTATATAGATCCCCACTGGGTAATTTTTAAGTGTTTATGAGAAATCTGGATTCCTTACTGTGCTGTCTGTCAGACAGCATCAAGCAGTTAATAGTCTTTGATGACTTAAATTTTCTAAATGATTTTGATAGGAAAAATAATCTGGAACCTTATTTGGAGCCTGCAATTTGCTCTCAGTAATTAATAACCATTTACCCAGTAACAAATGCTCTCTCTGATCATGATGCACAGTTAGGATAACTAATATAGTGCCTTACAGTGTGGATACACCTCAGTGGAAGTCAGAATAATTAATGACTCCAGGCCAAATGGTTTTAAGAATAGTTTACAGAGATGATTTGTTATGGAATTTATAATGAACCAAATGGTAACAAAATTTAATATATTCCATGATAAATTTATATCATTATCTGAAAACAGCAATCCACATAAGGTAATAAGAAAGGACACTTATCAGCCTTGTATGAAACCATGGATCACTAGAAGGATTGAAGTATTTTGTGAAAGGAAAGGGAAGTTTATCTTTTGGCAAGAAGAAGTAGGGATCCTGCAGAAGCTGCACAGTATAAAATCATTCAAAGTTACTAAGAAAGAGTATAAAAAAAGGAATATACACATATCAGGAACCAGTAATTTCAGTGACTGACTTAAGGCTATATGGAATGTAGCAAAATGACAGACAGGACAACCAGCCACAGAACAGGATAATGCTGCTATTGAACTGAAGGGCTACTAATGATGAGTCACAGGTAGCAAATGTACTTTATAATCATTTCTTAAATACAGCAGAAAGCATAGGGACAAAGAGTCGAAGAGAAAAATCACAGCTGTATACTGAAAAAGTAACTAGTAAAATTCAATCATATAGATATATCAGCAACTTCTTTACAAATTAAGAAAATTATACACACACTCAAAAATAAAAGCTCATCTTGTTTCAATGGTTTTTCCAATGGAGTACTAAATGTCTGTTCCCACATAAGCAGCCCAGTCTTATCTGAAATGTGTTTTACATCACTTTAATCAAGGCATTTTTCCACAGACAAATGTACTGTTGTTAAACCACTCTTTGAGAAAGATAAAAGAGATGTCAATAACTACTGACCTCTTCCGCTGCTGTCATTTTCCAAAATTTTTGAGATGTATTCTAGAATAGTATATCATGTTGGCAACAATAACATCCTCAGCAAACCACAGTTTGGGTTCCAGGAGCATTGCTAAACTGACAACACCATTTAACTGTTCACTCAGCAGATTTTACAAGCATTAAATATTAACACAGCACCAGTCTATTTTCTGCGACCTGCTTAAGGCATTTGACTGTGTGAACAACAGTATTCTCCTAAATAAATTGAAGTTTTATGGGACAGATGGAATAGTCGACAAATGGATAATGTCATATCTAACCAGAGTAATGGAGAAAGTTGTACATAGTAATTCAACCAATACAGTCTGGGGACATAATTTTTACTGGGGAAAAAATCACACATGGCATTCTCAAAGACTCATTCTTAGGTCTATTATTATTCCTTATATGTGTAAATGATCTTCCATCTAATTAGTTCTTTTTGAAGAAGATGACACCTGTATAGTAATCAGCTCAATCATACATACCAAAACAGAAGAATGGCAAACAAAGTTCTTAAACATATCATTGACTGGTTTTCTGTGTATGGTCTTACCCTCAATTTTAAAAAGAGACATTGTATTCAGTTTGCACATCTAGGGGTACGTAATAAGTGTAGCACATGGGAAGGAAATAATAAATAGGGAGGAAACTTCAAAACTCTTGATCAGAATATAAACTGGAAAATAGCACATTCTAGAACTTCTAACACAATGTAGCTCAGCCACATTTACACTTAGAAGCATTGCAAATCTTGGGGAGACACAAATCAGTGAGCTAACGTATGCATTTTACATATTTTCATTCAATAATGTCATATGGAATAACGTTACGGGGTAACTCATCTTTAAGAAAGAAAGCCTTCATTGCACAAAAACATGCTCACCCATGATCATCTTGCAGACATGTGTTTAAGGAATTGGGCATTATGACTACTGCTTCACAGTATATTTAGTCCCTCATGAAGATGGTTGTAAATTACCCACTACATTTCAAAAGGGACAATAATGTACATAATTACAATATCTGAAGGGAAAATGACATTCAATACTCCACATTAAGGCTGTCTTTAGCACAAAAGGGGTGAACATTGCTGCAACAAAAATTTTTGATCACTTCCCCAGTTACAGTATATGAAATGTCAGACAGCAAAGTAAAATTTGAAAACAAACTGAGAAATTTCTCCTTGACAACTATCTCGTAGAAGAATTTCTACTACTGTAATTCGTAAAAGGTACTGTGCAGGACTTACTAACTCATAGCATCTGTCTACCATTCTGGGAAAAAGAAATGAGGAAAAAATTTAGCTATCTTTAGAATGTAACCGTATGTACCGATTAGATTGTGACGTGAATGTAAAACGACTTGTTCCACATCATTACAACCTATCGTGATAAATGAGCCAAGTAGCATTAAACTAACTAGCCTAACTAATCTACAACAGTTAGACACACACTGCTCTAGAGTTATCAGTCTAGCAGTCAATGGAATCTAAGATGTCAAAACGTCGCAGCACTTGATTGTGCCGTTATTTTTTATCTGGAAAAATAAAAGGTACTCTTTTCCCGAATTTGATTCTATATGACAATGACAAATCACTGCTTTTGAAATTCATGTTCTAAAAATTTTCTTAAACTACATGAGTAAGTTTTATGTTAGTACTGATCGAATTTGACATTTCAGGCCTGTCAGCGGTAAGTCTGTTTTTACCTTCCCATTTTTCTTGAGCTGATTTCAGTTGGGAGAAACAGTATAAATAATAAACCTTCTGCTACGCATGCACATGCACTGTACTTTGTAATCAGGTGGCGATAACTCCAAGATCAAAGACCATATTACATGGTAGTGTTCTTATCGTTTGTTATCCTAAGCTGTTCCAGATTACCCTTCAGTCGTATACATTACCATACACACGGCAAATTACCGGCAGCACTTCACGTGTTTCAACAATTCCGATCGATTACTATTAGGTATCGAATTTTACCTGCAGCTATCGATAGATGTATATCGCAAAGTTAACGTTATCGGAATGCAAAGCAACACGGAACACGGTGTTGTGTTGGAATGCCGTAAAGGCGTAAACAACTGAATGAGAAAGTGCTAAACTGGAATGTGTTTGTCGCTGTGCTCTGTGTGTCAGACATCTAAATATGCAACAGAAATGATTGTATTTCGACACATAACTTCACTGGCACGCAAAGCAAATGAACCTAACCACACATCCCGTTAACGTAGTGCACATGTAACTGGTTGCGCCTGATGATCGCAGTTATACTAATTTATATATGAGTAAAAATTGACTGAAGCAGTAGAAATTATTTCAATAAAATAACGCTGTAAGATGTTGTTAATTGCAGGGCTGGTGTAACAAACTTGCCTCAAAGAAATTCCAGTCGAAGCACCAAGAGAGCAATTACTTTACACAACCGACACCAAGGTGACAGAGTAATTATACGAAAATCACCATTCCACTAGTTGTCCTTGTGTAGTGTTGCTGTTGTCTTCAGTACGAACACTGATTTGAGGCAGCGCTCCATGCTAATCTAATCCGTGCAAACTTATTAATCTCCAAATAACTATGCAACCTTCATCCATCTGAACATGCCAAGTTTATTTTTGCCACAATTTGGTTCGGAACAACCCATTAGGTAAGCAGTCTTCCAATCCAATCTTCAGCATGCTTCTGTAACACCACATTTCAAAAGTTTCTATTAACTTGTCTGAACTACTTACCATCTACACGTCATTTCTGTACAAGGCTACACTCCAGAAAAATATTTTCATAAAAGTCTTCCTAACACTTAAATTTATATTTGATGTTATATTCTCTCTCATTCAGCCATCATCAGTTATTTTGCAGTCTAATAAATAGCAAAACTCATCAACTACTTTTATTTTCTCTCTTCCCAATAAAATTCCCTCAGCACAACCTGATGAGGTTTGTCCTATAACCTCTTCTCAGGATACTAGCCATTCCATCCAATTGCTCATCCAAATCCCTTGCTATCTCTGAAAGAATTATGATATCATCAGCAAACCTCAAAGTTTTTATTTCTTGTCCCTGAACTTTTAACTCCTCCTTCAAATTTTTGTTTAGTTTCCTTTATTGCTCAGTAAATGTGCATATTAAATAACATGGGGGACACACTACCACCGTGTCTCATTCCCTTTTTAAATATTGCTTCCCTTTCATGTGCTTCAACTCTATAACAGCAGTCTGGTTTTTATACAAACTGTACGTACCTTCTGCACCCTGAATTTTATCCCTGCTGCCCTTAGAATTTCAAAGAGTGTATTCCAGTCAAAATTGCCAAAATCTTTCTCTAAGTCTACAGATGCTGTAAATGTAGGTATGCCTTTCTTTGAATCTATCTGTAAGATAAGCTGTTGGATCAGTATTGATTTGTGTGTTCCTACATTTCTGCAGAACATAAACAGGTCTTTGCCAAGGTCATCTTCCCTACCAGTTTTTCCATTCTTCTATAAATAATTCATGTCAGTATTTTGCAACCACAACTTATTAAATTGATAGTTCCATAATATTCACACCTGTTAGCACCAGCTTTCTTTGGAAGTGGGGTTAGTACATTCTTCTTGAAGTCTGAGAGTATTTCACGTCTCATACATCTTGGCCCCCAGGTGGAATAGTTACACCAGATCTTGGGCTATTAGCAAGACAGCCTCCACCATCCAGTGCTGACCTCCAATGATCTAATGATATCCTTCTTTTGGCTGACATTGACTTGCAAATCTAGGCCTCAGACTAAGCATCACTATTAGGGCTCCATTACACACCTTCAGCTGAGTTACCAGCCTGGTGATATCTCCTCTTGTAATTCCTTAGATGGTTACTTGCTAAGTGCTATGTTTTCCTGTAACCTACCAAGCCTGTACAGTTACTTGACAGTTTTATTTCTTCCTCTAACTGTATCCAGAATAATATGGTTATAATAGAAGGAAACATTCCACATAGGAAAAATATACCTAAAAACAAAGATGATGTGACTTACCAAATGAAAGTGCTGGCAGGTCAACAGACACACAAATGATCACAAACATACACACAAAATTCAAGCTTTCGCAACAAACTGTTGCCTCATCAGGAAAGAAGGAAGGAGAGGGAAAGACGAAAGGATGTGGGTTTTAAGGGAGAGGGTAAGGAGTCATTCCAGTCCCGGGAACGGAAAGACTTACCTTAGGGGGAAAAAAGGACGGGTATACACTCGCACACACACACATATCCATCCACACATATACAGACACAAGCAGACATATTTAAAGATGTTCGTGACCAGACTGGAGTAGGTGGTAGTGGGAGGATGTATAGGACAGGTCTTGCATCTAGGTCTGTTACAGGGGTATGAGCCATGAGGTAAGGGTTTGGGAGCAGGGGTTGTGGAGAGATGGATGAGTATATTGTGTGGGTTTGGTGGACGGTGGAATACCACTGTGGGAGGGGTGGGAAGGATAGTGGACAGGACATTTCGGAGTTAATAAAATGTCTTCAACTTTCGCACAAGACAAAACTTCACGTGTGCTGGTGATTATTAGCATTATGAAACTCATATTAATGACCTGAACCATATGGAGCCTCCCACAGTGCCTTTACGGTTGAACAACAATGGCCCATGCCATACCACTCCATCATTCTGTTTCATCATTCATCTGCCAACGGACAATGAGATCAAGGTTTACATCACCTTTCAGTACCTTTGCATTCCAATTTTCCAAATCTGGTTCTGAGCATTGTAAAAAGCGATGTAAAAAAAAAAAAAACATGGAGTCCATAGTTGGTCTGTTTGCGAGACAGACTATGATGTCAAGGTCCGCAAGACAGACTGTGATGCATTCATATCCCAGCCACACCACACATCACAACTGATTTGCTTCCGGTCCAGCATCATTATTTGCATTTGCATCACCTGTGCCCAGCACCAAAACTCCATGGTTTTTTTTTTTTTACATCGCCTTGGCAAGTTCAGATACAGCTGCCTCCCAGTTCGAATGATGTCACAGTTGTGTCAGCCGTGTCGTGAACAACTGCAAGTCCGCATGAACTCCAAGAGATGTGGACCACACTGTTGGATAATAAATGGACCGTGCCTTCCTTCTTTATGGTGCCAGGACCTCACGTGCACTCTTACGTACATTTTTCACTGTTGTAGACATCTGACACTGGGAAAGTCGTACCTACTGTGTTGGCTCTGAAACTTCAGTCACATGCACGAAAATTATTCAAACACCTACTCAAGCTCTTTGCACATCACCACATAGCGCCATTGTCATCTGCACTGTGATGGGACTCACCTCATGACCATATGTTGGGCTGCATTTCCTGTCCATTTCGCACACTGAAGCATCCGTGCCTCCTGCATGTGTCACGCTGTGCCATGCCCATCTCGCAATGGTGCCTTACAATCAAACTACTGACAGCCATCATACCATACACCACTGTCTGGTGCCATGTTTTGTGCAGATTCTCCCACGACGTGGTTTGCCTTCAGTGAGTATTTGATGTCAGCCAGTGGCAATACTGGGCACAATGAGAAGTTCGCCACTCTCCTTAACCACCTCAGAGACACTGCAGATGTTATTAGTCACTTGCTTTTGGACATTCCAGCTTCTCACAAATATGAAACTGCCAACACAATTCTACTATAATGACTAATACACACACCTGAACAGCAGCTACATCTCGTGTCATCAACTACTATGGGCAACAGCACGCTGTCTTCACTCTGGCACTGCCTGTGAGTTCTAATTAACCCTATGCTCCTACCTGTTAGCATACTATGGACACTTTGTATCCTAAAACTGCCACAGAACATCCAGACAGCAATGCTAGCATGGGAGGAGGCACCACTGGAGTTTAAACTTTGACTTGCTGACAAAATGCAAGCACTATCACAACACTGCATCCTAATCAATAATCAACAGTGCTACGCTGCAGTCAATGCCCAATATGCCTGCACCAGAACTGATTTTTCCTGATCCCAGCCAAATTTCCCTGATATTCCAAGAAGCAGCTGTCCCCCCCCCCCCCCCCCCCCTCCCCTCTGATAGCCATGCCCCATCTCTGTGTATAAACAAAAGCCATGCCGACCAAGTGCATTGCCTGCTTCCATGCCAAGCACACAGCAACGTTCCACACTAGATTTGAGCAGGAGGCACTATGCTGCAGACAACCTTGCACCTACCCAAACTAGAACGGTGACCTGACATAGCACACCAGGTCACTCTTCATTAAAAAGACACCTCTGCACACCACCGCAAAACAGCACAAATACAGCATATCAATGGGCAGATGGTTCCCACTATTCGTCCATGACAGGCACCAGGATCCGTATTTCTTCATTGATACCAGGGCTGATGTGCGCACTTTACCATCTGCTCTCATGCCTACTACACAATTGCCATTGCCGCTTCAGCTGCATGTGGCCAATGACACTGTACTCACAGTTGCTGAAACTGCACACATCACGCTTGACCTCGGCACAGGTATGCAAATACCTTGGACACTCGTAGTGTCAGAGACAACTGTACCAGTCCTGCGAGGTGATTTCCTTCAGCACTACCAGCTATTGCTGGATTTAAATCATGCCCTCCTATTACGAAGGGATGGTCAGCAACTGATTTGTGTTGGGGTCAGTGATACATTACCTGCTGGCACTGTAACCCCATCGGTCATGCTGCTGCTGCTCGACACACCACTCGACCTGAAGCTACAAAGTGAAATACTTTTCAGCTGGTTACACTTAAAGGCAATTGAGTACTCGTCATTACATCATATCAATGGGCTCACAATCTTCACCAACGATCAACTATGGAGACGAATCGAGGACACCATGTCATCACTACATGCTGATTAACAGCATCTTGATGACCTATCTCATCTCGGCACCAATGACTGCTGTGCCACCGCTGCTAGAGACATTTCTCATGTTAGCGAAGGATCACAACCCCCACTTGAGTGCGCTCCTGAGACAATGCTGTGTGATGTTAACATAAATGATCAATCGTGTCGTGCCTCTCCTCCTGGATCCGCTTCATGCTCCCCCATTAGACTAAATACAATATGTGCCATGTGGGATTGTACCACATTACAACCACACCAGGTCCCCTTGTCCATCACTGTCTCTGTTGTCTAGCTCCCTGCAAACTTAAAGCAGCTAAGGCTGTGGTGGACGAACTTTTGTAAGCTGGCACTGACAGGCCATCAGATGGTCTTGGGCTTCCTCAATTGAACTAGTTCCTTAGAAGAATGGTACTTGGCATTTAGTTGGTGACTACTGCTTCCTCAATGCCCATACAATCATTGGCAGCTACCCTGTTCTGAACTTGCACGATTTTTCCCACGTCTTGGCCAGAGCAAAAATTTTCAGAGTCAGTTGCAAAACAGTATACCTGCAAATTCTTATGGCAAATGAAGACATGCCAAAAACTTGATAATCATGCCATTCAGTATCTCTGCATTTCTCTACATGTTGTATGAACTAAAATATGCAGCACAGACATGGCAAAGACTTACTGATAGTGCACTGTTCAATTTGCCTTTTATTATGCCTATCTAGATGATGTCATAATCTTCTTGCAAAACAAACCAGACCAGGACGATAATCTGTGTATTGTCCTCGACAAGCTTGCCTCGCATGGGGTCATGATAAACAGTGACAAGTGCCAACTTTGGTAACCCTATGTGACCTTTGTGGGACAATGCCTTAATTGTTTGCCACATCATTGGGCCAACCTTGCGTCACTGCCAATGCCAAGCAATGTCTGGGGTGCTTCCTACTCCTGTGAAAAGCTGCATTTGTTAAGAAATCAACTTAGAATGTGTTCAAAAATGTTCAAAAACCAACAGGGATATGTTTCAAAATCATACGAATAATTGATAGACCAACACGTCCTGGATGCCAGGCACTTTGTAAAACAGGGTTGATTTCTTCAAGAATATGAACTTAGTGTCCCCTAAAATTTCTGATGCTAGCAATCACGCAATCAGGGCTACTTTACAGCAAGAGATCGGTGGAATCACATAGTCGCTCATTTTTTCTCATGCTAAAGTACCAACTCCCAGAAAAAATCATCTACATTTGACCATGAACTACTAGCCATAAATAAAGCAGCTCGTCATTTTCAAGAAACAGTTGAGGGGAGACCCCTTACCATACATACGGATCATTGCCCATTGGCAGATACATTCTGCAACCTGTCAGCAGTTACTGCACCCAGGAGATTTCGTAGCACAGTTCACTATTGATGTGCAGTACCGGTACATTAGAGATGCTGATAATATTGTGGTGGACTATCTTTCCCATATTGCAGCTACCTCCTCCCAGCTAGACTATAATATAATTTCAGATGCATGAGTGACAGCTTTCCACATTTTGTTTAACAAATCAGACACTGGATTCCAGTTGCAACAATGCATGACACCTGTTGCAACCAAACAAGTTTGGTGTGACATTTCAAATGGACGGGTCTGACCAGTTGTCCCTCAGCCGTATTTCTGGACAATTTTTGACCTTCTCCACGACCTTGCACATCCAGGTGTGTGCCCTACTGTATGCCTCATCCTGTAATGGTTTGTCTGGCCTAACATTAAAAAGGGTTGTGCCATGTGGGACAAGACTTGCATTCCATGCCAGCAGGCAAAAACTGGCTCCCTCGAATAGCCCCCTTTCATATATTTCTGATCCAAAGGGGTGGTTCCAGCACGTCCACATTGACATTGTAGGACCACTTCCAGAATCATATGGTTACTATTACATTCTGTCAATGTTAGATTGCGTGACATGATGGGTGGAGGCCACACCCATTTCTGAAATATCAGCACAGACAGTGGCAAAAACTTTCATCAACAGTTGGATTGCCAGATTTGGCTGCCCAGCCTCCTTAACATCAGACCAGGGTTGGCGGTTTGAATTCCAACTGTTCAGTGACTTATGCCTGCTATGTGGATGCCACTAGTTCCACACAATATCTTGTCAGCCCCAGTCCAATGGCCTTATGGAACAGTGGCATTGAACAATGAAAGCTGCTCTGATGTGCCACTCAGAATTGTGGTTGAAGGTCCTTCGATGGGCTCTGCTGGGCATTTACACTGCACATAAAGGTGACCTCACTCTACCCGCTGAATTCGTAGCAAATGAAACAGTCCCCTCAGACCAGAACTTACCCCCATCCCATCACATCACACAAAGAAATTTTTTTTTTTTCATAAAGATCAGGCCACATATTCTCATGTTATGTTACATACAGATGCAGTGAAAAATACTCTACAACTGCCATTTACAGGACCACACCAAGTGTTGAAACACGATACAGACACTTTTGTTATCAAAATTGCTGGAAAACAAACAACAGTGTCGGTGAAGTGACTTAAACTGCTGTGGGCTTCAGTAGACCTGTCACAACAGACACTCCCCATCCCACTGCCTCCTACGCAACCTTTAGTTAATTTATAAGTGCATGTGTGTCTCCTTGATTTTCTGCCTGATGACATATCCATCACATTTCGCAATACTGTCCTCATGATTACTGCTACCCACATAGACAAGCAGTCAGGTGCAAACACTGTCACACACAGTTTTGTGGACACCACTCATGTCCCACCAGAAGTTGATATGGCAGCACTCACATCCCGTTATCCCGTTTTTCAGCAGATGGGACACTCACTGTCCCCGCCCCGGCTTACACTGCGACAGGCTCTGCAATGCATCCTGTGGATGCAACAGTGCAAGGCAACACTGCCAACATGCCTCCCTCTTCACATACTGCCACTGAGCCAGCAACAATTAAAGATGCCACTGAGACTACAGCGTTATCTGCTAACAGTGCCAGCACTGCCGACTTTGCACTTTGGATGTGCCCTGCACCCCTCGACCCGACCCCCCCTGCACACCTTGCTGACTACAATGTGTATTCCACTGCAATCCGCCATCACACAGCCCCGTACATCACTTCTGACAGATGATGCCCCCCCCCCCCTCCCCGCAGCCTCTCCTCGTGTGCTCCGCACTACGGAGGGGATCGGGGGGCAGGGTGGGGGAGATGTGAGGTGGAGGGTTTCTGTGGTCGTGTGACATCACTGATTCAGTAAAAGAAGTATTGTGCCCCATGAAGCAGAGAAGAGATAGTATGCCCTGTATGCTCAATAAACAGTATGGAAATCATATCTCTATGCTGTGCTACTAACTATTTTATTTAAGATTCATTCAACATCAACAATTCAACAAGTTTGTTGTTACCAGTCACTGTAATCAGTAACAGTGGCTGGTAACAGTGAACTTGTCATTTCATTCGATATCAATAACGGTCACAGCAAAGTCTAACCTAAAATGTGCACCTTTAAAGAAAATCAACAATTCAATTTTTATGATCTTATTGATGACAGAATGTACTCCTGAGTAACAGCCTTAGCCTGTGCCTGTATGGTAAAATACATTTCCTCACTTCAGCTTAAAGTGATTCTCTTTCTTTCTTCACAGCTCTGATAACCTGCTGAAATTCCATTTGCTATTATTCAGCTTACTTTCCCATTCCAGTAGACTAGCTTCAGTCCTAAGAATCCTGCAATTTATGGATCCTATACAGAGTGTGATAGAAGTTGTCAAGTATTTGTGAACTATGATATTTTGTTTCATCCACATTTCGTGTAGCAAGATGTAGATCTAGAATTACCTGAGTGTGCCAAGTGTTATGAATACACTGCCTGAGTCTGCTTGATCCACTTCTTTCAATATGCTTTAACCCTAGCTGATATACCTACATCCCAGGAACTTTTAAATAGCAATTGGCCTCCAACAGTTCTGTCAACTGTCCATTAGGCTGCCAGGCCTGAAAAATTTGGTGTGATGCATGTCCAGTGACAAATCTCAACAGAACAGCTCACAGGTGTTTTTGTTGAGGATGGACATCTACGTGACAGTTCATATGCTGAACATGTGGCAATGAAGGGCTACCCATTAATAGTTAGTATCAGTCAGTTAGTTGGTTTTAAACTGCAGAAAGTAACGCGATCTCTGTGGAAGATTGCAGGTTGCAGGCATCTGTTCTCCACAATGTCTGCAGTTAGAGTCAGATATGTTTTTGTGTCTGCTTGGGTTGCTGTCATACAGGGCTGTGGTGTGAATGGTTAAGAGAGTCCAGAGGGGGGGGGGGGGGGGGGGGGGGGGGGAGACATTGTGAGTCATGCTTTGTCTGTTACATCTACTGGGACCTGTCTAGCTTGGGAAGTCCAACCAGTGACTATCAGACGCTAATGTAGCTCTCAGCTTGAAATTTCTTTTTATTTTTTTATGTCATAAAACATGTGCCTCTATCCTGTTCCCTTCTTCTGTCAGTATTTATTATATGTTCTTTTCTTTGCCAGCTCTGTGGTGAACTTCCTCATTCATTACCTTACCAGTCCTCTTAATTTTCAACATCTCAGATCCTTCAATTCTCTTCTTTTCTGCTTTCCCTGCAGTCCATGATTCACTACCGTACAATGCCAAGCTCCAAACATACATCATTAGAAATTTCTTTCACAAATTGAGACTTGTGTTAGATACCAGCAGACTTCTTTTGGCAGAATGCCCTCTTTGCTTGTATTGATCTGGTTTTTATATCCTCCTTGTTTCATCTGTCATATGTTGTAATGCTTCCTAGGTAGCAGAATTCCTTAACTTCATCTGCTTCATGGTCACCAATTTTGATCATAGGTACATGGCAGGTAAATGTGAAGAAATCTTGGGTAACAGTAGAAGTCTTCAAATGTTCAATGGAAGAATGAAGTACAAAAAAGTTCAGGGAAATTCAGGAATACAATACTTAGGATTGAAATAAATGGGAAACGCAAAGAAGACAACCAAAAAGGCTATAGGAAAAATGTGAGAAAATAAAAAAAAGAACTGGTCATCAGAAGGATTGATTCAGCAAGTAGAAAAGTCAAAGTAGTCTGAAATTAAAAGCAAAGGCATCAACATGAAGAGTGCAATGGGAATTCTACTGTTAAGAGTGGAAGAGACAGTGGATAGCTGAAAAGAGTACAATGAAGACTTCTATGAGGGGGAAGGCATGATTGAGGAAGAACCAGGAGTTGATATAGAAGACATTGGGAATCCAGTGTTAATAGAGCTTTGGAAGACTAGTGTTCAAATGAGGTACAAGGGATAGATAACATTCCTTTGAAATTTCTGAAATTATTGGGGGTAGTGGCAAACAAATGGCTATTTAGGTTGATGGTAGAATCAATTAGCCAGGAGACATGCTGTCAGATTTTCAGAAAAATATCATCCACAAAACCCCACAGATACCAAGGGTATACAAATGTGAGAAGGATCGTGCACTCAGTGTAACAGCTCATGCAGCCTAATTGCTGACAAGGATGATTTACAGAAGAAAGGAAAAGAAAATTGTTAAGTGGTGATCAGGTTGGCTTTTGGAAAGATAAGAGAACCATAGAGGAGGTTCTGATGTTGTGTGTGAATGGAAGCAAGACTAATGAAAAATCAAGACAGTTTCATAGGATTTGTCAATCCAAAAAAAAGCATTTGACAATGTAAAATGGTGGAAGATGTTCAAAATTCTGAGAAAATTAGGAGTAAGATGGACGATATACAATATGTAGAAGAACCAAGAGGGAACAGTAAGAGTAGAAGGCCAAGAACAAAGTGCTTGGATTAAAAAGGGTATTTGGCGGGTATATTATCTTTTTTCCCGTACTGTTCAATACATACACTGTAGAAGCAGTGATGGAAATAAAAGAAAGGTTCACGAGTGGGTTAAAATTCAGGCTGAAAAGATATCAATGATGAGATCTGAGATTTGCTGATGACATTTCTATCCTCACTGAATGTGGAAAAAAATTACAGGACATGTTGAGTGGAATTAATAAAATTCAGAATATGGATTGAGAGTAAACTAAAGAAGACAAAAGTAATGAAGAATAGCAGAAATGAGACTAGTGATAAAATTAACATCAGAACTCGGGACAACAAATTAGGCAAAGTTAAGGATTATGCTAGCTTTAAAGCAAAATAAGACATGATGGAAAAAAACAAAGAGGCCTAAGAAGCAGATTAGTGCATGCAAAGAGGGCATTCCTGGCCAACAGAACTCCATTTGTATCAAATATTGGCCTCAACCTGAGGAATAGATTTCTGAGAATGTACATTTGGAGAACAGCTTTTTTGAGGAAATGAATCACTGACTGTGGGAAAAACAGTTGTTTTGAGTTTTCCATATGGTGCATCAGTCCTTCCAAGGACCATTTCTTTCCAAATTTGTTCACATTTTTCCTGTGGCAATTTTACCTTGCCTAACCTGCACTTCCTATTTATTTCATTCCTAGGTGACTTACATTGCTGTATTCCTGTCATTACTTGAACATTTTTGTGCTTCCTTCTTCCATTGACCAATTGATATATTTTTTATGTTACCCAAGGTTTCTTCACAGTTACATTCCTTGTACCTAAATTTATCTGTCAAACTTCTGTGACTGTGCTGTTTAGAGATCTCTAGTCCTCCTCAACTTAAATGCAAATTTTGGTTATTCAGTATCACAGAACCTGTAGTAACTCTGTTCACGTTTTACGTCGCACTTCACTTAGCGTAGACCGGGACTGTGTCCTAGGCATGCCCGATGTTAACTGACTGGGCAAGGCCCATGCTGCCTGAGTTGTTGTTGTTGTTCCGCCGGCAGAGGTCGCGTCCGAATTCTCACGGGTCCTCTGGTGGACAGGACTCTACTTGCGGCAACTACCATCCGTTACGCGCCGTGCTGATGTGTGCCTCCCGCGGTCTTTCTGGTGGCTACTGCACTCCTCATCCTTCGGGGGGTGAAGCCACTGTGATCCACTGCATCAGAAGGTGGAACGTCGGGCAGGAGCGATGACCTCCACATCCATTGGAAGGTTGGAGTCGAGGGGATCTGCCAACCCTCGAGCCGGAACCTTCGAATACGGCTGGAAGTGACCCACACGAAGAGGCCCCCGTCGTCCCACCACCGGAGCCCGGGACAAAACGGGCGTCAAGCTGTCGAACTCCAGATCTTGTTCCACCTCGGGAGGGGCAAGACCCAGTGGCGGGGACGATGGGGAAGGGACAACCACAGGTGAACCAGCCTCCTGAGAAACCGGACCTGCGAGGGGGGCCGGCTCTCGTCGGGGCATCTCTAACAATGGCGATGGTGGTGCTGGAGCTACTGGAGGCTGCCAAGGCTGAGAACCATCACAGTGCAGCGGAGTCCCAGCGGGGAGAGGTGGTAACGTCCCCTGAGAAACCAACATGGGTGCTGGCAATGGGGAAGCCGGTGTCCGAGAGGTCGGAGGGTGGGTGCCCAAACGTGGACGTAGCTGATTTTGATGACGACGTACCACCCGGTCCCCCGCCTGCGAGGTATAGAGCCGGCGGCCATTTCGGCACAGGACCACCACTGGTATCCAACGTGGATTGCGACCAAACCCACGTGCCCAGACCGACATACCCAGTGGAAAGCCAGGTACTCCATTTTATGAAGACTGGCGAGGACCAGGCCAGAGGAGGTGTAGCAGAGTCCTAGGTTGGCGCCCATGGAGGAGCTCTGTGGGGCTGCGTTCTCCCATTGGTGTGGTCCGGTATGCCGCCAGGAAAAACGTCAATGCCTCCTCCGCAGGAAATTCGTGCACATACTTTTTCATCTGCGTCTTAAATGTGCGCACCATGTGCTCAGCTTCCCCATTCGATTGTGGATGGAAGGGGGGAGAGCAAACGTGCCGAATACTGAAGCGCCTACAAAAATCCTGAAAGGTCTGCGAAATAAACTGCGGTCCATTGTCCGAGACCAGGGTGATTGGCAGACCTTCCACAGAAAATATTTTTGCTAGTGCCTGGATTGCAACTTCTGAAGTGGTTGAGGAGCAGCGAACCATATGGGAATCGGGAATAAGCATCAATGACAATGAGCCAAAAGCCATTGAGAAACGGGACCGCAAAATCGATGTGAACACGTTCCCACACTTGGGTTGCCGGCGGCCATGAAGAGAACGCCCATAAGCCGTTAACATCATTATTTGGCCCCGCCTCTCAGATTCCGGATAGGGCGGCCACCAAGTGCTCAATTTCTCTGTCAATACCAGGACAGTACACATGTCTGCGAGCCAAGGTTTTAGTATGGGAAACACCCCAGTGCCCCACATGTAATAACGTGAGGACCTCCCTTCGTAAACTTGCAGGAACAACCACGCGAGGAGCTGTATCATCGGTAGCCAGAGGGAGAACTCCTTCCAAGACCGAGAGGCGGTCTCATAGAATAAAATAATTACGAAGAGGGTCCGAGGCCTGGCCTGGAGGGCAGGATGACCACCCCTACTGAATGAGGCGAACTACTTGCCGGAGAACCGGGTCAGCTGCCGTTTCCCTGGCGCCTCGAGAACTAGTGATCGGGAAGCCATCAACCGCTTGGCAGGACGCCACATCCAAATGAAAACGCATAATCCCCTCTTGATTGAACTTAGGATCCGGGCCCACCGGAAGACGGGAAAGAGCGTCGGCGTTGGCATGCTGTCCGGTAGGGCGAAAATGAATGTCATAATGGTACTTAGAGAGGAACAAGGCCCAGCGCTGTAGTCTGTGGGCCGCCCTATCCGGAATCTGAGAGGTGGGGCCAAATAATGATGTTAACGGCTTATGGGCAGTGATTAACTGAAACTTCATGCCATACAGGAAAGGGTGAAACTTGGTAACAGCGTAGACAATGGCCAAAGCCTCTTTTTCCACCTGGGAGTAATGGGCCTGTGCAGGACTAAGAGTTTTAGACGCAAACGCCAGTGGTTGCTCGGAACCATCTGCATTGCGATGGGCCAGGACCGCCCCCCACCCCATACTGCGAAGCATCTGTAGCCAGGACCAATGGCTTATGGCGGTCAAAAGTAGCCAAACAAGGTGCTGATGTGAGGAGGCCCTCCAACGAGGTGAACGCTCGCTCGCATGCAGGCGACCAATCAAAAGGAACACCCTTGCGCAGAAGGCAGTACAGGGGGCGGGCTATGATGGAAGCCCTGGGAATGAACCGGTGGTAATAGGCTATCTTGCCTAAAAAAGCTTGTAACTCTTTCAGCGAAGCGGGCCGAGGAAGGTCGACGATACCTTGGACCAAACTTCCTAGTGGCTGGACGCCGTGCCGAGAGATGGTGTAGCCCACATACTCAATAGACGGTTGGAAGAAGTTTGACTTATGCAGGTTGCAACGCAAGCCCACAGACCTGAATTTGAGAAAGAGAGTGTGAAGGTTGTGCAAGTGTTCCTTCGTGCTGCGGCCTGTGACAATTATGTCATCCAGGTAATTAATACAATGAGGGATTGTCGACGTGACGTGCTCAAGATGGATTGTCGACGTGACGTGCTCAAGATAACGCTGGAATATCACCGGGGCACTGGATATTCCGAAGGCCAATCGCTGGTATTGGTAAAGGCCAAATGGGGTGTTGACAACCGCCAGACGTTTGGAGTCCTCATCAAGAGGTACCTGATGATAAGCCTCCGAAAGATTGATTTTCGAAAAATATTGGCCTCCCACCATGGCGGAGAACAATTCATCAGCACGGGGCAATGGATAGGTGTCCACCACCAATTGGGAATTAATGGTGTCCTTGAAATCGTCACAAAGACGTAATTTTCCTGAGGGCTTCCCGACAATAACGATAGGCGAAGCCCACTCACTAGAAGAAATGGGAAGAACGACCCCTAGGGCTGTCAGCCGGTCTAGCTCTTCCTTTACCTGAGGGCAGAGAGCCAAGGGGATCTGCCTCGAGCATAGAAAACGCGGGCAAGCCGACGCCTTCAACGTTAAGTGAGCTTCAAAATCTGAAACTCGCCCCAGGCCCTCCTCAAAGATATCTGGAAAGTCTGAAATCAAAGATTCCAATGATTGATAGGGAACGTCTTCGGAGACCAATTGTATGGTGTCAGCGATAGAAAAACCGAAAGCTTGAAAGGCATCCAGGCCAAAAAGGTTAGCGGAGCTCGCATCACTGACAACAATAAAAGTAATAGGCCGAGTGACTGATTTGTAAGTCACATTGGTAGTGAATTGACCCAGTAGGGGAATGAACTGTTTACCATAACCGCGTAGACGCCCGTAAACTGGCGCCAACGGGGGCGATCCAAGGTCGCAATAAGTTTGTGCATTCAACAAAGAAACTGCCGCGCCCGTATCTACTTGCAGTTGTAACTGGTGCGACCAAACCGACACCTCGATAAAGAGTTTGCGTGCCAATGCGTCGGGAGCCTGGCACAATGAAACTTCCTGAATGTCAATGTCCATGTCCCCTGTACCTGCTTCCTTCGATTCTTTTGAGGCTGAGCGGCAAACTTTAGCAATGTGACCTTTTTTATTACAGTTGTGACAAACGACTCAACGTTGGGGGCACTCTGACCGATCATGATGTATATAGCATGACACGCAGGACGGCAATAGAGGCTGGTGGCCGGAATTCTGTTTACACGCCGTGCGGGAGCGGCCATAATGGCCGGATTGTACCGCTCGCACGTCGTCCACCCCGGACACAGTGGATGTGGATGCGCCGCCCTGAACCGCCGCGACGTCGCACCATGCTTCCAGTTGTTGACCTGCGGCGTGGGAGACTTCATACGATTGAGCAATGGATAGGGCTTCCTCAAGGGAAGGGTCTTCTAACTGCAGCGCTCGTTGCCGGACCTCCCTATCAGGGGCCGAACGAACAATGGCGTCGCGTACCATAACGTGGGCATACAACTCTCGCAACAGCTCTGTGACAATATGACACTTGCGACTAAGACCATGCAGGGTAGCGGCCCACGCCCGGTAAGACTGATGGGGCTGTTTCTTGCATTGATAGAACTCGACCCTAGCCGCCACAACATGCGTGCGGCGGCTATAATATGAAGACAGCAATGAACAACAATGCGTCAAAAGACAAGGACGAGGGTTCCTGCAACGGCGCTAGCTGCCGCAAAACTTGATACAGCGAGGGAGATATCCAAGATAAGAAGAGAGCACGACATACCTTCGCATCGGCAACATGAAACGTCTGGAAATGCTGCTGAAGGTGATGTTCATATGCATCCCAATCCTCCGCCGTCTCGTCATACGGGGGAAAGGGAGGAGGGAATCTTTGGCGCTGGAGCAGACTGCATGGAGAGCAACGCCGGAAGCACTTGTTTCATGGTGGCCATGAGCTCCGTCTGCTGCTCAACCAAAACCCGCACTAAATCCTCCATGCCGTGGGTAAGCTGCGAAACCGGAACAATGGTGCAACACACGAAAGAATGACCCTACTCATCGCCAGTTGTGTAGTAACACTGTTCACGTTTTACGTCGCACTTCACTTAGTGTAGACCGGGACTGTGTTCTAGGCATGTCCGATGTTAACTGACTGGGCATGGCCCGTGCTGCCTGAGTTATTGTTGTTGTTCCGCCGGCAGAGGTCGCGTCCGAATTCTCGCGTGCTCTCTGGTGGACGGGACTCTACTTGCGGCAACTACTGTCCGTGATGTGCCGTGCCGATGTGTGCCTCCCGGGGTCTTTCTGGTGGCTACTCCAAAACCATCAGCCTTAGATGACTTCAAACATATTTTATTTCTTCTTGGTACTTCAGTATCTCATTTCCTCCCACCTAGATTCTTCCAGATGATTTTCCTCAGTATCTAACTTTTTTTCATGTTGATATTCCAGATGATACTCTTAAACTTCATGCTACTCTTCGTCATTACAAAATTGTGATCTGAGTCTGTCTGTCTCTGGGTGTATATTACAGTCCAATATCTGATTTTGGGATCTCTGTCTGACCATAATGTAATCAATGTCCCATGTCTACAGGCCTGTTCCAAGTATACCTTCTCCTCTCGTGGTTTTTGAATAGTGCATTAACTCTCAACCAATGTAATTTATTGCAGAACTCAATAGTCTTTCTCCTCTTTCATTTCTACCATGAGCGTATATTCTCTTATAACTGTGTCCTTTATTCCTTTACTATTACAGTGTTCAGTTACCCATAATTATTAGATTTTCATATCCCTTTACATACTGAATAGATACAATACCCTCACATACTTTCTCTACCTCTTCATCTTCTGCTTGTGATGTTGGAATCTCTGAACTATTATTTTTGGTGTTGGTTTGCTGTTAATTCTGATGAGAATAATCCTATCACAGTAATTCACTCCCTGCTTTACCTTCCTGCCCCTGTTACACCATTCCCTGCTGCTGCTGCTGCTGCTGATGATGATGATATCCTTTATTCATCTGACCACCAGAAAGCCTTATTTTCTTTCCATTTTGCTATATCTAGACTGAGATTTTGCCTTTCACTTTTCAGATTTTCGAACTTCCCTACCACATCCAGACTTCTGAAATTCCATGTTCTCACTTGTAGAATGTTAACCTTTTGTTGTAACTTTTTTTTTTAGTCATCAGTCTCCTGACTGGTTTCATGCAGGCCACCACAAATTCCTCTCCTGTGCCAACCTCTTCATCTCGGAGTAGCACTTGCAACCTACATCCTCAATTGTTTGCTGGATGTATTCCAGGCTTTGTCTTCCTCTACAACTTTTACCCTCTATAGCTCCCTCTAGTACCATGGAAGTTATTCCATGATGTCTTAATAGATGTCTTGCCAATCTTGTACCTCCTTCTTGTCAGTGTTTCTGATATATACCTTTCCTTGCCGATTCTCTAGAGAACCTTATCATGCCATCTAATTTTCAACATACTACTGTAACATGATATTTCAAATGCTTGTATTCTCTTCTGTTCCAGTCCATGTTTCACTACCATATATCGCTACACTTGAAACATACATTCTCTGAAATTTCTTCCGTAAATTAAGACCTATGTTTGATACTAGTAGACTTCTCTTGACCAGGAGTGCACTTTTGCCAGTGCTAGTCTGCTTTTAATGTTCTCCTTGCTCTGTCCATCACTGGTTGTTTTGCTGCCTTGGTAGCAGAATTCCTTAACTTTGTGACCATCAATCCTGATGTTATGTTTCTCGCTGTTCTCATTTCTGCTACTTCTTATTACATTCATCTTTCTTCGGATTTACTCTCAATCCATATTCTGTACTCACTAGGCTGTTCATTCAATTCAGCACATTCTTTAATTATACCTCACTTTCTCTGAGGAGAGCAGCATCATCATTGAATCTTATCATTGATATCCTTTCATTTCGAATTTTAATTCCAGTCTTGAACCTTTCTTTTATTTCCGTCATTGCTTATTTCATGTATAGATTGAACAGTAGGGATAAAAGACCACATCCCTGCCTTACATCCTTTTTAATCTGAGCACTTTGTTCTTGGTCTTCCAGTCTTATTATTCCTTCTTGGTTTTTGCACATATTGTGTATTACCTGTCTTTCCCTGTATCTTACCCCTATTTTTCTCAGAATTTCAAACATCTGAATGTGTCTTGGTTTTTTTTTTAGTCTTGCTTCAGTTATCAACTGCAATATCAGGATTGCCTCTCTGGTGCCTTTACCTTTCCTAAAGCCAAACTGATCATCATCTAACACATCCTCAATTTTCTTCCCATAGTTACGTACCTCCAAAGCAGCCTGCTCCTGAAGATTTGAATGGTGGACTAACCTGCAATATTTTGCCAATGGAGACTTCATTATGACACTTTAATTACAGGTCACATGTCCTATAGATATTCATTATACGTTTCTAATGCAGTGGTTTCCCTTGCATTGTGCATCCTCATGCCACTGATCATTGCTGATTCTTCTGCCTTTTGCACACAGTTTCCTACTCTAAGAGCTACAGGTTGCTCTTAAACTCTCTTGACTCCTCCACTCACTTTCACAATGCCAATTACATAACGAGTGTGACTCCATATACCAGAAGTCTTTGGCAGCATGCTCGTGAGTTTTATTCATAATTTAAGCAGTGGTTGGGATTGAACCTGGAAACCAGGATTTCTTTACTTGGAAATCATTCGATAGTGCCACCTGGTGGTGTTAGCATCTTGCAAAAAGTTATTTTGTCATATGAAATTCTTTGTACTTGCAAATCCAGTATAGCTTTTTTTGGTGTCCTGTAAGTGTCACCTAAAAATGTTGTGCACTTTTATGTAAAGTAGTGTAAAGTGTACTTGTGTTGGATGAAAGACAATTTTGAGTGTTGTTTATATGTCGCAAAGTATAAAAATGTGTCAAAGTATATAAATAAAGTCTCAAAATTTTGCTGATCTACAGAATTTACTTTATATAAGCAGCACACCCTGCTGTAACAAGGAAAAGAAGGGAACCAGCTGAAAAATGCTTCTGTCAGAGCACGAAAATGTAAGACTCTGACAGAAAAGTGGGGAACCAGTTGCCTCAATCCTCATTACACCTTCTTCACCAAAAATTTTGGGATGTGAACATATTCGTGAGTGAGAGAAAGGTATGAAGACAGTGACAGTGGGAGAGAAAGAGGAGAAGGAAATGCCAGTGGGAGAAAGACACCTGTAGACAGTGGTAGTGAGAATTACTTGCTGAGTATAAAGACTTCAGTACAATGGGAGACTCAGTAAAAGAATTTAGAATGTTCTGTATTAATAGAGTGCAAATATGTTCACAAGCCAAATCTTTGGTGAGGAAGGTTGAATGAGGATTGAGGTAGAGCATATCTGCCTTTTTTCTCCATCTCTGATCACCACACAGTACAGCTTCAGTTAGAGGCAAATGAGATGCCCTCTGTCACAAAATTTATGTAACTGTATGGCTAGGGTGCCCCCGTCGGGCAGGCCGTTCGCCGGGTGCCGATCTTTCAATTTGATGCCACTTCGGTGACCTGCAGTCGATGAGGATGATAGGATGATGATGAGGACAGCACAACACCCAGTCCCTGGGTGGAGAAAATTCACTGACCCAGCCGGGAATTGAACCCAGGCCCAGAGGACTGACAATCTGTCATGCTGACCATTCAGCTACTGGGGATGGACAGTCACTAAATGAAATTATATGTGAGCAATAGAGTTACGTATAACGATACCATCAACAGACTGAACTGCATGTTAGCACACATAACTTTTCCTGTAATGGTTTTGCTGCTGAGATCTACTCTTTTGATGCCACATGCCTAGTTGTAGCCACAGAAGTTAAACAAACAAAAAATATAAACGAAATATCTGGATAAATAATGTAATTACTGATGTATAAACAGTTTTAGAATAGGCAAAGACAAAACCTCTCTGGATAATATAATAATTATTGACCACAGTGGGATGGCCATAAAAAACCAAATTGCAATTACAAATACTTCCAATAACATTTTTCTTCTGTGGGGGAACCTATCAATGATAAATATAATAATAATCTGCAGCATAATTTTAAGGTTAATCCATCTGAGCATAGGATACATCTAGTCCCCAAAAATTGCAAAGAAATGATGAACATCATTAACTCTTTAAAATCTTCTAGTTCTGTAGGGCATGATGGCCTCAATATTAAAGTATTAAAAGTGTGTGAAAAAAAAAAAACGTCTCTGCACCTCTGTCTGCAGCTTTAAAGAAGGTAACAAATACAAAATTCAGAACTACTGACCAATCTCAATACTTCCTGTCTTTCCCAATATACTTGAAAAAGTCATTTATAACAGAATTATAACCTTTCTCAGCAAGCACAATCTAATGTTCGAAAATCAAAATGGATTCTTAAAATGTAAATCAGCCAGCACAGCAGCTGCTCAGTTAATGAAGGGGTAATAAGTGACATCAAGAGCAAGCAACATGGTGCAGGTATATATCTCAACCTTGAGAAAGCTTTTGACTGTGTGAACACTGTTACCCTATTAGATGAGCTGTGGAACATTGGCATCAGAGGCACAGCTGACCTGATAAAGTCTTACATGAGTAACCAAAAAGGCAACAGCCTTGCCGCAGTGGATACACCAGTTCCGGTGAGATCACCAAAGTTAGGCGCTGTCGGGCGTGGCCGGCACTTGGCTGGGTGACCATCCAGCCGCCATGTGCTGTTGCCATTTTTTGGGGTGCACTCAGCCTTGTGATGCCAATTGAGGAGCTACTCGACCGAATAGTAGCGGCTCCGGTCAAAGAAAACCATCATAACGACCGGGAGAGCGGTGTGCTGACCACATGCTTTTCTTTTCTTTTCTTTTCTTTTTTTTACCAAAAACATTTTGTACTGCTTAGAACTGAACATGATGTTAACAAATCAAAAATCACTAAAAATATTGAGCGCCTCATGGCTCAGTATTGGGTCGTCTTCTATTTTTGATTTATGTAAATAACGTAAAATATTGCACTCAGAGTTCCTAGAGGCCCATTTTAATAATGTGACAAGTGAAATTGTTCAATACCTTAATGAAAGCCACATAAATGTAAGCATCAGTACAACATACCTCATGGAGTCAACAACACTAGTTTTAATGACAAAATTAAGATATACATTGGCAATGAATTAGTAAAAAACGAGTTTAGTGTAAAATTCCTTGGTTTAACAATACAAAACAATCTAAAATGGGACTGACATGTTGACATTCTAGCATGTAAGTTGTCTAAGAATATATCTGCAGTTAATGTGATTAACAATTTCTGCAAAGACAGTATTGTCCTAAAGCCTGCATATCATGCTTTATTTTCCTCTCATCTGAAATATGGGATAGAAATTTGGGGAGGAAGAACCAAAGCAAATCTAAATAAGCTATTGCTACTTCAAAAAAGAGCTATCTGTGGAGCAAAATATAAGGAATCATGGCATGGCTTGTTTCCAAAAACTGGTGTGCTAATCCTAGTAAACAAGTACATTCTAAAAGCCATATTACATATTAAAAGACTGCAGCCCAAGGTTTGTTCTAATTTGCGTCAGCACAATACCAGAAATAAAGAAAATTTTTACATCAGAAGCCACAGGACAGTGCTCTATGAAAAGAATCCACATTACACAGGTTTAAAATTAGCCAATGCACTGCCCATTGCAGTTATGACCCTTCCCAAAATGAAGTTTAAATTTCAGCTAAAGAGATTCCTATTACAAAATTCCTTTTACACAGTATCATATTTACACGCAGAATAAGAATTGCTTTGAAAAAGTATATAAATATGTTAAGCAAATCATTTTACTTGTAATCTCATAATTTTGTTAATCACTGATGTAATCAGAAGAATGTACCGCATTATTGTGTTACATATCAAGAACTGTAACCTGTTTTTGTACATTTGCAATGAATCATTCAATGTTGAATAAAGTATTATTATTATTATTTCTTTCTTTTCTCAGATGTTATGTCTGGTCAAAAATGGAAAGTGACGCAGACCTTGATCAAGCGTGACTTCCTTTTAACTGTACGGTATATGTTATATTGCATTTAGGAACTTTCGGGTGATTGAACATGTATCAATAATTACAGATTTCTGTAGTTGTATACAGGGTGTTACAAAAAGGTAAGGCAAAACTTTCAGGAAACATTCCTCACACACAAAGAAGGAAAATATGTTATGTGGACATGTGTCCGGAAACGCTTACTTTCCATGTTAGAGCTCATTTTATTACTTCTCTTCAAATCACATTAATCATGGAATGGAAACACACAGCAACAGAACGTACCAGCATGACTTCAAACACTTTGTTACAGGAAATGTTCAAAATGTCCTCCGTTAGCGAGGATACATGCATCCACCCTCCGTTGCATGGAATCCCTGATGCGCTGATGCAGCCCTGGGGAATGGCGTATTGTATCACAGCCCTCCACAATACGAGCAAGAAGAGTCTCTACATTTGGTACTGGGGTGGCGTAGACAAGAACTTTCAAATGCCCCCATAAATGAAAGTCAAGAGGGTTGAGGTCAGGAGAGCGTGGAGGCCATGGAATTGGTCCACCTCTACCAATCCATCGGTCACCGAATCTGTTGTTGAGAAGCGTATGAACACTTCGACTGAAATGTGCAGGAGCTCCATCGTGCAAAAAGCACATGTTGTGTCGTACTTGTAAAGGCACATGTACTAGCAGCACAGGTAGAGTATCCCGTATGAAATCACGATAACGTGCTCCATTGAGCGTAGGTGGAAGAACGAAACTAAAATGAGCTCTAACAAGGAAATTAAGTGTTTCCGGACAAATGTCCACATAACATCTTTTCTTTATTTGTGTGTGAGGAATGTTTCCTGAAAGTTTGGACGTACCTTTTTGTAACACCCTGTGTATAAGTTTGGATGTAGCTGTATTGCATTGATGTACTGGTGGATATTGTGTAGTATGACTCCTGTAGTTGATAGTATAATTGGCATAATGTCAACTTTATCCTGATGCCACATGTCCTTCACTTCCTCAGCCAGTTGGATGTATTTTTCAATTTTTTCTCCTGTTTTCTTTTGTATATTTGTTGTATTGGGTATGGATATTTCGATTAGTTGTGTTAATTCCTTCTTTTTATTGGTGAGTATGATGTCAGGTTTGTTATGTGTTGTTGTTTTATCTGTTATAATGGTTCTGTTCCAGTATAATTTGTATTCATCATTCTCCAGTACATTTTGTGGTGCATACTTGTATGTGGGAACGTGTTGTTTTATAAGTTTATGTTGTAAGGCAAGCTGTTGATGTATTATTTTTACTACATTGTCATGTCTTCTGGGGTATTCTGTATTTGCTAGTCTTTATTGTACATCTGCTTGTGATGTGATCTGCTGTTTCTATTTGGTGTTTGCAAAGTCTGCATTTATCTGTTGTGGTATTTGGATCTTTAATAATATGCTTGCTGTAATATCTGGTGTTTATTGTTTGATCCTGTATTGCAATCATGAATCCTTCCATCTCACTATATATTGCCTTTTCTTAGCCATGTGTTGGATGTGTCTTGATCGATGTGTGGCTGTGTTAGATGATACGGGTGCTTGCCATGTAGTGTTTTCTTTTTCGAATTTACTTTCTTCATATCTGTTGATGTTATGTGATCTAAAGGGTTGTAGAAGTGGTTATGAAATTGCAGTGGTGTAGCCGATGTATTTATATGAGTGATTGCTTTGTGTATTTTGCTAGTTGCTGCTCATTCTAGAAAGAATTTTCTTAAATTGTCTACCTGTCCATAATGTAGGTTTTTTATGTCAATGAATCCCCTTCCTCCTTCCTTTCTGCCTAATGTGAATCTTTCTGTTGCTGAATGTATGTGATGTATTCTATATTTGTGGCATTGTGATTGCATAAGTGTATTGAGTGCTTCTAGGTCTGTGTTACTCCATTTCACTACTCCAAATGAGTAGATCAATATTGGTATAGCATAAGTATTTATAGCTTTTGTCTTGTTTCTTGCTGTCAATTCTGTTTTCAGTATTTTTGTTAGTCTTTGTCTATATTTTTCTTTTAGTTCTTCTTTAATATTTGTATTATCTATTCCTATTTTTTGTCTGAATCCTAGATATTTATAAGCATCTGTTTTTTCCATCACTTCTATGCAGTCGCTGTAGTTATCCAATATGTAATCTTCTTGTTTAGTGTGTTTTCCCTTGACTATGCTATTTTTCTTACATTTGTCTGTTCCAAACGCCATATTTATATCATTGCTTGAATACTTCTGTTATCTTTAGTAATTGGTTGAGTTGTTGATTTGTTGCTGCCAGTAGTTTTAGATCATCCATGTATAGCAAATGTGTGATTTTGTGTGGGTATGTTCCAGTAATATTGTATCCATAATTTGTATTATTTAGCATGTTGGATAGTGGGTTCAGAGCAAGGCAGAACCAGAAAGGACTTAATGAGTCTCCTTGGTATATTCCACTCTTAATCTGTATTGGCTGTGATGTGATATTATTTGAATTTGTTTGTATATTAAGTGTGGTTTTCCAATTTTTCATTACTATGCTTAGGAACTGTATCAATTTAGGATCTACTTTGTATATTTCCAATATTTGTAGTAACCATGAGTGGGGTACACTATCAAAAGCTTTTTGGTAATCAATGTATGCATAGTGTAGTGACCTTTGTTTAGTTTTAGCTTGATATGTCACCCCTGCATCTATTATCAGTTGCTCTTTGCATCCTCGTGCTCCTTTGCAACAGCCTTTTTGTTCTTCATTTATAATTTTGATCTGTGTTGTATGTGTTATTAATTTCTGTGTAATGACTGAAGTTTTATTATTATTCTTTCTTTTCGCAGATGTTATGTCTGGTCAAAAATAAAAGTGACGCGGACATTGATCAAGCTTGACTTCCTTTTAACTGTACGGTGTATGTTACATTGCATTTAGGAACTTTCGGGTTATTGAACATGTATCAATAATTACGGATTTCTGTAGTTGTATATATACGCTTTGGATGTAGCTGTATTGCATTGATGTACTGGTAGATATTGTGCGGTATGACTCCTGTAGTTGATAGTATAATCGGTATAATTTCAACTTTATCCTGATGCCACATGCCCTTGACTTCCTCAGCCAGTTGGATGTATTTTTCAATTTTTTCTCCTGTTTTCTTCTGTATATTTGTTGTATTGGGTATGGATATTTCGATTAGTTGTGTTACTTTCTTCTTTTTATTGAAATAAGAACACCGTGAATTCATTGTCCCAGGAAGGGGAAACTTTATTGACACATTCCTGGGGTCAGATACATCACATGATCACACTGACAGAACCACAGGCACATAGACACAGGCAACAGAGCATGCACAATGTCGGCACTAGTACAGTGTATATCCACGTTTCGCAGCAATGCAGGCTGCTATTCTCCCATGGAGACGATAGTAGAGATGCTGGATGTAGTCCTGTGGAACGGCTTGCCATGCCATTTCCACCTGGAGCCTCAGTTGGACCAGCGTTCGTGCTGGACGTGCAGACCGCGTGAGACGACGCTTCATCCAGTCCCAAACATGCTCAATGGGGGACAGATCCGGAGATCTTGCTGGCCAGGGTAGTTGACTTACACCTTCTAGAGCACGTTGGGTGGCACGGGATACATGCGGACGTGCATTGTCCTGTTGGAAAAGCAAGTTCCCTTGCCGGTCTAGGAATGGTAGAACGATGGGTTTGATGACGGTTTGGATGTACCGTGCACTATTCAGTGTCCCCTCGACGATCACCAGTGCTGTACGGCCAGTGTAGGAGATCGCTCCCCACACCATGATGCCGGGTGTTGGCCCTGTGTGCCTCGGTCGTATGCAGTCCTGATTGTGGCGCTCACCTGCACGGCACCAAACACACATACGACCATCATTGGCACCAAGGCAGAAGCGACTCTCATCGCTGAAGACGACACGTCTCCATTCGTCCCTCCATTCACGCCTGTCGCGACACCACTGGAGGCGGGCTGCACGATGTTGGGGCGTGAGCAGAAGACGGCCTAACGGTGTGCGGGACCGTAGCCCAGCTTCATGGAGACGGTTGTGAATGGTCCTCGCCGATTCCCCAGGAGCAACAGTGTCCCTAATTTGCTGGGAAGTGGCGGTGAGGTCCCCTACGGCACTGCGTAGGATCTTACGGTCTTGGCGTGCATCCGTGCGTCGCTGCGGTCCGGTCCCAGGTCGACGGGCACATGCACCTTCCGCCGACCACTGGCGACAACATCGATGTACTGTGGAGACCTCACGCCCCACGTGTTGAGCAATTCAGCGGTACGCCCACCCGGCCTCCCGCATGCCCACTATACGCCCTCACTCAAAGTCCGTCAACTGCACATACGGTTCACGTCCACGCTGTCACGGCATGCTACCAGTGTTAAAGACTGCGATGGAGCTCCGTATGCCACGGCAAACTGGCTGACACTGACGGCGGCGGTGCACAAATGCTGTGGAGCTAGCGCCATTCGACGGCCAACACCGCGGTTCCTGGTGTGTCCGCTGTGCCGTGCGTGTGATCATTGCTTGTACAGCCCTCTCGCAGTGTCCGGAGCAAGTATGGTGGGTCTGACACACCGGTGTCAATGTGTACTTTTTCCATTTCCAGGAGTGTATTTAGCATGTTGGATAGTGGGTTCAGAGCAAGACAGAACCAGAAAGGACTTAATGAGTCTCCTTGGTATATTCCACGCTTAATCTGTATTGGTTGTGGTGTGATATTATTAGAGTTTGTTTCGATATTAAGTGTGGTTTTCCAGTTTTTCATAACTCTGTTTAGGAACTGTATCAATTTAGGATCTACTTTGTGTATTTCCAATATCTGTAGTAACCATGAGTGGGGTACACTATCAAAAGCTTTTTGGTAATCAATGTATGTATAGTGTAGTGACCTTTGTTTAGTTTTAGCTTGATATGTCACCTCTGTATCTATTGTCAGTTGCTCTTTACATCCTCGTGCTTCTTTGCAGCAGCCTTTTTGTTCTTCATTTATAATTTTGTTCCGTGTTGTATGTGTCATTAATTTCTGTATAATGACTGAAGTTAATATTTTGTAGATTGTTGGTAGGCATGTTATGGGGCGATATTTAGCTGGGTTTGCTGTGTCTGCTTGATCTTTAGGTTTTAGATAGGTTATTCCATGTGTAAGTGTATCAGGGAATGTGTATGGGTCTGCAATGTAACTGTTAAATTATTTAGTTAGATGTGAATGTGTTGAGGTGAACTTCTTTAGCCAGAAATTTGCTATTTTATCATTTCCAGGGGCTTTCCAATTGTGCGTAGAATTAATTGCTCGGGTGACTTCATGTTGCAAAATTATCACTTCAGGCATTTGTGGTATCATCTTGTATGAGTCTGTTTCTGCTTGTATCCAACGTGCATGCCTGTTATGTTGTACCGGGTTTGACCATATGTTGCTCCAGAAGTGTTCCATGTCTGTTATGTTTGGTGGATTGTCTATTTTAATGTGTGTGTTATCTATTGTTTGGTAAAATCTCTTTTGGTTTGTGTTGAATGTTTGGTTTTGTTTCCTTCTATTTTCACTTTTTTTGTATCTTCTAAGTTGTTGTGGCCAATGCTTGTAATTTCTGCTTCTTTTCATCTAATTGCTCTATTGCGTCTTGTTGTGAGATTTTACCTAACCTTTTTCGTTTTTTGTCTGATATTTCATTTCTTATAAATTGTGTTAGCTGTCCGATGTCTTTTCTCAGTTTTTCTATTCTGATCTGTAGCCTGTGTTGCCATGCTGGTTTTGTGGGTTTCTTCTGTGTGTTGGTTGGTTCTGATCTCTGCCTAGTGTGTATATTTAGTGTAGTGAGTGCTCCTACATAAACCAGTAGTTGTAACTCTTCCATAGTTGTGTTTTCATTTATTTTGTTGTGTATGATTGTATTGATAGTTGTCATTGTTGTTTCGACTTGTGGGTTATTTGGTGGTCTATGCAAGAATGGTCTAATGTCTGTATTTGTGTCTTTGTATTCTATATATGTCAGCTGAAATTTTTCTTCTATATCTAACATGTGTGTCACTTCGTGTTCTATTTGTGCTTGTTCTGGTGGCTGTCTTAAGATGTCGTTTCCCTCTGATTGTGTAATTGATGCGTTTTGTTCTTTGTTTGTTTCCTCTGGGATGCTTGAGTCCGTTACTGTATTTTCTTCTTCTTCTGATTGCACATTATTTTGTTCTAGTATTTGTTGTACTTGTTGTTTGATGTTTTCTAATTCTGACTGGGGTATCCTGTTATTTTTGATTATTACACGGATCTGATCAGCTAGTCGTTGTTCTGTTAAAAATTTTAATTCCGGGTATCTGGTAATAAACGTTGTGTATACTTGTGATCTGTATCCAGTTGTATTGGTTCCTAGGTTTGTTGCTTGGTAGTAACAGAACATGAGGTGTCGATTAACTTCCATCTCATCCTCTGTCTTTGTTTTCCTTCTACGGTTGTTGCAGGAAGCATATCCTGCAAAACACTTCTATTTGGATTTAAATCATTTTCCAGTTGGCTAGCAGTGTCGTTACCATTGTGGGCGGGCATAGGGCTCAAGCGTCGTCCCCGACCATGACGGCGCTTGTCCGAGGCTTCTTTAGTTCTGTCCTGAACCAAGTAATCACACTAAAAGGGGGGTCAGCCCTATTAGTAGTTTGTTCTTTTCGTCGGCTTTTACGACTGGCAGAACATACCGGAGGCCTATTCTTTTCCCGGGCCTCCAAGGGAATTATTATTATTATTATTATTATTATTATTATTATTATTATTATTATTATTACTATTACTATTATTATTATAAGCAGTCCACTACTGGGAATAATTGGCAATTGTATTTAAACAGTTTTTTCTACACCTGGAACACAATCATACCATGGATTTAGAGTAAGTATAACAAGTAAAACATTTTGTCATTCAAGTGCGAAAACTGTAAGTAGCTCCTTAATACACTGTGGGAAGAGGGGTATTGGCGGTGTGGCAGCAGAATAGAGATACAGCGTAGAGAGAAATTTTCCACACTATTTATGAGGAAGCACATATACATAAAAAATGTAGGTTTTGCGAGTGCAGAGTATACTAATTCCCATTGCCTTGCTGGGCACAGATTCTCATTTGCAGAGGCCCTCTCCCCTAGTGCGAAGCAAGTAAGGAGAGGCTGCAGCAGGGCATCATCTGTCTGAAGTGATGTAGGCACCTGTGTGATGGTGGATGGGATGGAAGACACATCATAGTCAGCGAGGTGTGCTGGGGGCACAGGACATGCCCAAAGTGGCTGCATTAGCAGATACAGAAGTAGTCTTGATAGTGTCTTTAATTGTTGCTGGCTTGGCAGTGCCGTTTTAAGAGGGAGACATGTTGGCGGCATTTCCTTGCATTGTTGCATCCACATGAGGTGCTGTGGGGCCAGCAGCCATGTAAATCAGGGTGGTGAGTGTATCGTCTGCCGATAAACGGGAGGTGAGTCTGCCATGTCAAGCTGTGGTGGGACAGGAGTGGTGTGAACAAAAGCTGTGTGTGACAGTTCTTGCACCTGACCACCTGTCCATGTAAGTCGTAATAATGAGGTCAGTATCACATAACATGAGGATACGTCATCATCTTGAAAATCATGTAGATTCACAAGCACTTGGAAATTGACTAACAAACTGTTGGTTGTTTTTTAGCAATTTTGATATCAAAAGTGTTTTTATCGCATTTCACCATGCGGTATGAGCCTGCAAATGGTACTGTAGGGTGGGTTTCACTGCGTCTGTAGGTAGCATCAAATGAGAACACATGGCCATATCTTTATGAATAAAAATTTGATGTGTCATGTGATGGGAGGTGTTGGCACACAGAAGTTTTGTATATGTGTTTGTGCACATGCACAATTAAGTCTGGTGAGTCCTGGTCTGTGAGGACTGTTTCATGAGCTACGAATTCAGTGGATAGAGTGAGAGGCTTATTGTATAGTACCCTGGTGAGCAGTGCATCCAGGTCAGCTTTATGTACAGTGCGAATACCTGGGGGAAACCTGTGGAAGGGCCTTCACCCAATATTCCAAGTGGCACATTAGAGTAGCTTTCATCGTCCAATGCCACCATTACATGAGGTCATTGGCCTGGGTGTGGTAGGCGGTTGTGTGGAACCAGTGACATCCACATATATGGTATAAGTCATTGAACAGTTTGGATTCAAACTGCCAAACTCTGGTCTGATGTTAAGGAGGCCGGGCAGCCAAATCTGGTAATCCAGATGTTGTTGAAAGTTTTTCAAAAATGGTTCAAATGGCTCTAAGCACTATGGGACTTAACACCTGAGGTCATAAGTCCCCTAGACTTAGAACTAGTTAAACCTAACTAACTTAAGGACATCACACACATCCACGTTCGAGGCAGGATTCAAACCAAAATGTAGACTTTCACGGCCAGAAATATCATGTCCATTATAATTATCCGGGCTGTTATGCCATGGTCGGTTGATGAATTTTGTGGTGATTCCCAACGTTTCGTCTCCGACTGCGGGAGACATCTTCAAGGGGGTCTGTAGCTCGATGGAAGGTCCAACACACCCACTGGCTCGCTACTGACTGCCGCTAAATTCCGTGTCCGTGTTTTCCCGTGGCGCGGCGTGACGTCACGTGTTTTGAAAACGTCAGTGCAATTGGCCGCTGTCCGTCACCGTCGATCGCCGTTGCCATCACCCAGTAGTGGACGGGTGATACACATCTTCTTTAACACCGGCATCCATATACCGTTTAATTTGATGCCCTCCTCCTTTCGGTTGAAATTATTTGGGTGTTTAGCGATTTCAATTGCCTCCCTGTAGAGCCTTTCGTAATATCCGCTCGTGGCCGCTAGTACTTGCGTCTCCTCGAAACGAATACTGTGGTTCCCTGGCTGGAAAGCATGCTCCACAACAGCTGATCGTTCCGTTTCTCCTCTTCTACAATTTCCCTTGTGCTCTTCCAAACGTTTAGAAACAGTTCTTTTAGTGGTACCCACATAAACATCACCACAGCTTTATGGGATCCTATACACTCCAGCTTTTTCCAATGGTTTGCGAGCATCCTTTGCAGGCTTAAGGTATTCCTGTATCTTCCTGGTGGGCTTGTAAATTACGGTAATATTCCACTTCGTCAAGATCCTCCTTATTCTTTCTGTTATATTTTTAACAAATGGCAGGAAAACCTTAGATGTTGCAGTAGCCTGTACGTCAGTATGATTTCTGCCTGGCTGCCTCAACGCACGTTTTATTTCGGCGGACGAATATCCGTTCTTCATTAGTACATTGTGGAGATGTTCCATCTCAGCGTCGAGCAACTCAGGTTCACAAATATTTCTAGCTCTGTCCGCTAACGTCTTGATAACACCCCGTTTCTGTTTTGGGTGGTGGTTCGAATCCCGGTGCAAATAATGGTCCGTGTGCGTGGGTTTGCGGTACACTGAGTGGCCCAAACTATCATTTTCATTTCTAAAAACAAGCACATCGAGGAAATGTAATTTGCCGTCTACCTCCTCCTGAAGAAATCCGTATAGAAACAGTGAGAATATTAGCCAATGCAAAATCGCCGAAAAGTAATATAACTGTGGGTGAGAGAAGAACTTTAAAACTCCTTAATGACGACGATAGTATTTTGGTTCTTCCAGCTGAGAAAGGAAGCGCAACGGTGGTTATGGATGTGGCCGACAGAGAAAAATTACTGATCTACTGGATCCGCAAGCATATAGGAAACTGAGTAAGGACCCCACTAACAACGTTCTCAGAACTGTGTTGCGGTTAATAAAAAAGTCCTCCATTGAAGAGAGTGTACAGAAAGGTCTCTGCAATTTGGTTGCACTACCACCGAGGCTTTATGGATTGCCCAAAATTCATAAAGAAAATGTTCCGTTAAGACCGATACTAAGTGCCATTGGTTCGCCCACCTACTCGTTAGCCAAGTTTTTGACTATGCTGTTAAAACCACATGTGGGCCGTTCGGACTCTTATATAAAGAATTCGACACATTTCATCAGCAGATTGAATGGCATAGTGGTCCAGCCGGAGGACATATTGGTCAGCTTCGATGTGGTATCGCTGTTTACCATGGTTCCACTTAATGATGTATTGGAACAGCTGGATCGAATTTTTCCTGCCGATATTTTAGAACTGTTGAAGTGAGTGTAGAAGTGTTGTTTGACGACCACATACTTCAAGTGGAATGAACAGTTTTATGAGCAAACGGTTGGCGTTGCAATGGGAAGCCCCCTAAGTCCCGTAATTACATACTTCTTTATGGAGAAATTCGAAGAACAGGCCTTAGGTACTGCCAGCAAGAAACCAAATGTATGGTTCCGATACGTGGATGACACGTTTGTGCTGTGGAGACATGGCAGGTAGGAACTAAGCCGGTTCCACGAACATCTGAACAGTATAAACTCGAGAATTCAGTTTACAATGGAGGAGGAGGTAGACGGCAAATTACATTTCCTCAATGTGCTTGTTTTTAGAAACGAAAATGGTAGTTTGGGCCACTCAGTGTACCGCAAACCCACCCACACGGACCGTTATTTGCACCGAGATTCGAACCACCACCCAAAACAGAAACGGGGTGTTATCAAGACGTTAGCGGACAGAGCTAGAAATATTTGTGAACCTGAGTTGCTCGACGCTGAGATGGAACATCTCCACAATGCACTAATGAAGAATGGATATTCGTCCGCTGAAATAAAACGAGCGTTGAGGCAGCCAGGCAGAAATCATACTGACGTACAGGCTACTGCAAAATCTAAGGTTTTCGTGCCATTTGTTAAAAATGTAACGGAAAGAATAAGGAGGATCTTGATGAAGCGGAATATTACCGTAATTTACAAGCCCACCAGGAAGATACAGGAATACCTTAAGCCTGCAAAGGACGCTCGCAAACCATTGGAAAAAGCTGGAGTGTATAGGATCCCATGAAGCTGTGGTGATGTTTATGTGGGTACCACTAAAAGAACTGTTTCTAAACGTTTGGAAGAGCACAAGGGAAATTGTAGAAGAGGAGAAACGGAACGATCAGCTGTTGCGGAGCATGCTTTCCAGCCAGGGAACCACAATATTCGTTTCGAGGAGACGCAGGTACTAGCGGCCACGAGCGGATATTACGAAAGGCTCTACAGGGAGGCAATCGAAATCGCTAAACACCCAAATAATTTCAACCGAAAGGAGGAGGGCATCAAATTAAACGGTATATGGATGCCGGTGTTAAAGAATATGTGTATCACCCGTCCACTACTGGGTGATGGCAACGGCGATCAACGGCGACGGACAGCGGCTAATTGCACTGACGTTTTCAAAACACACGACGTCACGCCGCGGCACGGGAGCGCGCGGACACAGAATTTAGCGGCAGTCAGTAGCTAGCCAGTGGGTGTGTTGGACCTTCCATTGAGCTACGGACCCCCTTGAAGATGTCTCTCGCAGTCGGAGACGAAACGTTGGGAATCATCACAGAATTCATCAACCGACTACATCATAACAGCCCGGATAATTATAATGGACAGGATTCGAACCTGCGTCTGTCGCATGTGGTTCCAGACTGAAGTGCCTAGAACCACTCGAACACAGCAACCGGCTGAAAGTTTTTGCAACTGGCTCTGCTGATACATCAAAAATGGGTGTGGTCTCCACCCATTGTGTCACGCGACCTTTCATTGATAGAATGTAACAGTAACCATGCGAGTCAGGGAGTGATCCTACGATGTCAGTTTGGACATGCTGGGCATGGAATGCATGTCCTGGTCTACATGACACAATCCTTCTTATTGTTAGGCCAGACAAACTGTTCCATGATGAGGTGTACAGTAGGGTGCATGCCCAAATGTGCCAGTTTACAGAGAAGGTCAAAAATTGTCATGCAATACAGCTCTGGCACGATTGGTCAGACCTGTCCATTTGCAACAAGACATCAAACTTGTTTGGTCATGTTGGTTAGTGGGTGTTTTTAGGAACTAATTTAATTTGGGAGGTCCAAACACTGTCTGATGGCCTGACTATCCCAGCTCACAAAAGTTCGTCCATTGCAGCTTTAGCCACTTTAAGTTTGTGGGGAGCTTGACAACAGGGATGGTGATGGACAGGGGAACTTCATGCGGTTGTAATGTGGTGGACCGTACCACCCCGCATAGCACAGATTGTATGTGGTCTAATGGGGGAGCATGGAGTGAGTCCACGAAGTAGGGTGCGATGTGATTAACTGCCACTGTTAATGTCATATGACATTGTCTCAGGAGTGCACTCAAGTGGGGGTTGTGATGCTTCACTAAACTGAGAAGTGTCCATTGTAGTGGCACCATGGTAGTGATGTGTTGAGATGACAAAGGTAATCGAGATATAGTTGAGCTGCATGTAGTGATGTGTGTGCATCCATGATCTGTCTCCATAGTTGTCCATTGGTGAGGCACGTGACCTCATTGTCATGATGCATTGATGAGTACTCAGCTGCCTTTAAGTGTAGCTGGTTGGAAAGTGCTTCACTTTGTAGCTTCTGGTTGAGTGTTATATAGAGCAGTGGCAGCGTGACTTGAAGGCATGGCAGCATTGGCAGGTAGTGTATTGCTGAACACACCATGGATTGACTGATGGTCATCCCATCATAATAGGAAGGCATGATTTAAATCCAACAGTAGTTGGTAGTGCCAGAAGAAGTTGGCTCCCAGGACTGGTTCAACTGTCTCTGCATGTAGGAATTTCCAAGGTATTTGTGTATCTGTGCCAAGGTTGAGTGTGATGAGTACATTTCCATCAACTGTGTTTATAGTGTAATTATCCACGCACACTTGCAGCAGTGATGGCAACAGTTTAGTAGGCATGAGAGCAAATGGTAGAATGGTCACATTGGTCCCAATATCAATAAGGAAATATGTGTGCAGACACCTGTAATGGACTCTTACTCAGGGACCATCTGTCCATTGAAATGCTGCATTGGTGCTGTTTTGCTACAGTGTCTTGTTAATGAAGAGCGGCCTGGTGTGCCTACATCAGGTCACCATACTATTTTGGTAGGTGCAGGGTTGTGTGCAGCACTGTGCATCCTGCCCAAATCTGGTGTGAAACGAGCAATAACATTGTTGGGTGTTGGGCATGGTAGCAGGCGATGTTCTTGGTGGGCATGGCTTTTATTTATACACAGGGTTGGGATGGTGGCCAGCTGGAAGGGTGACAGTCTTGGCTGTTGCGGTAGGCATCTGTAATCCAACAGAGCCATGAAAGGCACTTGCTGTGGTAGAAACAGGGGGCACAGCCCAGTCTGGATTGGTGCAGCCATCATCAGGTGGTCTGGAGCTGAATGGAATGTCAGGGCAGCTCAGCCAGTATCATGCAAAATTGATTTCAATGCATCCTACCAGGCATTGACTGCAGTGTAGTGTTGTTGGTTGTTGATTAGAATGTGGTGTTGTGATAAGGCCTACATTCTGTCAGGAGGTCGATGTTTAAACTCCAGCGGTGTCTCCTAAAGTGCTAGCATCATTGTTTAGACGTTCTCTGGCAGTTTTAGGTGCCAAAGTGTCCATAGAATGGGGTCATGCAGGAGTGTTGGGTCAATGAGAGCTCGCAAATGGTGCCAGAGTGAAGACGGCATGCTATTTCTCAAAGTAGTTTCATTGATGATGAAATGTAGCTGCTCAGGCATGCATGTTAGTCACTGTAGCAGTAGTGTCTTGGCAGTTTCGTATTTTTGAGAAGCCAGAACAGACAAAAGCTAGTCACTAAGAAGGTCTGCACTGTCTCTGAGGTAGTTAAGAAGAGTGACAAAATTCTTGTCATCCCCAATGATGCCACTGCCTGACATCAAACACTCACTGAGGGCAAACCACAGAACAGGAGAATCTGTGTGGAACAGCAATATTTCGGACAGTGGTGAATGGTATGATGACCATCAGTGGTTTGATTGTAAGGCTCCAACATGAGAAGGGCATGGCACAGCATGGGAGACACAGGGCCAGCCAGGGTGGCCAAGCAGTTCTAGGCGCTACATTCTGGAACCGCGTGATCGCTACAGTCGCAGGTTCGAATCCTGCCTCGGGCATGGATGTGTGTGATGTCCTTAGGTTAGTTATGTTTAAGTAGTTCTAAGTTCTAGGGTACTGATGACCTCAGAAGTTAAGTCCCATAGTGCTCAGAACCATTTGTACCATTTATTTGGAGACACAGGAGCATCAATGTGTGAGGACGTGTAGGAAATGCGGCTTGACATAGGGTGGCACATGATGAGGCGGGCCATGTCGTGGTGCAGGTGGCATTGGTGTCATCCAGTAATGTGTGTAGAACACAGTTGGCTGTTCAAAGAGTGGCCACACATGTGAGTAAAGTTTCAGGGCATATGCGATAGGTACAACTTCCCAATGTCAGATGTCTGAGATGGCAGAAAATGCATGTGAGAGTGCATATGAGGTCCTGCCATCATAAAGAAGGAAGGAATAGTCCATTTATTATCCAAAGGCACTGTCAGTGTCCCATAGAGTTCGTGTGGATGTGCAATCATTCACAGTGCAGCTGATGCAGGAGTGATGTCACTCGAAGGGGGAGATAGCAATTGCTGACATTGCCAAGGTGAGTTCATGAAAAACACATTCTCAGAGTCCATTTTGATACTGGGAGCGGGTGATGCAAATGTGAAGCACATTGCTGGAGCAGAAGTGAGTTGGCTGTGGTGCCCAATGTGGATATGAGTGACATCATAATCTGTCTCACGGAACTTGTATTTAATTTCTATGGTCAGAACAGGATTTGGAAAATTAGATGCACAGGTACTGAAAGTTGATGCAAACCTTGTCCAGTGGTCCATTGGCAGATTGATGAAAAAACAGAATGATGGAGTGGTATGACAGGGGCCACTGTTGTTCAACCATAACGGCACTGTGGGAGACATCCGTGTTGTTCACATTGCTAATGCATGTGTCATTAAACTGATAATCATTAGCATTGGAATCTGTGATGTTTTGTCCAGTGCAAAAGTCAAAGGCGCTAAGATTAATATTTGTTATGGAGGTGGCAGCCATTGTTTATTGTGACACTCTGATGCACTTTTGTCTGGAATGCCAGGAATAGACTCATAGTGTCAAATCTGGAATGTTTATCATGAAGTACCTTGGTGAATTGGACACTCATCATGGTGCAGTTCACTGCTTGGCATTGGCAGCAAAGCGATGTTGGTCTGAAGATGTGGCGAAAATGAAGGCATTGTCACTATGTCATTTGGCACTCTAGTATCATTAAAGCCTTGGCGGATATTTAGCGATTTTGCACGCGGGACATTCGTGAGCACTTGTTGAGCGATGTTGTCGACATTGTTGAAGAAATGGTGAGGTTGCACCATTTGTAACAGCAGCATCCTCGATGATGTAACCAGCATGGTAGACTTTCTACTTAACAGCAAAATCACAGAGTGACACAGAAATTCTGGGTCACCGCTGTAGGAAGTGAGTAACTGACAGTGTGATAGCAGAATAGTGGCACACCACTGAGATACAATTTCTACACTGTTTATTAGTAACCACACATACATAACATGTGTAAGCTTTACAAGCATATAGAGCATACTAACTCCCACTGCCTCACAGAGCGGTGGTCCTCATTTACAGAGTCAGAGACGTTACACTGCCTCAACACCAATAATCACATCATTTATTCAAATTCATGTAATGTTTCCAGAATGAGATTTTCACTCTGCAGCGGAGTGTGCGCTGATATGAAACTTCCTGGCAGATTAAAACTGTGTGCCCGACCGAGACTCGAACTCGGGACCTTTGCCTTTCGCGGGCAAGTGCTCTACCAACTGAGCTACCGAAGCACGACTCACGCCCGGTACTCACAGCTTTACTTCTGCCAGTACCTCGTCTCCTACCTTCCAAACTTTACAGAAGCTCTCCTGCGAAGCTGTACCGGGCGTGAGTCGTGCTTCGGTAGCTCAGTTGGTAGAGCACTTGCCCGCGAAAGGCAAAGGTCCCGAGTTCGAGTCTCGGTCGGGCACACAGTTTTAATCTGCCAGGAAGTTTCGTATCAGCGCACACTCCGCTGCAGAGTGAAAATCTCATTCTGGAAACATCCCCTAGGCTGTGGCTAAGCCATGTCTCCGCAATATCCTTTCTTTCAGGAGTGCTAGTTCTGCAAGGTTCGCAGGAGAGCTTCTGTAAAGTTTGGAAGGTAGGAGACGAGGTACTGGCAGAAGTAAAGCTGTGAGTACCGGGCATGAGTCGTGCTTCAGTAGCTCAGTTGGTAGAGCACTTGCCCGCGAAAGGCAAAGGTCCCGAGTTCGAGTCTCGGTCGGGCACACAGTTTTAATCTGCCAGGAAGTTTCATATCAGCGCACACTCCGCTGCAGAGTGAAAATCTCATTCTGGAGATATCCCCTAGGCTGTGGCTAAGCCATGTCTCCGCAATATCCTTTCTTTCAGGAGTGCTAGTTCTGCAAGGTTCGCAGGAGAGCTTCTGTAAAGTTTGGAAGGTAGGAGACGAGGTACTGGCAGAAGTAAAGCTGTGAGTACCGGGCGTGAGTCGTGCTTCGGTAGCTCAGTTGGTAGAGCACTTGCCCGCGAAAGGCAAAGGTCCCGAGTTCGAGTCTCGGTCGGGCACACAGTTTTAATCTGCCAGGAAGTTTCATGTAATGTTATTTGTATCACATGCTATGACTTCAGTGTTACATAAGAGTAATGCTGAGGACTAATGAGAGCGCTTCAATAATTTTTACTTCTATTACAAGCTTCAATTTCTTAATTTTTCTTAGAGAACAAGGTTTTGGGGGCACTGAGACTGCAACATAAAATTGTATCCCCCAAATTTGTCATAAAAAAGAAAAATGCCCTGTTTCTGTGTAAATGGCATTGCAACTTGTTGTTTCTGCAGTTCCAGATAAAACTGTTGTGAACTTCGTACCAAATGTTCTCAGCAGTAAGGAAACATGCTGAAGTTCCTCGACTATCCATTATGACGCGCGCTTTACACTTGATGTAAGTGGGTATGCCACAAATTATGTCTCTCACTTGCTTGTGTAAAATATGTCACTTACCGCCATGACAACTCGCAACAAACTGAATAAAAATCCACTAAATAACTCACTGTAATCACATTAAATGGTCGCACTGCATACAAAATTCACAGCACAGCACTCAGAACTCTGCTGTATGCTCGTTGGCTATCATAGAATGCATTACTTGCATGGTTTGCAGAATGACCCTAAACTCGACTGCCATCCTTCGTTTTTGTTTTGAATGACCTTTCTTGTCATATACCTGAATATCCATCCACACATGTATGTGTGAATGGATATGTGTGTTTGTGCGAGTGTATACCCGTCCTTTTTTCCCCCTAAGGTAAGTCTGTCCGCTCCCGGGATTGGAATGACTCCTTACCCTCTCCCTTAAAACCCAAATCCTCTAGCCTTTCCCTCTCCTTCCTCTTTCCTGACAAGGCAACTGTTGGTTGCGAAAGCTAGAATTTTGTGTGTATGTTTGTGTTTGTTTGTGTGTCTATCGACGTGCCGGCGCTTTCGTTTGGTAAGTCACATCATCTTTGTTTTTAGATATATTTTTCCCACGTGGAATGGTCTTTTTATCTACTACCTCATACTAAATATTTATGTAATTTTACTGGTTTCAGTGACCACCATAGAAATCTATACAAAGGAAAAGTTAAAAATTATTTAAGGACTGCCAATAATGTACTCTATTTTTTTTAAATATCTGAGGGCTTCCAAATTCCTATCTGGTGTCTCTGGGTAACCCATAATAGAGTTTTGCATCAGAATATAAAACTTCTTTCCGGAACCTAAACAAGGATCCATATGCTATAAGGAAATTACTTTTACTTCTAATATGATGAATGTGAATTTCACAGTTCATTCCTTTTATTAACAAACATTATGATTACAGAATAAATGTATTGGCACGTAACTGTAGAATCCCCAGGTACCTGAAGACGCCTCTGTAACATGTTTGGTTATTAATTTAACATAAGAATCTCTTTTGTGTACTTCTGTAGAATAAACATTTTTTTTACCTTAGCTGCATTGCCTCAGAAGATTATAGCATAGTGCATCCCTTCGCTCCCAGCTTCAGGCAGTGTTGGCTTCAGTCACACAGCTTGAGGCTGTTGCCAATAGGCATCAATGTGGGGGTCCGGATGGGGGTTTGTTGGGGATGGCCAGCTCGTCCCACGCATCCCCCGATCGGACTACGACTGTGGCTGCCCAGGATACTGCCCACATTGAGGCTGACCCCTCACCTGTGGTAGAGTGGGAGGTCGTCTCGAGGTGTGGCAGGGGGCGAAAGACATTCCGGAGGGCTAAACGGAAGGCCTCTCCAGTTTGTCTGACGAACCGGTTTCAGGCTCTGTCTCATGCTGATACTGATCTTCGGCCGGACATGGCTGCTTGTCCTGTTCCAGAGGTTGCCCCTCAGTCTGCAAGATCTGGGCAGTCGCAGAGGGTGGGCTTACTGGTAGTTGGGAGCTCCAACGTCAGGCGCGTAATGGGGCCTCTTAAGGATATGGCAGCAAGAGAGGGGAAGAAAACCAATGTGCACTCCGTGTGCATACTGGGGGGAGTCATTCCAGATGTGGAAAGGGTCCTTCCGGATGCCATGAAGGGTACAGGGTGCACCCATCTGCAGGTGGTCGCTCATGTCGGCACCAATGATGTGTGTCGCTATGGATCGGAGGAAATCCTCTCTGGCTTCTGGCGGCTATCTGATTTGGTGAAGACTGCCAGTCTCGCTAGCGGGATGAAAGCAGAGCTCACCATCTGCAGCATCGTCGACAGGACTGACTGCGGACCTTTGGTACAGAGCCGATTGGAGGGTCTGAATCAGAGGCTGAGACGGTTCTGCACAGTGTGGGCTGCAGATTCCTCGACTTGCGGCATAGGGTGGTGGGGTTTCAGGTTCCGCTGGATAGGTCAGGAGTCCACTACATGCAGCAAGCGGCTACATGGGTAGCAGGGGTTGTGTGGCGTGGACTGGGCGGTTTTTTAGGTTAGATGGCCTCGGGCAAGTACAGAAAGGGCAACAGCCTCAAAGGGTGTGGGGCAAAGTCAGGACATGCGGGGACCAAGCAGCAATTGGTATTGTAATTGTAAACTGTCGAAGCTGCATTGGTAAAGTACCGGAACTTCAAGCACTGATAGAAAGCACCAAAGCTGAAATCATTATAGGTACAGAAAGCTGGCTGAAGCCAGAGATAAATTCTGCTGAAATTTTTACAAAGGCACAGACGGTGTTTAGAAAGGATAGATTGCATGCATCCGGTGGTGACGTGTTTGTCGCTGTTAGTAGTAGTTTATCCTGTAGTGAAGTAGAAGTAGATAGTTCCTGTGAATTATTATGGGTGGAGGTTACACTCAACAACCGAGCTAGGTTAATAATTGGCTCCTTTTACCGACCTCCTGACTCAGCAGCATTAGTGGCAGAACAACTGAGAGAAAATTTGGAATACATTTCACATAAGTTTTCTCAGCATGTTATAGTCTTAGGTGGAGATTTCAATTTACCAGATATAGACTGGGACACTCAGATGTTTCGGATGGGTGGTAGGGACAGAGCATCAAGTGACATTATACTGAGTGCACTATCCGAAAATTACCTTGAGCAATTAAACAGAGAACCAACTCATGGAGGATGACACGCGTAAAGCTGAAATACTAAACACCTTTTTCCAAAGCTGTTTCACAGAGGAAGACCGCATTGCAGTTCCTTCTCTAAATCCTCGCACAAACGAAAAAATGGCTGACATCGAAATAAGTGTCCAAGGAACAGAAAAGCAACTGGAATCACTCAACAGAGGAAAGTCCACTGGACCTGATGGGATACCAATTCGATTCTACACAGAGTATGCAAAAGAACTTGCCCCCCTTCTAACAGCCATGTACCGCAAGTCTCTAGGGGAACGGAAGGTTCCAAATGATTGGAAAAGAGCACAGGTAGTCCCAGTCTTCAAGAAGGGTCGTTGAGCAGATGCGCAGAACTATAGACCTATATCTCTGATGTTGATCTGTTGTAGAATTTTAGAACATGGTTTTTGCTCATTTATCATGTTGTTTTAGGAAACCCAGAATCTACTCTGTAGGAGTCAACATGGATTCCGGAAACAGCGATCGTGTGAGACCCAACTCGCTTTATTTGTTCATGAGACCCAGAAAATATTAGATACAGGCTCCCAGGTAGATGCCATTTTCCTTGACTTCTAGAAGGCATTCGATACAGTTCTGCACTGTCGCCTGATAAACAAAGTAAGAGCCTATGGAATATCAGACCAGCTGTGTGGCTGGATTGAAGAGTTTTTAGCAAACAGAACACAGCATATTGTTATCAATGGAGAGACGTCTACAGACGTTAAAGTAACCTCTGGCGTGCCACAGGGGAGTGTTATGGGACCATTGCTTTTCAATATATATCGTGGATGATGCTGTAGTATACAGAGAAGTTGCAGCATTAGAAAATTGTAGCGAAATGCAGGAAGATCTGCAGCAGATAGGCACTTGGTGCAGGGAGTGGCAACTGACCCTTAACATAGACAGATGTAATGTATTGCGAATACATAGAAAGAAGGATCCTTTATTGTACAATTATATGATAGCGGAACAAACACTGGTAGCAATTACTTCTGTAAAATATCTGGGAGTATGCGTACGAAACGATTTGAAGTGGAATGATCATATAAAATTAATTATTGGTAAGGCGGGTACCAGGTTGAGATTCATTGGGAGAGTCCTTGGAAAATGTAGTCCATCAACAAAGGAGGTGGCTTACAAAACACTCGTTCGACCTATACTTGAGTATTGCTCATCAGTGTGGGATCCGTACCAGATCGGGTTGACGGAGGAGATTGAGAAGATCCGAAGAAGAGTGGCGCGTTTTGTCACAGGGTTATTTGGTAACCGTGATAGCGTTACAGAGATGTTTAGCATACTCAAGTGGCAGAATCTGCAAGAGAGGTGCCCTACATCGCGGTGTAGCTTGCTCACCAGTTTTCGAGGGGGTGCGTTTTTGGATGAGGTATTGAATATATTGCTTCCCCCTACTTATATCTCCTGAGTAGATCACGAATGTAAAATTAGAGAGATTCGAGCGTGCACGGAGGCTTTCAGACAGTCGTTCTTCCCGCAAACCATACGTGACTGGAACAAGAAAGGGAGGTAATGACAGTGGCACGTAAAGTGCCCTCTGCCACACACCGTTGGGTGGCTTGCGGAGTATAAATGTAGATGTAGATGTAGAAGTAGATCATGTGTGAAGTTAGAACATGTATGTACTGTTCTGTCCTGAACTACACAGAATGGAGAGAGCTGGATCTGTAATTAGAAATTACTTGCTAATCTCCATTTTTTTATAAATGTGTGTTAGCTAACTGCCATATACTTTAATCTTTGAGGAAATACACTTTGGCACATCTGTTGGTTACAAAAGCCCCTCAAGAGGGACACTATCCAAGCAACACAGGATTTTAGTATGTTGTAGAATATATCTGACATTGTCAGAACAGGAGAAAGTGATCATAAGCAGATAGTCAATAGTAAAATTATAAAAATTTTGAAAACTTTTTAAAACAATCAGAATTTTGCTATATATTGTCTCAATTGCATTTAACATTAATAAATTGTTTACCAAGTGATGGATGACCAATTTTGGTGGTTTCACTACCATCCTCATATCACATGTAATATTATAAATGCCCTCACAGTGTACAAAACCATTGTACCATACATAACATTCTTATTTTAAATCTCCAAGTAAAATGTGCTATGTACAGCCATGTTATCTATGACAGTAACTGAAACACAAAGCCTGTACAGCACCATATTTTTTTTTCTTTTTTATACATTGAAGAGTCCATGTCATTATTTCTGTTACATACAGTAACTGTAAGCAGAGATTTGCCATGTAAGCTGTACTTGAGGTCAATGGTAAAACATAAAATATAAATTACTGTTGACTTAAAGTACAACTTACATGGCATATCACTGCTTGCAGCTACTGACTGGCACTACAAAGAATAAAAAATTTTCTACAGTGCTGTACAGGCTTCGTGTTTCAGTTAACGTTGTAGATAATGTGGCTGTACATATTTTGCTTTTTCCCCACATTTTCAGGTACTGTTAGGAAGGGCTCATTTACATCAGTGAGCAATGATTTGAATTTAAGATTATCAGTGGGGGTGGTTTGAATATAATTTGACTTACCTAGTTTGTGTGTCATGTCTAACAATGTCTTTACTTTGATCTTGAGGTTTTTTTTTGTGTCACTTTATGATTTTTATCTTTTGGGATCATGTAGTAAAGAGTTTTTCAGGGATGCCCCAAAACTCTGCACATGTGCAGAGCTCTTGCAGGTTTGTGGGTCTCTTGTGGCTGACTGCACACTTCCTCCACTACCATTCCAAACTGCCTGTGAGGGAAGATGGCCTAAACTATGAACTCACTGCATTGGATTGCTATGCAGTCACCAAGAAACAATGAATGGCTTGTTGCAACTTTGTTTTATATTATGCTGTATTAGAAAATTCAAACACCTGAATCTCTATACAACTATAATAATAAGGAGCAATATTAGACTGTTGCAGACTGTCAGTAAAAAAAAAAAAAAAAAAAAAAAAAAAAAAAAAAAAAAAAAAAAAAAAAAAGAGAGAGAGAGAGAGATAGAGAGAGAGAGAGAGAGAGAGAGAGCTGGGTTACTTCTTTCACATGTAGGTAGAATCAAATTTTATCGTCTAGAATTACTCTGCCAACATTCCAATGGGTACATTTCTCAACATTTGCCACAAATAAGAACAATTTTCAGTATTATTTCTGGTTCGCTGAATACATAATGAAATTTATTTGTGGCCCAAACTGTAAGCACACAGACAGGTACAAACAGTTCTCTGTTTTCCATGTCTCTCAGGTTTCTACATAAATGTGACATATTTAGGTTCGTAATGGGGGGGGGGGGGGGGGGGGATGGGGAAACCACTTTGATACATACAGTGATCAAAACATTGTTATCATTTTTGAAGTCCCATTATGGAGATTTGGAACTCGTCCAGAGGAAAATTTCCTAGTTCTTCTGGGAAGTTTTGACATAAAATAACTTGTCTTTAAAATGAGATGCATAAATTGCAGATCATTCAGCTCCATCTGCAAATGCACAGGGGTGCCTTCAAATGAGGTGGCAAAGGGTCAAATACAAATGTGAGACTGGTAGTATCATGAAAATGTTTAGGGAATTGTCATTCTAATTCTTTCAACATTGCAATGAACTAGTCAAAATTCACATTTTCCTTATCACCAGGGAGACTAGAGAAATGGGCATTGTTCTTTGTCAGAAGTTGTCCCAATCACAATGCAATTTTCTTATAAAGTGCTTACACTTTCCCCATAAAATAATAAGAAAGTTGATTTTCATGTTTCAATGGGCATTCAACTGTGCAGTTTAAGTCCACTAAAAATGTGAGGTCTTGGACCTTCGGATTATGGTTCCTGCTTTCCTTTGTCCATCAGAATTCAACAATATCAGTGTTAATCTAAAAAGTCATTTTAGGCCTGCCCCCTTGACTTCACCAATGTACTTTGCAGTAATATAGAACATCTGACGAGTCTCCTGTACATAAAATTCTGATTCTGATTCTCCAGACACTTAGTTCATTTCCATCAAAAAACGGTGGTGCAGTAATGCATGTGAATTCAGAAAATTTACTAGTATTATCATGTGCTCCATGTTTGCAAATTTAGCATGAAGTGCTTCGTGTTGTACAAATGAATGAAACCCATGCAAATTATCTATTGACCATTGTCATTTTTTGCACATTCAGCACTGAATAAGTCTTTAAATTCATTATATATGGTGTAAAGCCATCTATAGCAAATTTGGAATGCCTGGTGATTATACAACTGCATAATAGACGTTGAGAATTCTCGCCCTTCTCTTTGAAAAAGAACTGTGATTCTTGTTCATTTTTATAGGTCACTAGACTGCCTTTTTTTGAGTGTATGTCCCATTGCAACAGCCACTGGACCTTTGAACTTCCTTTATACCATGAGCAGAATGCCTGGGATAAACAGCACTGTCACCATGAACAGAAGAAAGTAATGCTGACTGAAAAATGTTGCACCAGATGCCTGAAGAAAGAGTAACATATTGCACTGTTAAATGAAACATCACACCATATCGAGCAGTTTTGAGAGGGATTGAGCATAAATCAGAAGGACCTAACAAAGCCAATACATATGGAGTAATGCCAAGACAGGGTGAGACCTGGACTGTACACATGCAGCACATTGTACACAAGTGCATGTTTGGGCACTACCTCTTTCTTTGTAACATATTTCCTTACCCAAGATGTTAGCAACTATTTCTCTCAGCTTTCACTGTGACTGTCCATGACACGCTGCAAAGGAAAACTGGATTCATAGTGTTGCAAGAATATTTTTAGGAAAGAATTAAATGTTTCAACTTATATGTGCCTTTCGTGAACTACTTCCCATTTTCCACCATTAATTTCCTTCCGGATATCACCACTAAGTCAGGTTTTAGAGTTCTGTAAAACTGCACTTTTCCCTTCTCAGCTAAACCTGGCTGATGCTTCACATATGGCCTAGGCTGAAGCTCTCAACAAACATGGATGCTTCCCAAGTTTTCTAGGTAAGCATATATAACATACAGGCTTTTGCTGAAGGGTTAAAGGGGAATGAAGAGGGGTGAAGAAAAAGGACTTGAGATATCTAGGAAAAGGGCTAGATTTCGGAAAAGTCACCCAGAACCACAGGTCAGGGGAGACTTAATGGACGGGATGAGAAGTATCCCCTGACCCATGTTTCTGGGTGACTACCGAAATCTACCCCTTTTCCTAGACCTCTACAGTCCTTTTCCTTCACCCCTCTTCCTTCCCCTTCATCCCTTCTGCCTGAAGAAGGAGCCTCTGGCTCCGAAAGCTTGCCTGATTATAACCTTCTTTTATGTATGTTCTGCCACTGCTTGGTGAGAAAATTTGTTACCTATCCAGTTACATTATATTGTCAAAAATTGACTGTTCTCATTGTTATATTAGGCTTTTGCTGTAATATGTCTGCAGTGGGATTTGAAACACAAAACGCATCCCAGGTCACTTGAAGTATTTGAATATTGGAGACAATTTGCAATTTCTCACCCCAATTTTGGTAGAGCTAAAGAGAACAGGAGATAGCAGGAAAGAAAATGAGTGAACAATAACAGAAATAAAACTCACCATTTTTATTTAAATGAAATCACTAATTTTCAGTTATTAACACCATCATATATTTTTCTGGCAAGATATCAATTTTAAGGTCCTTGAAACCAGACCGACTTTGTAACTACATACAGTTTAAAAATAATTCATTACATATTACAGAAGAAATATATTAGAAATGTAGGAATCAGCATTTGTTACATTTTAGTATAAAAGTACAGCTACACCAGCAGAAACAACTGATAACCTCTTACCAGACTTTTTACAATGAAATTACAAAGAATGTATACAATTGCATTGTCAGAGTCATAAAATAGATACAATTTATGATACTGTGGCAGAACAGCAAATGATTTAACTGCCAGCTCAGTCTTAACATCTCGAGATACTCGATCATCATGCAGCACAATTGTGCAGTATATATCCACCAAGCTCCCTGCTTGATGAGGTGCAACTGGGTGCCATAAAGAGAGAAAATTACACTCTCACTTAAACCCTTGTCTCTGGTTCATGAAGAGTATCAACAGATGTTGCAGTTCCTAATGTCAAGGAAGACAAGGGAGCTCCAGGGCATGCCCCAGTTGCTGCCATCTCTGTACGCAATTCCTCTCGTACTTTGCAAAGGATACGTCGAACATCACGATTCTGAGCTGGTGCCACACGTAGAGCATCCTGTACATCCTCTAATGCCTCATCAAGAAGCCTGAAACATAAATCCAAATTACTGTAGCAGCATGCACATTCCTTGAATCAGCTACAATACATATTATGAATTATTTATAAAATGGAAACTCGGAACACCACAACAATAATTGCAGGGCAATGTTCAGATAAGATACATGAAAAAAAAAAGAGGTTACCATTACTAGAGAAAGAAATTTAGCTTTCAGTGATAATTAGCAATGTGCTGCTATAGTCTCTACCCCATGTTCTGATCAATAAGGCTGATTTGAAAGTTAAGTGCCTCAGATCTTCCATTGCAATACAGTAATAATTCACTACTTTTTGTGTAAGAAAAGTAATAGCATGTCTTACCACATACAGTACAATAATTAAGTGAACTGGAAGAACTGAATTTGATCTAGAACATGGCTGTTAGCAGCAGCTGTGAGTAAGTTTCCAATAACAAAATTGTACAGCCAATCAGTTACCAATTTTTATTCACTTTTTGACATGACCCAGGTTTTGGTGCCACTAAGGGGATTTTCTTCATTTTGTAAAAGATTCTGTAAAAGATGTTACTTCCATCACAAGCTGAGGTACTCAAGTCTGTATGTGACTTGACTGCATCAGCTCATGATGGATGTAACATGTTTTGTGTAATATAATCCAAGTAACTTTTTGTTCTTTTGAAGTAGATACCTTTCATGGCATTAAAACCTTGGCCATGTCTAAAAATAAATTTAAAAATTGGCAACTGTTGGCTACATACTTTACTAATTGAAAAAGTCATAGTATGGTCAAAAAAGATTCTTTGAAATTCAAAAGGCATTCTGCAGTGAAAATGAGAGAAGGCAAAAACAGAAGATTGACAATGTTGAAATGGGGGGGAATGAGTCCCCAAGGAGCTCATTTCAAGGAACACACACCCTCCATCAGACATAAGCAAATGAGCTTAAGGGAATCCTCAATTTAGAAATGTTGTCCATGAATGTGTTTGTTTGCCACAGCTGAACTGCGCTCTGCTGTCAGACAATGGCTTCATATTTATTGTTAATATTACAGTAAAACTTGCTCAAAACAGAATCGAATGGGACTAAAATAATTTTCCAAATTGAACAAGTTTCCAGAGTACACAAAATTCACTAGGCTACATAAAATTTGTCAAGTATCATGCATGAAATTATAAATTTCTAATTATGCAGGTATTTATGTGCTTTCACTCCTGCACAGTAGATGTTCATTAACTGTATATTGTACAACAGAACACCAGACTACCACACTAACTGATAAATCATATGGCATGTCTATATTTTTATACTAACTTTAAAATTTTTAATGGTTATATGTACACAAATTTTATTCCTGTGTTTATTTGCTTTACTTTTCACCTTTTTCACCACATGTCATGGAAGAAAACCTGTTTGAATTTCCTGTTCAAAATTGTTTTTCTATGCAGTTTTTTGCACTATACAATTGTTCCAACAGCTTGGGAGACTTTGGGTGTGCTGAAAATTGCAACATTTATGCATGCAATAGATTCTTCAGGCATATTAATTTTTCTAGGGACATTATTTTCCTACCCTTTCCCTTCCTTCGTTTCTTCTTGTTCATCTTCTGTGTTGCAGATTTCTATTAAATCTGTTTCTGAAGTAAAATTGGGGTGAGCTGACAGAAAGTATCACTTTGAAAGTAGTCATCTGTACTATATGAAATGTTTCGCATTTTAATTAATTCAGCAACTGCTACTGCATTTTCTTGAACTTCAATGGGCACACAACAAGTTTTTGACCTCCAAACCCCACTTTACTAAAGTGCTTGGTAACTGTTTTGGGCTTTATTTCTCTTACTGCAAAGCCAATTCAGTACAGAAACAAATGCTCTTTCGGCTTCTTCAACACTAAGAATAACAGACTGCATCAATAATTGCCAATAATGGGATTTCATGTTTGTTCACATGATTTTCAGGAGACAGGTTGCATTGTCTAGGAAAATGAGAGGTTGGCAATTTCCTTTTTTCCATTTTGGCTCTGAAAGGGCTCAGCCATTCTTCTGTTAGACTGCCACGCGGGATTAGCCGAGCGGTCTAAGGCGCTGCAGTCATGGACTGTGTGGCTGGTCCCGGCAGATGTTCGAGTCTCCCTCGGGCATGGGTGTATGTGTTTGTCCTTAGGATAATTTAGGTTAAGTAGTGTGTAAGCTTAGGGACTGATGACCATAGCAGTTAAGTCCCATAAGATTTCACAGACATTTGAACATTTTCTTCTGTTAGACTACTCAACATCCACACCTTTTTATTGCTTTGCCATGCAACTTGAAGCTTACTGACATCTATGTTTCAGAAACAATGCAGTTTTCCCACCTTACCAATCACCAGTGGCTTCCCTGTTTCACTTAACATGATTCCACACAGAGTAAAGTCTTTCCTTACACATTTTTCTGCCAGTGCACTTTTCACTTCGAATTCCTAGATTTTGAAGGCACCAGGCAATAAAACAGTCCTGCTTCATTGACACTGAACACACATTTCAGGTCATCATTCACAATTAGGTTGTACAATACTGTCTTCCATTCTGTTGCTACACTTTCCTGCACACCCTTAGCCTCCCCACACATTTCATTCTGCATGATATTGCAGCCAGCTTTGAAAATATCCAGCCATCATGTGGATGCCTCTCAAACTCCATATTTCCAAGCTCTTCAGTGACTTTCAGAGCCTCACTCTGTAACATGGATCCAGACAAAAGTAAGTTTTTTGCCCACACACTTATGAACCATTCCCACACTATCTCATTAATTTCTTTATTTCCCGTCTTCTTTGACTTCCTTTTATTTTCTCATTCCCTTTCGTCCATTCATCTTGTATCTTATAGTTGCTTATTAAAGTATTGTAAATTTGTGTTTAAAAGTATTTGAAACAAAACATTATTTCACACAGAGAGTTTGTTTTTCTTGCTCACCTGAATTACCTTAATCATTTAATTTAGTGTTAGTGACCCGTACTTTTTATTTGACATCATTTTCTCACTTAATGTTCTACTAGTCAACTGAAACTGGCAGAAATAATGCAGGTAGTGCATTTCTTTAGAATTCTTGACCTTGCTGTGTAAACCACTGCTTAACGGAACAACATCCCCCTTTCACTGAGCGCAGCAGTAGTGATCATAGGTGCGCAAGAATGTTTCAGGACAAACCTGCTCACATCAATAATAATGGAAAATGAGAAATGCTGACTAACAGTGCGCCCACGAATGAACTATTTCCTTTGAAGTACCGACACTGAGCATAATTGTTCATTGTTGCACAGAGCAACATGGTTTGACGTCCAGTCCTGCATCACTGTGTTGCGCCGAACCTCTTTTCTTGGTTTTGTGCTGCTTAATAGCATTGTCATAGTTGTACAATCTTTGTGTTAAAAGTAGTATCCTCATAGGGTCATGAATAACTAATGTATACTGTAGTACTGTATAAGCTCTATTCTGCATTATACAATGAATTATTAATCTGCATTCTGTTTCTGTGTTAGGCACGTTACACTTTACACAAAAAATGGCAGATAAAAGTGTATTGAATGTTTTAGCACTGAAATACTTCTGCGGTTCGGATAGTTCTATGAATTATACATGGTCTGCTTTGATCAAGTTGTACCACACTAAATAATTTTCCATTACAGTATTTTCACTGGACATTGCAACTAAAGCTGACACAAAAAAGCAAATGTTTCAATTTACAGAACTGACTATAGAATGTACTGCTATTTAATCATAACTTTTACAAGGTGTACAACTTTGCTTCCGCCGTTTGCTGATAGGTGGCGACAACAGTAAGTAGCGGTCGAAAGAAACAGATCACAGACATCAGGCAGTTAGTTTGGACCTCAGTCAGCACAACCTCATTCAAACATTAGCCGATTTGTGTCTGCATCATAAAGTTGTACTTGATTGAAAATGTCAGTTTACAAGCCAAATCCTCATAATTTGCAGGAGGTCTTACTGTTTTGTTTCAATATGAAGAAAACAGCGGCCGAGTCTCATCGAATGCTCTCAAGTACGTATAGTAAGGACGCTGTTAGTGAAAGAACATGTCATAAGTGGTTTCAATGCTTCAAGAATGGTGATTTTAATGTTGTAGACTGGCATAGTGGTGGAAGAGAGAATGTTTTCGAAGATGCAGAATTGAAGACATTGCTGAGTGGAGCCTTACGTCAAACTCAAGAAGAATTGGCACAATTAGTGGGAGTGACACAGCAAGCCATTTCAAAACATGTCAAGGCTATGGGCATGATTCAGAAAGAAGTAACTTGGGGTCCTGTGTGAGCTGAAACCAAGAGACATTGAACGGCGTTTGTGTGTTTGTGAACAGTTACTTCAGAGGCAAAAACAGAAGGGATTTCTGCAATGCATTGTGACTGGGGACAAAAAATGGGTTCATTACGATAACCCTAAATGCAAAAAATCTTGGGGATATCCCGGTCATGCTTCCACGTTGAATATTCATGGATCCAAGATCATGCTCTGCATTTGGTGGGGCCAGCTAGGTGTCTTGTACTATGAGGTGTTAAAACCAAGTGAAACAATCACAGGTGCTCGTTATCAAATGCAATAAATGCATTTGAACAGAGCATTAAAAGACAAACGGCTGTACTACAGCGTGAGGCATGATAAAGTGATTTTGCAGCATGACAACGCTCGATCCCACGTTGCAAAAGAGGTCAAAATGAACTTGGAAACGTTAAAATGGGAAGTCCTATTCCACATGCCGTATTCTCCAGACATTGCTCCCTCTGACTATCACCTGCTTAGATCAATGGCATATGGCCTGGCTGACCAACACTTCTGATCTCATGAATAAGTCACAAATTGGATTGATTCATGGATTGCTTCAAAAGATGAGCAATTTTTTCGATGCGGGATTCATACATTGCCCGAAATATGGGAGAAATTAGTGGCCAGCAATGGAAAATACTTTGAATGATACATGTGCAACCAATTTGTTTCATTAAAGCCTCAAATGTTGGGGAAAAAACTGTGGAAGCAAAGTTGTACACCTTGTATATTCATTTACATATTTACAAAATGTAGTTTCCTGTTTACCTCAGTTCTATTCTGGCTTTGGCTCTGGCATAAAATGCTTCAAATGAGTCAGGTTTCATCTTCAAAACTTGGTTGGCTAGTTCTACTGCTTCAGTATTTTCCTAAAAATAAAATAAAAGTGACATTACATTACAAAAACAAATGCTTGAAGCAGAAATGAAAATAGTTTGTATTCACAAGTTACAGTAAAATGTTTAGGGACAGAGAAAGGTACAAATTTTTTATTGATTGCAGTACACAAACTATGAAAAAAATGTGTATGCTATAAAGTGTTTAACTTACATTCATTTTTCTTTTGCATCGTGACAGGTTGAGTAGAAAGTTTATCCGTAACTGTTCAAATGTGGCCATATGTTCTCCTAAATCCTCTGTGGGGAATTTCTTCAGTGCGTAATGATACCTATGAGCAGCTTCTTTCAGACGGTTCTTTCTATAAAGAACATTGCCATCTTCCAGCAATTTGTTCAACAAGATCAGCCTGAAAAAGAATAAGAATTATTATGGAACAGAACAATTCTACACAAGTTTTATATCCATATCATTTACCAGGCACATTACTTATTTAAAAACACATAAAGAAGTGCATATGCTAAACATCATACATTAAACTTTTGTAAATTGTGCTTTTAATGCTACATTAATAAAATTTTTATGTGACTACCAGATTCTTCAAAATTCATCCTGTTTAATGCGATGTTCAACTTACAGAAGATGCAAGATAGATACAAAGCTAATAAACATATTTTGTTTTGGCTTATCCAGAAGAGACAAGTGATGGTTAATAACTTCATCAGTATGTGCCCGTTACTGTGAGTTCACATGTGGTTCACAATTCAGAATAACTTGTATTGCACAGCAACAAAACTATTCATTCAGCAGGTAATGAACATTTCAAATGGATGATCGATAAGGAAAAGGATAAATAAAAAGCAGGAGGTACAAGCATTGGTGGCAAGTAACATTTGTTCCAAACCAGGGATCACAAGTGACACAAAGTATAGTAAAAGAAATGAAATAACAATAGGCTAAAGGTCAAGATTAAAATTTCATTGCCTTTTCTGAAAGACTTTTCTTCCAACACATACATTTTACCTGTTATTTTTTCTAGCCTTTCATCATGAAAGAGGTATTGATTAAAAGTTTTGAAAGCTAAAAATTCTCATATTTGTATCAATATATTTTGTATGCTTGTGCCAATCTAGGTAATTCTGTTAACTGTTGGTAAGCAGGCACTTCTCTTGTCTGTCTACATCTACATCCATACCCTACAACCACTTTAAAGAACATGGCAGAGGGTAATAACCATTGTACCACAGATTAGGGTTTCTTCCTGTATTACTTGCACATAAAGCATGGGAAAAATGTCTGTTTAAATTCCTCTGTGTCTGTCTTATTAGTCTAATTTTGTGTTTGCTATACTACAGAAGTTACAGGGCCACAGAATTTTCCCAGATTCTTCATTTAATATTGATTCTTGAAATTTGATAAGTAGGCTTTCACGGGGTAGCTGACATCTATTTTCAAGTCTGTGCTACATCAGTTTACTTCTAAATTTGCTGATTGCTCTCCATCCAGGAGAAAATGTTGCATCTTCCCTATAAAGAAATCCTGAATGCAGTCACTAACTTCATTTGGTGCTTAATATGAACATAGTTTTATTAATAACGACTGTTGTGTTACTGAGTCAAATGCTTTTCAGAAGTCAAAAATTGCTGCATCCATCTGGTTGTCTTGATCCAGGACTTCCAAGATGACATGCAAGAAAAGCGTGAGTTGAGTTTCACATGACTTATGTTTCTAGAATCCATACTAGTGGGCATGGAGGAGGATATTATGTTGGAAATATCTCATTACATTTGCTCAGAATACATTTTAAGATTTTGCACCAGATGGATGTCAATGACACTGCACAGTAGTTTTATGGAATTTTTTTTTTTTTTTTTTTTTTTTTTTTTTTTTTTTTTTTTTTGCTAAAACTCTTGAAGACAGGTGTAATCTGAATTTTCTTTCAACTTTTGGGTCTAGTTTTGTTTGTTTGAGGAATCTGTCATGGTTAATATGATGGAGGGCTAACTCATCCCCTTTTTAAGGGGGGAAGGACTAAATCCTCTCAAAATTATATACAGCAAGTGAAGAGGTTCCATCAGCCTCTGCAGCTTTGTTCAGTTTTTTACGATTTAAGCACTTTCTCAATGTCACTAGTTCCAATATCTACACTGGAGTGCCGAAGAAACTGGTATAGGCATGCGCATTCAAATACAGGGATATGTAAACAGGCAGAATACGCCATTGCGGTTGGAAATGCTTGTATAAGACAAGTGTCTGACGCAATTGTTGGATCGGTTACTGCTGCTAAATGGCAGGTTATCAAGATTTAAGTGAGTTTTAACATGGTGTTATACTCGGTGCATGAGCAACGGGACACAGCATCTCTGATGTAACAATGAAGTGGGGATTTTCCTGTACTGACAATTTCATGAGTGTACCATGAATATCAGGAATCCCGGTAAAACATAAAATCTCCGACATCACATTGGCCAGAAAAAGATCCTGCAAGAATGGGACCAACGATGACTGAAGAGAATCATTCAATGGGACAGAAGTGCAACCCTTCCGCAAACTGCTGCAGATTTCAATGCTGGGCCATGAACAAGCATCGGTATGTGAACAGTTCAATGAAACATCATCAATATGGGCTTTTGGAGCCAAATGCACACTTGTGTACCCTCAATGGCTGCAGGGCACAAAGCTTTACGCTTTGCCTGGGCCCATCAATACCGACTTTAGACTGTTGATGACTGGAAATATGTTGCCTGGTCAGACGAGTCTCTTTTCAAACTGTATCGAGCAGATGGACGTGTACAGGTATGGAACAACCTCATGAATCCTTGGACCCTGTACATCAGCAGGCAACTGTTCAAGCTGGTGGAGGCTCTGCAATGGTGTGGGGCGTGTGACAGACTTTGGAAATTCCAGCAGGACAATGCAACACTCCACACATCCAGAATTTCTATGAAGTGGCTCCAGGAAGACTCTTCTGAGTTTAAACACTTTCACTGGCCACCAAACTCCCCAGACATGAACATTATTGAGCATATCTGGGATTGCCTAGCAACGTGCTGTTCTGAAGGGATCTCAACCCCCACATACTCTTATGGATTTATGGACAGTCCTGCAAGATTCATGGTGTCAGTTCCCTCTAGCACTACTTCAGACATTAGTCGAGCCCATGCCACGTCATGTTGCGGCACTTCTCTGTGCTTGTGGGGGACCTACACACGATATTAGGCAGTTGTACCAGTTTCCTGGGCTCTTCAATGTATATCACTCATCCTTGCAGTATTCCAAGAATTAACTAGAGCATTATTCCTTTATCTTACTTTGTAAAGGAAATTTTTTTAAATGAAATTAAACATTTCCGGTTTTGCTCTGAAACCTTCAATTTTGTTTCTTTGTCATTCATGAGTGTCTGGACACTGTCCTATCCCCTGCTTTACTTATATATTGGAGCACACTCTGTTTCCTTAGCAGTTTTTTATAGAGACTGTTCACCATGGAGAATCATCATGAAATGTTCTACTACATACATATCGTTCATTGCTGTGATATCTGTAACCCAAGAGGGACTTTGTAGTATCACATTTTTTTATCATGTAGCACAAATGTTTATGCATAACCAAGCAAGTGATTTATATGGCCCAAAGACTCATTATGACTGCAAGAGACAGATTATCTCTGACTTGCAATATAAAGACTCTATGGATATAGTGTGGAACATTAAACATACAATGGAACTGTAATTAGCAGCATTGTTGTAAGCTGCCATCTTGAATATGGAACGAAATTTGATTAATTGCGGTAACATTTCATCTCATACAGGAGGATGATGTATACTGGAATATAGCTAGGAAAATCATTTATGGAAAATTAGAATTTCATGTACATTTAGTTCTTTGGTTATTTTAACTTCTGCCTTAGCTGTGGCTCGGAACAATATTTGGCATTTCATAACTTGTACGGAGCTTTGTATCCTGGGAAATCATTAGAGCCTGCATCACTGTCATTTATGCTCTATTTTCAAACATTAAATTCTGGACTTTATCGAAACTGATACACAACTTGGACACTGATTCCCATGCTGCAGAGTGAGTACATCATAGCACCTAAGATGGCTTCCCCATGGTGTACAATTGTGCCTCTGGTTAGTTTAAGAATTTTCAGAGTCAATGATTGCCAGAATTCTGCAAAGTGACAGATTTTATTCCAGGTTCTAACTTTGATGACAAGAGTCAGAGAGAGCATGATTATTAACTGTACCTTCTAATCATTTTGTTTTATAGACTTAAGGTTTCAAAATAATAACAAAATTTGTATCTGGAAGAGTGGGAGATAGTTGTGTAAAAATATTGGGGGAAGCAACTTCTCTTGCCCACTCGCCCAAACGTTTCCATTCATTCTGTCATAATAATTTAATTTAATTTTCAGAGGGGGAGGGAAGTTGAAACTTCTCATTTCCATCTTCTCAAGATGTCAATGTAGACATTAAACAAGAAGCTGTTACTCATGTCTATGTTCACCTATCGTTACTTTTGTTATGATGAGTGATGGATTAAACACATTGAGGATTGTATAAGCATTGTATTCTGACTTTTACACATGGCTGCACTCGCGTATCAGTAAAATGGAATGAAATATGTATGGCTTTAGTGCCCAGGAAACCCTGGTTGGGATGTTTGGGAGCTTGGTGCAAATCCTTTTATTTGACTCCATTTTGATGACATGCACATCAGTTGTGATAAAATGATGATGAGGAAAACAAACATCCACAAGTGAGCAGGAAAAACCCACTGATTCACTTGCATATCAGTTGTTTTTTTATAATAAATGATGAAGTGTAAGCAAGCTAGTAATTTAACAATACGTCTGCGTGTATAGTGGTGCAGACATGTATGTGTAACAAATGTATGCAGTGCTGGAATGTAGGTGCATAACGAACGTATTTCTATTATTTTGTTGTTTGGCAAACCTGAAAGCCTGCATTATATTTTCTAAATACATTTACATAATCCCTCGATTCATTACATTCATGCAGAAGAAGAGTTTTTAAGAGTTTCTCTGGCTCATATGGTAAGGGATGTGAGATTTTGCCACCTGAGCAACACATACCAACCATTTCTCCCTTCCATTTTAATGCGTTATGGTGCCTACAAAATTGGTTCAAATGGCTCTGAGCACTATGGGACTTAACATCTATGGTCATCAGTCCCCTAGAACTTAGAACTACTTAAACCTAACTAACCTAAGGACATCACACAACACCCAGTCATCACGAGGCAGAGAAAATCCCTGACCCCACCGGGAATCGAACCTTGGAACCCGGGCGTGGGAAGCGAGAATGCTACCGCACGACCACAAGCTGTGGACTATGGTGCCTACATTTTTTTATCCACCCCCTATAATAACTAATTCATGGTAAACATAGTCAGTTAATAGATCATAATCAAATGCAGCCTCACCAATAGCCTCCAAGTTCCACATGCAAAGGTATGATTCTCGGTTTTCATACAGTCTTTATTTAAATAACACCGCAATTGTGAGTCTTCAAGCGTCTTGGAAGCTGTAAGAGACATGTAACACTCAGCATCTAAAATGATGGGCTTGTGACTGTTCGAATGTCTCTATAGCTGTTAAAGCCACCTGATATTCTGTATCCAAGTTCCAGCAGACTTGAGCTCTCTTAGAACTATGCACTAAATAGGACTTTATGTTTGCATAGCTTATAGTAACAGTTTTAAATATGGTTCTCAAGCTTACTGTACAATTTTAATGTTGTATCTCCACCAAAACTCTCCATCTATGCTAGGTGGTGTAGGAATTCAATACCATAAATCACATGCACAGTCATGGAATAATCTACAGACACTAAGAGTCACCATTCATTGCCCCAGTGTTGTCTGCATACCACCCATGTTTACAGATGTAAATAATACTCAGAAAGATACAATTTTCTAAAGTAGTTATGACATGTACGTAAGCATCCTCCCTGACTTCCTGCATCCATTCATGTCCATTGTGCATTCTGACAGACTTGGGCAATTCCAGCAGGGCAATGCAACACCACAAACATCCAGAATTGCAAGAGAGTAGCTCCAGGAATACTCTTCTAGGTTTGAACACTTCCGCTGACTACCAAACTCCCCAGACACGAACATTATTGAGCATATCTGGGATGCCTTGCAGCGTGCTGTTCACAGGAGACCTCCACCGCCTCGTACTCTTACAGGTTTATGGACAGCCCAGCTCCCAAACATCCCAACCAGGGTTTCCTGGGCACTAAATCCATACATATTTCATTTCATTTTACTGATACGCGAGTGCAGCCATGTGTAAAAGTCAGAATACAATGCTTATATAATCCTCAATGTGTTTAATCCATAATTCCATGATAACATTGTAAATGCAAAAGTAACTCTGTCTGTTACGCTTTCATTAAACTGACATCCATTAAATTTGGCATGAGATAGCTTGAACCCTGATGTAGAAGACAGGCTACTTTACAGAGTGTGTATACAGGATTTTAATTTATTTGAAGAACATTATGCAAATTAAGGAAAAATATTTACTATTTGGAAAAGCTATTTACTCTTTCACTTTTGAACTTAATCATATTTGTTATAATATATGTTCTATGTAATAGGATTCAGTGTAATCAGCAGGAAAAAAAAGCTGACCTCAGCAGGAACTGAACGGGGCAATCTATCATCATTAAGTCTACTATGCTAACCACATGACCATAGCTATTAGCGCAAATGAATGTGCTGCAAAGAAATTATAAGTGACACCTGACACTCAGTGGCTTAAACTGATGGGTTTGTGACTGACATTAGTACGGAAGTATTGATTAAACATGAAGAGGATTATATAAGCATCATATTCATTGTGTTGAATCGTATTGTGTACAATAAACCAAATAATAAAATCATTTTCACAGATGTGATAAAGTGCAGAAGTCAAAGAGTAAATAGCTTTTTCAAAGAGTAATTATTGTTCCATATTTGGTGTTATATTCTTAAAATCAGTACATACTTTCTAAGGTAGTCTATGTTCTTCCTCAATGTTCAAGCTATCTCCATACCAAATTTTATCAAAATCTTTTCAGACAGAGTTACTTTCATATTTATAATATTAGTACGGACAGAAAGATAGATCAAACATATTGAAGATTGTATAAGCATTGTATTCATTATATTAAATTGTATTGTGTAAACCATAACAATCAATAAAAGCACTATCACAAGTATGATAAAGTTCAAAAGTCAAAGAATGAATAGCTTTTCCAAAGAGTAAATAATTTCTGTAATTCGCATAATATTCACAAATGAATATATCTTTTACTACACACTTTCTTAAGTAGCCTATTTCCATAGTAAATTTCATCCATGTCAGTTTAACAGTTTAGTGATGACAAGATAACAGACAAACACACTTTCATATTTATAAAACTTTAAATTATGATCCCTTTTTTTCCGTGAACCAATTTTGATGAAATAGCCTATGCATTGTCCCAACCTACGCTCAAGTCAAACATGAAAACCTCATGAAATTTATCTAATAGTTTTGGAAATTAGTGTTTTCAGACAGACAGACAAAATGGATTTACACTTTCTCAAAATGGGGTCCACGGACCCCTGAGGGTTCGTGGTAACTAGACAGGGGGTCTGCGATGCCTAAAACTTGAAATGTGCGGTAAGATAATGTAATTCACAGCTGTTACGCAAGAAGTATTTTTTCAGCTACTAAAAAGAAAGCAATTAGAAACTACACCTAAGTTTGTAAATTTAAATGTTTCCCTACTTTGCTAAATTTCTGCCCTGAAGCTGGTCAACCATTATATAGGACTACTTCAAGCAAGAGAAATTCTTTCTTTGTTGGGGAATTTTTTACAGGTTGGAAGACAGGCCTAAAGGCTCGAGTGAAACCTTTAGTATCAGGAATAGTGTACTCACTGCTTCATATATAGAGAAGCTTTAGCAGTAAGAAAAAATGCCTTTGGATTTGAAATGTGTTCTGGATGAAGTTACAGAACTTGTTAATTTCCTCACATTGTGGTCTCTAAACGCCTCTCTTTTCACAGTTTTATGTGAAGAAATTGGCAGTGAACACACTCAACTTTCTTACACAGTGAACTGCACTGTTTGTCAGAAGGGAAAGTTCTCTGTCACTTCCTTGAGCAGCATAATGAAGTGTGCTTGTTTCTTTTAGACAAGCAACATTGTTTTTCAAGCAAGAAATTGTTTGACTTAGACTGATAATGTAAAGCGGCCTGTCGGGGGTGGATATTTTCTTCTTTTTCAACAAATTTAACTTAGGCCTGCAAGGAAGACATGTTAATATTGTGCAACAATTAACAAACTGCAGCTGTGGGCAGTACAAGTACACAATAATAATGATTTATCATTTATGGTGCTCAGGGACTTGACTGATACTCCAGGTGAGAAATTTTCTGCTGAAGTGCAGAGCACTTGTAAGAGACTTGATATAATCAGCTGTAAGTTTTCGAGAATATCTCCCTAGCCCACAACCTGGTAATTGTTAGATTGAAGACCCTTTCACTAGTGGTGAAATCTCTCTGAAACAGGACAAGAACAGCTATTTGAACTACCCTGCAATACTTCATGGAAAAATGTTTTCAAGGAAAATGAACTTTGTAGCTTTTGGTTGCATGTGCGTTGTGAGTATTAAGATTTGTGTAAAAAGGCATTGCAACATTTGATGCCTTCTTCTACCACTTAGTTACTTGACCAGTCCTTTCCCACTCTTTGCAGTATTAAAACCTTAAAGCAAAATTGTCTTAATGTGGAATCAGACCTAATATTGATGGTGACAAAACTTATTCCAGATTTTACTGGAATTGTGGAAAAACACAAAGAATTTCATCACATTAGTGACTCCCACATTGTACAGCATTGTTTATCGAGTGGATTTCTTAAAAAAAGTAAGACACTGATTTCCAGTTACTGTAATTATTGTATGGTATTACTGTATTTTCTGTATTACTATATTGTCACCATATTAACTTACTGTATTTTCTATTGAAATTTTGTTCACTCAACAACAATCACATATCTTTAGAATAAATTACTAATCACATTATTTTTCTTTATATATTTGTGAGTAGCAATTCTAATTAACAAGTTTTTTTTTTCTTTTAATACCATGTGAACTTTCAGACTGCATTGCAAGGGGGTCCGCAGATCACTTTCCGAATAAGCAGGGGATCAGTGTTATTGGAAAGTATGAGAACCACTGTTACAGATGTTAGTGATAAACTGCCCTCTTCTCTGACTGCCTGATTCACAGCTATCATATCTGAAATTCTTGCATCTGTTCCAATCATCATTTTAGTGTCTGTGAACACATCTTTCAGGATGTTTATGATGTGTTTAAGATAAACTAGTTTCTCTAGTATGCTCCACTGTATTTGCCTATTTACGCAACTGAGGCATTTACAAAATCTATAAAGGCTTTATGCATTTTTATATGAAATTCATACCTTTTTCTGTGAATTGTTTTATAATGAGTACATGAATTGTGCATTATCTTCCCTTCCTCAAACCATTCTGTTCTTCTAAAAGGAGTGTTTCACATATAGCCTTTAGTCTCTTGCCAATCATTCTAGCATATATCTTACATGGTGTCTCTATCAAATTTATCCCTCTCTATTTATAACAGTTATTCAGTTTTCATTTATTTTTTTTTTTAAAAAAGGAGGGATGACTCTACTTCACAATGTGCTTGATATATGCTAATTCTTCCAGCACACATTAAACAGACAAAGCATTTTTAATTTTAGTGAAGTACCACCATGTTCTATGAGCTCAGCATTTAGCCCATTCTTCCTGGTCACCTTTCTATTTTTCATTCTTGCCACAACTTCATCAACTTCTTTATATGTCAAAAGATCACATTCATATTTGTGACATTCTCTACTGATTCTCCTGTTTTTCAATGTACCATAATCTCTCATAATATCTTTCCCTATATTTTCCTGTTATTGACTTTATATTGGCTGTATCCTTGTCTGTCTTATTAAGATGTTTCATTATTTTATATGCTAGTGTTTGCCTGCTGCGTACCGATCCTCAACATTACTAACAAACCTAGTGCTTAATCTTTAGCTTCACTTACAACTCTTTTTGCTATGTTTCACTTTGTATTACATTTATCTTCATTGCTATCCACTTTTGTTTGTAAATATAATACACATTATGAGCTTTCTTTTTCTTCTCTGGCTGATGCTATTTCGTTATTCAATATTCTCAGACCTCTCTTCTTCCTCAGCTTACACTTTTTACCAAGTGCTTCAAGTGCAGTAATGTGAATGAAACAGCTAATCCTTGCTCATGCTTTTTCAATATTTTCACTGGTTATTTGACTTTGGAAATAAGTGCTTAGCCTAATGCAATAAATACCCTAATTTCTTGATCTTGTAGTGAGTATGCAACAAATACCCTAATTTCTTGATCTTGTAGTGAGTATATTTTATACAGTTCTTCATTTTCTCTATTAATTTTATGAATCAGCCTTCCCTTCTCCATATAGTTAGTAAAGGAATTTCTGACACCAGCAGGAAATGATTGGGATTTATGTAGCTGCCATGAAACACCAAAATCCTGTATCAGTTTACTGAGTCTGCTATTGGTAATGCCATAAAATTTTACTGACCTCCACCACAAGCACTCCAACTTACGAATCTCTTTCTTTTTCAAAAGTATGCTAGCAACTGTTAGATTGTTGCTGGTTGCAAAATGTATTAGGTTTCCTTCATTGTTGTTGATAAGCCGTTCTCCTTTATGACCCATAACGTTCAGTGCTGGGTTATTTCCTATTCTTGTATTAAGGTCTCCCATTATGGTAATATGATCTGTGTTGTTAAACTTGTGCAGCTCTCTCTGAAAGATTTCATAAAGCCCTTCTGTTTCATCATCTTTTCCTTCCTGAGCCCATATAATCTTATAATTGTTAGATGACTTCTGTCTCCAGTAAATCTGTCTATAATCATTTTTTGACTTACATAAATATAACTTTATATTATTGAGCTTTATTTTCTATCTGCCACCACTGCCACTCCTTCCCCAGCTTGTTTATTTGTTTCAACACTGCTATATATCACTGTGCATCCTTCAAACTTTCTTTTACCCTTTAGGTTCTTCTTGGTTTGTTAGTGTGCACTTTCCTATCCTTAAGCATCTTAAACAGTTCTGTTTCCTTCATACCCAGACCTGTTACATCCCAAATTGCTAGCTTAAGACATCCCTTTATTCAAAAACTCTCACCCTTGTTATAGCTTGGTAGTTTCTGTCGAGATCCAACAGGGATCTGTTATTTCATTATCTCATCCCCTTTCTTTTCATTTGTTTTCTCTCTCTTTTTTACCTTTTCACTTCATTTCAACTCCCATGCTCACAACAGGCCCACTTGTTTGTTAATACTGTTACTTCCCTTCTTTGCCTTTCAAGACTATCATCTATATAGTTTGTCTTCATGTCCTTTGGCATATATGCTAGGTATATTTGCATCTTTCTTGAATCCAATTGAAGTGTCTCAGTTTGAAATAATATTTTTCTAATTTGTAGTACCTCATCTTCTACCACATATTCTGCTCACCATTTAAATTGCTTATCTCTACACAACATTAGGAGAATAACATCAATAGTTCATCAATTTAATAGATCTAGAAAGGGACACCATCTAGTTAGTGAGTTCCAATAAAGCCATGCCCCTCTACCTTCAACTAAAATGTAAATGGTTAACATCTCATCTTACAGTTACCACAACATCTACATCTCATCTTACAGTTACCATAACATCTATTCTTAACTATTTGAATAACTTATGAAACATATCTATTTTATTTACTCTGTTTTTAACACACTTTGACATTTATTTGTAGGATTTCTTAAAGCCTCATCAAGTATTAAATTATCATCAATACTTTTAGAGTGTGTGTGTGTGTGTGTGTGTGTGTGTGTGTGTGTGTGTGTGTTGTGTGTGTGTGTGTGTGTGTGTGTGTGTGTGTGTGTGTGTGTGTGTGTGTGAACAAAAGAAGCACAAAGTTACTTACAATATCTCTGGCTTGCCAGCTGCCATTGCCCATGTTGCTGGTCCCAGTTTTGCCCCCTTCCTCAGAAAACAGTGAACCACTTGTGTATTTCGACATCCAACTGCTCTATCCAATGGGCGCATTCCGTTGATGTCAACATGTTCTATTATTGCTCCTTTTTCCATCAACAGCTGCAACAGAGAATAGTTTATAATATAAGCAAATTTATCAAGTACAAAAGATAGAATTCTCATAAATAGCTTGGAGAGGGGCCAGCCAAAAAAGAGGATTCAACTGTAGAAGGCTGCCAGACTTTGTCATTCACAGTTCACTAAACATTCCTTGCAAATGACATTTACTCTCTGTCTTTCCACTCATTTCCAACGAATGATTTTTATTATTTATAAAAACTGATTCCTTCTTTCAAGTACTGCTTCTGGTAGAAAGACAGAAAATTAATTTACAGAAGCTGAAAATTTGACAATCATTTTCTTATCATCAGAATCATTTATATGACTATTTACCTGTTTCAAATAATGACAATATTAACCTAATTACTTTCATTTCAGCTTTTAATAAAAAAATTCAATAGACAGTGAGTGAGGAAGTAAGTGGCACTGGTTAAGACCAAAAGTGATAAAGGAAGACACACAGACAGAAAAGAAAAAGACATGATTACAGTTGCTAAGGGAATAGACAAATGGAGTACACAGACAAGGTATAAGTTTTTGCAGTGAGAGGGTAAATTGTAAACCGTCTTTTGCAAACCAGGACTCTTCTTGCATACTTCTTCATTCAGTTGGTTCAGATCTGCATAGTATTCCCCAGTTATAGTTCTACCCTTTGCAAAAAGAATCCCTTTTGCATGCCAAAAAACACCAACCATAACTTTCATGTTATATGAAATCAAGTCACCTTTTATTGATGCATAGCTGCAGCTCCCACTCATTGCTCGATTGCTGTTTTTATTTCTTGTGTGATATGAAAGACCCACATTACAGAACACTAAATCAGTTGGTTTCTTATTTTAAACGGTCAAGAAAACAATGAAGAATCTCTTTTTCACATAAAACATTCGCAAATGTAGCTCCCATCTTGTACAAATCTGTCTCATAGCTCATCAGAAATGGAAAATTTCTTGTTATACGCCTATGGCATTATCTGCTTCATCCACCTTCAATTATTAATTCTTACAATAACACATTTAGTGCTTTTTAACTGCAGTTTCATGAAGTGCTTCCTTTCAATCACCTTTAAGAGCACAAATTATTTTAGCCATCCGTTTCTCAATTTTGAGCATTGTTGCACAACATATGTCAACATTTCTTTGATTTCAATGCAACATCTGTACCAGGAAGAGAAATTTTCATCTTTTCCTCATAAATGTACCAATAGCATACAGTGTAAATTATTTCATGGTGGGTTTTATGTAGCACAAATCATCTGATGCAATGATATCAAGCAGATGTCTCACAGTATATATCAGGTATGACAAGAGCAGTTTTAGAGCCTGATAGATATTTGCAAAGGTTTTAAGATCTTGATGGGTTCTGTGGAATATGGAGGAAAAAAAAGTATTTGGATTAAAAGAAAGATGTTTACTTAGCAATCTTCCTTTCATGTTATACTCTGCTAATGGCTTATTAAATTATATATATGGCTGTTGATCAAACCCTTCTTCAATTCTTCATAAGATACTTTCACTTGGGTTCACTTTCAAAATCAAGAACCTAAACTGGTAACATTAAATGGACTAGTGGTAATAAAGAGAGAAATACTCAGAAATAATAATACATATTAACATACCTGAACAAGACCTGCACTTCCCTGGAAGGCAGCAAGATCAAGTGGTGTGCGTCCTGTCTTATCAGCATGGTTGACAGCAGCTCCTCGGTCTAGTAAGCATTGTGCTGCCTGTATTCTACCACGTAAGCATGCCCAACTTAGTGCAGTTAGGCCCTCACGGTCCTGCTTCAGGAGACAGGCACCTAGAAGACCAACGTAAACAAAACACTGAATGCTACACTACTTACATACTCATTCATTTATTAATTATGTTCTGTATATTCTATCATGAAGGAGAATCTTCAGGGATGTGGAACTATTAAAATATAGACTGAAAAGGAAATGAGATATCAGAAACTGATTATTCAATGAACTGTGGATGAAGCCCAACCAACAGGCATTACATGCATTGATCAAAAGTGATAGTGCATTGAGAACGGATAGTTTCTAGCTGAAATCTAGATCTGCCAATAAAATACTTAAAAAGGATGACTGATAGCTCAAATCGATTATTTGCAAGTCAATATAACAGTCGCTGAGTGCAACAGCCTTCTGAATGGAAGGCAACCTGATGAGAAACTGATTATGTACACTGTATTAATAATTGGTAACTGTTAAACTGCTGTAATACCCTGACATTAGAACAGACATTAATTCTGCTCGTTTCTTTTTTTGTCCTGTTTTGCATTCCATATATGAAAATATAAATTAAGGAACTATGTTACCGAACTCAAAACCCAATCATCATATTCATGTATTATTAACCATATCACATATTCCCAAAACATAAAGGTTGACCAAAATCTACCTTCGGATGAAATAATTCCAGGTACTGTTCACAGACAAACATAAACACTATCATATCTTTTGGTATTGATGAGATTGATGAAATGTATGATGAAATAAAAGAAATTATTCAGATAGTGAAGGGAGACAAAAATTTAATAGTCATGGGTGACTGGAATTCGACAGTAGGAAAACGAAGAGAAGGAAAATTAGTAGGTCAATATGGATTGGGAGTAAGAAATGAAAGAGTTAGCCACCTGGTAGAATTTTGCACAGAGCATAACTTAATCATAGCTAACACTTGGTTCAAGAATCATAAAAGAAGGTTGTATACATGGAAGAAACCTGGAGGTACTGGAAGGTGTCAAGATAGATTATATAAGACAGAGATTTAGGAACCAGGTTTTAAATTGTAAGACATTTCCAGGGGCAGATGTGGACTTGGAACACAATCTATTGGTTATTAACTGTAGATTAAAACTGAAGAAACTGCAAAAAGGTGGGAATTTAAGGAGATGGGACCTGGATAAACTGACTAAACCAGAGGTTGTACAGTGTTTCAGGGAGAGCATAAGGGAATGATTGACAGGAATGGGGGAAAGAAATAAAGTAGAAGAAGAATGGGTAGCTTTGAGGGATGAAGTAGTAAAGGCAGCAGAGGATCAAGTAGGTAAAAGGATGAGGGCTAATAGAAATCCTTGGGTAACAGTAGAAATACTGAATTTAATTGATGAAAGGAGGAAATACAAAAATGCAGTAAATGAAGCAGGCAAAAAGGAATACAAATGTCTCAAAAATGAGATTGACAGGAAGTGTAAAATGGCTAAGCAGGGATGGCTAGAGGACAAATGTAAGGATGTAGAGGCATATATCACTAGGGGTAAGATACATACTGCCTACAGGAAAATTAAAGAGACCTTTCTCTTTCTCCAAAGAGAACCACTTGTGCGAATATCAAGAGCTCAGATGGAAACCCAGTTCTAAGCAAAGAGGGGAAAGCAGAAAGGTGGAAGGAGTATATAGAGGGACTATACAAGGGCGATGTACTTGAGGAAATGGGAGATATGATACTGCGTGAAGAGTTTGACAGAGCACTGAAAGACCTAAGTCGAAACAAGGCCCTGGGAGTAGACAACATTCCATTAGAACTACTGACAGCCTTGGGAAAGTCAGGCCTAACAAAACTCTACCATCTAGTGAGCAAGATGTATGAGACAAGCTAAATACCCTCAGATGTCAAGAAGAATATAATAATTCCAATCCCAAAGAAAGCAGGTGTTGACAGTGAAAATTACCGAACTATCAGTTTAATAAGTTACGGGTGCAAAATACTAACAAGAATTCTTTACAGACAAATGGAAAAACTGGTAGAAGCCAACCTCAGGGAAGATCAGTTTGGATTCCATAAAAATATAGGAACATGTGAGGCAATACTGACCCTACAACTTATCTTAGAAGATAGATTAAGGAAAGGCAAACCTACATTTCTGGCATTTGTAGACTTAGAGAAAGCTTTTGAAAATGTTGACTAGAGTACTCTCTTTCAAATTCTGAAGGTGGAAGGGGTAAAATACAGAGACCGAAAGGCTATTTACAATTTGTACAGAAACCAGAAGGCAGTTATAAGAGTTGAGGGACATGAAAGGGAAGCAGTGGTTGGGAAGGGAGTGAGACAGGGTTGTAGCCTCTCCCCGATGTTATTCAATCTGTATATTGAGCAAGCAGTAAAGGAAACAAATGAAAAATTCAGAGTAGGTATTAAAATCCATGGAGAAGAAATAAAAACTTTGAGGTTTGCTGATGACATTGTAATTCTGTCAGAGACAGCAAAGGACCTAGAAGAGCAGTTGAACGGAATGGACAGCGTCTTGAAAGGAGGGTATAAGATTAACATCAACAAAAGCAAAATGACGATAATGGAATGTAGTCAAATTAAGTCAGGCGATGCTGAGGGAATTAGATTAGGAAATGAGACACTTAAAGTAGTAAAGGAGTTTTGCTATTTAGGGAGCAAAATAACTAATGATGGTCGAAGTAGAGAGGATATAAAATGTAGACTAGCAATGGCAAGGAAAGCATTTCTGAAGAAGAGAAATTTGTTAACATCAAGTATAGATTTAAGTGTTAGGAAGTCGTTTCTGAAAGTATTTGTATGGAGTGTAGCCATGTATGGAAGTGAAACATGGATGATAAATAGTTTGGGCAAGAAGAGAATAGAAGCTTTAGAAATGTGGTGCTACAGAAGAATGATGAAGATTAGATGGGTAGATCACATAACTAATGAGGAGGTATTGACTAGAATTGGCGAGAAGAGAAATTTGTGGCACAACTTGACTAAAAGAAGGGATTGGTAGGTAGGACATATTCTGAGGCATCAAGGGATCACCAATTTAGTACTGGAGGGCAGCGTGGAGGGTAAAAATCGTAGAGGGAGACCAAGAGATGAATACACTAAGCAGATTCAGAAGGATGTAGGTTGCAGTAGGTACTGGGAGATGAAGAAGCTTGCACAGGATAGAGTAACATGGAGAGCCGCATCAAACCAGTCTCTGGACTGAAGACCACAACAACAAAAACAACATCTTTTGGTACTGTTTATGTCCTTTGTCAGGGAGGAAAGAGGGATAAGCTGGGGAAAGATTGCAGAGGAAGGGCAGATCACTCAGAGTACCAGGTTAAGATGGCCTGATCTGTTGTTAAGAGACAAAAGGGAGGGGGGCAGAGGGGGGGAGGGGGGGGGACATCAGAGTAGGAGATCAAGGATAGTACATTGATAGTAGGGCTGGTTCAATTCTTACTTACTAATCCAAAAGTGAGGATTTTTTGCTATTTTTATGTATGTCTATCATCAGTACTTTGAATCTTACCACCTTCTGAAGATATCTATTGGCACCCCATTATGTTTCCTTGTAATTTTACAATTCTCTCAAATGAGCTTTCCGTTTGGCACAATTTTCAGAATGTATTACTATTGAGACTTCAGATTAAATTGTTCCAGCAACACAGGTTTATTTTTTGATGACTCATGCGAAAAACCATTGTTCATAATCAGAGAAGTGAAGTTTGGTAGCTTTTGTATTCATACCTCTGTCAAGAAGCAGTTCAATCAGACAAACATGACCCTCAGCAGCAGCAACCAGTAATGGTGTCCGGCCAGCAGGATCACACTGCTCCAGTGGTGCATGGTGCTGCAGCAAACGCTCAGCAACTGCCCAATGGCCCTCCTTCACTGCCACCAACAGTGGGCTAAGCTCCTGTTGAAAGTATCAAGTCAGAAAATGTCAACAAATGTTTTGTATGCAGTTCTCCTAAATGAAATGTAGAAATGATAAAGAATCACATAAAATAATAAAAACTTCACACAGAATACATATGAACGAAAAGAGGTAAAACTTGCATTGATAATTTTCATGTCTGGTCCATCTTTGCACAACAGCTAGATACAGAAGAATTTGTTCAGAAATTTTAATAAAAGATGAATGATGAAAACTATGATAGTGAAATGGGAAGATATGTCAGATTTTTATTGAGCTCTCCTATTCTTGAAATTGTATTCTTTACTTTAGCTTCCACAGAAGATGATAATTTTGCAAATATTAAATTAGATCAGTAATCATGCACCGTTACTTTTCTTACATGTCATATGATGCATTTCAGCTGCAAGATAAACACCAAACATTCACCAAGGAGTAACAGTAATTTATGTTTTAACTTGGTCATGTTAGTTAACACTTTGATGCTTAAGAGCCAAGTTTGTTCGGTAGCCTGACTGCCACAGTGCATTGCAAATTGAGAGTTTGCAGTCATGAATTACTTAGCGTGTCACTGGCACTTGGCTCCAGGTGATGAAACTACAAGTACATTAACATACCTATCTTTTATGAATCTTCATTGGTTTATATAATTTTATGGTAATGGAAAGTTCTAGCAGAATGTAAATAATTTAAGAGCAAAAGTATCAACTCACTGAATAAGAGAGGCATTTGTAATATTATATCGTTATTATCAAAAGAGAAACATGTTCCCCGCAATTTCCTTTTCTTTATCAATCTCCTTAATCATCAATAAGTCTTTTTTAACATGTAATCAGTCTGCAGCTTTATTCCCCTAGCTGCACATTTTCATAAACTGATCTCAATCCAATTACAGTCATTAATGTCTGCTCGAATGGGATGGGTAGATAACATAACTAATGAGAAGGTATTGAATAGAATTAGGGAGAAGAGAAATTTGTGGCACAAGTTGACTAAAAGAGCGGATTGGTTGGTAGGACATATTCTGAGGCATCAAGGGATCACCATTTTAGTATTGGAAGGCAGCTTGGAGGGCAAAAATCGTAGAGGGAGACCAAGAGATGAATACACTAAGCAGATTCAGAAGGATGTAGGTTGCAGTAGGTACTGGGAGATGAAGAAGCTTGCACAGGATAGAGTAGCATGGAGAGCTACATCAAACCAGTCTCTGGTCTGAAGACCACAACAACAACAAATGTCTGCTCTGCTCTGACAATCCCAGGCAATCTCAGGAAAGGATCAGTGATTTCTTTTTTCATTTGAATGAGCTGCTCAATCCAATTATTAACCTCAATTGTTTACAATATCATCTTAATAAACATAATATACTACAGTTACAGATTGCCACAGGGACCACTGACTCATAGTCTCAATGAACTGAATACTCCTTGTTCACTGTCACTGCCTATAACTACTGGCTAAAACTTAAAACAGCAAGAAAAGAGCACTCCTGAAAGCATCTACAATTTACTAATTTGTGTATAAACATTGTTTAGTTGAGTCCTTCTCATTCTGGGGTCTGAGGCCAGCCTGTCCCATCTTGTTTTGCAAATCTACCCTTCTTTTCTCCACGAGAAAGGAACTAATAGTTCTGTAAACTAGAAACACTCTTTTCATTTTAAAATGTGTTCCATCAGCAGTACTGGAATTTTGTCTCCTGGCCAGTGATTCTGCCACTGTGTATCTTATAGTTTTCCCAAATAAATATTCCTTTTGATATAATTTATTAATATTAGGCTTATAAAGCTAGAGGAAGAATTGTGATGAGGTACTATCACCGCAAAACTAACCAAAAAACGAAAGCACAAGGTGAATGTCTATCTAAAACACTTGCAGAATGTACCCCTACTGTATGAAATACTTAACTCATCAGCACTCTGTTATTTTTCTACACAGTTTCTTTCACACACAACTGTTAGTTGTGAAATCTCACTTTTAAGGCCTAAGATTTAATGTTTTGTGTCAAAAAGAAAATTAACTTGAGAAAGATATAAAACTGAAAATAAACTTTCCTTCAGGAGGCAAAACTCCACCCTGTCTAATCTCCCCCATCCTATCCCCCTTTTTCCTTGAAGCTTGAACTAATAGTTCTCCAACCTAAGATTCGATGTATATTTTTAAGTGACACATTGTCATTATTGATCTTCCTATAAGTATCACTTTGTTACAAGATTTGAACAGTTATTGAAGAAGATGATGTAGAAATAAACTTAACAAAAACTGAGGTAATGAAAATCAGCAGGGAAAATTTTAAAAAATGTAAGTTGTAATGGAAAAGTTATTAAAGAAGTAGTTGCTTTCAAATATCTAGGAGGTAAGTGAACCGAGGAAGGAAACATCGAGGAAGAAATTTCGGAGAGGATAGAAAATTGCCCAAGATTTTGTTATTGTATATCAGATGTGTTTAGGAGTTGTAAAATACCTGCCAAAGCAAAGATCATGATATACACATCATGTTATCTATCAGTTTTGATCTATGGATCAGAATGTTTTACCTGGACAAAGGCAGGTCTGAGAAGAATATAGGCAACAGAGATGCGCTTTTTACGAGGGATCCTGGGTAAGACGAGAAAGGCCAGGACAAGAAACATGTTTCAGATAAATCCCCTAAAAGAACTATGGAGAGAAATAGGCTGAAATAGTTTGGCCATGTTAAAATAATGGGAAAAGAAAGACTAGCAAGAAGAGCTTTGGAACTGCCAGAATCTAGAAGAAAACCAATTGAAAGACTAGGAACAAGATGGAGAAACTCGCTGAAGGATGATGTGAATTGAAGAGGATTGTAATGGTAGGAAATGCTGAATGATAGATGGGGAGAAAAGAGGTGACTGAAAGATGCTCTGTGAATGACCTGCATCAGGAGAAATGTTTCAGGAAAAGGAAGAAGATCCCACTGTCCAATCCAGATCTTGAAGCCATGACATAATGTATGTAAACAAAGTTTTCAGTTGTTTATTTTGACAACACAGTAAAGCACATATATTGTCCTAAATGACTCCCATTATTGATGATCTTAAAAAGTTATGTATATGTAGTTAACTTTGCTACAGTCAAGAGAGATAAAAATTTACATAAAAAATCAACTTTTTTTTTACCTTATTGTTAACTGCAGATATACTGGCACCTCTTGCTATAAGGACAGTGCACACAGAATGGCAGCCATTAGCTGCTGCTACTGTGAGAGCTGTCTCCCCAGTCAGTGAATCTGGAGTATCCGCATTTACTTCTGGCATGTCCAACAGGTTCTCTACAATCTGATAAAATACATAATGTTACATGACAAGAAACAAAATTACCCATGCAAGTAACTGATATCTTAATGTTTAGATGGCAGTATCTTAAAAGTGAGATAAAAATATGCAAATTATGCAGTCATTCTTCATATAATTTCCAATTTATTAAAATAGTTACAACAAATACTTGTGTGGAATCTACAGCAGAGAATAGTATTGCACAAAACTGACATCTCTGATTATCACTGCTTAACCCTTAACACGAAACATCGGTCTCTCAGCTTCATCATTCATTTTAAACATCAAGTGTGGTAGCACTGCAAACAACTGTGGTCTTTCTTTTTCAGTATCTTCTACTGAAACATGCCGCACATAAAGCAACATTCAACAATCAGCATGACTTTGTCAGTCTAGTAATAAAGTATATTATTAGAAGTGAGCATGAAACTGGGTGCCTGTCTGATCACATGTTTCGCATTACATGTCATAATTGGCAAAGGCCAATACACCACATGTTTCTAATTACTACATATTTGCTTTCAATTGCTGTTTCAGATTTCCTTATTTTATATCACTTTATTACATGTATGAATTTATGTTACTTTTTAGCTACAGCATGCAGTGACTTTGTAAGAGGAGTGAGATGTCTGCAGTTGAACCAAATTTTGAAGCTTGGATACAACAGCAGTTATATGATATAGGTGAAGGGTAAAGTGGGAATGATGACAACATTTTTTATGATTCTGACGCTGATTCTGTAGTAGCTGATGGTGACCATGAATCATAGGATGCTACTTTTGAAGAAAATGCTTTATTGGAAGGAGAGCCTGTTGAGACCAGTACCACAGGTAATTACTCACAGCAAACACAGTACTTTTGTGGCAAGGATAATTTCAAGTGGGGACATTCAGAGTCTGTTAGAGCAAGAACTCAAATATTGGAGAATTTAATGTATGACATGTTAGAGGCATACCAACGGACAGGATGGAAAAAAGGAAAACATGTATGAAGTATTCCGTAATATATATATTTGCGCATCAATTTCAATTCATTTTCTACAACCTTTCATTTATACTCAAGAATATGGTGACTGGTGTCAAACCACACACACACACGACAATATTAAAAGTCATGACTCATACTAAATGACTGCACATATGCATGTGGCGTTAACCAGTAAGAACGACATATCTCCACCATTGCAAGTTCTTTGACTATGTATCCTAATGGCCCATGCCATCTTGCTTGTTCAGCTGGCTGTACAATTTGTTGTAATGTGGACATCTGTATGAAATATACCAGTTCTTACAGAAATGAATGTTTCTTTGGGCTACAACCCAACAGAAATCCCACAGTGGTGACCCCGACATTCCTCGAGTTCTTGCCCTCTCTCTCTACCTGCTTCCCCCTACCCCTTCCCGTGGTTCTGCAAACTGATGTCCCAGCCATATGTGTGGAGGACGTCACCATCCTCATCGACGACAACCACAACTTCATCCTGCTGCAAGACAACTCGCCCCAACTGACTGGGGACCTGGTTCGTCAGTCGATCGCCACCTCCTGCACGTTCCCACATGGGGTTGATCACATGCTCCTTGGAGCTACGCTAACCCCCCTAGGGAGGATTACAGTTCAAATGCTGCCAGTTGATCATGCGGGGGACACACTTCCTCCCCACACCCCTCCATCCTCATGCACAGGCCGACGACGCCTCTGCCCACACCACCTACAGGAGTCCCACGTCAACCTCCAAGTGTGGTCCCTGTCACAACATCTTCCAGAGGTGGACATTCCCATCACATTACTGCCATCTCCTTCACCGCCGGACGCATCCCCCTTCCACTACACTCAAACCATGCTCCATACTGCAGATCAACACTTACTAAATTTGTAAGTGTTGTAAACTTAGTATAATTAATTTTATTTTGAATACTATCATAGGCATGTGACAATTATTTATTGGTACTCCTGTATTTCCTTTTGAATAGTTAGTTTATCTTGAGTCCTGTATTACACATCCTTAACATGTGAAACAAAAATGTTCTGTTAACTGAATGTGCTGTTGTTTAGCTGATATCTTATTTATGTAAGATATTTTTCAACTGTGTACAATCTGACACATTCCATATCATAAATATATTACTCATCCTTAACATGTGAAACACAATTTTCTGTTGATTGATTGTGCTGTTGTTTAGTCGATTTTTATTTACATTGTATCTTTTTATTGTATCTATACAAGTTATACTTGAACTATGTAGAATTTGACACGTTCCATATCCTTGTGATTCACTTGCTACCAGGATCTATGGAACATAAAATGCAATAAAAATAAATGAATAAAAAAATCAGCTTGGGAAGTCCCATTAGCTCTTGCAATTTCAATCTAAATTCAAAAGATTGTCTGACCACACTGGACCATGGTTTTCCTTGCTACTGTCTACCAATGGCCCTTGAAATATTTCAGTATGTGGCCCTACATAGTCACCATTTCTAATTTCCATGTGGAGGGTTAATCTGTATTTCAGTATGTGGCCCTACATAGTCATCATTTCTAATTTCCATGAGGAGGGTTAATCTGATTTGGTAAAACATGCTAGAACTGAGTAACCATGCCATCTCTGGTGGACAAAATGATATTACTCTTATAGTAAGAGTACTCACCTCAACATGCCCCTGAGCAGCAGCAGCTACAAGGGCTTGCTGTGCTGCTTCCCCTAGCGGGACTTCATCCCCACGACTGTGTAGAACCCAGTCACAAGACAGAAGATGTGAAACAATATCATGACAACCATGACGTGCAGCATGCACCAGAGGGCATCGTCCTGCAGTGTCAGCACGCCCTGGTCCTGCTCCTGCCGCAGTTAACAGCTGTACAACCTCCAGATGACCCCTTGTAGAAGCCAGAGAGAGTGCTGTTCTTCCCTAAGAGATAACAAGTTCTGTGTAAGTTCACAACAACTACATGGAAATCAAACTAGCACAACATGTATTACAGTCTTCTCACCAAAATGCCCTGTGGTATGTTTCAGAGTTCTTTGGAGAAAAGCTCTGCTGCTTTAAACCTGTTTTTCACCCCAATTGCAAATAATACAAAGTCTTGTATTCCCTAATGAGCTTCACATATAAATATTAATTTGTCTCTATAGTATGTTAAGTCCCATAGGGTGTTTGGAGTTCCTTTTTGACTACCAGAAACCAACAATATGTAACACTATACATTAAAACACATATTCTTTCTCTTTGGTGGTGACTGAAAGAGTGGAGTAAGGCATAGGTAGAGAATGACAAGTAATGGAAGTGAAATGAAACACAGATATTGAGACAGTAATCTGCAGGTGGATGGTGAAGGTGACTGGGGGAGGGGGGGGGGGGGGGGGGGAGGGGGGTCGAGGCTACAAAAATGCTGCATTATTATATCAAAATTGTATGCCATTTCCCATTGAAATATTACCTGACTATTTGTGAGATCAGGATCTGCACCAAATTCAAGAAGAAGACTGACCATTGAGATTGCACCCTCATGAGCATATAGACACAGAGCTGGTGCATTACCAAGGAATTCTGTCACATAGTTAGGGTCTGCACCCGCAAGAAGCAGCAGTCGTGATACCTGAAATGAACACAGTAAAATATTTCATTTAGATTACACAGCCTCTGTTTAGTTGAAAATTTAATTAGTATGCTGTTCCTTAATACTTTTTTTCTGAATAAAACTATAATTCTATGCATCTGTGTGAGTAGCCTATAATGATGCCACAGGAAGGCATAAGATGTTCTTGCCATAACAAAATAATTTCGATTTTCAGTTCTTACCTTTACATTTGGACTGTAGATATTGCGCATACAGCACAGAGCAGCTGAAACATCAGACGAGCTTACAGCCACCCAGTGTGCCTGGAGATCTCTTGATGAATAACGGTGCAATGTCATATTTTTATACAGGTGTGCCTTCAGCACATGATGGCCCAGTTCGAGTGTTTTTTCTGGATCTAATGGTGCCTGAACTCGTGACAGACGGAATGCAATTCCCGCATGCCCCATTCTAAGGTCAACCACAAACTTGGAGCTCTCACACTCATCACGGCGAACCAACCATTCCCGGAAAGAAGGATGGAAAAACATGTACGTGTTGTCCAGACGTTTCACCAGGAATCCTGATAACAACTGTGGAAATAATAAATAAGCATTATGCACTGTGATTGAATGTTTTGACTACTTATCAGGTTTTCACAAATCATTTAAGAAACATAACTAATTCTATTTAATTTGAGTGGGAATATGTAATTAAAATAGATCAGACAAACAAAGTGGGAAAGAAAACATTAAGGTTTCCAGAATAGCCCAAAAGTCCAAAAAAGGACAATTTTCATAGCTGTGATTCTTATTTTAGCTGGCGACAACTTAACTGGAATTTAAATGTATAAAGGCTTTCAATAATTTCGTATTATGAGTTTTATAGATGGACAGCCATACATGAGTCATCACATCCACAAATCTAAATCTTACACACAATTTATGTTCCAAAAAGTTCATATCCAATGTTAATTATGTACATGAATCACCTCTACAGTATTATTTCGACAATGAAAATGACACTATTGTAAAGAACTTAAACTAACAGCTATACACCAGAATATGATAATATGGTACATGACATTTTTGACTAATTTATTGTAAAATGAATTACCTTGAACCTCTGGTGGAACTCATCCCATGGCAGGAACTCTTCAGTGTAAAGTGCGTTAACAGAATAGTAAATCTCTAAAAGTGTCAGAGGATAAAGGGCAGCGAGGCATACACTAAGTATTGGAGCAACTTTCTCAAAAGACCGAAGCGTTGGGAAGCGAAGATTAAAATGCAACAAGAATATTTGTGCCAGGGATACCGGCAGCACCTGTAACAATAATTATGACATTTCATAAAATTACCATGCTGATTTTTATTTTCAAAAGCAACTCAAGTTAGTTAAATAACACAATAGAAGGATAAAGTTAAAATTCAAGTGACTAATAAGATTTTCAACAAGTAAACATCATTCAGTGTAGAGATAGCCCTAACCTCAAATTTTATAGTTTGCAAATTTTCTATTATTTTCCATTATCATATTATACACAAGTATACAAAAACTACCTAGTACTAGAGATGTCAAAAATATATAGCAGTGTTTATTTTTCTTGCTTTCTTTCCCCACTCCTTAAATTTATAAATTTACACCTAGCATCCTTTAGGATTCAAGATGAAACATGTTTTTGCTTCCCTCCAGTGGCTGTACCCATATTTTCATTTTCTTCCTCCTATTTCCAATTATCTCCTAACAAAGCAGAAGTAAGGGGCTGAAAGCTAAACAATGAATCAAAATTCCATTTTTTCTAATACACATAACAGTGCTCATTTTAACAACTGTGAATAACAATAATATAATACAGTAAATTAATGTTTAAACATATGGGATTCCCTCAAAGGACTAATTTCAACCAAAACATAATATGATGCTGCTGGCAACTTTCACAATTAACTCATTCTGAAACAATTGGCCAAGACACCATAATGTAATAATAAAAAGAAATCCATTAAGCAAGTATCTGGAGCTACGTTTTGTTTTTATATTCAATTGTGATTTTACATTCACATTAAAGAACTGTATATTGACACTATAGAAAGACTATAGTCAAGACCAGACATTACCTTATAGCCTGATGACTTCACAACCAAGTGGCCCCTCTCAAGCAGATCAAGTGTAAGTTTAGCAAAAAGAAAGGAACCACGACTCAAAGAGAGGAGGTGCTGAGCAAATCGGAACTGAGAGCCTCCTACACTACCACCATCAAGCTTTCCGGAAGTTGAAGCTACATTGCTCTGGATACTTGGACTGTTACTAAGTCGAAAGTTTATGTAATCCAGGAGATCTTTCTGCAAATTCTCATTCCTGTCAACTTTATCCAGGCTGAAATACAGAATAATGATATAATTTTTTAACAAAGTTCACAAAATCACACCTTAACCAATATCATTTCAAAATTTACTTTACATACGAAAGAAATTAAGCATTTCCTTTTATTAAAATTTGTTTAATCACAGTAAGTTTCATGGATCATAGTACAATAGAGATACAACAAACTACTTAACATGCAACACAACAATATTGACATAATAATGATACATACCTAATAACACGAAATGGCAATTGTGCTACAGCTTCTTGAAGCTGAGTGCGAACAGTCACAACCAACTTCAGCCACGGTGGGAAGTCAGCGCAACGACGTGCAAGAAAAGAAGCTAGAGTGTCGCCATGGTCTGGCCTGTGGTACTCAGCCTCACACAGTGCATCAACTAATACTAGGCAGCTCTCACCAGTGAGCTTTCCTGCACGACGTAAACACCCAAGTGGTTCAAGTACACCACGGCACAGGGCCACGTCTGGGTTTGCTATACATTCTTTCAGCGAAACTGCACCCTGTTTCACAAAAGAAAAGCTTTTACATACTTGTGCAATGTGTCTAGTTTTCTCAGAAGTTCAGTTAAACAGGGAAAAAAACTTTAATGTTAGAATTGAAAAAGTACATCCTATGTTACTTGGCATGAATAATCTTATATATGAACAATTAATAATTTTTATTTGTGTATTGACTCTTCATCTAGTCTGACACTACAATTATTCTTGAATTATTCTTGTAACATCCTCCTAAATGCTGCAGTTTGTTCACAACAAAACAACAGTAATAACATTAAGTGATAAAGTCACTTTATAGGCTATTTAAGATAGTTCATATTAAACATTTTTGCATGCTAATCATAAACAGATGAGCAGATCACAATAATAAGACATCTAGTTTAATAACCATAATGCATATACAATCCTTTTACACCACATGAACTGCCATTATCAACATAAAACATTTTCTTAGAACAGGAAGAGTTACCCAGAATAAACATTTTTGTCAATTTTTCAAATTTATTCTTGCTATCTGTTAGGAATTTTATATCAGTAGGTCAGGGACAAAATATTTCAATATGTGTTATTCACCTCTTTTTGACCTACATCTACATCTATATTTAAACTCTGCAAACCACCATGAGCTGCATGGCAGATGGTACGTCTCATTGTATCAGTTATCTGGTTTTCTTCATGTTCGATTTACATATGGAGTGTGGGAAGAATGATTGCTTGAAGGCTTCTATGTGTGTACCAAATTACCCTAATCTTATTCCCATGATCCCTATGTGAGCAATACATAGGGGGATGTAATATATTTCTCAGGATAATTTATGTCTAGCTTCAAGAGTCTTCCAGTTCAGTTCCTTCAGTGTCTCTGTGATGCTCTGCCATGGATCAAACAGACATGTGACCATTCGTGCTGCCCTTATCTGTACACATTCGACACCTCCTGTTAGTCCTATTTGGTACACTAGAGCAATATTCTAGAAATGGTTGCACAAGCAATTTGTAAGCAATCTTCTTGCAGACCAATTGCACTTCCCAAGTATTCTACTAATAAACCAAAGTCTGCCACGTGCTTTACCCACAACTGAGTCTATATGATCATTTCATTTCATATCCCTACAAAATGTTGCACCCAGTTATTTGTACGAGTTGGCTGATTCCAATGGTGACTCATTGATATTATAGTCATAGGATGCTACATTTTTTCATTTTGTAAAGTGCACAATCTTATATTTCTGAACATTTAAGGTAAGTTGTCAATCTTTGCACCACTTTGAAATCTTATCAAGATCTGACTGAATATTTATGCAGCTTCTTTCAGCCAACACTTCATCATAGATAACTGCTTCATCTGCAAAAAGTCGGAGGTTACTACTAATATTGTGCATCTTCATATTTTTGTGGTGCAAAGACTGATCCATAACATTTCAGGTGTGCAGCAGCCACATAAATTCGACTTCTTTTTTTAATATTTCGGCTGAATACCATCCAGCCATCTTCTGAAGATGGCTGGGCAGTATTTAGCCAAATATTAGAAGAAGAAGTCGAATTTATGTGGCTGCATGCCTAAAATGTTATGGAGCACTATTAATATTATCTGCAAAGTCATTGATATATGAGTATGACATGAACAGTAAGGGTCCCAACACACTTCCCTGGGGCATGCCTGAAGTTACTTCTACATCTGAAGATGATTGTCCATTCAAGACACTATGCTGCGTCCTCCCTACCTAAAAGTGCTCAGTCCAGTCATGAATTTTACTTGATACCCCATATGATCGTACTTTTGACAATAAGCGTACATTTACTACTGAGTCAAATGCTTTTCAGAAATCAAGAAATACTCCATCTACCTGACTGCCTTGATCCAAAGCTTTCAGTATGTCATGTGATAAAAGTGCGAGTTGGGTTTCACATGATCGATGTTTTCAGCAGCCTTGCTGATTGGCATTGGGAAGGATGTTCTAAGTTTCTGCAACAAATTGCTGTCAAGGATACTGGACAGTAGTTTTGTGAATCACCTCTATTACACTTCTTGTAGATGGGTGTGACTTGTGCTTTGTTCCGAAGAACTAGACATGGCTTTTTGTTTGAAGGATCTATGATGGACCATAGTTAGAAGAGGGGCTAACTTGGCTACCAATTCAGTATAGGATCTGATAGGATTTCCATCACATCTTGGAGCATTGTTCAATTTTAATGATTTCAGCTGTTTCTCAACACCACTTACACTAACACTTATTTCATTCTTCTTTTCAGTGGTATGAGGATAAAATTGGGGCCATTCTCCTGGATTTTCCTTTGTAAGGGAATATTTGAAAATTGTGTTTGTTGCAGTGTGGTTCCTTTCGTCCTTTACCTGCACCTACCTGTGAACTCATTGCTGCATATCGCCGGTAGGAAAGCTGAGCAGAAACTCACCATACTGCAACTCGCACCAGAGTGCATACAATTTACTGTTCTAAGAATCATGATAAAGGTCTTAATTTTGAATCAAAGGTGGACATCCTGGAAAAACTTCAGTATATTCTGAACCTTGATAATGTACACATTCACTGCCAAGCCCATGCTAATCTTAACACAGTCATGTATAAATCCTTTTGTTCACGTTACCAAGTTAATGCTAACATACTTCCACAAATCTGAACAGCTACTAAGCATGGATTGTTCTTAAATGAAAGTGTTCGCCACACTATTAAGTTTATCGGTGTCAAAAAAAAAAGCACTCAAGTTTTTAGTCATCGATCTGCTCAGTATGCGATGCAGAATTACTGCCTTTTTTTGTACACAAAATTACTTAAAAAATCCATACTTTCTAAAAAAAAAAAAAAAAAAAAAAAAACAAAACACTGGAATAAATATGCCTTCAAATTAAAACACTACTGAAGCATGTAGCACAACTAAAACTGACAAATTATAACTTCCTTCGAAGCTCATACTACACATGACTGTACCATTGAAAGGCTGGACTCCGACTACTTAGACTGCTGTAAGCATTCTCTGTCTCCAAGGGAAAAGATGCGTGAAGAGTACTCCATTCTGATTGGTCAGTTTTCTTTTAAGGCCAATAGAAAAACATTATTCTCCCGCATTAGTCCGCACTTTTCATATCTAACCAGCCAACAAATAACACACTTTCGAACTGTACTTTTTCCCAAAATAAATATTTAACATTCTGATATTTTTTTTATACTTTATGTTATCAACTATTTTCATTTGCTCTCAAATTAGCTTTCCTTTTACCATAAACTTATTTAACATATCATGATACAAAATTTCCTGTCATACAATGTTCATCAGTAGAACAATGATCTGCATATCTACTTTAGACCACATTCAAGCATCATTCAAACTACTAAAAGCATATACAAAAATTACACAAACATAAATAAACAAAAAAGCCTTCAAGAAATAAACAGAACAATTCACAAAAACATTATCTTGACCTTTTTCTTGAATGTCTCTGTGCACTACCATCCTCTAGCAGATGAATATTAGAACTACATACTCGACTGAACCCGCTTCAGATCATCTGTCACTGTGCATGCATGAGTCATTCTCCTGATAAACAGGCTCTAGACAGGAGCTATATAAGGTGCCATGCCTCAGAGTTAAGCATTTCAGCTTTTGCTTTGGTACCCTCATTTCATTTCTTGTCTTATTTGCTAGGGATTGGACACTCTTTGGAGCCACTAAAAGGCTTCACATGTAACCAGAATTTCTTTGAGTTTTGTGAAATGTTATTTGACGATATTCTGCTAGGTAGTCACTACAGGCCTCCTGTGTTGCTCTCTTGACAGCCAAATGCATCTCATTCAGCATCTCTTTATCTATAGTCCTACCCTTTGTTTTACACCTATTATGCAGTAATCTCTATTTCTTTAGAAGTTTCTTTACAGTCACTGTATACCATGGAGGTCCCTCCCTTTATGAACTGTTATAATGGGTACATATCTATCAATTATTCTTTTGAACTTGAGCGATAGATCCTCTACATGCTCCTGTCTTGTGCTGAAAGTTTCAAGTTCATCACTGAGGTGTAACACATTCCTTTTTTTATCTAGTTTACTGAACAGATACATCTTTATGCTTGTTTTAGTTGTCCTCTGTACTTTGGTTATCACTGTTGTCACAACACCATCATGGTCACCGATATCAGTTTCAATGTGCATATCCTCAAAGAGGTCAAGTCTCTTTGTAGCCATTAGATCAAATGTATTTTCATCATGAGTGCAATTCTTAACTATCTGTTTCTACGCAGTTTTCAGAGAAGGCATTCAGTAATGTTTCACAGGATGTCTTATCATGCCCACCACTAACAAAACTATAATTTTTCCAATTAATTGTCAGATGATTAAAGTCTCCACCAATGATTACAGTATTGTTGGGGAACTTACATACAAGTGAACTGAGGTGTTCTCTAAAGTTTTTGGTTACATCAGGAGATAAGAATGGAAGATGACAGAAGGATCCAGTTATTATTTTATGCCCACCCCTGATACTGAGTCTTGCTCAAACGATCTCACATGCAGCTTCAATTTCTATCTCGATGGATTTGAGTTTCATATCCACTGTGACAAATACACCACCTCCATTTCCCACTTGCCTATCCTTTCAATGTACAATCAAATTTACCCCAAAAATCTCATTGCCAGCAATTTTAGGTTTCAACCATCTTTCTGTAACTAGTTTTACATGAGCTTCACTGCTTTTCAGGAGCACTTCAAACTCTGACACTTTGTTGTGTATGCTTTGGCAGTTAACTATTAGGATTTTAATATTCTCAACTGTGGGAGGAATTTCTTTCATTCTTATACTGATACTTCTGGGTTTCCTACAGCTAGCATTATCTGGATTGGATTGAGAGTTGTCTAGTGTAAAAATGCCTTGTGTGCACCCCACACACAGTCAGCTACCTGAGTAGCAGCCTCTGAGTAGTAGCACACAATTTACTCACTTGGTGGTACCCTACAGTTCTCAACCCTGTGGCACAAGTCCAGTAAGTTGCAGCACAGCTTGTTAGAGAATCTTCAAAGTCTCTGGTTCAGTCCTTCCACTCTATACAGAACCAAAGGGCCACGATCAGTTCTGGGAACAACACTGCAAATTGTGAGCTTTGTTGAAACTCCATGTACAAGGCTGATCTCAACCTTTTCTGCCAGTCACTAGAATGACCCAAGTATGATCTCGGAGCCCAGCCAACAGCCATCATTTGCTCCAAAGTGTACCACAATCTGCAGTTGGTTGCACCTTGTTCTCTCAATGGCTGTTGGAATAGCCTCTTTGACACACTGAATGAGGCTCCCAGACACATACACTGAGTGCATCTGGTATCCTTTCCTATCCCTTGCTGTCTATTTTTATTTACATGTATACTGCATGTAGTCATCATGTAATGACTTGCAAACATCATATTATGTACAAGGTTAATATATACCATATTTGTGTACAAAGGTTTTGTACATCTCATATTTATCTATGTAGGTCAGTTCATATCATAATTTAAATAAAAATAAGTTTTTGACAAGGTATGGACTGTACATTTCTTCTGTGCTTATTTGCAAATTTTATACCTGCTGATAACTTACTATTTTTACTGTCAACCATGGGTTAATACATATCTGACAGCTAATTTTAGTGCTTTTTTTCACTGTTTGTAAAAAAAAAATGTATGTCCTATAATAGCTTTTAGATTTTGCTATCATGTATAATTTGGTTTCATAGTCTGGTGCAGATAATTCAAAAGATTAGAATTCTTTCAGTGAATACAGACATTTAGTTAGAAGAAAAGATACCGATTTTGTTTTAAATGCATCCCCAGTATGTTCACTTGTGGATTCTGGCAATTTGGTGGATCACCTTCCTAACCTAATTAATTAAGAGTGATAAAGGTTCATTTTTCTCTTCTAATATTGCAGTTATGGACACATTAATACTTTAAAAGTTTGATGGATTATTTACGAGAGATTTTGTGAGAGAATGTACATATTGTGAATGTGTTGGTAAATAGCGTAACTGATTTCATGGATATCAACAGGATTTTGTGGATAAGCATGCTTCACTGTACTGAAAACTTTATTTCTTAAAGATGAGTTACTTCAGGCCACAATTCCCTAGCACAGGACTGAAAGAAAATACACAAAATATATTAGTTCATTCTTTTGTTTCTCTTGGAGATTATGAAGTGTATGAAGTATAACTGCAGCTGAAGTGAGTTGTTTAAAATACTCTAGAATGTGTCTTTTTCAATTTTAATTTTTGTCTTTGGAAATTCTGTCTCAGTTATTACATCTTGACACATACTAAATGTATCATTGGTATTGTATCCTTTGATATATGGAACTGAAAATGCTGCCAGTGGAGCATTCACAAATTTCTTTGAAAATATTACTTCCAAGTTGTTCTGCTGCTGTACTGTGATTGATTAAAGTCATCTACAAAAAGAACTAATCCTGTTTGGTTTATATTAAATCACATATCATTTATATGAATGAGAAACACAAGTGACCTAAAACTAAATTTGTGCATATCCATTAATGGTGGCTGATACTTGTCAAACAATATGGAACTAATAAATGCAGTGGATTTTGTAATTTGGGGTTCATTCATCTCAGAAAGTAAAGAGGAAAGAGTTGCAGGAAGGAGACTATAAAATTCCTGTACCTCCCAACAATATTTAGATGCAGTTCTGAAAGTTAAGAGTCTCTTATTAGGCTTCATATGTGTGTATCAGTTTGCTGTTGCCTGCCACATAGACCTTATTTCTGTGTTTATAATGGTGTTTTATCATCTAGATGGATATTTAATCTATAAAAAGTGAATTAAAAGTCATTGATACTCTGCAGAAGTAACAATGTAATTTGTAAGATAAGACACTAGCAAAACCCTGACTTGTGTTATAAGTCATTGATAACTGCAAGAAGAGATAAAAAATGAAATTCACCTGTAGATGTGGTTCACTGAGAAGGTACTCTCTGTAAGCAGACAGTTGTGGGGCCTGACACAGCTGTGCAGCAAGAGAGTGGATAAAGTCTGGCACAAGACAGGTGTTGTTATTATCCGCCTTAAAGAGAAAGGCATTCAGAAATTAGTTGATCCATTAATGTTTACAAATTTGCAAAGACTAGCAGATAAATTATATACAAATCACCAAAACTTACTATTGATCTATAGTAGATGAAGCTGTATATAATAACTAACCTTAGAGGAAACACAAGTGTCAATAGCTCCTCTTATGGACAACAGATCAGAGTTTTCAGATGAAAATGTATATAAAGTGAATTTTGCATTTATTTGATCTTCACATTAATTATACTGAAGCAAATGATACAGTTGTGGCATAAAATAATGAATATAAATAAATAATGTTAATAAATACTGTATAAATAAACAAGACATATATGAGAACATACATAAATATTAATTATACCTGGCAAAAGTGATATGCAACAACATGGGATGCCAAGTGGCTAATCCTCTCTGAGACTAGATTTATTTGACAGTAGATGCTCTGAGAGCCCTGTGGCCTGTCTTTTCCATTGCAGACATATGGATCTGAAAACAAAGGAGGTTAATTATATTATACAGATTATAACATACAAATACTACCGAACTGCAAGTTCTCTCTCTCTCTCTCTCTCTCTCTCTCTCTCTCTCTCTCTCTCTCTCTCACACACACACACACACACACACACACACAGAGCCACTATTATATTTAGCACTAATTTCATCGTTTTTGCTCCATCTTGAGTTTCTCTGTGTCAAGAGTGACATAAAGAATGGTTCACACTTTTTTGCCTCTTTGCCAGAATTATCTATACACTCCTTCTTTTCACAGGTGCCAATCAATTTTTATCTTCTCTCTTCCTTCTTGTTCCACACTAGTCTCATCATAATCATTTATTTTCCTCATGTTAACTTTATACAGCATTTCCTCCATTCAGAACAGTGGCAGTGATGTCAAATGAATGGGATCAGTTTTCTTTGTTTACTACTCATTACCTCACTTACAAGGGCAAAAAAGCATCACCAATACAATGATGTTACATGAGTTATGTACCAGATATTTAATTCTGAATATAACAACAGAAATGTATGAAGAAACTGAGAATATCATAGATACAATGATAAAGTGGAAGATTACATATTATAAGCACTTGAAAAGAATGGATAACAAAAAGCTGACAAGAAAAAGATGCACAGGAAGAGAGAAGAGACTTGTACAGAAAAAAGAAGAGAACAGCAATGGCAAGAGTGAAGAAGTATTGGGGAAAAAAAGGAAAAGATTATGATGTCATAAGCCAGTTGTTCTACATCCTGGAGGATCTATTGGAATGAAAAGTACATATAGTTTAATCTAATATTGTTTCACTTGGTCCTGAGCTGGCCAAATTTGAAGCTAATAATGATGATAATGATAATAATAATAATGACAACAATGATAACAATAATAAGAAAGGAAGGAGGGAAGAAAGATTAACGTCTCACATTCCACGACAATGAGGTCATTAGAGACACATAAGAAAATAGAAACTAGTAAACACTAAACAATAAACCACAAGAATTCTACATTGCATACTTATTTTATGTATGGATTAAATTCTTAGAAAAATCAAGAAGATTTTCTTATTTATTAATGCAAATAAATAAGTTTTCTCCATTTTGCAGACAAATTTTGTATTTGTCTGCAATTTGGTAAGGCATTAAGTTAGACAACACATGAATCAAGAACCACCATTTTATAAGAGAACACAGAAAATTAATATATTACCTTGTTGGTAAGCTGGATCCCTTCGACGGCCAAAGCAGCTGTACTCTACAAGCTGCAAAATTAATGCTGTTTTCCCAGTACCTGGATTACCAGAAACTATGACACCAGGACTGCTAGAAGCCAAAGCATCTTCCATCTCACGAATCAACCAATGGCGACCAAGGAACAAGGGATCAGGTTCTTGTAATGGAACTTCAAAGAACAAAGGTTTCAGAGTTAACTGTGGTGTGCGATACTGTGCAAACCGAACTGAAATAAGAGAATAAGGTTCTTATGACACAAAATTGAAAATAACACTGCCATTATTATTAGTTGTATTTATCCTTATAGCAAGACAAATTTGAGTTTGCCATTTTTCCATACTAGTCTCCCCATCTCCAAAGTTACTACAATTGAAAAATGCTTCCCACATTTCGAGTTAATTTACTACAGTCTGGAAGCTCCTTCTTGTATTACGAATATGTTATAGTAACAATAAGAGCAAAAACTTAATTTTACAACCTTGCTTACCTTTAGGATCTATTGGACCTTTGACAGATCCTGTTCTGGCTGACCTACGTATGGAGGCTCGCCTGTTTTTGAACACATTCAGTTCTTCAACCTGGCCTGGCTGAGAGGCTGTAACAGATCAGTGTTGAACATAACCAACAATATTCAATATTAAAATATTTAGATCAATAGACTAAAACTTGGATCTCTGTTTCAACATACTTGTCACAGAATGCCTCCTACTGACAGGACTTGAGGAACAATTGCTCTGGCCAGAGACAGACATAAGTGAAGTAATACTGTCTGATGATGGGTCCTTCAGTGTCCTCGAATGGCTGTGGACATCTGCTTCTGAAGAACCTGCAATTATTTACGTTGTTTATAAAGTAGTTGCTTGCTTTGATACACACAATAATACTTGCTGAATCAGATGATGCATAAGGATGTCTGAAATTATGCCACTATTAAGAGTGTGTGTGTGTGTGTGTGTGTGTGTGTGTGTGTGTGTGTGTGTGTTTGTGTAAAGTCATTATGTCATTTGACTGTGATGGCCTCAGGGCTTGAAGTAACTGTGTGCATGATTGGTAACACATGCAATATTGTTGCATTTTATCACAGACAGCTTGTGGCAACCCAATGCAGGTGAGTCATTCATAAGTAAAATGAAACAATACTATATTAACAGATACATGACGCATGGAATGGGATGAAACCCTAATAACTGGTACAATTGTATGTAACCTCTGCCATGCACCTCAGGTGGTTTGCAGAGTATAGATGTAGATATAACTTCACTTCCACTTATCAGCTAATTTTATCCATGTAACAATGCTTCACTTGCGGTGAGGTAGCAGAAAGTTATTGTTGTACTTACTGTAATTGGTTACATGAACTAACTTACTTTATATTGCAGTCTGTTTATCTTTTAATCTACGTGAGTTAATGGAAAGTGTATTCATGTCTTTTATGTAAGTCCAATCAAGTTTTTGTATGTGGTCCTTAATGGTATTATGAGTGGCCTTTTATTTTAATAAACAACAACAAATACACCAGTGAAAATGATTTTTATGTTCTGATTTAACAAACAAATGGTATAATATTAGCTTATTAACTTTAAGAAGTTGCAATGACTAGGACAGACTACACAACTCAGGAACATTTATCACAACTCATCCAAGGGTCATCCAATGGCTAGACAGGTGGGAGAAAAAAGAACTAGTATGTGTTTACTTCGAAGAATATCCATTCTCATACTGGATCAGGAAACACTAAAAGAGACTATTAAAAAAATCAGTTACAGTGTGTGACAAATTCTACAACAACCGGTAGGTTATTTGTGAACCTAGTTAATTATTATTAAAAGAATTTCATTGATATTTTCTGTCACATATCCATGCAACATGAGAGGAAGATAGCTTACCTAGCAAGGCTACAAGTTTTATTTGAAATATCTATCCACTGCTCACAACTCTGGCTTTAATACTCATTA